>NC_090925.1:1098629237-1099235120 GCF_040938575.1 Ambystoma mexicanum | reverse complement strand
CAACTCATCCAGTACAGGACTGTGAGACTTGTCCTTTGCCTCAAGCCCAGAGACCGTATCTCTCCAGGACTGAAATCACTACACTGGCTCCCAGTGGCTGCGAGGATTAAGTTCAAAACCCTCTGCATTGTCCACAAGGCCTTCTGGGGCCTTGGGCCAAAATACCTTCAACTCTCTCTTCCGAAATATCTTCCTTCTCAAGCTCTTCGCTCATCCACCTCCAACTACCTCAGGGTCAGCCGCTTCTCCAAGCAACGAGCTGGAGATAGATCACTCTCTGCAGCAGGGGCCTCCCTCTGGAACAGCCTTCCTGCCTCCCTGAAACTTGAGGAGAACCATCTCCGGTTCCGGAAGCACCTCAAAACCTTCCTCTTTGCCTCCGCTTTCTCTCCATCTCTCCCCTGCTAAATTCACTGAACCTGCACTGAATCTGCTACTGGGCCACTCACCGATCTCGGTCCTTGCCCCAGCCACTCTTCCCTGCACTGCCTACCTGCACTACGGGCTTGTCTTTGTATCCTTCAGCCCCTTCTCCCGGCACTTACCTTGCACTTGCCACCAGCTGGCCCTATTATTTATCTTGTATTCTACTAACCATGTACTGCACTTTCCTTGCACTTGCCACCACCTGGCCCTATTATTTATCTTGTATTCTACTAACCATGTACATCACTTTTCCCCCCTCTCCCCTTCCCCTTGCACTTTTCCCAATCCCCTTACCCTTGCACTTGTGCGATCTGAATGACACCAGGCCTAGTAGGATCGTTGTCTGTCTCCCCTTGTTCCCCCCCTGACTCGTCGCGCCTTGAAACACTTGTGTATAGGCGCGTTACAAATGCCAAATCATATCATATCATATCATGCTACATTTTATTTGTAACAAAACTGTTCGGGCCTCATTACGACCCTGGCGGAGTGGGTTTACGCCAGCGTTATTCGCGGCGGACCCGTCCGCCCTACTACGAGTTCCCGTAGCGCCATGGAGCCGTTTTCCGCCTGGTTTTTCCGGGCGGAGAAATCCATGGCGCTACGGGACCATGTTGTTAATTACGCCACCGTATTCTACGGTGGCGCAATTAACGCCTTCCCCACTCCCATTATACCCTATGGGGCAAAAATGGGAAAGGGGAAGGGTAAAATGGGGAATGGGGATTTACCGCCCCGCCAAGGTCGGCATGGGGCGGAAAATCCGCCAACCTCCATGGCGCTATCGGCAGCTTTCCGCCGTGCTCCGCGGTGCATTTAGCACCGCGATTTCCGCCAGGGTCGTAATGAGGGCCTTCCTCCCCTGCCAAGCCAGGGGAGCACTACATATCCACATGCTTTTATGGATTAAAGATGCTCCTAAATTTGGTCAAGACAGTGATGCCACTGTTTTACAGTTTATTGAAAAATATGTCACTTGTGAAATTCCATCAGAATCCGCAAATAGTGATCTTCATGCAAAAATGTTACAATTCCAAAGACACAAATGTGGCAAATATTGTCGTAGCAAATACAAAAACAAAGGGAAAAACTACACCAAATGCCGATTTGGTTTCCCTAGACCAGTTACAAATACAGGTCAAGTGAACATCCTCATGTCTTCAGTTAGACATAGTGTTAAAGGAAAGTCACCTAAAAATACATATTACATAAAAAGAAAAGAAGAAGAAAAATATATCAATTATTATAATGCATTCATTGCCCACTTATGGAATGCAAACATAGATGTGCAGTACATTGCAGACAATTCTACTGCAGTTGCATGATATGTCACAGCATACTTAACTAAAGCAGAAAAGACAGAGCTCCAAGACCTCTGGAATGACCTGTCATCAGATAAAACAGTATCTCAGAAATTATACAGCTTGGGCATAAAAATGCTCACCCATAGAGAATGTGGATTTTATGAAGCAGCTGATCGTTTAACTGGTACTTCATTGTATGGTAAATCTGAAAATATAGTATGGCTAAGTCTTGGTCCAGCTAAATCTAGAAAAAGAGTTCTAAAATCATATGAAGATATAGAAACAATAGCCAAACATGATCCCAGCAGCCAAGACATTTTAAAAAACAATTTATTGGACACATGCTACCCAAACAGGAGTACCACTTTGGAAAACATGTGTCTATACCAAATAGCCCAAAACTACACATGATATGATATGATATGATTGTTTATTTATAAGGAGGGAGGGAAACATAGGAAATACAGTACATTCAGTAAAGTCCTTGAGCAGTTTAGAATGTGGAAAATAACTACCGTAATAGGCCTGACGACATTTCTGATAGTGCAAGTGCCAAAAAAAAAAAGAAAAAAACAAGTAGGGTAGGAGGGAATGGAGAAGGAGAACAAAGCAAGCAGTAACATTACTATGTCTGTCGACAATTTACGCCGTGCAGGAGGAATACGAGAGGAGGGTTGGGAGGGGAGGGCAGGGATAGAGGGGAGAGGAGGAACAAGACAACTGCTGAGCCAAATTCATCAGATAAATTTAGAAACAGGCGAGGGGGATGGAGAACAAAGGGTAGGAGGGGGGACAGACAAGCTACTATCATCGGTCGAGGAACAGATGATAGGAGTAAGTGCAAGGAGGGAAGACCTCGAGGAAGTGTATAGGTCCCCAGATGAGGGGGATATGCAGGCAAGTGAGAGTAGGAAGTAGAGTGGGAAGTAGAAGAGGAAGGGTTTGAGGTGCATAGTACAGGGTAGGCACTTCAAGAGCGTGCGTAGGGTCAGCGCAGAGCAGGGGTAGGAAGGTCACGAAGGTCCGGAGGCAGGGGCAGGAAGTGGACAAGCAAATGGCAATGTCAGGCCGTAACGGGACCAAGTCTCGACAGAGGCGGGCACGCTTAGGCATTTAAGGAATGAGAAGAGAGAGGGAGGAAGACGATCAGAGGGAGAGGGAATGGGGCAAAGGGCGAAAAAAGGGGGGGGTGGCGGAGAGAGGTGGAAGGAGAGTAGGTGTACAAGGCACAAAGAATGCAGAAGTAGGCAATCAAGGTAAGTTAAAAACAGTGAATGCAACAAAGGAACATACATAGATAATGGATCAAGCATATGCAGTGCATTTGTTTGGAGGAAGGGTGAAACATGAATGAGGTACGGGTAAATCCCCCAAAGCAATGGAGGGCAGATGTGTGGTATACAAAAAATAGTGCAAAGACCACTACAGGCAATACTAACAGTGTTAAGTTACAAAGATTCCACTGCAGTGGAATTAGAGACTGTAGATGACCAGCACATGAAGATGATAGCATGCAAAATAAATAACATGTGCCCAAAACGCAAATGATTGTTGTGGCACTGAGGGTTAGGGTCCACTGATGGGTAGAGAGGCCGAAACAGAAGTCAAGTTAAGATAACAACCTGGGTTATTCGGTAGGTTCTGAGGGGAAGGCGGACATGGAACATACAAATGGCCATGCACCCAAGACTCTATGCCCTGGCAACAACCACCGCAGCATATCACATCCATAGAGTCAAACATTTCAACTATGATCTATGGGAAACTTTTAATGTCCGCGAACAATGTGAGTGTTCTTAGAACACTTTGAACTTGCCAGCGAACAATACGGACACCATTTTCAGGACACCCCCTGCGAACATTTCAGAACAACGTGATAGTTCTTAGAACACTTTCAACTTAACAACGAACAATACGGGCAGCGTCCTAAGGACACCGCGTACGAACATTCCAGGACACCGGGAGTGTTCTCAAAAACGTCTTCAGAACACCCCCATTTTGTTTATTTGCGAACATTTCAGGACACCGCGGGTGTTCTTAGAACACATTCAACTTGACAGAGAACAATACGGACAGCGTCCTCAGGACACCCCCCTACGAACACTCTCCGGACACCGCGAGTGTTCTTAGAAGCGTCTTCAGAACACCACCATCTTGTTTATTTGTGAACATTTCAGGACACCGCGAGTGTTCTTAGAACACTTTCAACTTAACAACGAACAATACGGACAGCGCCCTCAGGACACCCCCTACGAACATTCCAGGACACCGGGAGTGTTCTTAGAAGCGTCTTCAGAACACCACCATCTTGTTTATTTGCGAACATTTCAGGACACCACGAGTGTTCTTAGGACACATTCAACTTGACAGAGAACAATACGGACAGCGTCCTCAGGACACCCCCTACGAACACTCCCCGGACACCGCGAGTGTTCTTAGAAGTGTCTTCAGAACACCACCATCTTGTTTATTTGCGAACATTTCAGGACACCGCGAGTGTTCTTAGGACACATTCATTTTGTCAAAATGAAACACAAAGATACCAACATGAGATGGTTTATACTTCAACACATTAAAGGTAACTCCAGAGGTGGTGATATCGGTACAATATTGCATCGTACCGAACAAAAATGGATTCACACTATTAACACCGTCCAGGAGGGACTAAATGTTTCAGTGGAATGGAACAATCTTGTCACAAAAAATGGATGTGCAATATGATACATGTTGTTTACAAATATTTTAGTGATCAATATGAGACTGCATATAACATCCGTTGGCAGCCGATGTTAAACAGTGTACCAGTATGTTAGAAAAGAAAAACACAGTGATGCTAAATATAAAGGTGTTTATGCATGGAGAACCTATGGATATCGAGATGTCTATTAGGTTTTCATTTCCTCTGGGCATTTCTTCGGTGCATTAATGTTGTGCTTGTTCAAAATGAGGTTGACAGAGATATATGGACACAATCTAAAATGTCTGAACGAATAATAATGTTAATGATATACGTCTAGGCATTTAGAGAAGTGCTGCACGAGCCACCAATCAAATAGTTGTGCAATATCCCTGTATTCCCTTCTTTATTATTATTTTTCACTGCCAAAAACTCAGTCCATAAAATCAGGCTGTGAATAAATTAAGAAGGGATCCATTACACGGGGCCATGTGTTAATTTAACAAAACATTTTTCTTGACTTTTTTTCACCTTTTTTTCTCTTTAGTTGTTGTGTGAAAGCGTGTATTATAAACACGACACGGGGCTTGCTTTTGCTCTTACGTGTGTTATCATGCTCTAGTGGCTTTGGAGCGAATTGTTTTCTATTTCCCAATGGAGTAGACCCGTGCCCGCCTAGGTGTTAAAATACCTAGCGATAATAGTCCCTTCTTTGTGCGCCTCATTTAGAACGATATCTAGTCCTTTGACTATGTCTAGTGAGCATGTAGCTTGGCTGCCTTGATGCAGTCCTTTGATTGTGTTCTTCATTGTAAATAAAGGTTAGTCCCTCGATTATGTCTAGTGAGCTTGTAGCTTTGCTGCTACGTTTGGAGGTCGGTGCCGCGTGAATGAAGAGGGTGCCGATTCCACTTATATTGTGACAGCGAGGACGGTGTTTCCTAGAAGGTAAATGACGAGCGAGCAATAGATAGATGCTCGTGGTGACGATGGTCCGCCGAATGAGTAGTCACAGAAGAGATTTGGCACATTACTGTCATGATCTCTGCTTCCAAAAGGTCAGGGTTTTCCCAACTCCCTTGGAAGCAGATCCATAACCCAGGTTCTGAGTGCCAACCAGTCCCAATTGGGACCTTTTGGACCCAGTCCTGGCGCCAGTGGCACCAGGCTCATAAATATGCCCAGTCCCAGCGCTGGAAGCGCCGGGCTCATAATGCTTGGGTGGACTTACCTGCAGCAGACCATGCTGCTTACTTGCCTGCCAGTTGAGCCTCTGATCCTCTTCTGTTTGGAACTACTTTTCCTGTTGGGTGGGGCAGGAGCCACTCCCTAGATTCAGAACACTGGAACTCTTCTGGAAAGCAGGAACTCTTTTCTTACCTAGGCGTGGCTGTGGAAGGAGACATCTAAGCACTACAGGAGGCTATTTAAACCACACCCGATGGATGAATCTTGCTTTGCGTTATTCTGCATCCTCTGCAGCAGAACGCTCATCGTGTCTTCTGCATCTGATCCTGGGCCTAAGGAAAAAGGCTTACCATCCTGAATCCAGTCTTCAGCAACACCTATAAAGACAAGAAAGAACAGGTTAGCATTACGGTCTTCAGTGACAGCTCTTCACTTACCTGGTCCATCGGGTGTCACCAACGCCTCGCGCTGCATTCCAGCATCTAAAAGACAAAGGCTTACCTACTCTTCGTGCGCTCCGGAGGTCTTCACACTGCATTCCGGCATCTGAAAGACAAAAGCTTACCAACTCTTCGCACGCTCCGGAGGCCTTCGGCGCTGCATCCCGCATCTGAAAGGCAAAACAAGGTGCGTTTAAAGACATTGGGGAACTTTAATACTCACGTGCCATTACTCCTTTCCACATCTAACCCAGTGGGTATTCCGGCACCCTGCAGCCGCTCCGAACTTGTACCTGCAAAATAAAAAGACAGTTAGAGCGCATTGTGAAGCAGGCAACAAGCGCTTACTTACGTGCTTCCAGGCGCTTCTATTCATCACACGGGCTCCATCTTCAACTCACTTCAGCCCGTCATCCGCCATCGCCGGAACCCTGCAAAACAAGAAACATCATTACTAAAGACTTTAAAGACATTAGAATTACTCGAAACTTACCGTTCGTGCAGTAAACGACGGACAGCAGTCCTCTGAAGTCAAGAGGCCTGCTCCCCTTATCAGTGAAGAAACTGGTTACAGCACCCTGCCCCGAGGCAGATGGAGAGCACGGCGTTCACTTACCTAAGGTGAGAGCGTTAACCTTTGGGGTTCTACAGAGAAGAGAAAGGGAACAAGAGAGACATTCAATAACCCAGTTCCTTAATCCCATATTTTCTATCTGCAGACATCTTACCCTTCGAGTCAGACATACAGTGCACAGAGGTCCAGCCCAAAGAGCTAGCCGTGTGTTACACATCACCTTTGAAGATACGGTATACGCCCAGTCAAGACCGGCGCCTCTACGGGAATCAGGTGAGCGTTAGAGAACGCAAAGCCTACCACAAAACTCCCGTCCAGGCGCTATGGAAACCTCGGATACCGACCAGCTAGCCCAGTTACTTGGGGAACTAAGGGCAGAAGTGCATGCAGCCCGTCAGGAAACGAACGCTCTAAGAAGGGAACTGATTATTTCCAAGGAGCGAACAGATGATCTCGCTAGACAATTGCTACAGTCACAAGCCGGACAGACCCCGTTACCCGCATCTGGGGGAAATCTTCCTTCTACATCCTCTATGAATCCAGTGCAGATCAACCTACCTGGAAATGTACCTCTGGCTCCGCCCGAACGATTTTCTGGTGACCCAAAGAGGTTTGCAGTATTGAGGGCATAAATTCTACTACAAGGAGGAGTAGATCCAGGTATCAGGTCTATCTGGCAGTCATAATGCCGGTTGCATTTCTTATGCCGGCCAGCAGCCTTTCCAACTGATCAAGCTAAAGTAGCTTTCGTGCTTTCGTACCTTAGTGGCAATGCGGCAGACTGGTCGATCCCTCTAGTAAATCAAGATGATCCGGTCCTCCATGATTTTCAAGCTTTTCAGCTCAGTATGGAAAAACTGTTCGCAAGACATTCACAGGGGCAGGCCTTGGACAATGAGCTTCTTTCGTTGCGACAAGGTAATCAAGACCTTTTGGCTTATATTGCGTCTTTCAACAGACTGATAGTGGAAACTCAATGGCCTGAGGACAAAAGGATTACGCTGTTTTATAGAGGTCTACGTGGAGAGCTCAAAGATGTGTTAGCCCAAGTAGTGAATCCCCCACAAGATTGTTCGGACTATATAGACTTAGTCGTTCAAATAGATCACAGACTGCAGAACAGGAAGGCCGATCGTTCCAAGTTTGATGCTCGAGTATTTTCCAAACCGCCAACTCCTTCCAAAGGAGTAGACTCCGGGGAACCCATGCAAATAGGGGGTCTGAAAGGTCCTCTAACACAAAAGGAGCGGGAAAGGAGAAAACAGTTGCAATTATGCCTCTATTGCGGAAACTCAGGGCACTTTCTTCGAGACTGTCCGGTGAAACCTGCCAAGAAGGCAGTAGGAGCTGCAGTTACCAAAGTTACAAACTCTGAGCAGGGAAACGACCTCGCCCGACAAGAATAGAGGTCCTCTTGCCGAGCGTGAAAACCAGTTCCGTGACCTCGCATTTCGTGATACCTATGGTCCTCATTAGCCCTGATAATCCGGATCGATTACATGCAATTGAAGCTTACGTCAACAGCGGTGCCATCGGCAATTATGTGGATCATGAAATGGTTTTGAGGATGAATCTAACTCTTTGTCCCAAGGCTGTAAAGGACGTCATTACTACGGTGGATGGTACGGAGATAGCCTCCGGGCCAGTAGCGCATACCACTCAAGAGGTGACGCTAGTAAGTCAAGATGGACACCATGAGAAGATCGTGTTCGATGTGATCAAGGCCCCTCAGTTTCAGATTATTCTAGGAATACCTTGGTTAGAGAAACACAATCCTCTTATCGATTGGCGAGCAAGAACGGTCCAGTTTCCAGAATGTGTCTCTACTTGTCACCCTCCACCTGGTGTTGCACTGGCAGCAATTTCTTCAGAGACTCCCCAGTTACCTCCCGAATACCTAGAATACCAAGATGTTTTCCGGAAGGATCAGGCTAACTCTCTACCTCCTCATAGGTCTTATGACTGCCAGATAGACCTGATACCTGGATCTACTCCTCCTTGTAGTAGAATGTATGCCCTCACCGAGCCTGAGAACCTTCACCTTCGACAATACCTGGATCAATACCTGGCAAATGGGTTTATTCGTCCTTCCAAGTCCCCTGCTTCTTCAGCTTTGTTCTTCGTTCCAAAAAAGGAAAAAGACCTTAGAACTTGTATAGATTATCGCTCCCTGAACCAGATCACCGTTAAGAATAGATATCCGTTACCTTTGATCCCTGAACTCCTGGACCAAGTCAGAAAAGCATACATATATACAAAGCTGGATCTTAGAGGAGCTTACCACTTGGTACGAGTAAAAGAGGGCGATGAATGGAAGACGGCCTTCCGCACCAAGTATGGGCTATTTGAATATCAGGTCATGCCCTTCGGACTTTGCAATGCCCCGGCCGCTTTTCAATATTTTATGAACGATGTCCTCAGAGAGCTCATAGATGTGTGTGTTGTTGTTTACATTGACGACATCCTCGTTTATTCTTCATCGGAATCTGAACATCGGAAACACGTGAAAATGGTCCTCGAAAGATTGCATCAACACAAACTTTTCGCTAAGTTGGAAAAATGTGTTTTCAACGTGACTGAAGTTGAATTCTTGGGATTCATATTATCACCTGGCGGGGTGCGTATGGATTCAAAGAAGGTCGATGCAGTTCTCAAATGGCCATCACCATCCTCCGTAAAAGGTGTGCAAAGCATGTTAGGCTTCGCTAACTTTTACCGCAGGTTTATCCCCGAATTCTCTCGAATAGTCCAGCCCATCACTGCCTTGTTAAAGAAAAACAAACATTTTGAATGGTCTACCGAGGCGGAACAAGCTTTCCAGGATTTGAAGACTAAATTTATCTCTGCACCAATCTTAAAACACCCTCGCCCCAAACTCCCCTACATCGTGGAAACTGATGCTTCAAGCCTTGCCATGGGGGCAGTTCTATCACAAAAGGACCCGGTAACCAATCAGTTGCATCCCGTGGCATTTTGGTCCCGCAAATTCTCGCCTCCTGAAATCAATTACACGATTACTGACAAGGAACTTCTGGCTATCAAGTCTGCCTTTAAGGCTTGGCGGCATTATCTGCTGGGGGCCCGACACACCGTTACTGTGATTACGGATCACCGAAACCTGCAATATTTGAAAACCGCAAAAGCCCAATCCTCTAGACAACTCCGTTGGGCATTATTCTTTGCCGAGTTTGACTTCATAATTACCTATCGACCTGGTACAAAGAACGGTAAAGCTGATGCCCTTTCTCGGATGGGAGTGGAAGAACACTTGATCAACCCTAAACCTGTACCAATCATTCCCGAACAAAGAATTCTGGGTGTAATCGCCACAGAATCCATAGAGGAAGTTAAGGATAAAGCCAGGCAACTTGTAACTCCAGCAGACATACAGAATTGGCATCTGCAGGGAAAGGACTTTGCAGTAAAGGACAACTTATTGTATTTCCAAGAACGATTATACCTACCCAGCACAGATTTACAGAAAAAAGTAATCTCTTGTTATCACGATTCTTTAATGGAAGGACATCCCGGTATGGCCAAGACCTCAGAAAAGATCAAGCGCTACTTCTGGTGGCCGTCTTGGAAAAAAGATATCAGAGACTTTATAATGTCCTGTGGAGTATGCGCCCAAAACAAGGGTCAAAAGGAAAGACCAGCAGGCCTCTTACGCCCTATTGACATCCCACCTCGCCCTTGGCATACGCTTTCTATGGACTTCATCACCGATCTACCTCCATGCTCCGGATAAAATACGATTCTAGTAATCGTGGACTTATTCTCCAAGATGGCGCATTTCATTCCGCTCAAAGGCTTGCCAACAGCAGCAACTCTGGCCCAAGAATTTCTCGAAAACATCGTCCGACTGCACGGTTTTCCTTCGGTTCTAATTTCGGATCGAGGTAGTCAATTTATTTCTCATTTTTGGCGAAGTTGCTGTCGGTCGGCTCAAATTGAGTGAGACTATCGACCAGTCACCACCCTCAGACCGACGGACAAACCGAGAGGACCAATCAAACTCTGGAACAGTATTTACGCTGCATGCTGCAACAAACTGAAAAAACTTGGAAAGACATCCTTTGGATAGCCGAATATGCCTACAATAACTCTGTCCATTCGGGAACTGGGAAAACCCCGTTTTTTCTTTTGTACGGCAGTTACCCTCAAACCTCGGAGTTGGATCCCCTCCAAGATCTTGAAACACCAGCAGTAGACTACCTGCATTCTACAATCACCCAAGCCTTTAAGGAAGCTGTTTCTCACCTTCAAAGGGCTAAAGAACAATACAAGAAAGGAGCAGATTAACATCGGAAGGAAGCCCCTCAATATCAAGTAGGGGATCAAGTCTGGTTATCCACCAGATATCTACCTCTAAAAGGGCCACGCACATTCAACCCAAGATACCTTGGTCCCTATTCCATCACTACCATAGTAAACCCAGTAGCGGTCAAGTTGGACTTGCCCCCGCACATGAAGATACATCCGGTCTTCCACGTCTCTCTATTAAAACCCGTGCAACCTCAAACCCGACTAACTAAATCTCCAAAACCTATCCTAGTTGATGGAGAACTCGAGTTTGAAGTCAAAAGCATTCTGGACTCCAAGATCTCCAAATCTAAACTATTTTACCTAATTGACTGGAAAGGCTACGGCCCCCAAGAGAGATCCTGGGAACCTGCTGAATATGTCCACGCTCCTCGCCTAATCAAAAGATTTCACCGAACATTTCCCGACAAGCCAAAACCCCCGGAGAAGCCCGGTTTGGGAGGGGCCTTGAGGGGGGGTACTGTCATGATCTCTGCTTCCAAAAGGTCAGGGTTTTCCCAACTCCCTTGGAAGCAGATCCATAACCCAGGTTCCGAGTGCCAACCAGTCCCAATTGGGACCTTTTGGACCCAGTCCTGGTGCCAGTGGCACCAGGCTCATAAATATGCCCAGTCCCAGCGCTGGAAGCGCCGGGCTCATAATGCTTGGGTGGACTTACCTGCAGCAGACCATGCTGCTTACTTGCCTGCCAGTTGAGCCTCTGATCCTCTTCTGTTTGGAACTACTTTTCCTGTTGGGTGGGGCAGGAGCCACTCCCTAGATTCAGAACACTGGAACTCTTCTGGAAAGCAGGAACTCTTTTCTTACCTAGGCGTGGCTGTGGAAGGAGGGACCTAAGCACTACAGGAGGCTATTTAAACCACACCCGATGGATGAATCTTGCTTTGCGTTATTCTGCATCCTCTGCAGCAGAACGCTCATCGTGTCTTCTGCATCTGATCCTGGGCCTAAGGAAAAAGGCTTACCATCCTGAATCCAGTCTTCAGCAACACCTATAAAGACAAGAAAGAACAGGTTAGCATTACGGTCTTCAGTGACAGCTCTTCACTTACCTGGTCCATCGGCTGTCACCAACGCCTCGCGCTGCATTCCGGCATCTGAAAGACAAAGGCTTACCTACTCTTCGTGCGCTCCGGAGGTCTTCCCACTGCATTCCGGCATCTGAAAGACAAAAGCTTACCAACTCTTTGCACGCTCCGGAGGCCTTCGGCGCTGCATCCCGCATCTGAAAGACAAAACAAGGTGCGTTTAAAGACATTGGGGAACTTTAATACTCACGTGCCATTACTCCTTTCCACATCTAACCCAGTGGGTATTCCGGCACCCTGCAGCCGCTCCGAACTTGTACCTGCAAAATAAAAAGACAGTTAGAGCGCATTGTGAAGCAGGCAACAAGCGCTTACTTACGTGCTTCCAGGCGCTTCTATTCATCACACGGGCTCCATCTTCAACTCACTTCAGCCCGTCATCCGCCATCGCCGGAACCCTGCAAAACAAGAAACATCATTACTAAAGACTTTAAAGACATTAGAATTACTCGAAACTTACCGTTCGTGCAGTAAACGACGGACAGCAGTCCTCTGAAGTCAAGAGGCCTGCTCCCCTTATCAGTGAAGAAACTGGTTACAGCACCCTGCCCCGAGGCAGATGGAGAGCACGGCGTTCACTTACCTAAGGTGAGAGCGTTAACCTTTGGGGTTCTACAGGAGAAGAGAAAGGGAAGAAGAGAGAGACATTCAATAACCCAGTTCCTTAATCCCATATTTTCTATCTGCAGAAATCTTACCCTTCGAGTCAGACATACAGTGCACAGAGGTCCAGCCCAAAGAGCTAGCCGTGTGTTACACATCACCTTTGAAGATACGGTATAAGCCCAGTCAAGACCGGCGCCTCTACGGGAATCAGGTGAGCGTTACAATTACGATCGCACTTAGGGGCGATAGATTTCAACATAGAGTTGCTCATGTGGCAGGGTGCCAGAGCGTATATGAATGCACTGGGGTCTACTTTATTGGTGTTATTGGCCAGCCGAGTGAGAGAATGGTTTATAGATACCACGTGGTGAATGTTACTGGGATATTGATAGTGTTGATACCGTATGTTAGGGCTCCTGGCCATGTTATTATTTAATGCAGAGGACAATAATAATGCCCCGTGTCTCCCCTGTTCACCCCAACTCCCCGCTCATGCCCCGTGTCTCCCTCCCGTGCCCCCCTACCCCCACTCATACCCTGTGTTTCCTCTGTTCCCCCACCCCTCGGTCATGCCCCGTGTCTCCCCTGTTCCACCGCACCCCCCGCTCATGCCTGTGTCTCCCTCATGTTACCCCCCCACCCTCCGCTCATGCCCCGTCCCCGTGTCTCCCTCGTGTTCCCCCCACCCCCCGCTCATGCCCCGTGCCTCCCTCGTGTTCCCCCCACCCCCCGCTAATGCCCCATGCCCCGTGTCTCCCTCCTGTACCCTCCATCCCCCGCTCATGACCCGTGTCTCCCTCCTGTACCCCCACCCCACGCTCATGCCCCATGTTTCCCTCATGTTTCCCCCACCCCCGCTCATGCCCCGTGTGTCTCCTGTTGCCCCCCACCCCCCGCTCATGGTCCGTGTCGCCCTCGTTTTCCCCCCACCCCCTGCTCATGCCCCGTGTGTCTCCTGTTGCACCCCCAACCCCGCTCATGCCCCGTGTCTCCCTCATGTTCCCCCCACCCCCTGCTCATGCCCCGTGTTTCCCTCGTGTTACCCCCCACCCCCTGCTCATGCCCCGTGTGTCTCCTGTTTCCCCCCACCCCACCGCTCATGCCACGTGTCTCCCTCGTGTTTCCCCGACCCCCCCGCTCATGCCCCGTGTGTCTCGTGTTGCCCCCAGGCCCCTGCTCATGCCACGTGTCTCCCTCGTTTTCCCCCACCCCCCGCTTATGATCCGTGTTTCCCACGTGTTACCCCCCATGCCCCCGCTCATGCCCTCTGGGTCTCCTGTTGTCCCCCACCCCCCGTTCATGCCCCGAGTCTCCCTCATGTCCCCCCCACCCGCTGCTCATGCCCTATGTTTCCCTCGTGTTACCCCCCACCCCTAACGCTCATGCCCTGTTTCCCTCGTGTTACCCCCCCACCCCCCGCTCATGCCCCGTGTGTCTCCTGTTGCCCCCAGGCCCCTGCTCATGCCACGTGTCTCCCTTGTTTTCCCCCACCCCCCGCTTATGATCCGTGTTTCCGACGTGTTACCCCCCACCCCCCCGCTTATGCCCTCTGGGTCTCCTGTTGTCCCCCACCCCCCGTTCATGCCCCGAGTCTCCCTCATGTCCCCCCCACCCGCTGCTCATGCCCTGTGTTTCCCTCGTGTTACCCCGCACCCCTAACGCTCATGCCCTGTTTCCCTCGTGTTACCCCCCACCCCCCGCTCATGCCCCGTGTGTCTCCTGTTTCCCCCACCCCACCGCTCATGCCACGTGTCTCCCTCGTGTTTCCCCCCACCCCCCGCTCATGACCCATGTTTCCATTGTGTTACCCCTACCCCCCGCTCATGCCCCGTGTCTCTCTCCTGTTCCCCCACCCCCCGCTCATGCCCCGTGTCTCTCTCTTGTTCCCCCCACCCCCCGCTCATGCCCCATTTCTCCCTCCTGTACCCCCCGCCCCCTGCTCATGCCCAGAATCTGCTCTGTTCCCCCACCCCCGCTCATGCCCTCTGTTTCCCTTTTGTTACCACCCACCCCCAATCATGCCCTGTGTCTCCTGATGCCCCCCACCCCCCGCTCATGCCCCGTGTCTCCCTCGTGATTCCCCCCACCCCCCACTCATGGCCCGTGTTTCCCTTGTGTTACCCCCCACCCTTCGCTCAGGCCCCATGTCTCCCTCCTGTTCCACCCACACCCCACTCATGCCCTGTGTCTCTCTCTTGTTCACCCCAGCCCTCGCTCATGACCAGTATCTGCCCTGTTCCCCCACCCCCGCTCATGCCCTCTGTTTCCCTCGTGTTACCCCCCACCCCCAATCATGCCCCGTGTGTCTCCTGTTGCCCCCCACCCCTGCTAATGCCCCGTGTCTCCCTCGTGTTTCCCCCCACTCCCCGCTCATGCCTGTGTTTCCCTCGTGTTACCCCCCACCCCCGTGTCTCCCTCCTGTTCCCCCCACCCCCCGCTCATAACCCGTGTCTCTCTCTTGTTCCCCCCCACCCCCGGCTCATGCCCAGTGTCTCCATCCTGTACCCTCCACCCCCCGCTCATGCCCTGTGTCTCCCTCTTGTACCCCTCACCCCCTGCTCATGTCCAGTATCTGCCCTGTTACCCCCCACCCCCCGCTCATGCCCTGTGTTTCCTCTGTTCCCCCAAACCCGGCTGATGCCCCGTGTCTCCCCTGTTCCACCCCACCCCCCGCTCACGCCCCGTGTTTCCCACGTGTTAACCCCCACCCCCCGCTCATGCCTCGTGTGTCTCCTGTTGCCCCCCACCCCCCGCTCATGCCCCTTGTCTCCCACATGTACCCCCCACCCCCCGCTCATGCCCTGTATGTCTCCTGTTGCCCCCCAGCCCCTGCTCAAGCCCCGTGTCCTTCCTCGTGTTCCCCCCACCCCCGCTCATGCCCCGTGTCTTCCTCGTGTTTCCCCTCACCCCTGCTCATGCCCCGTGTTTCCCTTGTGTTACCCCCACCCCCTGCTCATGCCCCGTGTCTCCCTCCTGCTCCCCCCACCCCCCGCTCATGCCCCGTGTCTCTCTCTTGTTGCCCCCACCCCCCGCTCATGCCCCATGTCTCTCTCTTGTTCCCCCCACCCCCCGCTCATGCCCCATGTCTCCCTCCTGTACCCCCCACACCCCGCTCATGACCCGTGTCTCCCTCCTGTACCCCCCACCCCCCGCTCATGCCCGTGTCTCCCTCGTGCTTCCCCCACCCCCTGCTCATGCCCCGTGTCTCCCTCCTGTTCCCCCACCCCCTGCTCATGCCCCGTGTCTCTCTCTTGTTCCCCCACCCCCCGCGTCTACCTCCTGTACCCCCACCACCCGCTCATGCCCCGTGTCTCCCTCCCGTACACCCTACCCCCCACTCATGTAAAGTATCTGCCCTGTTCCCCCCACCCCCTGCTCATGCCCCGTGTCTCCCTTGTGTTACCCCCCCACCCCTGCTCATGCCCTGTGTTTCCTCTGTTACCCCCACCCCCGCTCATGCCCCGTGTCTCCCCTGTTCCATCCCACCCCCCGCTCATGCCCGTGTCTCCCTCGTGTTACCCCCCACACCCCGCTCATGCCCCGTGTCTCCCTCGTGTTCCCCCCACCCTCCGCTCATGCCCCGTGTCTCCCTTCTGTACCCCCCCACCCCCTGCTCATGTCCCGTGTCTCCCTCCTGTACCCCCCACCCCCGCTCATGCCCTGTGTCTCCCTCGTGTTCCCCTACTCCCGCTCATGCCCCGTGTCTTCCTCGTGTTCTCCCCACCCCCCACTCACGCCCCGTGTGTCTCCTGTTGCCCCCCATCCCCCGGTCATGTCCCGCCGTGTCTCCCTCGTGTTCCCCCCACCCCGAGCTCATGCCTCGTGTCTCCCTCCTGTTTCCCCCCACCCCCCGCTCATGCCCCGTGTCTCCCCTGTTTCCCCCACCCCCGCTCATGCCCCGTGTCTCCCATTTTCCCCCCACCCCTGCTCATGCCTCGTGTCTCTCTCCCGTTCCCCCACCCCCCGCTCATGACCCGTGTCTCTCTTCCATTCCCCCCCCACCGCTCATGGCCCGTGTCTTTCTCCCGTTCCCCCCACCCCCGCTCATTCCCTGTGTCTTCCCTGTTCCCCCCACACACCGCTCATGCCTCGTGTCTCCCTTCCGTTCCCCCTCACCCCCTGCTCATGCCCCATGTCTTCCCTGCTCTCCCCCATCCCCTATCATGCCCCGTGTCTCCCTCGTGTTTCCCCCACCCCCTGCTCATGCCCCGTGTCTCCCCTGTTCCCCCCAACTCCCCGCTCATGCCCCGTGTCTCCCTCCTGTTCCCCCCACCCCCCGCTCATGCCCCATGTTTCTCTCTTGTTGCCCCCACCACCCGCTCATGCGCCGTGTCTCTCTCTTGTTCCCCCCACCCCCGCTCATACCCCGTGTCTCCCTCCTGTACCCCCCACACCCTGCTCATGACCCGTGTCTCCCTCCTGTACCCCCCACCCCCCGCTCATGCCCCGTGTCTCCCTCGTGTTTCCCCCACCCCCTGCCCATGCCCGTATCTCCCTCCTGTTCCCCCACCCCCTGCTCATGCCCCGTGTCTCTCTCTTGTTCCCACACCCCCCGCTCTTGCCCCGTGTCTACCTCCTGTTCCCCAACCCCCCGCTCATGCCCCGTGTCTCCCTCCCGTACCCACCACCCCCCACTCATGTCCAGTATCTGCCCTGTTCCCCCCAACCCCCGCTCATGCCCCGTGTCTCCCTTGTGTTACCCCCCACCCCCACTCATGCCCTGTGTTTCCTCTGTTACCCCCACACCCGCTCATGCCCCGTGTCTCCCCTGTTCCATCCCACCCCCGGCTCATGCCCCGTGTCTCCCTCGTGTTACCCCCCACACCCCGCTCATGCCCCGTGTCTCCCTCGTGTTCCCCCCACCCCCGCTCATGTCCCGTGTCTCCCTTCTGTACCCCCCACCCCCCACTCATGTCCCGTGTCTCCCTCCTGTACCCCCCACCCCCCGCTCATGCCCCGTGTCTCCCTCGTGTTCCCCGCACCCCGCGCTCATGCCTCGTGTCTCCGTCCTGTTCCCCCCCACCCTCTGCTCATGCCCCGTGTCTCCCCTGTTCCCCCCACCCCCGCTCATGCCCCGTGTCTCCCCTGTTCCCCCCACCCCTGCTCATGCCTCGAGTCTCTCTCCCGTTCCCCCACCCCCCGCTCATGACCCGTGTCTCTCTTCCATTCCGCCCACCCCCCACTCATGTACAGTATCTGCCCTGTTCCCCCCACCCCCTGCTCATGCCCCGTGTCTCCCTTGTGTTACCCCCCCACCCCTGCTCATGCCCTGTGTTTCCTCTGTTACCCCCACCCCCGCTCATGCCCCGTGTCTCCCCTGTTCCATCCCACCCCCCGCTCATGCCCGTGTCTCCCTCGTGTTACCCCCCACACCCCGCTCATGCCCCGTGTCTCCCTCGTGTTCCCCCCACCCTCCGCTCATGCCCCGTGTCTCCCTTCTGTACCCCCCCACCCCCTGCTCATGTCCCGTGTCTCCCTCCTGTACCCCCCACCCCCGCTCATGCCCTGTGTCTCCCTCGTGTTCCCCTACTCCCGCTCATGCCCCGTGTCTTCCTCGTGTTCTCCCCACCCCCCACTCACGCCCCGTGTGTCTCCTGTTGCCCCCCATCCCCCGGTCATGTCCCGCCGTGTCTCCCTCGTGTTCCCCCCACCCCGAGCTCATGCCTCGTGTCTCCCTCCTGTTTCCCCCCACCCCCCGCTCATGCCCCGTGTCTCCCCTGTTTCCCCCACCCCCGCTCATGCCCCGTGTCTCCCATTTTCCCCCCACCCCTGCTCATGCCTCGTGTCTCTCTCCCGTTCCCCCACCCCCCGCTCATGACCCGTGTCTCTCTTCCATTCCCCCCCCACCGCTCATGGCCCGTGTCTTTCTCCCGTTCCCCCCACCCCCGCTCATTCCCTGTGTCTTCCCTGTTCCCCCCACACACCGCTCATGCCTCGTGTCTCCCTTCCGTTCCCCCTCACCCCCTGCTCATGCCCCATGTCTTCCCTGCTCTCCCCCATCCCCTATCATGCCCCGTGTCTCCCTCGTGTTTCCCCCACCCCCTGCTCATGCCCCGTGTCTCCCCTGTTCCCCCCAACTCCCCGCTCATGCCCCGTGTCTCCCTCCTGTTCCCCCCACCCCCCGCTCATGCCCCATGTTTCTCTCTTGTTGCCCCCACCACCCGCTCATGCGCCGTGTCTCTCTCTTGTTCCCCCCACCCCCGCTCATACCCCGTGTCTCCCTCCTGTACCCCCCACACCCTGCTCATGACCCGTGTCTCCCTCCTGTACCCCCCACCCCCCGCTCATGCCCCGTGTCTCCCTCGTGTTTCCCCCACCCCCTGCCCATGCCCGTATCTCCCTCCTGTTCCCCCACCCCCTGCTCATGCCCCGTGTCTCTCTCTTGTTCCCACACCCCCCGCTCTTGCCCCGTGTCTACCTCCTGTTCCCCAACCCCCCGCTCATGCCCCGTGTCTCCCTCCCGTACCCACCACCCCCCACTCATGTCCAGTATCTGCCCTGTTCCCCCCAACCCCCGCTCATGCCCCGTGTCTCCCTTGTGTTACCCCCCACCCCCACTCATGCCCTGTGTTTCCTCTGTTACCCCCACACCCGCTCATGCCCCGTGTCTCCCCTGTTCCATCCCACCCCCGGCTCATGCCCCGTGTCTCCCTCGTGTTACCCCCCACACCCCGCTCATGCCCCGTGTCTCCCTCGTGTTCCCCCCACCCCCGCTCATGTCCCGTGTCTCCCTTCTGTACCCCCCACCCCCCACTCATGTCCCGTGTCTCCCTCCTGTACCCCCCACCCCCCGCTCATGCCCCGTGTCTCCCTCGTGTTCCCCGCACCCCGCGCTCATGCCTCGTGTCTCCGTCCTGTTCCCCCCCACCCTCTGCTCATGCCCCGTGTCTCCCCTGTTCCCCCCACCCCCGCTCATGCCCCGTGTCTCCCCTGTTCCCCCCACCCCTGCTCATGCCTCGAGTCTCTCTCCCGTTCCCCCACCCCCCGCTCATGACCCGTGTCTCTCTTCCATTCCGCCCACCCCCCGCTCATGGCCCGTGTCTCTCTCCCGTTCCCCCCACCATCCGCTCATTCCCCGTGTCTCCCCTGTTCCCCCCACCAACCGCTCATGCCTCGTGTCTTTCTCCCGTTCCCCCTCACCCCTGCTCATGCCCATTGTCTTCCCTGCTCCCCCCACCCCCTCTCATGCCCTGTGTCTCCCTCGTGTTTCCCCCACCCCATGCTCATGCCCCGTGTCTCCCTCCTGTGCCCCTCCACCCCCCACTCATGCCCTGTGTTTCCTCTTTTCCCCCCACCCCCCGCTCATGCCCCGTGTCTCCCCTGTTCCACCCCATCTCCCGCTCATGCCCATGTCTCCCTCGTGTTCCCCCCACCCCATGCTCATGCCCCGTGTCTCCCTCGTGTTCCCCCCACCCCCTGCTCATACCCCGTGTCTCCCTCGTGTTCTCCCACCCCACGCTCATGCTCCGTGTCTCCCTCGTGTTCCCGCCACACCCCGCTCATGCCCCGTGTCTCCCTCCTGTACCCCCCCATGCTCCGCTCATGCCCCGTGTCTCTCTCTTGTTCCCCCCACCCCCTGCTCATGCCCCATGTCTTCCTCCTGTACCCCCCACCCCCTGCTCATGCCCAGAATCTGCTCTGTTCCCCCCACCCCCGCTCATGCCCTGTGTCTCCTGATGCCCCCCACCCCCCGCTCAAGCCCTGTGTCTCCCTCGTGATTCCCCCCACCCCCCACTCATGGCCCGTGTTTCCCTTGTGTTACCCCCCACCCTTCGCTCAGGCCCCGTGTCTCCCTCCTGTTCCACCCACACCCTGCTCATGCCCTGTGTCTCTCTCTTGTTCCCCCCAGCCCCCGCTCATGCCCCGTGTCTCCCTCCTGTACCCCCACACCCCTCTCATGCCCCGTGTCTCCCTCCTGTACCCCCCACCCCCAGCTCATGACCAGTATCTGCCCTGTTCCCCCACCCCCTGCTCATGCCCCATGTGTCTCCTGTTGCCCCCCACCCCTGCTCATGCCCCGTGTCTCCCTCGTGTTTCCCCCCACTCCCCGCTCATGCCCCGTGTTTCCCTCGTGTTACCCCCCACCCCCCGTGTCTCCCTCCTGTTCCCCCCACCCCCGCTCATAACCCGTGTCTCTCTCTTGTTCCCCCCACCCCCGGGTCATGCCCGGTGTCTCCATCCTGTACCCTCCACCCCCGCTCATGCCCTGTGTCTCCCTCTTGTACCCCCCACCCCCTGCTCATGTCCAGTATCTGCCCTGTTACCCCCCACCCCCTGCTCATGCCCTGTGTTTCCTCTGTTCCCCCAAACCCCGCTCATGCCCCATGTCTCCCCTGTTCCACCCCACCCCCGCTCACGCCCCGTGTTTCCCACGTGTTAACCCCCACCCCCCGCTCATGCCTCGTGTGTCTCCTGTTGCCCCCCACCCCCCGCTCATGCCCCTTGTCTCCCACATGTACCCCCCACCCCCGCTCATGCCCCACGTTTCCCTCGTGTTACCCCCCACCCGCCCGCTCATGCCCCGTGTCTCCCTCATGTACCCCCCACCCCCCGCTCATGCCCCATATGTCTCCTGTTGCCCCCGAGCCCCCGCTCATGCCCCGTGTCCTTCCTCGTGTACCCCCCACCATGCTCATGCCCTGTGTTTCCCCTCACCCCTCTCATGCCCCGTGTTTCCCTTGTGTTACCCCCACCCCCTGCTCATGCCCCGTGTCTCCCTCCTGTTCCCCCCACCCCCGCTCATGCCCCGTGTCTCTCTCTTGTTGCCCCCACCCCCCGCTTATGCCCCGTGTCTCTCTCTTGTTCCCCCCACCCCCCGCTCATGCCCCGTGTCTCCCTCTTTACCCCCCACACCCTGCTCATGACCCGTGTCTCCCTCCTGTAACCCCCACCCCCCCTTCATGCCCCGTGTCTCCCTCGTGCTTCCCCCACCCCCTGCTCATGCCCGTGTCTCCCTCCTGTTCCCCCACCCCCTGCTCATGCCCCGTGTCTCTCTCTTGCTCCCCCACCCCCCGCTCTTGCCCCGTGTCTACCTCCTGTACCCCCACCCCCCGCTCATGCCCCGTGTCTCCCTCCCGTACACCCCACCCCCCACTCATGTACAGTATCTGCCCTGGTCCTCCCACCCCCCACTCATGCCCCGTGTCTCCCTTGTGTTACCCCCCCACCCCCGCTCATGCCCTGTGTTTCTTCTGTTACCCCCACCCCCGCTCATGCCCCGTGTCTCCCCTGTTCCATCCCACCCCCGCTCATGCCCCGTGTCTCCCTCGTGTTACCCCCCACCCCCTGCTCATGCCCCGTGTCTCCCTTGTGTTCCCCCCACCCCCCGCTCATGCCCCGTGTCTCCCTTCTGTACCCCCCCACCCCCTGCTCATGTCCCGTGTCTCCCTCCTGTACCCCCCACCCCCGCTCATGCCCTGTGTCTCCCTCGTGTTCGCCTACCCCCGCTCATGCCCCGTGTCTTCCTCGTGTTCTCCCCACCCACCACTCACGCCCCGTGTGTCTCCTGTTGCCCCCCCATCCCCCGGTCATGCCCCGTGTCTCCCTCGTGTTCCCCCCACCCCGAGCTCATGCCTCGTGTCTCCCTCCTGTTCCCCCCACCCTCCGCTCATGCCTCGTGTCTCCCCTGTTCCCCCCACCCCCGCTCATGCCCATGTCTCCCCTTTTCCCCCACCCCTGCTCATGCCTCGTGTCTCTCTCCCGTTCCCCCACCTCCCGCTCATGACCCGTGTCTCTCTTCCATTCCCCCCACCCACCGCTCATGGCCCGTGTCTCTCTCCCGTTCCCCCCCACCCCCTGCTCATTCCCCGTGTCTCCCCTGTTCCCCCACCCACCGCTCATGCCTCATGTCTCCCTTCCGTTCCCCCTCACCCCCTGCTCATGCCCCGTGTCTTCCCTGCTCTCCCCCACCCCCTCTCATGCCGTGTCTCCCTCGTGTCTGCCCCCACCCCCTGCTCATGCCCCATGTCTCCCCTGTTCCCCCCAACTCCCCGCTCATGCCCTGTGTCTCCCTCCTGTTCCCCCCACCCCCCGCTCATGCCCCGTGTCTCTCTCTTGTTGCCCCCACCCCCCGCTCATGCCCCGTATCTCTCTCTTGTTACCCCCACCCCCGCTTATACCCCGTGTCTCCCTCCTGTACCCCCCACACCCTGCTCATGACCCGTGTCTCCCTCCTGTACCCCCCACCCCCCCGCTCATGCCCCGTGTCTCCCTCGTGTTTCCCCCACCCCCTGCTCATGCCCCGTGTCTCCCTCGTGTTTCCCCCAGCCACTGCTCATAACCCGTGTCTCTCTCTTGAACCAACACCCCCCGCTCTTGCCCCGTGTCTACCTCCTGTACCCCCAGCCCCCGCTCATGCCCCGTGTCTCCCTCCTGTACCTCCCACCCCCCACTCATGTCCAGTATCTGCCCTGTTCCCCCCAACCCCCGCTCATGCCCCGTGTCTCCCTTGTGTTACCCCCCACCCCCACTCATGCCCTGTGTTTCCTCTGTTACGCCCACCCCCACTGATGCCCCGTGTCTCCCCTGTTCCATCCCACCCCCGCTCATGCCCCGTGTCTCCCTCGTGTTACCCCCCACACCCCGCTCATGCCCCGTGTCTCCCTCGTGTTCCCCCCACCCCCTGCTCATGTCCCGTGTCTCCCTTCTGTACCCCCCACCCCCCTCTCATGTCCCGTGTCTCCCTCCTGTACCCCCCACCCCCGCTCATGCCCTGTGTCTCCCTCGTGTTCCCCTACCCCCGCTTATGCCCCGTGTCTTCCTTGTGTTCTCCCCAACCCCTACTCACACCCCGTGTGTCTCCTGTTGCCCCCATCCCCCGGTCATGCCCCATGTCTCCCTCGTGTTCCCCGCACCCCGCGCTCATGCCTCGTGTCTCCCTCCTGTTCCCCCCCACACTCCGCTCATGCCCCGTGTCTCCCCTGTTCCCCCCACCCCCGCTCATGCCCCGTGTCTCCCCTGTTCCCCCCACCCCTGCTCATGCCTTGTGTCTCTCTCCCGTTCCCCCACCCCCCGCTCATTGACCCGTGTCTCTCTTCCATTCCCCCCACCCCCGCTCATGGCCCGTTTCTCTCTCCCGTTAACCCCCACCCCCACTCATTCCCCGTGTCTCCCCTGTTCTCCCCACCCACCGCTCATGCCTCGTGTCTTTCTCCCGTTCCCCCTCACCCCCTGCTCATGCCCCGTGTCTTCCCTGCTCCCCCCACCCCCTCTCATGCCCCGTGTCTCCCTCGTGTTTCCCCCCACCTCCTGCTCATGCCCCATGTCTCCCCTGTTCCCCCCAACTCCCCTCTCATGCCCGTGCCCCCCACCCCCCACTCATGCCCCGTGTTTCCTCTGTTCCCCCCACCCCCCGCTCATGCCCCGTGTCTCCAATGTTCCACCCCACCCCCCGCTCATGCCCGTGTATCCCTCGTGTTCCCCCCACCGCATGCTCATGCCCCGTGTCTCCCTCGTGTTCCCCCCACCCCCTGCTCATACCCCGTGTCTCCCTCGTGTTCCCCCACCCCACGCTCATGCTCCGTGTCTCCCTCGTGTTCCCCCACCCCCCACTCATGCCCCGTGTCTCCATCCTGTACCCCCCATGCTCCGCTCATGGCCCGTGTCTCCCTCATGTTCCCCCACCCCTCACTCATGCCCGTGTGTCTCCTGTTGCCCTCCAACCCCGCTCATGCCCCGTTGCCCCGTGTCTACCTCGTGTTCCCCACCACTCCCTGCTCATGTCCCATGTGTCTCCTGTGTTGCCCCCTGTTAGGGAGAATTCTCTGTTTAGGCTGAATTTCCTAACCTAGTGAGTCCCCCAGCAGCTTTGCTGGATTTCTGGAGTTTGTTTTTTTCCATCCTGCCAAGAGTGAGACTCTTTTCTCCCACTCTTGGACATGTATGTGTGTAATTCCTTTGAAATGTCAATGTGTTCGATGGGCTATGGGGTCTTTTACTCCATAGGGTCTCATATGTTTTTCTATGTGTGTTACACCGCACCCTACGTGCCGTAACACGGGGGCGCCCTAGCGGGTCCCCCACCATAGACTCCATACCCGGGGACTGACTACTGTCTCCCTGGGCATGTAAAGTCACCATTGGCTTTACTAGACCTAAATTTACTAACAGAACTAGTACCAACCACCTTATTGTGGACGTACTAGTAGGGGTAATTTGATTACTCTTGGATCTGTTACTCGAGGGGGCACTGTCCCGTCCCCCCTCGTCGAGTTTTGGCTGGTGGCAGTGGAAACTACTTGTTATGTTCGACCCCGAACATAACCCTATGGGATTCATCCCATTGTTGGAGATTGATACTTTTTCTCATTAATCTCTGAAGTACCACTGATCTACTTATCTTAAATAAGTTTATCGAGTGGTATTTTCTGCCAAAACTCAGTTTGTAAAATGGCGTCTGTGTTCGTCTCTGTGACTCCTAAACCAAAAGTCGAGCCCTTTGTTCCACTTTTGGCGGGCTCTGTACAGAGACCCTCCAAAGTGTTGCCATTCTGTCTGGGTTACCACAGGGGTGTGGGAGTGGGTTTAGGCACCCTGGACCGAGTTGCCTTGCCAACTCCGGTCGCACTCTGGAGTGATTGGCCCAGGTGGTGAGCCTTCCCGCTCACCACTTAGCATGTGTTGATTGACAGCTAGGCTGAATGAATGGGGGTCTTCTGCATAAAAGCAGGGCTTTTGGGACTGGATCTTCAGAAGTCGCCACAGGACCTAAGAATCCGACGAGGGTAACGCTGAGCCGACCTGCAACAACGACACCTCCGGTGGAACCCTGCTGAGCCGACTCACCACTTCCCAACGACAGAGGAGATCTCCATGCCGGAGAGTCTCTTCCCCTGACTGGTGGGAACAACCAGTCCCCTTTGCTTTTTATTCGCCTCAGGACGCAGTGGTCGAATTGCCCGTGCAGAGCACCTCGGCAACCGGATAGCCACTACCCCTGTACCGCGACCAAAAGGTGGTGCCTTGTGACGGAGCACTCCGTGGCTGGTCTCTTCCCTGGTGGTGCACCGGACTTCACTTTCCTTCAACGACGAGATCATCTCTACTCTTGGCCAAGACCCGACGTGCATCCACCACCAGGAACAACTGCCCCCGCCGGAGCTGCCCTCCACAACAAGGTACCGTGTCCGCCTTGCTTCCCTTTCGTTCGGTTCGAGTGAGGCTTCTTAATCCTCTCTTTTCCACTGGGTCGCCTCCAAGCTTTGCTCATTCTTTGTTCTGAACTGGTTCAATCTGCCGATAACAATTTGCTATAAAGACGTGAATGCATCTCCACTAGAGACTTTTTGGGACATCGCGCCTTGCCTCTCTCCGAGTGGGCCTGGCCCCTGAACTTTATGATCTATTGTGATTCTTGCCTTCCTACCTTGCATTTTTTCCGCGTAAGATTGAACTGTGTTGATTTCATAACCTGCCTATCTTTTTCTCTCCCTTCCTAACTAATATTCGAGTGTCATCTAGGTTGAGGTATACACCTCTGTCTGAAAATAAGTGGTACCAGTAGAATCTAGAGTTGTCGATATTTTGCTAGGGGGATTGATCGTTTTCTACTTCGTAGAGTAATTGTGTTTGATTTATTTGCCGTGATTTGCTTTAGTGTTTTCTATAGATGTTGTGTTATAAATAAATACCTTGATATCTTTACACTAAGCCTCGTTGCGTGTTTGCTTGTCTTGCTGTGAAGAATTGCCCTATTTTGTATACTCCACATACTGCTCAACTTTTCTTGAGAGAAGTCTGACTGCTCAGCCACAGCTACCAAGTGAATATGTGTGGTACAGACTGCTACCAAGTGGGTTCACTGCCAACGCCTGTAGTCTTAAATCTTTTGCAGTGGTCCCAGAGGGAACTGCACAGGTTTCCGCCTAACACCCCCCACCCCCCGCTCATGCCCCGTGTCTCCCTCGTGTTCCCCCGACCCCCCACTCATGCCCTGTGTTTCCCTCATGTTACCCCCCACCCCCGCTCATGCTCCGTGCGTCTCCTGTTTCCCCCACCCCCTGCTTATGCCCTGTGTCTCCCTCGTGTTACCCCCCACGCCCCCAGCTCATGCCCCGTGTGTCTCCTGTTGCCCCCCACCCCCTGCTTATGCCCTGTGTCTCCCTCGTGTTCCACCCACCTCCCGCTCATGCCCCGTGTCTCCCCTGTTCCACACCGCCCCCCGCACATGCCTCTTGTCTCCCTCCTGTTCCCCCCCACCCTCCGCTCATGCCCGTGTCTCCCCTGTTCCCCCCACCCCCGCTCATGCCCCGTGTCTCCCCTATTCCCCCCCACCCCTGCTCATGCCTCGTGTCTCTCTCCCGTTCCCCCCACCCCCTCTCATGCCCCGTGTCTCCCCTGTTCCCCCCACCCACCACTCTTGCCTCGTGTCTCCCTCCCGTTCCCCACACGCCCTGCTCATGTCCCGTGTCTTCCCTGTTCCCCCACCCCCTCTCATGCCCCGTGTCTCCCCTATTCCCCCCCACCCCTGCTCATGCCTCGTGTCTCTCTCCCGTTCCCCCCCACCCCCTCTCATGCCCCGTGTCTCCCCTGCTCCCCCCACCCATCACTCTTGCCTCGTGTCTCCCTCCCGTTCCCCCCCACCCCCCGCTCATGCCCCGTGTCTTCCCTGCTCCCCCCCACCCCCTCTCATGCCCCGTGTCTCCCCTGTTCCCCCCACCCACCACTCTTGCCTCGTGTCTCCCTCCCGTTCCCCCCACGCCCTGCTCATGCCCCGTGTCTTCCCTGTTCCCCCCACCCCCTCTCATGCCCCGTGTCTCCCTCGTGTTTCCCCCCACCCCCTGCTCATGCCCCATGTTTCCTCTGTTCCCCCCACCCCCACTCATGCCCCGTGTCTCCCCTGTTCAACCCCACCCCCCGCTCATGCCCCCCTCATGTTACCCCCCCACCCTCCGCTCATGCCCCATGTCTCCCTCGTGTTCCCCCCAACCCCCGCTCATGCCCCGTGCCTCCCTCGTGTTCCCCCCACCCCTGCTCATGCCCCGTGTCTCCCTCCTGTACCCTCCCACCCCCCGCTCATGCCACGTGTCTCCCTCCTGTACCCCCACCCCACGCTCATGCCCCATGTTTCCCTCATGTTCCCCCCACCCCCGCTCATTCCCCGTGTGTCTCCTGTTGCCCCCACACCCCCCGCTCATGGCCCGTGTCTCCCTCGTTTTCCCCCCCAACCGCCGCTCATGCCCCGTGTGTCTCCTGTTGCCCCCCACCTCCCGCTCATGTCCCGTGTCTCCCTCATGTTCCCCCACCCCCTGCTCATGCCCCGTGTTTCCCTCGTGTTACCCCCCGCTCATGCCCTGTGCTTCCCTCGTGTTACCCCGACCCCCACGCTCATGCCCCGTGTGTCTCCTGTTGCCCCTAGCCCCCTGCTCATGCCCCGTGTCTCCCTCATATTCCCCCCACCCGCCGCTCATGCCCCGTGTTTCCCTCATGTTACCCCCCACCCCCGCTCATGCCCCGTGTGTCTCCTGTTGACCCCCACCCCCCGCTCATGCCCTGTGTCTCCCTTGTGTTCCCCCCACCTCCCGCTCATGCCCTGTGTTTCCTTGTGTTAGCCCCCACCTCCCCGCTCATGCCATGTGTGTCTCCTGTTTCCTCCACCCCCCGCTCATGACCCATGTTTCCCTTGTGTTACCCCCACCCCCCGCTCATGACCCGTGTCTCCCTCCTGTTCCCCCTACCCCCCACTCAAGCCCCATGTCTCCCTCCTGTTCCCCCCACCACCCGCTCATGCCCCGTGTCTCTCTCTTGTTCCCCCACCCCCCGCTCATGCCCCGTGTCTCCCTCCTGTACCTCCCACCCCCCGCTCATGCCCAGAATCTGCTCTGTTCCCCCCACCCCTGCTCATGCCCCGTGTTTCACTCGTGTTACCCCCCACCCCCGCTCATGCCCTGTGTCTCCTGTTGCCACCCACTCCCCGCTCATGCCCCGTGTCTCCCTCGTGATTCCCCCCACCCCCACTCATGGCCCGTGTTTCCCTTGTGTTACCCCCCACCATTCGCTCAGGCCCTGTGTCTCCCTCCTGTTCCACCCACACCCCGCTCATGCCCTGTGTCTCTCTCTTGTTCCCCCCAGCCCCCGCTCATGCCTCGTGTCTCCCTCCTGTACCCCCACACCCCTCTCATGCCTCGTGTCTCCCTCCTGTACCCGCCAAACCCCGCTCATGACCAGTATCTGCCCTGTTCGCCCACCCCCTGCTCATGCCCCGTGTGTCTCCTGTTGCCCGCACCCCTGCTCATGCCCCGTGTCTCCCTCGTGTTTCCCCCCAACCCCTGCTCATGCCCTGTGTTTCCCTCGTGTTACCCCCCACCCCCCGTGTCTCCCTCCTTTTCCCCCCACACCCCGCTCATAACCCGTGTCTCTCTCTCTTGTTCCCCCCACCCCCGGCTCATGCCCGGTTTCTCCCACTTGTACCCCCCACCCTCTGCTCATGTCCAGTATCTGCCCTGTTACCCTCCACCCCCCGCTCATGCCCTGTGTTTCCTCTGTTCCCCCAAACCCCGCTCATGCCCGTGTCTCCCCTGTTCCACCCCACCCCCCGCTCATGCCCCGTGTTTCCCTTGTGTTAACCCCCATCCCCCCGCTCATGCCCTGTGTGTCTCCTGTTGCCCCCACCCCCTGCTCATGCCTCGTCTCTCCCTCGTGTTCCCCCCACCCATGCTCATGCCCCAAGTTTCCCTGGTGTTACCCCCCATCCGCCGGCTCATGCCCCGTGTCTCCCTCATGTACCCCCCACCCCCCGCTCATGCCCCATATGTCTCCTGTTGCCCCCAGCCCCCGCTCATGCCCCATATCCTTCCTCGTTGTCCCCCCACCCCCGCTCATGCCCCGTGTCTTCCTCGTGTTTCCCCTCACCCCTGCTCATGCCCGATGTTTCCCTTGTGTTACCCCCACCCCCCGATCATGCCCCGTGTCTGCCTCCTGTTCCCCCCACCCCCCGCTCATGCCCCGTGTCTCTCTCTTGTTGCCCCCACCCCCCGCTCATGCCCTGTGTCTCTCTCTTGTTCCCCCCAACCCCCGCTCATGCCACATGTCTCCCTCCTGTACCCCCCACACCCTGCTCATGACCCGTGTCTCCCTCCTGATCCCCCACCCCCCGCTCATGCCCCGTGTCTCCCTCGTGTTTCCCCCACCCCCTGCTCATGCCCCGTGTCTCCCTCCTGTTCCCCCAAATCCTGCTCATGCCCCGTGTCTCTCTCTTGTTCCCCCACCCCCCGCTCTTACCCCGTGTCTACCTCCTGTACCCCCAACCCCTGCTCATGCCCCATGTCTGCCTCCCGTACCCCCCACCCCCCACTCATGTCCAGTATCTGCCCTGTTCCCCCCACCCCCGCTCATGCCCCGTGTCTCCCTTGTGTTACCCCCCACCCCCGCTCATGCCCTGTGTTTCCTTTGTTACCCCCACCCCCTCTCATGCCCCGTGTCTCCCTCGTGTTCCCCCCACCCTCCGCTCATGCCCCGTGTCTCCCTCATGTACCCCCCCACCCCCTGCTCATGTCCCGTGTCTCCCTCCGGTACCCCCCACCCCCCCTCATGCCCTGTGTCTCCCTCATATTACCCTACCCCCGCTCATGCCTCGTGTCTTCCTCTTGTTCTCCCCACTTACGCCCCGTGTGTCTCCTGTTGCCCCCCAACCCCCGGTCATGCCCCGTGTCTCCCTCATGTTCCCCCCACCCCACGCTCCGGCCCCGTGTGTCTCCTGTTGCCCCCCAACCCCTGCTCATGCCCTGTGTGTCCCTCGTGTTCCCCCACCCCCTGCTCATGCCCCGTGTCTCCCTCGTGTTACCACCCACCCCCTGCTCATGCCCTGTGTCTCCCTCATGTTTCCCCCACCCCCCGCTCATGATCCGTGTTTCCCATGTGTTACCCCCACCCCTCCGCTCATGCCCTGTGTGTCTCCTGTTGCCCCCCACCCCCCGCTCATGCCCTGTGTCTCCCTCGTGTTACCACCCACCCCCCGCTCATGCCCTGTGTCTCCCTCGTGTTTCCCCCACCCCCCGCTCATGATCCGTGTTTCCCACGTGTTACCCCCACCCCCCCCGCTCATGCCCTGTGTGTCTCCTGTTGCCCTTTACGCTCATGCCCTATGTTTCCCTCGCATTACCCCCACCCCCCACTCATGCCCTGTGTGTCCCCCGTTGACCCCCACCCCCCGCTCATGCCCTGTGTCTCCCTCGTGTTCCCCCCACTTCCCGCTCATGCCCCGTGTTTCCCTCGTGTTACCCCCCACCTCCCCGCTCATGCCCCGTGTGTCTCCTGTTTCCCCCCACCCCACCACTCATGACCTGTTTCTCCCTCGTGTTTCCCTCCACCCCCCGCTCATGACCCGTGTTTCCCTTGTGTTACCCCCACCCCCCGCTCATGCTCCTTGTCTCCCTCCTGTTCCCCCCACCCCCCGCTCATGCCCCGTGTCTCTCTCTTGTTCCCCCCACCCCACGCTCATGCCCCGTGTTTCCCTCGTGTTACCCCCCACCCCCACTCATGCCCTGTGTCTCCTGTTGCCCCCCACCCCCTGCTCATGCCCCGTGTCTCCCACGTGATTCCCCCCACCCCCCACTCATGGCCCGTGTTTCCCTTCTGTTACCCCTCACCATTCGCTCAGGCCCTGTGTCTCCCTCCTGTCCACCCACACCCCGCTCGCTCATGCCCTGTGTCTCTCTCTTGTTCCCCCCAGCCCCCGCTCATGCCCCGTGTCTCCCTCCTGTACCCCCACACCCCTCTCATGCCTCGTGTCTCCCTCCTGTACCCCCACCCCCCGCTCATGACCAGTATCTGCCCTGTTCCCCCACTGCCCGCTCATGCCCCGTGTGTCTCCTGTTGCCCCCCACCCCTGCTCATGCCCCGTGTCTCCCTCGTGTTTCCCCCACCCCCCGCTCATGCCCTGTGTTTCCCTCGTGTTACCTCCCACCCCCGTGTCTCTCTCCTGTTCCCCCAACCCCCCGCTCATAACCCGTGTCTCTCTCTTGTTCCCCCCACCCCCGGATCATGCCTAGTGTCTCCATCCTGTACCCTCCGCCCCCGCTCATGCCACGTGTCTCCCTCTTGTACCCCCCACCCCCTGCTCATGTCCAGTATCTGCCCTGTTACCCCCCACCCCATGCTCATGCCCTGTGTTTCCTCTGTTCCCCCAAACCCCGCTCATGCCCTGTGTCTCCCCTGTTCCACCCCACCCCCCGCTCATGCCCCGTGTTTCCCTCGTGTTAACCCCCACCCCCCACGCTCATGCCCCGTGTGTCTCCTGTTGCCCCCCACCCCCTGCTCATGCCCCGTGTCTCCCTTGTGTTCCCCCCACCCCCGCTCATGCCCCATGTTTCCCTCGTGTTACCCCCCACCCGCCCGCTCATGCCCCGTGTCTCCCTCATGTACCCCTTACCCCCCGCTCCTGCCCCGTATGTCTCCTGTTGCCCCCACGCCCCGCTCATGCCCCGTATCCTTCCTCGTGTACCCCCCACCACCTGCTCATGCACCGTGTCTTCCTCCTGTACCCCCCACCCCCCATTCATGTCCAGTATCTACCCTGTTCCCCCCACCCCGCTCATGCCCCATGTCTCCCTTGTGTTACCCCCCACCCCCGCTCATGCCCTGTGTTTCCTCTGTTACCCCCACCCCCGCTCATGCCCCGTGTCTCCCTCGTGTTCCCCCACCCCCGCTCATGCCCAATGTCTCCCTCCTGTACCTCCCCACCCTCGCTCATGTCCCATGTCTCCCTCCTGTAGCCGCCACCACCCGCTCATGCCCTGTGTCTCCCTCGTATTCCCCTATCCCCGCTCATGCGTCGTGTCTTCCTCGTGTTCTCCCACCCCCCACTTACGCCCCATGTGTCTCCTGTTGCCCCCCCATCCCCCGGTCATTCCCCGTGTCTCCCTCATGTTTCCCCCATCCCGCGCTCATGCCCCGTGTGTCTCTTGGTGCCCCCCAACCCCCGCTCATGCCCTGTGTCTCCCTCGTATTCCCCTACCCCCACTCATGCCCTGTGTCTTCCTCGTGTTCTCCCCACCCCCCACTTACGCCCGTGTGTCTCCTGTTGCCCCCCATCCCCCGGTCATGCCCCGTGTCTCCCTCGTGTTCCCCCACCCCCCGCTCATGCCACGTGTCTCCCTCGTGTTACCACCCACCCCCCGCTCATGCCCTGTGTCTCCCTCATGTTTCCCCCACCACCCGCTCAAGCCCCGTGTCTCCCACCTGTACCTCCCCACCTCCGCTCATGCCCCGTGTCTCCCTCCTGTACCCCCCACCCTCCGCTCATGCCCTGTGTCTCCCTCGTGTTCCCCCAACTCCCCGCTCATGCCCCGTGTCTTCCTTGTGTTCTCCCCACTCACGCCCCATGTGTCTCCTGTTGCCCCCCACCCAGCGCTCATGCCCCGTGTGTCTCCTGTTGCCCCCCAACCCCCTCTCATGCCCTGTGTGTCCCTCGTGTTCCCCCACACCCCGCTCATGCCCAGTGTTTCCCTCGTATTACCCCCCACCCCAAGGCTCATGCCCCGTGTGTCTCCTGTTGCCCCTCACCCCCGCTCATGCCCCGTGTGTCCCTCGTGTTCCCCCGACCCCCCACTGATGCCCCGTGTTTCCCTCGTGTTACCCAAACCCTCTCGCTCATGCCCCGTGTCTCCCTCGTGTACCCCCACCCGCTGCTCATGCCCTGTGTGTGACCTGTTGCCCCACCCCCGCTCATGCCCCGTGTCTCCCTCGTGTTTTCCCCCCACCCCCAGCTCATGCCCTGTGTTTCCCTTGTGCTACCCCCCACCCCCCGCTCATGCCCCGTGTTTCCCTTATTTTACCCCCCACCCCCTGCTCATGCCCCGTGTCTCTCTCTTGCTCCTCCACCCCCGCTCATGCCCCGTGTCTTCCTCGTGTTTCCCCTCACCCCTGCTCATGCCCCATGTTTCCCTTGTGTTACCCCCACCCCCCGCTCATGCCCCGTGTCTGCCTCCTGTTCCCCCCACCCCCCGCTTATGCCCCGTGTCTCTCTCTTGTTGCCCCCACCCCCCGCTCATGCCCTGTGTCTCTCTCTTGTTCCCCCCAACCCCCGCTCATGCCACATGTCTCCCTCCTGTACCCCCCACACCCTGCTCATGACCCGTGTCTCCCTCCTGATCCCCCACCCCCCGCTCATGCCCCGTGTCTCCCTCGTGTTTCCCCCACCCCCTGCTCATGCCCCGTGTCTCCCTCCTGTTCCCCCAAATCCTGCTCATGCCCTGTGTCTCTCTCTTGTTCCCCCACCCCCCGCTCTTACCCCGTGTCTACCTCCTGTACCCCCAACCCCTGCTCATGCCCCATGTCTGCCTCCCGTACCCCCCACCCCCCACTCATGTCCAGTATCTGCCCTGTTCCCCCCACCCCCGCTCATGCCCCGTGTCTCCCTTGTGATACCCCCGACCCCCGCTCATGCCCTGTGTTTCCTTTGTTACCCCCACCCCCTCTCATGCCCCGTGTCTCCCTCGTGTTCCCCCCACCCTCCGCTCATGCCCCGTGTCTCCCTCATGTACCCCCCCACCCCCCGCTCATGTCCCGTGTCTCCCTCCGGTACCCCCCACCCCCCCTCATGCCCTGTGTCTCCCTCATATTACCCTACCCCCGCTCATGCCTCGTGTCTTCCTCTTGTTCTCCCCACTTACGCCCCGTGTGTCTCCTGTTGCCCCCCAACCCCCGGTCATGCCCCGTGTCTCCCTCGTGTTCCCCCCACCCCACGCTCATGCCCCGTGTGTCTCCTGTTGCCCCCCAACCCCTGCTCATGCCCTGTGTGTCCCTCGTGTTCCCCCACCCCCTGCTCACGCCCCGTGTCTCCCTCGTGTTACCACCCACCCCCTGCTCATGCCCTGTGTCTCCCTCATGTTCCCCCACCCCCCGCTCATGATCCGTGTTTCCCATGTGTTACCCCCACCCCTCCGCTCATGCCCTGTGTGTCTCCTGTTGCCCCCCACCCCCCGCTCATGCCCTGTGTCTCCCTCGTGTTACCACCCACCCCCCGCTCATGCCCTGTGTCTCCCTCGTGTTTCCCCCACCCCCCGCTCATGATCCGTGTTTCCCACGTGTTACCCCCACCCCCCCCCCGCTCATGCCCTGTGTGTCTCCTGTTGCCCTTTACGCTCATGCCCTATGTTTCCCTCGCATTACCCCCACCCCCCACTCATGCCCTGTGTGTCCCCCGTTGACCCCCACCCCCCGCTCATGCCCTGTGTCTCCCTCGTGTTCCCCCCACTTCCCGCTCATGCCCCGTGTTTCCCTCATGTTACCCCCCACCTCCCCGCTCATGCCCCGTGTGTCTCCTGTTTCCCCCCACCCCACCACTCATGACCTGTTTCTCCCTCGTGTTTCCCTCCACCCCCCGCTCATGACCCGTGTTTCCCTTGTGTTACCCCCACCCCCCGCTCATGCCCCTTGTCTCCCTCCTGTTCCCTCCAACCCCCACTCATGCCCCGTGTCTCCCTCCTGTTCCCCCCACCCCCCGCTCATGCCCCGTGTCTCTCTCTTGTTCCCCCCACCCCACGTTCATGCCCCGTGTTTCCCTCGTGTTACCCCCCACCCCCACTCATGCCCTGTGTCTCCTGTTGCCCCCCACCCCCTGCTCATGCCCCGTGTCTCCCACGTGATTCCCCCCACCCCCCACTCATGGCCCGTGTTTCCCTTCTGTTACCCCTCACCATTCGCTCAGGCCCTGTGTCTCCCTCCTGTCCACCCACACCCCGCTCGCTCATGCCCTCTGTCTCTCTCTTGTTCCCCCCAGCCCCCGCTCATGCCCCGTGTCTCCCTCCTGTACCCCCACAACCCTCTCATGCCTCGTGTCTCCCTCCTGGACCCCCACCCCCCGCTCATGACCAGTATCTGCCCTGTTCCCCCACTGCCCGCTCATGCCCCGTGTGTCTCCTGTTGCCCCCCACCCCTGCTCATGCCCCGTGTCTCCCTCGTGTTTCCACCACCCCCCGCTCATGCCCTGTGTTTCCCTCGTGTTACCTCCCACCCCCGTGTCTCTCTCCTGTTCCCCCAACCCCCCGCTCATAACCCGTGTCTCTCTCTTGTTCCCCCCACCCCCGGATCATGCCTAGTGTCTCCATCCTGTACCCTCCGCCCCCGCTCATGCCACGTGTCTCCCTCTTGTACCCCCCACCCCCTGCTCATGTCCAGTATCTGCCCTGTTACCCCCCACCCCACGCTCATGCCCTGTGTTTCCTCTGTTCCCCCAAACCCCGCTCATGCCCTGTGTCTCCCCTGTTCCACCCCACCCCCCGCTCATGCCCCGTGTTTCCCTCGTGTTAACCCCCACCCCCCACGCTCATGCCCCGTGTGTCTCCTGTTGCCCCCCACCCCCTGCTCATGCCCCGTGTCTCCCTTGTGTTCCCCCCACCCCCGCTCATGCCCCATGTTTCCCTCGTGTTACCCCCCACCCGCCCGCTCATGCCCCGTGTCTCCCTCATGTACCCCTTACCCCCCGCTCCTGCCCCGTATGTCTCCTGTTGCCCCCACGCCCCGCTCATGCCCCGTATCCTTCCTCGTGTACCCCCCACCACCTGCTCATGCACCGTGTCTTCCTCCTGTACCCCCCACCCCCCATTCATGTCCAGTATCTACCCTGTTCCCCCCACCCCGCTCATGCCCCATGTCTCCCTTGTGTTACCCCCCACCCCCGCTCATGCCCTGTGTTTCCTCTGTTACCCCCACCCCCGCTCATGCCCCGTGTCTCCCTCGTGTTCCCCCACCCCCGCTCATGCCCAATGTCTCCCTCCTGTACCCCCCCACCCTCGCTCATGTCCCATGTCTCCCTCCTGTAGCCGCCACCACCCGCTCATGCCCTGTGTCTCCCTCGTATTCCCCTATCCCCGCTCATGCGTCGTGTCTTCCTCGTGTTCTCCCACCCCCCACTTACGCCCCATGTGTCTCCTGTTGCCCCCCATCCCCCGGTCATTCCCTGTGTCTCCCTCGTGTTTCCCCCATCCCGCGCTCATGCCCTGTGTGTCTCTTGGTGCCCCCCAACCCCCGCTCATGCCCTGTGTCTCCCTCGTATTCCCCTACCCCCACTCATGCCCTGTGTCTTCCTCGTGTTCTCCCCACCCCCCACTTACGCCCCGTGTGTCTCCTGTTGCCCCCCATCCCCCGGTCATGCCCCGTGTCTCCCTCGTGTTCCCCCACCCCCCGCTCATGCCCCGTGTCTCCCTCCTGTTACCACCCACCCCCCGCTCATGCCCTGTGTCTCCCTCATGTTTCCCCCACCACCCGCTCATGCCCCGTGTCTCCCACCTGTACCTCCCCACCCCCGCTCATGCCCCGTGTCTCCCTCCTGTACCCCCCACCCTCCGCTCATGCCCTGTGTCTCCCTCGTGTTCCCCCAACTCCCCGCTCATGCCCCGTGTCTTCCTTGTGTTCTCCCCACTCACGCCCCATGTGTCTCCTGTTGCCCCCCACCCAGCGCTCATGCCCCGTGTGTCTCCTGTTGCCCCCCAACCCCCTCTCATGCCCTGTGTGTCCCTCGTGTTCCCCCACACCCCGCTCATGCCCCGTGTTTCCCTCGTATTACCCCCCACCCCAAGGCTCATGCCCCGTGTGTCTCCTGTTGCCCCTCACCCCCGCTCATGCCCCGTGTGTCCCTCGTGTTCCCCCGACCCCCCACTGATGCCCCGTGTTTCCCTCGTGTTACCCAAACCCTCTCGCTCATGCCCCGTGTCTCCCTCGTGTACCCCCACCCGCTGCTCATGCCCCGTGTGTGACCTGTTGCCCCACCCCCCGCTCATGCCCCGTGTCTCCCTCGTGTTTTCCCCCCACCCCCAGCTCATGCCCTGTGTTTCCCTTGTGCTACCCCCCACCCCCCGCTCATGCCCCGTGTTTCCCTTATTTTACCCCCCACCCCCTGCTCATGCCCCTTGTCTCCCTCCTGTTCCCTCACCCCCGCTCATGCCCCGTGTCTCTCTCTTGTTCCCCTCACCCCTGCTCATGCCCCGTGTCTCCCTCCTGTACCCCCCAACCCCCACTCAATTCCCATGTCTGCCTCCTGCACCCCCACCCCCTGCATATGCCCTGTATCTGCCCTGTTCCCCCAACCCCCGCTCATGCCCCGTGTTTCCCCCCACCCCTTGCTCATGCCCCATGTCTCTCTCTTGTTCCCCCACCCCCGCTCATGCCCCGTGTCTCTCTCTTGTTCCCCCCACCCCCCGCTCATGCCCCATGTCTCTGTCCTTTACTCCCCACCCCCGCTCATGACCTGTGTCTCCCTCCTGTTCCCTCACCCCCGCTCATGCCCCGTGTCTCTCTCTTGTTCCCCTCACCCCCCGCTGATGCCCCATGTCTCCCTCCTGTACCCCCCAACCCCCGCTCAATCCCCATGTCTCCCTCCTGCACCCCCCACCCCCTGCTTATGCCCAGTATCTGCCCTGTTCCCCCACCCCCCGCTCATGCCCCGTGTCTCCCTCATGTTTCCCCCCCACCCCTTGCTCATGCCCCGTGTCTCTCTCTTGTTCCCCCACCCCCCGCTCATGCCCCGTGTCTCTCTCTTGTTCCCCCACCCCCCGCTCATGCCCCATGTCTCTGTCCTGTACTCCCCACCCCCGCTCATGACCTGTGTCTCCCTCCTGTTCCCCCCACCCCCCGCTCATGCCCCGTGTCTCTCTCTTGTTCCCCCCACCCCCCGCTCATGCCCCATGTCTCTGTCCTGTACTCCCCACCCCCGCTCATGAACTGTGTCTCCCTCCTGTTCCCCCCACCCCCCGCTCATGCCCCATGTCTCCCTCGTGTTTCCCCCACCCCTTGCTCATGCCCCGTGTCTCGTTCTTGTTCCCCCACCCCGCTCATGCCCCGTGTCTCCCTCCTATACCCCCAACCCCCCGCTCATGCCCTGTGTCTCCCTCCTGTACCCCCCACCCCCCACTCATGTCCAGTATCTGCCCTGTTCCCCCCACCACCCGCTCATGCCCCATGTCTCCCTTGTGTTACCCCCCACCCCACTCATGCCCTGTGTTTCCTCTGTTACCCCACCCCTGCTCATGCCCCGTGTCTCCCCTGTTCCATCCCACCCCCCGCTCATGCCCCGTGTCTCCTCGTGTTACCCCCCACCCCCTGCTCATGCCATGTGTGTCTCCTGCTGCCCCCCCACCCCCACTCATGCCCCGTGTGTCTCCTGTTGCCCCCCACCCCTGCTTATGCCTCATGTCTCCCTCGTGTTCCCCCCACCCCGTGCTCATGCCCCGTGTGTCCCCTGTTGCCCCCCAAACCCTGCTCATGCCCTGTGTGTCCCTCGTGTTCCCCCACCCCCTGCTCATGCCCCATGTCTCCCTCGTGTTACCCCCACCCCCGCTCATGCCTTGTGTCTCCCTCGTGTTCCCCCAACACCCCGCTCATGCCCCGTGTCTCCCTCCTGTACCCCCCCACCTCCCGCTCATGCCCCGTGTCTTCCTCCTGTACCCCCCACCCCCGCTCATGCCCTGTGTCTCCCTCGTGTTCCCCCCACCCCCGCTCATGCCCCGTGTCTTCTTCGTGTTCTCCCCACCCCCACTCATGCCCTGTGTGTCTCCTGTTGCCCCCCACCCCGCGCTCATGCCCCGTGTGTCTCCTGTTGCCCTCCAACCCCCACTCATGCCCTGTGTGTCCCTCGTGTTCCCCCACCCCCGCTCATGACCCGTGTTTCCCTCGTGTTACCCCCACCCCCTGCTTATGCCCCATGTGTCTCCTGTTGCCCCTCACCCCCGCTCATGCCCCATGTTTCCCTTGTGTTACCCCCACCCCCTCTCATGCCCTATGTTTCCCTTGTGTTACCCCCCACCCCCGCTCATGCCCCGTGTCTCCCTCCTGTTCCCCCACCCGCGCTCATGTCCCGTGTCTCCCTCTTGTTCCCCTCACCCCCCGCTCATGCCCTGTGTCTCCCTCCTGTACCCCCCAACCCCCGCTCAATCCCTTGTCTCCCTCCTGTACCCCCCACCCCCTGCTTATGCCCAGTATCTGCCCTGTTCCCTCCACCCCCCGCTCATGCTACGTGTCTCCTGTTGCCCCCCACCCCCCGCTCATGCCCCGTGTCTCCCTCATGTTTCCCCCCACCCCCTGCTCATGCCCCGTGTTTCCCTCATGTTATCCCCACCCTCCGCTCATAGCCCGTGTCTACCTTCTGTTACCCCCACCCCCTGCTCATGCCCTGTGCCTCCCTCCTGTACCCCCCACCCCCGTTCATGCCCCGTGTCTCCCTCCTGTACCCCCACCCCCGCTCATGCCCAGTATCTGCCCTGTTCCCCCCGCCCCCCGCTCATGCCCCGTGTCTCCCTCCTGTTACCCCCACCGCCCGCTCATGCACTGTGTCTCCCTTGTATTCCCCCCACCCCCGCTCATGCCCTGTGTCTCCCCTGTTCCCCCATCCCCCGCTCAAGCCCCGTGTCTCCACTGTTCCCCCACCCCTGTTCATGCCCCGTGTCTCCACTGTTCCCCCACCCTGCTCATGCCCCATGTCTCCCTACTGTTGCCCCCACCCCTTGCTCATGGTCCATGTCTCCCTCCTGTACCCCCACCCCCCGCACCTGCCCCGTGTCTGCCCTGTATCCCCCACCCCCCCACTCATGCCCCGTGTCTCCCTCGTGTCCCCCCCACCCTCCGCTCATGCCCCGTGTCTCCCTCGTGTACCCCCCACCCCCGCTCATGCCCCATGTCTCCCTCGTGTTCTCCCCACCCCCGCTCATGCCCCGTGTCTCCCCTGTTCCCCCCACCCCCCACTCATGCCCACATGTCTGCCCTGTTCCCCTCCACCTCCCGCTCATGGCCTTGTGTCTCCCTACTGTTCTTCCCCCCCACCCCTCGCTCATGGCCTGTGTCTCTCTCTTGTTCCCCCACCCCCTGCTCATGCCCTGTGTCTCCCTCCTTTTCCCCCCACCCCCTGCTCATGCCCCGTGTTTGCCCTGTTCCCCCACCCCCTGCTCATGCCCATGTGTCTCCCCTGTTCCCCCCCACCCCCGCTCATGCCCATGTGTCTCCCCTGTTCCCCCCACCCCCCGCTCATGCCCCCGTGTCTCCCTCCTTTTCTCCTCCAACCCCCGCTCATGCCCACGTGTCTCCCCTGTTCCACCCCACCCCCCGCTCATGCCCATGTGTCCCTCTCCTTTTCCCCTTCACCCGCCGCTCATGCCCACGTGTCTCCCCTGTTCCTCCCACCCCCCGCTCATGCACACATGTCTCCCCTGTTCCCCCCATCCCCGCTCATGCCCACATGTCTCCCCTGCTCCCCTCCACTCCCCGATCATGCCCTCGGTCTCCCTATTGTTCCCTCCACCCCCTGCTCATGGCCCGTGTCTCTCTCTTGTTCCCCCTAACCCTCTGCTCATGCCCTGTGTCTCCCTCCTTTCCCTCTCACCCCCTGCTCATGCCCCTTGTCTCCCCTGTTCCCCCCACCCCCTGCTCATGCCCCATGTGTGCCCTGTTCTCCCCCAACCCCCGCTCATGCCCCGTGTGTGCCCTGCTCCCCCCACCCCCGCTCATGCCCCGTGTCTCCCTCCTTTTCCCCCCACCCCCCGCTCATACTCCGTGTCTCCCCTGTTACCCCCACCCCCCGCTCATGCCCTGTGTGTCTCCTGTTGCCCCCCACCCCCCGTTCATGCCCCGTGTTTCCCTCGTGTTGCCCCCACCCCCCCGCTCATGCCCCATGTTTCCCTCGTGTTTCCCCCCACCCCCTGCTCATGCCCCATGTTTCCCTCCTGATACCCCCACCCCCGCTCATGCCCCGTGTCTCCCTCCTGTTCCCCCCACCCCCTGCTCATGCCCCATGTCTCCCCTGTTCCCCCTACCCCCTGCTCATGGCCCGTGTCTCCCATGTCCCCCCCACCCCCGCTCATGCCCTGTGTCTCCCCTGTCCCCCCACCCCTGCTCATGCCCAGTATGTGCCATGTTCCCCCCCACCCCCACTCATGCCCTGTGTCTCACTACTGTTCCCCCCACACCCCGGTCATGGCCTGTGTCTCCCATGTTCTCCCCCACCCCCCGCTCATGCCCTGTGTCTCCCCTGTTCCTCCCCACCCCCGCTCATGCCCTGTGTGTACCCTGTTCCCCCCCACCCCCGCTCATGGCTCGTGTCTCCCCGTTCCCTGTACCCCCCGCTCATGCCCCGTGTCTCCCCTGTTCCTGCCCACCCCCGACTCATGCCCCGTGTGTGCCCTGTTCCCGCCCCACCCCCGCTCATGCCCCATGTGTGCCCTGTTCCCCCCACCCCCGCTCATGCCCATGTGTCGCCCCTGTTCGCCCCACCCACCGCTCATGCCCACGTGCCTCCCCTGTTCCCCCCACCCCCCTCTCATGCCCCATGTCTCCCTCGTGTTCCCCCCCACCCCCGCTCATGCGCCGTGTCTCCCCTGTCCCCCCCACCCCCCGCTCATGCCTCTTGTCTTCCTTCTGTTCCCCCCAACCCCTGCTCATGCCCCGTGTCTCCCTCCTTTACCCCCCACCCCTGCTAATGCCCTGTATCTCCCCTGTTGCCTCCCACCCCCCGCTCATGCCCCATGTCTCCCTCCTTTCCCGCCCACCCCCGCTCATGCTCCGTGTCTCCCCTGTTCCCCGCCACACCCTGCTCATGCCCCGTGTGTGCCCTGTTCCCCCCAACCCCCGCTCATGCCCCATGTGTGCCCTGTTCCCCCCAACCCCCGCTCATGCCCTGTGTGTGCCCTGTTCTGCCCCACCCCCTCATGCCCCGTTCCTCCCTCCCGTTCCCCCAACCCATGCCCCGTGTTTTCCCTGTTCCCCCCACTCCCTGCTCATGCCCCGTGTCTCCCCTGTTCCAACCCACCCCCCGCTCATGCCCCATGTATCCCCTGTTCCACCCCACCCCCGCTCATGCCCCATGTCTCCCCTGTTCCCCCCACCCCCCGCTCATGCCCACGTGTCTCCCCTGTTCCCCTCCACCCCCCACTCATGGCCCTGTGTCTCCCTACTGTTCCCCCACCCCCTGCTCATGCCCTGTTTCTCCCTCCTTTTCCCCCCACCCCCTGCTCATGTCCCGTGTGTGCCTTGTTCCCCCCCAACCCCCACTCATGCCCACATGTCTCCCCTGTGCCCCCCCACCCCCTGCTCATGCCCCGTGTCTCCCTCCTTTTCCCCTCCAACCCCTGCTCATGCCCACGTATCTCCCCTGTTCCACCCCACCCCCAGCTCATGCCCACGTGTCCCCCTCCTTTCCCCCCACCCACCGCTCATGCCCACGTGTCTCCCCTGTTCCCCCCGCTCATGCCCACGTGTCTCCCATGTTCCCCCCACCCCCGCTCATGCCCACGTGTCTCCCCTGTTCCCCTCCACTCCCCGATCATGCCCTGTGTCTCCCTACTGTTCCCACCACCCCCCGTTCATGGCCCGTGTCTCTCTCTTGTTCTCCCCAAGTCCCTGCTCATGCCCTGTGCCTCCCTCCTTTTCCCCCACCCCCCGCTCATGCCCCTTGTCTCTCCTGTTCCCCCCACCCCCTGCTCATGCCCCATGTCTCCCCTGTTCCCCCCCACCCCTGTACATGCCCCGTGTGTCTCCTTTTGCCCCCCACCCCCGCTCATGCCCCGTGTCTTCCCCGTGTTGCCCCCCACCCCCCGCTCATGCCCCGTGTCTCCCTGTACTCCCCCACCCCCCGCTCATGCCCCGTGTCTCCCCTGTACCCCCATCCCCCGCTAATGCCCGTGTCCCCTGTTACCCCCACCCCCTTCTCATGCCCCGTGTGTGCCCTGTTCCCCCCCACCCCCCACTCATGCCCATGTGTCTCCCCTGTTACCCCCCACCCCCCGCTCATGCTCCGTGTCTCCCTACTGTTCCCCCCACCCCCCGCTCATGGCCCTTGTCTCCCCTGTTCCCCCCACCCCCCGCTCATGCCCCGTGTCTCCCCTGTTCCCCCCACCACCCACTCATGCCCAGTGTGTGCCCTGTTCCCCCCACCCCGTTCATGCCCCGTGTCTCCCTACTGTTCCATCCACCCCCCGCTCATGGCTCGTGTCTCCCCTGTTCTCCCCCTCCCCCCGCTCATGGCCCGTGTCTCCCCTGTTCCCCCATCCCCCCGCTCATGCCCCATGTGTGCCCTGTTCCCCCCACCCCTGCTCATGCCCCGTGTGTGCCCTGTTGCCCCCACACCCTGCTCATGCCCACGTGTCTCCCCTGTTCCCCTCACCCCCGCTCATGCCCCACGTGTGCCCTGTTTCCCCCCACACCCCGCTCATGCCCACGTGTCTCCCCTGTTCCCCCCACCCCCGCTCATGCCCCATGTCTCCCTACTGTTCCCCCCATTCCCCGCTCCTGGCCTGTGTCTCTCTCTTGTTCCCCCCACCCCCTGCTCATGCCCCGTGTCTCCCTCCTTTTCCCCCCCAACCCCCGCTCATGCCCCTTGTCTCCCCTGTTCCCCCCACCCCCCGGTCATGCCCCGCTCATGCCTCGTGTCTCCCTCCTGTACCCCTCACCCCCGCTCATGCCCCGTGTCGCCCTCCTTTTCCCCCCACCCCCCACTGATGCCCTGTTGTGTTCTCTTTATACACCCCGCCTTCTCTTTCCATGGTGGCCATCTTGGTAAAAGATTTTCCTTCCTACACTGTTTGGGAAGAAAAATCTTTTTTTTTACCACCCGGGGTTCCAACTTTGAGGACCTAAGATGCTAGTGGTCTTCATCTATTGCACTAATAAAAACCTATGAAATTCAGTAAAAAAAAAAGTGTTACAGGGACGTCATGGTTAAGTTGCACTAATAAAAACTTATGAAATTCAATGAAAAAACTTTGTTAAAGGGACGTTATGGTTAAGTTGCGCTACTAAAAACCTATGAAATTCAGTGAAAAAACTTTGTTAAAGGGACGTTATGATTAAGTTGTGCTTCTAAAAACCTATGAAATTCAGTGAAAAAACTTTGTTAAAGGGACGTCATGGTTCCAAGTAAAACTAAAAAACCCTTGAAATTCGCCAGTTATGGTAAGCGAAGCAACCATAACTCGCGCCACCACCGTGCACTGCTAAGACTAACACCCAGGACATCAAAGATGACATCACAAATGTCATTGATGACATCACTGATGACATCACATGTCTGGCTCACTCTTTTTTCTTTTGCTGACATGTCTAGGCCACATGGTTTTCTTCAGTAACAGTCAGAAACTAAAAATGTTATTTTATTTGTAGACATATCCTTCAAGTAGGTTCTTACAGTAATTCCCTGAGAGTCCAGTCACATCATATGAAACATATACATACGGGAAGACACAAGCTTGAAAGACGGCAATCCTTTTTGTGCATAAAGGTAATCAATAGACTTATCAGCACTTTCTGATAGTTCTGTTGTTTTTTTATGGCTGTACTTTCCCTGTATATGGTCATATTTGTATACATTGTACTCACACTACTTTCCTTTGGGTCCAATCACATCAAGTGATACATATACATAGGGTAAATAGCAGAAACAGAGCAATCATTTATTTGCATGAAAATAATCAGATCAGTTAGGTTATGAATTGTTTCTGCTACTACTTGTGCTTTTTTGCAAACTTCACTTTCCCTGTTTATACCCATATTGGTATGTGCTCTTGTCTCTTTGTGTTTTGTGTATAGTAATGCAATTATGTAATACATGGGTTTTATTAGCTACTTATTACATATTTCACAGTACACAAAAATCTATTAAGAAAACAATTAGCATTTCATTATCCAACATATTAACATTACTAATATTATACCTTCATCTTGTACGCTGCACACAATGCTATGTTTCTGCATGAGTAGCTTAGCATACTAGAAATAACCCCATAATAGAATGCTATTTATATCAATGCATCGTTCAATGCACTAATTAGGGTATATTTATTGCAATGATCCTTGACACTTTTTTCGCAACATTATAATAAGAATCCCTTGTACACATATTTCATGAAAAGTAAATTCCAGTCATGAACTGTTCCCTCCACAATGAATTACAATTATGTCTGTATGTTGCTCTGTCTCCAAAGTAGCACAGAGAGGTAGCAAGTCCAACCACTTCATTCCACGTACTCCATGCCAGTGTACTTCCACATGTGGGAATCCAAGATCTACAGCTACTCCACAGCTTTCTGCATGCACCTTCAACCAATGTATCCATGAATCTCCCAAAACCCAAACAATCTGTTTTCTGAAACACACAGCCACAGCTATCTTTTGTTCTCTCAGCAAAAAGAGTATCTGAGAAACTCTCTCCTGGCACAACACACCCACTAAACTTTCCTGACCAATCCCTTTCAGTGCTTATTCTCATTTGCATGACTTCTGAACCCAAAAATCCCCAGATGTAACTGCCGATGTCCGCGAACTACCGCCATGTCCGCGCACATATCGTAATATGAACAGCCCTTCTACCATTTCCACTTCACTCTCTCTGCCATTCCCTCATTGGATGTAGCTAAAAATCACATGACCATGCACCAATCACATTCAAGACCTCTAGATCTAACTGCATCATCATAGATCAGCACTGCAAATGTACTGTGAATCTCTCTGAGTACAAGTGTCATATCATTGGCAAGCACCATCTACCAGAAATACTGTACAAGTCTCCAAGATTTCTACTTGCAGCTCCATGCATATCCATATGCATTAACACAAACTTCAGGTATGCATATTTTCTGTACAGTAGATGAACACATTTTCAAACAGACTTTTAGCTTGTGTAATCTGTAAAATGAATTTACTGTATTTTTTTCAACATCCTAAAATCAACTATCACTTATAAACCTTTATACTATTTACTTTCTTTATACACACACACTCGAATCATGTTAAACTAACATTTTTTAAATGAAATATATAGACTACAGATATTCAAACAAAATTGCATGCAAGCACAATCTATGTTTAAATCTTTAAAAAATACTTATACAATTTCATAGTTTTTTTGTTTTTATTTATTTATTTACTTAATTACTTTAATTTAGACAGAAATAGTAGCATTCACTGGTATATTATAAATTTCACAAGACATAGTAAAGATATTTTTTTTTGCTACAGTTAGTCATTCAATACAATTTGTTCATTAAGAACATATCATATGTACTGAACTGATGCAATGTATCTTATGTAAATAAATTAGTTTAATGGTTTTAAAGAAGGCACTGAGGATTTCAATTAAAAAAATCAATATCTAAATTAAAAACAGCACTATATACAAACAAAGTTACTAATTTGAAGCTTTTACAATTGCAGTGAAGACCAGTCTACTGAAAAGAAGCAGCCGAATTCGAAGAACAAAGAAGAACTAAGAAGTTACCTGTTAATTTAAGAAAAAACGTAAGTAGAATATCATCATAATATTTGTATTATTAATCAAACATACTATAACATTAATACAAGCTATTTTGGTGCCTAAAAATAGAGATTGTGTACCATTTTGTCCAAACATCTCCATGTCTTAAACAGCGATTTACAGCCAGAATGGCCCACAAATTCCTATTTTTGGACACACAAATTACCCAACTGAACCGCTACAATTTTCATATTATAGAACAAACAACTGTTTTAATTGTATACATTAGATTTACTATTTGTACTTTTCCACACCACTAGCTTACTTTTTTTGTCATCTGAACTCCAGTTTCGTAACACATACATTCAAGAATACCTATCCCTACTAGTTGTAGTTCCCAATGCACAATCACACACCATTACATACATCTTTATCATCTTACTCAAACACTCATGCACACAGCACACATACATTCCAGAACACCCCAACCCATATCTTCTTTATTTTTTTCAACAGACCCTAAAGAATGCCTACCAAAAGTCCAGTCCGTAGAAAGCAATGCAAAAGTAGAGCAAATGAAAATAAAAGTGTCCAACATAAGCATCCATGTCTAGCAGAATTTGTAACAAAACAGCTAATACAGTCATTAGGGAAACACAAGAAGTTTCAAGTACAAAAACTTTGCCTCCTCTATCAAAATGTCAAACAAACCAAAAAACAATTAACAGAAAATCAGCTATCACTACAGATAAAACTACTTCTTCAAATTTTAATATAGTGCAAATTAAGCATACCAAGAAAGGTATTTTAGCCAAAATGTACCATCACAAAGTCCTTCAAAATATTATAAAAACAGGAGAGAAATCAGGTTCAATGCTTAAAACCTATCATAGGAAATTAATCTTAGAAGCGTTGATGGACAGTGCAATTCTTCTGAAAAGAAAGTTATTTATTTTACTGTTAAACAAAATGAAACCACTAACAAAACTAATAACTAAATTACAAAAAATACTTCTCAATAAGCGAAATGTCAACATAAAGAACTTCTTTAGTATCTGCGGAGGTGAAAGGAATCACACTACGAGCACAGAACCATATTTTAATGAAGAAGCGTACAAACAAAAGCAAACAAATACAATTGCCATACATAGCAGTGGTCGAGGTTATGAAAGAGTCAATAATACCATAATGGAACAAGAAGTACTCCTTACAAAAATATGCCCTGAAAACTTAGAGTTACCCCTCCATTCAACTGAATCAGAACGTCTAGTGTACAAATGGCCATGCACGTCAATGTGTAACAACAATGTTTCAAATCTTTACGCCAATTCCTCAATAAATATGTAAAAAGCAAAGACAAAATCAAAATTAAATTACTGCAAAATTTGGATACCTGTCCAGTGCGCAAGTACACAGGACTACAAGGACATTCATTGGCCTGCATTACAGGACCTACTTGTAAAACCATTTTCCATGATATCAAAAGGATACAAACACATCATTCAACTATAAGAAATCTAGTCTATAAACTGTACTATGCTAAAAGTCCTGCTTTAGCACTAGCAAAGTTAAATAACATCCTTCTACATGGTACAGCAAAAGACCTACTTGAAGAAATTCACTATATCCAGAAAAAATATTTTGGATTTGAAAGCCATTTACAGAATGAAATAGCTTTAAACCAATTAAGCAACAATTCTACACATGGCAACTTTTTGCTAAACACATACAAAAAAGAAATACCAAAATTTAAAAGTACATCAGCTGAAGTACCAAACCATGTATGTGTGTGTTACCGTAGAACTTTTTATAAAAGTAACACAAAAACTGTAGACCTATCATACAAAATAGAAGACAATGAAGATTCTAAATGGTTTGAATTAGCTCTCTACCTTGTAGCAGAAAACAAATACGAAATAACTGAGCCCTTAATACTTTGCAGTTACTGCACTACAAAACTTGACAACAACCAAACGCCTTCACGTGCAATCACAAATAATTTGGAATTATACCCAGTACCAAAACCCCTACAACAACTTAATTTATATGAGAGCATCATAATTCAAAAAGTACACCCATTTCAAGCAATAATACGCCTTCAACCAAAAACAGCAAAATTACCTCCTTCTGAATTGGTAAAAGGCATTCGTGGAAAAGTAGTTTATTTACCATTAGATCTAAAAGAAAATGTGCATACTCTAGGAGTGCAACGTCCAATGCAGCAATCTTTAATTATCTTAGTAAATGGAGTACCTACAAAAGACAAAAAAATATGGCAACAGCTGGTAGATTTATATAAAGTTAGACAAGCCTTCCAATATCTTAAAGTGAATAATGAATATTACAAAGAAATTAATATTGAAGAAAACTTGAAAGATACAACTGAAATAATTCAAGAAACACAAGAAGCTGGTCTATTTGAGCTACTAGATCCTGCTACAAAATCAAATACTTTACACCATTATACAATTCATCCTTTGCACTGTAATGACACCGTAGAAGATGCACTGGAAACTTACCAAATGCGTCAAACAAAAGGATCGCCAATCAGCATATGGGAAAAAAGTATAGAAGCATGTGCTTTTCCTCTACTCTTTCCTACTGGCAAAGGAGGAAGGTATGATGATAGACCTATTCAAATATCAGCTTCAGAATACCGCTCATTACGGATGTATTCTGAAGATCCCAGATTTAGACAAAATGTGGAATACATATTCCACCTACTCTTTGAAAGTGAACTAGCAACTTTATGTTACGGAGTTGACAACATATTAAAACCAGGATCACACTTTCAAAATATGACAGCTACACAATTATTAGAAAAAGTGCAACAAAAGGATGAGGTTTTACAATCAAATATTACAAATCTATTAGCAAATATGCGTGGTACTAAAGAGTACTGGTTTTGACGTCATGGTGATGTACGTTGTATGATCAGAAACCTTGGCCCACCCACTTGGTTTGTTACATTAAGTTGTGCAGAATATGCATGGGAAGATTTACATGATTTCCTACGCATATCAAATAAAAACAAAACAAACATAGATATACTAGCACCTGGAGAACTTTGTTCTTTGGATCCTGTTAATGTTTCAAGATATTTTCACCATCACTTCATTGCTATGCTACATTTTATTTGTAATAAAACTGTTCCTCCCCTTGGAGAAGTGCAACACTTCTTTTGGAGAAAAGAATACCAAGCCAGAGGAGCACCACATATCCACATGCTTTTATGGATTAAAGATGTTCCTAAATTTGGTCAAGACAGTGATGCCACTGTTTTACAGTTTATTGGAAAATATGTCACTTGTGAAATTCCATCAGAAGCCACAAATAGTGATCTTCATGCACAAATTTTACAATTTCAAAGACACAAATGTGGAAAATATTGTCGTCGCAAATACAAAAACAAAGGGAAATACTACACTAAATGCCGATTTGGTTTCCCTAGACCAGTTACAAATGCAGGTCAAGTGAACAACCTCATGTCTTCAGTTAGACATAGTTTTAAAGGTAAGTCACCTAAAAATACATATTACATAAAAAGAAAAGAAGAAGAAAAATATATCAATTATTATAATGCAATCATTGCCCACTTATGGAATGCAAACATAGATGTGCAGTACATTGCAGTCAATTCTACTGCAGTTGCACGATATGTCACAGCATACTTAACTAAAGCAGAAAAGACAGAGCTCCAAGACCTCTGGAATGACCTGTCATCAGATAAAACAGTATCTCAGAAATTATACAGCTTGGGCATAAAAATGTTCACCCATAGAGAACGTGGATCATATGAAGCAGCTGATCGTTTAACTGGCACTGCATTGTATGGTAAATCTGAAAATATAGTATGGCTAAGTCTTGGTCCAGCTAAATCTAGAAAAAGAGTTCTAAAATCATATGAAGATATAGAAACAATAGACAAACATGATCCCAACAGCCAAGACATTTTAAAAAACAATTTATTGGACACATACTACCCAAACAGAAGTAATACTTTGGAAAACATGTGTCTATACCACATAGCCCAAAACTACACATACAAAAATAATATGAAACCTGATGAAAAAAAGGTAAATATAGAGTAACAAACTGTGAAGGCAGCTTAGTTAAACTCACTAAACCAAATTTAATTAATCATATCAAATTGTCATTAAAGACTCCTCAACATAAAGAAGTATATTACATGTCCGTGCTACAACTCTTCAAACCATGGAGAAAAGAAGAACAATTACTAGATAACTATGACTCATATGAGGATGCGTTCAAAGCAAATGAAAGCACTATAACTGATGTAAACTTTACACAGTACAAAACAATGTTGCACAATGAACAGCAACACAAAGAAGAACTCCAAGCCCAACTAGATAAGGACACTACTGACAGTAGTCAACCTTCTGTAACAGTAAGCCAAGAACCACTGGGAGAACCACTAATAATAAATGAGGCAGAATTAGCTAAAATAGAAGTAGAAAACACCATGTGTCAGTATGAAGATAAGGAAGACTTAACTATACTACAATCTAAACTAAACGATGAGCAAAGTAGCATTTTTCAAGAAGTAACAAAACAAATTGCACATGGTGTAAAACATGAAAATAAAGAATGTTCCTGCCATAGTTATAAACCTATACTACTGTACGTCAGTGGTGAAGCTGGCTCTGGCAAAACGATCCTAATTAAAATCATTAGTAAGTTCCTTCAACAATTGACAAACAACCAACTGTCAGCTGTTGTCACTGCCCCCACAGGTTTAGCTGCCTACAACATAGGTGGTGTTACATTACACCGATTACTACTATTACCAGTAGAACACCATAACAAATTAGACTATTACAAACTTTCTGCAGAAGCTGCAATGGAATTACGCAGAGTATTGAAACAAATGAAAATGCTACTAAAAGATGAAGTGACCATGGTCTCCAAGCTGATGTTAGCTTTGATTCACCTCAGACTACAAGAAGTACTCAAAACAGACTATGAAGAGCTCTTTGCAGGAAAACACTTTATTGTTTTTGGAGATCTGCTTCAATTAACATCAGTAAAAGGTGAGCCTATTTTTAAAACATTAGGACACAAACTCTGCCGTAAAACTGTTGGCAGCATTGGAAATTTCAACCTTTGGCAACATTTCCAATACAGAGAATTAACAGAAAACATGCGGCAATCTGCAGATCTCACTTATGCCAGCATTTTAAAAAGTATCAGAGTTGGTATACTTCCTAAAGAAGTAGAAGGAATATTGAAAACCCGGCACATTAATGCACTTTATGGCGATAATGCATGTGCTACAGATGTTATGGAACAATTAGCCCACAAAAATGTCAATTGTATGGCCTTAATGCCAACTCTTGCAAGCTGTTTCAAATTCAATGAAATCATGGTAAGTAAAGAAATGCAACCAATCATGGAAATTAGCGCCACAGACAAACTAGATGTACATGGTATGACACTACCCATGTGTGACCAAGCCACAACAAGACTAAATAGTTTAGAAAAATCAATCTCAAACACAGCAGGCTTAGAAAAGATATTAAAATTATCCTTAAATTGCAGAGTAATGCTTAAATGTAACCTTGACATGGACCAAGGACTAGTTAATGGAGCACTGGGTACAGTTGTTGGCTTTCAAACATACCCACGCGACAACAAAATTCAGTTTGTCAATATACTCTTTGACAAACTTTCGGAAGTAAAAAGGATAGGACGCTCAACAGCTAGATTCCCTCTCTTCAAAGATATGTTTGTACGCAGAGAACAATTTTCTCTAACTCTTGCATACGCAGTCACGATTCATAAATCACAAGGTCTTACCCTAGACAAAGCAATGATAGATATTGGTAACACAGTCTTTAAAGAAGGCATGAGCTATGTAGAACTATCACGCTTACGTACACTTGACGGTCTATTTCTAATCAACTTTGATGCAAGTAAAATAAACGCTGATATTCCTTGCATTTTAGAATACAATAGACTTCGCTCACTATACACCCCCCACCTAAACACATATTCTGTTCCACAAAAAGTAAAACGTTATAAAAGAAAAATAAATCAAACAGAAATGCAACAGGATGTCACTGCAAATCCTCCAAAGAGAGTAAAAGAAACTAATACTTCATCAAGTACTACAAGCAAAAAAGAATCAATTAGGGAAAGTAAACCAAGTACTCCTTTAAAGAAGGAAGACAAACTCCAAAAAAAGCGGTTAGATACAGAACTACCTGGACCATTTAAATTCTCAAATATAGTTGGTGTAAGTTGCTACGCAAATGTAGCAATGAATATTCTATTTCAATTACCACCAATTGTTGACAACATTTACTTACACAGTACAGACCCATTGTGTTTGCAAATGTTAGTACTTCACAGAAATGCAGCAAACAATCCTGACAACACGTATAGTATTTTTGGAATAAGACAACAATTGGACTACTGTGCTGGAATGGTGAAATTCACTATAAATTCACAGGAAGATCCACAAGAATTTCTAATGTACTTACTACAAGTACTGGAAAACAAAAACATACCTATAAATGAAACCTTTCAGATTTCATACATGTGGAAACATACATGCACTCTCTGCAACAATGTTACACAAGAAGAAATCCCCAATGAACGCTTCATATATATATCAATACCAAATTGTGAATCCATTCCATTTCAGCGACTTGTACAAAATCAAACCATGGTAGATTATGCTCTACCTGCAATTCAGATAATCACTCCACGTTAGTAATACAAACACATAGTAAATACATGACACTAATACTTCTACGTTACAATGCAGATGGTACCAAAAACAACTGCAAGCTGACTGGATTCACACATGGTCAAATATCACTTGGTAAGAAAACCTTCACAACAATAGGTATAATCTACCACGCAGGAGCAACAACCAATTCAGGGCACTACACTGCATATGTAAAAAAAGAAATGTGGATGGTTTGAATGTAATGATAGTACCATTACTCTAAAGCAGAGATTACCAGGAAATCTTACAAACGCTTATTTGATGTTCTTAAAACCAAAATTTGATAACTAAACTGTATTTAAACCCTAAGTAAACTTGTGTTAAAAAAATATAAACTGTTAGAATACTCCAAAAGCTATATAACTGCTCAAAAATTCTACAACAACTAATCAGATAAATGAATACCACTAAATTAGACCAAAAAATATACAGTTTGAATACGCCAATTGGTATCTAACTGTGCCAAAATTTGACAATATTCAAATAGATAAATCAATACCACTAAAATATATAAAAACATAGACAGTTAAAATACACCAATTGGTATCTAACTGCTCCAAAATTTTATAATATCAAAACAAATAAATAATATGTTACTGCTCCAAAAAAACACAACAAGCCAAAGTATTAAGCATTAGCCAGAAACAACAAGTGAACACTGAAAACAAACAAACTGTAGCATAACAGAAAAAGATTTTTTTTTTAATCCAACATGGATTTTTTTTTTCTCCCACAGACCCAATGATTTTAGCAATAAATACAGAAACTGAACAAATTGCACAGTACTCTGATTTGTAATCTACTAAATATGAGGGTCCAAAAAAAAAAAGTATATTGATTATACAATGTAATAAGTCATTACAAAATACTAATACTAACATGCTATTTTCTTTTATCACAGAAATTAACAAGAAAAACATGGACTCCCTTTACAAGACCAAACAGTAAGTATACAATAATAAGGAGAACTATAGCAGCATATCACATCCATAGTATCTAATACCTTTGTTCCTTATACTTTTGCTTTTCACCCAAAGTTATAAGCAAAGATGAATGTGATATGCTGTGCCATGCACCCAACACTCTATGCCCTGGCAACAACCATCACAGCATATCACATCCATAGAGTCAAACATTTCAACTATGGTCTATGGAAACTTTTAATGTCTGCGGACATTATGAGTGTTCTTAGAACACTTTCAACTTGCCAGCGAACAATACGGACAGCGTTTTCAGGACTCCCCCTACGAACATTTCAGAACAACGTGATTTTTCTTAGAACACTTTCATCTTGACAACAAACAATATGGACAGTGTCCTCAGGACACCCCCATTATGTTTATTTGCGAATATTTCAGGACACTGCGAGTGTTCTTAGAACACATTCAACTTGCCAGCGAACAATACGGACTACGCCTTCAGGACACCCCCTACGAACATTCCAGGACACCGCGAGTGTTCTTAGAAACGTCTTCAGAACACCCCCATTTTGTTTATTTGCGAACATTTCAGGACACCGCAAGTGTTCTTAGAAAACATTGAACTTGACAACGAACAATACGGACAGGGTCCTCAGAACACCCCCATTTCGTTTATTTGCGAACATTTCAGGACACCATGAGTGTTCTAAGAACACATTCAACTTGACAGAGAACAATACGGACAGAGTCCTCAGGACACCCCATTTTGTTTATTTGCGAACATTTCAGGACACTGCGAGTGTTCTTAGAACACATTCAACTTGCCAGCGAACAATACGGACTATGCCTTCAGGACACCCCCTACGAACATTCCAGGACACCGCGAGTGTTCTTAGAAACGTCTTCAGAACACCTCCATTTTGTTTATTTGCGAACATTTCAGTACACCGCGAGTGTTCTTAGAACACATTCAACTTGACAGAGAACAATACAGACAGTGTCCTCAGGACACCCCCTACGAACATTCCCCAGACACCGCGAGTGTTCTTAGAAGCATCTTCAGAACACCACCATCTTGTTTATTTGCGAACATTTCAGTACACCGCGAGTGTTCTTAGAACACGTTCAACTTGACAACGAACAATACGGACAGTGTTCTCAGGACACCCCGATTTTGTTTATTTGCGAACATTTCAGGACACCATGAGTGTTCTAAGAACACATTCAACTTGACAGAGAACAATACGGACAGCATCCTCAGGACACCCCCATTTTGTTTATTTGCGAACATTTCAGGACACCGCGAGTGTTCTAAGAACACATTCAACTTGACAGAGAACAATACGGACAGCGTCCTCAGGACACCCCCATTTTGTTTATTTGCGAACATTTCAGGACATTGCGAGTGTTCTTAGAACACATTCAACTTGTCACCCACAACCACATTCATATTTGCGAACATTTCAGGACACAGCGAGTGTTCGACAATGTCTTCAGAACACCCCCATTTTGTGTATTTGCGAACAATTCAGGACACCGCGAGTGTTCTTAGAACATATTCAACTTGACAACGAACAATTACGGGCAGCGTCCTCAGGACACCCCCATTTTGTTTATTTGCGAACATTTCAGGACACTGCGAGTGTTCTTAGAACAGTTTCAGTTTGCTTGCGAACAAAAGGGACACATATTGAGTCCTCAGAACACCCCCCATTCAGTTTATTTAGAACATTTCAGAACACCTGTGATGTCCGCAGACAAATCGAACACAAAAAGAACGTCTAACACATAAAAAACACAACTTTCATCCTATCTCATACACTCCCACCCTCCCCAAACACTCCTACACACCAACACACTCTACTAAATACAAATTTTGAACAAAGTTTCACCGTGCTGTCCGCGGACGACCGCAAATTCAAGATGGCAGGCGCTACCAAAAATCTGACGCGCTTCACGCTCCACGCCGTCCAATCAGCGAACACGTTGCATGTCCGCGAACATCACGCAAGCCGATTGGCCAATCAGGACACTGTCCGCGGAGCGAACAGGGAAGTCCGTCTGCGGACCGAACACAGATATCACTAATTTTTTTTTACCTACTTTTCGGTCATTTTAAAAAAAACTACTGGACGGATTTTCACCAAATTTGCAAAAGCACGCTATCGGGACCAAGCCGCTGCTCCTGGTCCAAATTTGGTGAAGATCCGTCCAGTAAAAAAAACTTTGTTAAAGGCACGGTTAAGTTGCCCTACTGAAAACCTATGAAATTCACAAAAAAAACTTTGTTAACGGAACATTATGGAAAAACCCTTGAAATTCGCCAGTTATGGTAAGCTAAGCAACCATATCTCGCGCCACCACCGTGCACTGCTAACACTAATACCCAGAACATCAAAGATGACATCATAAATATCAGCGAAAGAATCTGATGCACGTCACGCTGTTCAACATCCAATCAGTGAACGCATCACATGTCTGCGAACATGACGCTACGGATTAGCCAATCGGTATCTTGTCCGCGGAGCGAACAGGGAAGTGCGTCCGCGGAGCGGACATAGATATCACACATTTTTTGAGACGTACTTTTTGGTTGTTTTAAAGAGAACTACTGGACGGATTGTCACCAAATTTACAAAAGCACGCTTTCGGGAGCAAGCTCCTGCCGCAAATTTGGTGAAAATCCGTCCAGCGGATTGGGCCGTAAATGTGCGCAAACTTTTTCCCCCATTCAGTATATGGGAAAAAAAGATGTTTTGGGACCCCCCCATAACTTTTCTCCCCCTTGACCAAACTTGACCAAACTTTGCAAAATAAATTGCAGTGGCCCATATACTTTTTTTTTACAAAGTTTGGTGTGGATTCGTCCAGGGGGAGCAGAGTTTTAAGCCGCCCAAAAAGTGCTCTTCCTATGGAAACAGCAATTTAACCATTACTACACTACCACTAGCGTGGCCGTGTAATTATACACTCTAAACATCTATTTCTAAATAACACAATGTACTTGAATATTTACATTTCTGTATGTTGACAAGTGTGTTTAAATATTTTGTGACAGAGTCTTCAGAACACATTATTTTCTCCAATATCAATTAGAAGCATTGATATCAGAGAAGAATTGCACAGATAACTGGCATGAATATTAAATAAATTTGAAATGAGTTCACTCCAATGTGTAGATGCAGAGCTGTGGAATCGTAGCATGCGGTTATAAGTGCAATACAAGCTATGATGGGTTGCCACCAAATCTACAAGCTTGGGTTTAGGGCAGCTGTGCTATCAATGTAGAATACAAAGAATATTGACTGATCTAGATAATTTAGGAATATAGTTTTGTGGTTTTCTGAAAGCATAAAAAGTAACCATCCACCTTTACGTTGCAGATTGGGATTATCTAATAAATACCCACGCACCTTTTCTGTGACATGTCATGAGCAAAGTTTGATTCATCATTTGAATTTCCTTCGTTTTCTATAGAAATGGTTTAGCCAAACTCCTTTTCATCCCAAAATGTCTTTTTCAATATTTATGGCTTTCACAGGTCACAATTTATCAATCCAATCTGTAACTGTGGATATGTTACACCTGCAAAAACGTGCAGAATTTAATTTGCTTTGCTGTAGTGTAACCAATCTCTTATGTAAAAGTGTGTAAATGCCTATGGGTTTTGTGCGCTATATAAATGACAAATAAATAAATAAATGTACAAAATGCTGCTTTCTGTGCAGAAAAATGTGATCTCTTCTGCACTGCTCCCACAGCACTAAATAATATTTGTTTTCATTTAAATGAAATCACACTTGGCTTTGAATGCAGTGAGAAGGCAAAGATCATTCCCACTTAAAATTAAGTGACGCTTTCTATTTGGAGTCAATACCTCTAGTGATATTCCACCCAGTTTCACCTATTCCAGGCATTTAGCAGATAAATGATTATAGAAGAATTAAGTCGAATTGCATTGGGAAACATTGGTATTCACTTTTGAAAATGTATTTTAATGCACAGAGCCAGTATGGAGCCTCAAAGCTTGCCGGTTATCCCTGGAAGGCAGTTATTCCTCAGGTAAAATCTGCTTCAGTTTGGTTTACCTAATGAGCTATATTTAATTTACATAACAATAATCCACGTTTTCTACTGTACTTAGCAACAATTCCCCTAAGTATATTTTTGTAACAAGAGTGTTAAGATTCTGACATTCATGTACTTTTCTTCATGTGTAGTAGGAAGGTGTGCTTCATTTGCAAACACATGACAACATTTTCCAGATGAAGTGGGAAACCTTTTTTTAGGAAAGGGGCTTTTAGCATATCTGACAGTGAATTCAAAGTATGTGGTAAAATCTGTGTCGTTAGTCGAGTGTTGTCTGTTGCAGTATATATTTGGCCCACCTTTCTCATTGTTGGGGAAGAAATATTCAAGACATGTAAGTGAAACAAGGCACGTTGTTATGCTCACCTGATCTCTCTGGAGACGTTGGGGCACGGTTGCAGCCCTCCTGGGGGTGAGGTCGCTCTGTTACGACTTTGCCCTCTGCACTTATGTGGTGACTAGTGGTAATGGGTGATGCTGCTCGGGACTGCTCCTGTGTGGAGAATAGGGGGCGCGGGTATGCCAGCTTGTGCGCCTGATCCCCTTCCAGACCCCTTCTCCCAAACCGTGGTGCCCGTGGGATGCGCTGCCCCTGGAAAGCTCACCTGTTGATTCGTTTTGGTGAGCACTCCGTCCTGCTGCTTCTGGCATGGGCGCTTGTATGATTTGGACCGAGTTCCTTCACTGGTCCCTTGCACGTGGTAGTCCAGTCCTGTTGTGACTAAGCCACTATACTTCAGGTAAGTGTTCCTGTTTGCCTTTGTCTTTCCTCATCTGTTTTTGTTGTATTGTAAAGTTTGTTGTCTTGTATTGCTGTCCGTTCCACTTTTGATATTTGCTCTTTTGCTTTCTTCCCTTGCAGGTGATGTTGCCGGCCTGGCAGAAGCTGCGGAGCTCGAGGCGGCAGCCGGAGGGAATGAGGAACGAAGCTGCAGTGGTACAGTAGCTGGTAAGTTATTAACTATGGGGCCCGCAGGGTTCAAATGTGGCGTGGCACTAGGAAGGGTGTTCTAACCTTGTCTTTCTTCTTCTTCACAAGGTCCAAATTCATGGATGAAGAGTGTGGTGCTGCGGCGTCGGGATCAAAATCACTGGATGTCAGGAGATGAGTCTGCAGATGAAGCGATGAAGCACCGGTTTCTTGGAGGTGAGTATGCAGAAGAATGCCTGGTTTCAAAGGTTAGTAAACTGGTCCAATCGGCGGTGAGCGTCACGTTGCACACGAGTGCACAGTAACGCGAAGCTCCGGCCTTAAGGAGGGAGCATCTTATATAGCTGAGCTTCTGAAGCCACGCCTACCAGGTTCAGCCTGCCTGCCACACCCTGCCACACCTGATGAGTCAGCACATGAAGACCAGGCCTAGGGAGCCACACCCGATGAGTCAGCACATGAGGATGTTCTCTGGAATAAAGGCTTTCAGCTCCTGGAAGGTTCTTGTAAAATAAAAGTGCTCCTGGACTGAAATAAAGTAAAAGCACTCCTGCACTGAAATAAAGTGTTCCTGCTCACATCTCTATATGAGCCTGTCGCCAAAGGTGCCAGGACTGAGTCCAGGCAGGGCCCCTGTATTTATGGGTCCCAAAGGGACATAAGTGAGTCAAGTGACCCATTGCCCCCATCGCTAGATGGTGTGTTTTTTCTTTGTTCTGGGGCCTGTGGCTATGACAGCACTCCCTCTTGGCCCCTCTCATGGGTGGTTTCCCCACTGGCCCTCGTTTAGTGGGGTTATGTGGGGGAACTGCCTGATTAATCGTGCAGGTTGGAAATGCTCACTGGTTCCTAGGTCCGATCTTGGGGTCCATAACCTTTCCAGTCAATAAGGTAGTATAACTTGGACCAGACTATCTTAGAGTCTAGAATCCTTTTAACTTCGTATTCTGGTTCTCCTTCAACTATATCGGGATTCGGTAGAGTATCGATCCGTGTACCTGGTCTCAATGGTTTTAGGAGGGAGACATGAAACACCGGATGGATCTGCATGTGGGTCGGTAATCCTAATTTCAGGGCTGCAGGGTTGATCACAGCCTTGATAGTATAGGGCCCCAGATATCTGGGACTGAACACCCATGGTCCTTTCAGAGGGATGTTTTTGGATGCTAACCAAACCTTGTCTCCGACTTGGTAGTTGGGAGCTTCCCATCGGTGTCGATCCGCAAACTGCTACTGTTTCTCTTTGGCTCTGGCAAGATGCTCTGCTGCTTCCTTAAAAACCTGGGTGATGGTTTTGTGTAAGGTAGTTACAGCGGGAATTTCTATTGATTGGAGTGGGTTGAAAATGGATGTCTGTGGATGTCGACCGTACACTATGTAGAATGGGCTTTGTCCCATACTGGTGTAAATTGAGTTGTTATATGCATATTCTGCTAACCAAAGTATGTCCTTCCAGGTATCGTTGGTTTGTGGCAGCATACACCATATGAATTGCTCGAGGGTCTAGTTATTCCCTTAGTTCTGGCCATCAGTTTGGGGGTGATGGCTTCTAGATAACCAGAGGTAAATTTTGGCAATTTTACAACACCTTTTCCAGAATGCAGAGAGAAACTGAGCTCCTCGGTCTGATATCAATATTGATGGGAACCCGTGGAGCCGGACGATCTGTTCCAAAAACACGGTAGCCAGAGTAAAAGCAGTTGGCAGACCTTTCAGTGGAATAAAGTGGGACATTTTGGAAAACAGATCTATGACGACTAAGATGGTATTGTATCCGTTACAGGAGGGAAGGTCTATAATAAAATCCATTGAAAGCGTATTCCAAGGTGCTGGGGGTACTTCTAAAGGATGTAGCAGACCTGTGGGACTTTGTTTTTGGGACTTGTGTTGTGCACAGGTGCCACAGGTTGCGATTAATTGGACAATGTCCTTTCGACAAGTTGGCCACCAGTCATTTTTTTTTTATTTTAGCTTGGATTTTGGCTATTCCTGGATGCCCTTCTACTAATGAATCATGATAGTTTGCAATGATTTGATTCTGTAATTTCTTATCCGGGATGTACGATCGTCCTTGGTAGTATGGTAGGTTGCCCACGATCGTATACCAGTCTCCCTTCTCTAGCTATTCCTGTTGCAATGGTGGACTCATCAAGTGTTGCAGGTCATATTTTAAGTTGTCTACAGTGGTGGTTGAGGCAATCATGCCTTGGATTCGTTCTTCAGGGATGATGGCCACGGGGTCTGGTGTAGTGAATGCCTCTTCTCCCTCACTCATGCGAGACAGGGCATCCGCTTTTCCATTGCGTACTCTGGGTCTATAGGTGATGACGAAGTCGTATTGCACAAAGAAGAGAGCCCAGCGGAGTTGGCGTAATGATTGCACTTTAGCGGTCTTCAGATATTGTAGATTGGGATGATCCGTGATGACGGCCCTGAAGACCCTTGCGCATGGAAACAAGGCACAATCACCATATGCCAAGTGATACAACAGACACGAGGATCGATTTCCAGGTACTAGGGTTTACTGCAAAGCAAATATTCTCAGTCAGCTGACTGGGTCTTAACGTCTCACAACGTGTGTCACCCAGACCCTGTGAGAAGCAAGAGAGCGAACATTCTACAACAGTATTATATATATAAAAAGACAATCGTACAATCTCTTTGTGACACATTTAAACCACCCATAATGTATCTTCTTGAGCTAGGGTTCGGCGATTGACAATTATGACAAATGTGACACATTATGACACGTTTCTTACTTAATCTCTATTACTCGTTTTAGCAACAGTTGCAATTTGCAGTAAGCAGACATACAGGCCGATTCATGGAATAATTAGCGCGGCGCAAGTGGGCAAAAACGTGCGAATCGCAGTGGAATAGCGAAAATCGCAGTGCAAGTGCGAAAATCGCACGAAAAGCAGCGCACGTCGATTCATGGAAGGCCGTGCGCGAGAAAACCAGCGGATGTGCGATAAAAAAGTGCGCGGCGCACGTTGGCGCACAGGCCATCTAACAGCGTGCGCCAGGTCACAGCGAAAATCGCACAGGCCACAGCGAAATTCGCACATAGCGCGGCGCACGCAACAAAAGTAGGCGGAACACGGGCGTAACACTCGGAATGGGGAACAACTTGCCAAAAGGTGGGCGTCACGGGGGAAGTACAGGGCACAAGTGCGCGGAACGCCCACACGCTCGCCTACAACACGTATTCATGGAATAGAATAGGGGAAAAAAGCGCACGCTCAAACCAGCGCACAGGCACAAACACGACCGCTACAAGAAAGCAGGCGGTAGCCTCTCTGCGGCTGTAAGAAATGTGCGCCAAAAGGTGCGCCAACAAATAGCACCTATATACTGCCATGATGAATGTCCCATACTGTGGCCCTCCAGGAAAAATGACGTGCAAAGGGGTACCCACAAACACGGACACCCGCTGACAAAAAATACGTGTGCGTGTATACCGGGGTGCGCGGGAAGTCTCACACGCGATTTCAGCAGGGTACGTGCATCACAGGGGTTCGCGTGAAGTCATTCACGCGATCGGGCCTGGGGGAGCGGGCTACGTGTATTTCAGGGGTTCGCGTGAAGTTTCTCACGCGATCGGGCCTGGGGGAGCGTGCTACGTGTATTTCAGGGGTTCGCGTGAAGTTTCACACACGATCGGGCCTGGGGAAGCGGGCTACGTGTATTACAGGGGTTCGCGTGAAGTTCCTCACGCGATCGGGCATGGGGGAGCGTGCTACGTGTATTTCAGGGGTTCGCGTGAAGTTTCACACGCGATCGGGCCTGGGGGAGCGGGCTACGTGTATTACAGGGGTTCGCGTGAAGTTCCTCACGCGATCGGGCCTGGGGGAGCGGGCTACGTGTATTCCAGGGGTGCGTGAGAAGTTCCACACGCGAATAGCCTGGGCGCCTGTATTTGAGGGGTGCGCGGGAAGTTCCACACGCGAATAGCCTGGGCGCGTGTATTTGAGGGGTGCGCGGGAAGTTCCACACGCGAATAGCCTGGGCGCGTGTATTTCAGGGGTGCGCGGGAAGTTCCACACGCGAATAGCCTGGGCGCGTGTATTTCAGGGGTGCGCGGGAAGTTCCACACGCGAATAGCCTGGGCGCGTGTATTTCAGGGGTGCGCGGGAAGTTCCTCACGCGATCGGGCCTGGGGGAGCGGGCTACGTGTATTCCAGGGGTGCGTGAGAAGTTCCACACGCGAATAGCCTGGGCGCGTGTATTTCAGGGGTGCGCGGGAAGTTCCACACGCGAATAGCCAGGGCGCGTGTATTTCAGGTGTGCGCGGGAAGTTCCACACGCGAATAGCCTGGGCGCGTGTATTTCAGGGGTGCGCGGGAAGTTCCACACGCGAATAGCCTGGGCGCGTGTATTTCAGGGGTGCGCGGGAAGTTTCACACGCGAATATTCTGGGCGCGTGTATTTCAGGGGTGCGCGGGAAGTTCCACACGCGAATAGCCTGGGCGCGTGTATTTCAGGGGTGCGCGGGAAGTTCCACACGCGAATAGCCTGTGCGCGTGTATTTCAGGGGTGCGCGGGAAGTTTTATATGCGAATAGCCTAGGCGCGTATATTTCAGGGGTGCGCGGGAAGTTCCACACGCGAATAGCCTGTGCGCGTGTATTTCAGGGGTGCGCGGGAAGTTTTACACGCGATTTCTGCACAGTACGTGTATTTCAGGGGTGCCGTGGGAGTCCCACATGTGATTTGACAGTGTGGGTCCTCCCAGGTGTACCCTGTACACCCTCCACGGCCCCTGCAGGCAGCCCACACCACAGGGGACTACCCTGCATCCCTGGTCATGTCCCGCAGGCAGCCCACCCAACATGGGCATGCCCCCCAGCAAAGGCACATGTCTCCTTGAACTAATGAACACCAACTCATGTCCCCTTGCACCCCCACCCCCCAGCACTGTGGGGCACCTGCCAGCAGGCCCCCACCCATGTCCAACTCATGTCCCCCACCACCCCCACCCCCCAGCACTGTGGGGCACCTGCCAGCAGGCCCCCACCCATGTCCAACTCATGTCTCCCACCACCCCCACCCCCCAGCCACCAGGGTCACCCTCCACCAGGCCCCCACTCATGTCACCCACCACCCCCACCCCCCAGCCACCAGGGTCACCCTCCACCAGGCCCCCACTCATGTCTCCCACCACCCCCACACCCCAGCAGTGCAGGGGCACCCTCCACCAGGCCCCCACTCATGTCTCCCACCACCCCCACCCCCCAGCAGTGCAGGGGCAGCCTCCACCAGGCCCCCACTCATGTCACCCACCACCCCCACCCCCCAGCCACCAGGGTCACCCTCCACCAGGCCCCAACCCATGTCTCCCACCACCCCCACCCCCCAGCCACCAGGGTCACCCTCCACCAGGCCCCCAATCATGTCACCCACCACCCCCACACCCCAGCCACCAGGGTCACCCTCCACCAGGCCCCCACTCATGTCTCCCACCACCCCCACACCCCAGCAGTGCAGGGGCAGCCTCCACCAGGCCCCCACTCATGTCTCCCACCACCCCCACCCTCCAGCAGTGCAGGGGCAGCCTCCACCAGGCCCCCACTCATGTCTCCCACCACCCCCTCACCCCAGCAGTGCAGGGGCAGCCTCCACCAGGCCCCCACTCATGTCTCCCACCACCCCCACACCCCAGCAGTGCAGGGGCACCCTCCACCAGGCCCCCACTCATGTCACCCACCACCCCCACCCCCCAGCCACCAGGGTCACCCTCCACCAGGCCCCCACTCATGTCTCCCACCACCCCCACCCCCCAGCAGTGCAGGGGCAGCCTCCACCAGGCCCCCACTCATGTCTCCCACCACCCCCACCCCCCAGCACTGTGGGGCACCTGCCAGCAGGCCCCCACCCATGTCCAACTCATGTCCCCCACCACCCCCACCCCCCAGCACTGTGGGGCACCTGCCAGCAGGCCCCCACCCATGTCCAACTCATGTCTCCCACCACCCCCACCCCCCAGCCACCAGGGTCACCCTCCACCAGGCCCCCACTCATGTCTCCCACCACCCCCACACCCCAGCAGTGCAGGGGCAGCCTCCACCAGGCCCCCACTCATGTCTCCCACCACCCCCACTCCCCAGCACTGTGGGGCACCTGCCAGCAGGCCCCCACCCATGTCCAACTCATGTCCCCCACCACCCCCACCCCCCAGCACTGTGGGGCACCTGCCAGCAGGCCCCCTCCCATGTCCAACTCATGTCTCCCACCACCCCCACCCCCCAGCCACCAGGGTCACCCTCCACCAGGCCCCCACTCATGTCACCCACCACCCCCACCCCCCAGCCACCAGGGTCACCCTCCACCAGGCCCCCACCCATGTCTCCCACCACCCCCACCCCCCAGCCACCAGGGTCACCCTCCACCAGGCCCCCACTCATGTCACCCACCACCCCCACCCCCCAGCCACCAGGGTCACCCTCCACCAGGCCCCCACTCATGTCTCCCACCACCCCCACCACCCAGCAGTGCAGGGGCAGCCTCCACAAGGCCCCCACTCATGTCTCCCACCACCCCCAGCCCCCAGCAGTGCAGGGGCAGCCTCCACCAGGCCCCCACTCATGTCACCCACCACCCCCACACCCCAGCAGTGCAGGGGCAGCCTCCACCAGGCCCCCACTCATGTCACCCACCACCCCCACCCCCCAGCCACCAGGGTCACCCTCCACCAGGCCCCCACCCATGTCTCCCACCACCCCCACCCCCCAGCCACCAGGGTCACCCTCCACCAGGCCCCCACTCATGTCACCCACCACCCCCACTCCCCAGCCACCAGGGTCACCCTCCACCAGGCCCCCACCCATGTCTCCCACCACCCCCACCCCCCAGCCACCAGGGTCACCCTCCACCAGGCCCCCACTCATGTCACCCACCACCCCCACCCCCCAGCCACCAGGGTCACCCTCCACCAGGCCCCCACTCATGTCTCCCACCACCCCCACCACCCAGCAGTGCAGGGGCAGCCTCCACAAGGCCCCCACTCATGTCTCCCACCACCCCCACCCCCCAGCAGTGCAGGGGCAGCCTCCACCAGGCCCCCACTCATGTCTCCCACCACCCCCACCCCCCAGCAGTGCAGGGGCAGCCTCCACCAGGCCCCCACTCATGTCACCCACCACCCCCACACCCCAGCAGTGCAGGGGCAGCCTCCACCAGGCCCCCACTCATGTCTCCCACCACCCCCACCCCCCAGCAGTGCAGGGGCAGCCTCCACCAGGCCCCCACTCATGTCTCCCACCACCCCCACCCCCCAGCCACCAGGGTCACCCTCCACCAGGCCCCCACTCATGTCACCCACCACCCCCACCCCCCAGCCACCAGGGTCACCCTCCACCAGGCCCCTACTCATGTCTCCCACCACCCCCACCCCCCAGCAGTGCAGGGGCAGCCTCCACCAGGCCCCCACTCATGTCTCCCACCACCCCCACCCCCCAGCAGTGCAGGGGAAGCCTCCACCAGGCCCCCACTCATGTCACCCACCACCCCCACACCCCAGCAGTGCAGGGGCAGCCTCCACCAGGCCCCCACTCATGTCTCCCCCCACCCCCACCCCCCAGCAGTGCAGGGGCAGCCTCCACCAGGCCCCCACCCATGTCTCCCACCACCCCCACCCCCCAGCCACCAGGGTCACCCTCCACCAGGCCCCCACTCATGTCTCCCACCACCCCCACCCCCCAGCCACCAGGGTCACCCTCCACCAGGCCCCCACTCATGTCACCCACCACACCCTCCCCCCAGCCACCAGGGTCACCCTCCACCAGGCCCCCACTCATGTCACCCACCACCCCCACCCCCAGCCACGAGGGTCACCCTCCACCAGGCCCCCACTCATGTCTCCCACCACCCCCACACCCCAGCAGTGCAGGGGCAGCCTCCACCAGGCCCCCACTCATGTCACCCACCACCCCCACCCCCCAGCAGTGCAGGGGCAGCCTCCACCAGGCCCCCACTCATGTCTCCCACCACCCCCACCCCCCAGCCACCAGGGTCACCCTCCACCAGGCCCCCACTCATGTCACCCACCACCCCCACCCCCCAGCCACCAGGGTCACCCTCCACCAGGCCCCCACTCATGTCTCCCACCACCCCCACCCCCCAGCAGTGCAGGGGCAGCCTCCACCAGGCCCCCACTCATGTCTCCCACCACCCCCACCCCCCAGCAGTGCAGGGGCAGCCTCCACCAGGCCCCCACTCATGTCACCCACCACCCCCACCACCCAGCAGTGCAGGGGCAGCCTCCACCAGGCCCCCACTCATGTCTCCCACCACCCCCACCCCCCAGCAGTGCAGGGGCAGCCTCCACCAGGCCCCCACTCATGTCTCCCACCACCCCCACCCCCCAGCAGTGCAGGGGCAGCCTCCACCAGGCCCCCACTCATGTCTCCCACCACCCCCACACCCCAGCAGTGCAGGGGCAGCCTCCACCAGGCCCCCACTCATGTCTCCCACCACCCCCACACCCCAGCAGTGCAGGGGCACCCTCCACCAGGCCCCCACTCATGTCACCCACCACCCCCACCCCCCAGCCACCAGGGTCACCCTCCACCAGGCCCCCACTCATGTCTCCCACCACCCCCACCCCCCAGCAGTGCAGGGGCAGCCTCCACCAGGCCCCCACTCATGTCTCCCACCACCCCCACCCCCCAGCACTGTGGGGCACCTGCCAGCAGGACCCCACCCATGTCCAACTCATGTCCCCCACCACCCCCACCCCCCAGCACTGTGGGGCACCTGCCAGCAGGCCCCCACCCATGTCCAACTCATGTCTCCCACCACCCCCACCCCCCAGCCACCAGGGTCACCCTCCACCAGGCCCCCACTCATGTCACCCACCACCCCCACCCCCCAGCCACCAGGGTCACCCTCCACCAGGCCCCCACTCATGTCTCCCACCACCCCCACACCCCAGCAGTGCAGGGGCAGCCTCCACCAGGCCCCCACTCATGTCACCCACAACCCCCACCCCCCAGCAGTGCAGGGGCAGCCTCCACCAGGCCCCCACTCATGTCTCCCACCACCCCCACCCCCCAGCCACCAGGGTCACCCTCCACCAGGCCCCCACTCATGTCACCCACCACCCCCACCCCCCAGCCACCAGGGTCACCCTCCACCAGGCCCCCACTCATGTCTCCCACCACCCCCACCCCCCAGCAGTGCAGGGGCAGCCTCCACCAGGCCCCCACTCATGTCTCCCACCACCCCCACCCCCCAGCAGTGCAGGGGCAGCCTCCACCAGGCCCCCACTCATGTCACCCACCACCCCCACCCCCCAGCAGTGCAGGGGCAGCCTCCACCAGGCCCCCACTCATGTCTCCCACCACCCCAACCCCCCAGCAGTGCAGGGGCAGCCTCCACCAGGCCCCCACTCATGTCTCCCACCACCCCCACCCCCCAGCAGTGCAGGGGCAGCCTCCACCAGGCCCCCACTCATGTCTCCCACCACCCCCACACCCCAGCAGTGCAGGGGCAGCCTCCACCAGGCCCCCACTCATGTCTCCCACCACCCCCACACCCCAGCAGTGCAGGGGCACCCTCCACCAGGCCCCCACTCATGTCACCCACCACCCCCACCCCCCAGCCACCAGGGTCACCCTCCACCAGGCCCCCACTCATGTCTCCCACCACCCCCACCCCCCAGCAGTGCAGGGGCAGCCTCCACCAGGCCCCCACTTATGTCTCCCACCACCCCCACCCCCCAGCACTGTGGGGCACCTGCCAGCAGGCCCCCACCCATGTCCAACTCATGTCCCCCACCACCTCCACCCCCCAGCACTGTGGGGCACCTGCCAGCAGGCCCCCACCCATGTCCAACTCATGTCTCCCACCACCCCCACCCCCGGGCCACCAGGGTCACCCTCCACCAGGCCCCCACTCATGTCACCCACCACCCCCACCCCCCAGCCACCAGGGTCACCCTCCACCAGGCCCCCACTCATGTCTCCCACCACCCCCACACCCCAGCAGTGCAGGGGCAGCCTCCACCAGGCCCCCACTCATGTCACCCACCACCCCCACACCCCAGCAGTGCAGGGGCAGCCTCCACCAGGCCCCCACTCATGTCTCCCACCACCCCCACCCCCCAGCAGTGCAGGGGCATCCTCCACCAGGCACCCACACATGTCCCCCTGACCCCAGGTCCTGACGATACTCAATCATGGCAGTAATGGCCAGCATACCCAGCACAAACACCCAGGCAAGGATTGCATCCACCCACATAGTGAATGCAATTACATGATACACCCCCAATGGCAAGTCTGTAAATGAACACATGTCCGTCACACACACATACACAATGGGTGCAAGTGAATGTCAAAACCCATATCATGACATGTATGAAACCAATGAGAAAATACCACAAGTGAAAGTTAAAAAAACATGTATTAAAGATGAAAAATAAGTTAAAAAAAAACATACAACAATGGGGATAACAAAATAAATGGTCCATGCCTGAGTACAAATGTAAAAATAAAAAAAACAAAGTAATCCAAAAACAAATGTTGTCCAAAGCAAAATCATGTGGAAGTAAAATAATGAAAAACCATTTCCTCATGGTGAACACAATAATTAATAAAAAAAATGTTTCTTCAAAAAGCAAACTATATACACGAAAATTCCAGGGTCCATGAGCCCAACACCATAAATGAAACCTACTACTACCTAATGAAAATAATATATACAAAAAAGTGGCCATTGTCCGAGCGGTCCAAAAAAACAAAAATTAATAAAGGAAACCTAACGCTAACTAACTAAATAACTATATACAAAGGAGGCGGGCAAGTCCTGCGGCTCACTCGGTGATGTTGCTGGCCAGGGCATCATCGAACTCCATGTCGATGTCCTGGAGGCGGGACTCTGTCCTGGCCCCTAGGTCTCGCAGGGATAACCCCATGTCCAGCTCAAACTCCCTGCGAGCTTCCTCGAGGCACTCAGCCCGCCTCAACGCCCGACGCATGGAGAACTCCGCCCTGACCATGGTGAGCCGCTCCTCTTCCGCCCGCTGCCGCTCCGCACCTATCCGCTGGACCAACTGCTCCCACACGGAAGACACCACCATCCCAGGGTTGCCCTGCCCTCCGGCCGATGCCTGCCCCTCTGATCTTGAAGGCCCCGAGCCATGATGCCTCCCACGTCGAGCCTGCTGCTGCCTCCGACGCCACTGCCTCTGCCAGCACAACGGCATCCAGGATGATGGAAACCACCGACGCCGTCGTGCACGTGCCCTGCCTGATGCTGTCACATCTTCCATCTGCTGGGGTCCAGTTGCTGTGTTGTCCACCCCTGCTGGACCTCCGACTCCCAACTGTGGCAGGGATGGGATCCCCACCGAGCTGGCTGCATTGGTCGGGCAGGTCCCCAGGGGGCCCTGGTGGCATCTGGGCCGGAAGACGGCAAGGAGAACGACTGGTGTATAGCCTGCACAGAGGAGGAGAGGGCCGCCAGATTGGACAACACATGCAGGAAACCCCCGAACATGGCCGATCCCAATTGGGCCACGTCGGCACGGTGCACTTCGTGATGACGTGCGTCCTCTTCCCGGGAAGCACGCACGGCATCACGAATCACAGCCGTGCGCATCGCGACCCCAATCAGGACCTTCTCCACACGGCCAGGGGTTCCCACGTCCGCAGGTGGAGGGGAGCCAGGTGGCATGGACATCCCCTCTACCTGCGGACGGGCCTGGGACGGGGCATCCCTGCTGGTGCATGGTGGTGCACTCACAGGGTCAGGGACAGCGACATGCACAGGCCCCTCCACGGTGACCTGTGCTGCCTCCTGCCCCTGGCCCTGGACTGCACCACTTGCACCAGCAGGGATGCCCCCACCAGGCCCCATGTGTGCCCCAGTGGCGGCCTCCTCCTCCTCTGTGCAAACCACCAACCTGGATGGCTCCTCACCGTCTCCCACCGTAGCAGGCCCCTGTGGGGGCTCACCCACCCCTTCCGCTGCAGCCGTGGGGGCATCCCCGCCGCCTTGCTCCACAGCGCCGTCTCCGCCCTCTTCTTCACTAGCCGCTGCGTAGAGGGAGACAAAGAACACAAGCATCAGGGCACTGTACAATGGTCCCCTAGACAGGAAGCAATAGCAGATGAGCACCACTGTCAAAGTACACTTCCATCATGTCCCTCCGCAACACATGGGTCAGTCCAGGCAAAACACACACAGTAACAGGCATGGTGCATGCCATGGACATTTCCATGCATGTCCAATGGACTCTTGAAACATTCAATGATATGTAACTCACATGCATCATGGCTCATGCCTATCACATGCACACACTTCACCTCAGTCACATCCATCTGGCCCCAAACACACCAAACACAGCGGATACAAGGGTAATTTGGCTGCTTCACTGAATCTGTGCATTGTCACACACATATGTCATGCATCCATGGCATGCACAAGTCACAGACACGCAGGTCAGGCACACAGACATGGCTACCATATATGTACCTGGCATCAGCACCCATCCCTCACCCCCAACCATGTCCAGGTACAGAGACTGGCATGCTCTCATGTTCAAAATCTGCATAGGGCTCCCCATGCGGCATTTGAACACATGCAACAACCATGTGGGTCACACATCACTGGTCGCACATGCATTACCATGATGTCCCTGCACACATACATGCATACGTGGCCTATGGCACACATACAGGCAAGTATCATAGAACCAGCACACCGCAACATGCCCTGTCTCACACAGTAATGCTTGGACACTTACCGCTCAACTCCAGACGGGCCTCCCTCTCAAGGATCTGGGCGTGCAGCGCTGGGCGTACGCGTTCCAGGACCCTCATCTGGATGGAACTCATGCGGCCCCGGCCCCCCTCCACGAGGCGCCGGGCCTTCACAAGGGTCCTGGACCTCAAGTCCTCCCAGCGCTTCTTGATCTTCAGGACGTTGCGGGTTGCCACCCCCTCCGCGTTGATGGCAACCACACAGTCGGCCCAGATCCTCTCCCGTCCTTCCTTGCTGGCGCGGGACGATCCAAAGAGGGCATCATACTGCCCCAGGACATGCTCCACCAGGACACCAACTTCGGTGTCAGTGAAGCTGGTGCCCCTCTGCCCCTCTGGCCTGGGGTTGCCACTGGTGCCAGATGTGGAAGTGCCCGACATGGCAACCCCAGAGGCAGGTGTGGGTGGGCAACTGGGTCCTGGGGCTGGGCTGTGGAGCGATCTAATCCCAGTCGGGAGTCTTCAGTTCCAGCAGGGGTGGACACAGCAACTGGACCCCTGCAGATGGCTGATGTGCAGGCACCAAATGGCAGGGCACGGTGGCAGCAGGCAGGCAGGCAGGCAGGCAGCAGCAGATGGCACGTGGGAGGCTGCTCGGGGCACTGGGGGGCAGTAACTCTGCCTTCTGGGCAGGAGCGTGGTCTTCCGTGTGTTTTCGCGTGGCCAGCTTGATACGGAGTGATTTGGCACGTGAAAATCCTGCACGTCAGCGTGAAATCCGAGGAAAGGCCCTTAGCGCGTAAGCGCGTCAGCACGCATACGCGATTCTATTGGACCAGAGTCCCTCAGCGCGTAAGCGCGTCTGTGACGTGACCCGCACGGGTGTTCCCCACTCAGCACGTGATGACGGAGCACACGTGGAAATACTGCACGTCAGAGTGTCATCGCGTGTAATTGGACAAAAGTGCGCGTACACGCGATTGGCCTATGTACGTGTATTTCATGGGTGCACGGACACTTACACACGCAAGTACGTCAGCGAACCTGTATCCCGTGGTGTGTGTGAATTTCCACACGCTATTGGACTGGGAACTGGATTCCAGGGGTGCGCGGGTCACACGCTCGCCTAGAACACGCGCAAAGCATAAATTTGCGCACTTTAACAATAACAAGCTCAGACGCCAGGATGAACATACCGTTCCTAGCAGCAGTGGCAGTGGGCTACCAAAGGAGGAGGAGGAGGATAGTCAGGGCCAGAATATTCACACCCAGAACCAGCCTTTTCGGGATGCCTGATGACCAGGTGTATGGGAGGTACAGGTTTCCACCACACATTATACTGGACCTGGTGAGTGAGTGGGAGGATGACCTCATATCACCCACCCTGTGCTCCCAAGCACTCAGCCCCCTGGAGAAGGTCCTCAATGTACTGCACTTCTTAGCCACTGGATCATTTCAGCGGACAAGTGCCATAGTGGGTGGGGTGTCACAGGCCACCCAGTCACGCTGCCTACACCAGGTCTTGAACATCATCACTGCACGCCCATCAGTCCGCAGGCACATATACCTGCCCAGAACACCTGCAGAAAGGCATGCTGCCGCCCTGGATTTTTATGGTGTGGCACGATTCCCCAAAGTGCTAGGTGCCATCGACTGCACCCATGTGGCTCTACGTCCCCCCAGGGCATCTGAGCACATCTATAGGAACCGCAAGCACTGGCATTCCATCAACGTGCAGGTAGAATGTAATGCCAAGGGAATCATCACCTCAGTATATGCCAACTATCCCGGCTCCACCCACGACAGCTTCATTTACCGAATGTCCACCCTAAGCCGGGACCTAGAAGCTGGGCGGCATGGCGATACATGGCTGCTTGGTGAGTATGTATGCCACTGCACATGCATGCATGTTGGATACTGAGCAAGGTCACAACCCCACCAATGATACCAATCACCACCTCCACATGGGACAGTGCCTACCCTCTCAGCCCCCACATGATGACGCCAATTCGGAACCCCACCACGCCACCCGAGGTAAGATATAACACAGCCCACATTACGACCCGGGGCATAGTGGAGCGCACATTCGGAGTGCTAAAGTCACGCTTTCGCTCCCTTGACCGTTCTGGCGGGCAGCTGTTATACGCTCCCCCAGTAGTGTGCAGGATTTTAGTGGCAGCATGTGTCCTGCACAACGTTGCAACACGCTGGGGCCTGGCCATGGACATGGTGGTGGCCCCACATCCCCAACCACATGCACAGCCGCTGTGCATGGGAGGGGAAAGGGCACGGGGGGAGGCAGCCCGTACACAGCTAGTGGCTAATTACTTCACATAGAAATCACACCCCTGTGGAGTGCACACTGCCCTGGCACATTCCATCTGACAATCAATGATGACTCAACCTGACACTGATCCTGAATGTCTGGAGAATGACCCGTGAATACCATATCAGCCTGAGATTGTTCACCTGGAAGTGTCACAATGTGTGCATCCCTACCCACACAGACACCACCAATGCAGTTTTGTGAAGTTACACATTCAAGCAGCTAAAATGAATACCCACTTGCAAAATGCAACAAGAGGACAGTGCCATGTCAGCCAACCCAACCCCAGCACCGCCACACGACACACCGTGCCATGTCATGCTAATTGCAGGTAAACAAAGTAATCCCCACAACATGACACTAGTCTCACTATGTACAGTATCCCTATTAGAAACCTGCAACACCTGAAATGCTCACAGCAATGCCGGACCAACAACATACTTGAGCACGTACTACCATTAACATGACATCACAAATGTTACATATTAGTAGTCTCACCATCTGGAAATGCCTGCACTCCCACCACTACCAACTGTGCAGTGTTGGCGCCATGTAGAGTTGTAGGTGCACTGCTGCCAACATGGACCCCATCTCCAGACTAGAGGTCCTTGTGTAGACATGAGGAAGGGACCTGCAAATTGGGAGGTAGACACAGAAGAAGAGTTACACATCAATGCAACATGCAGTGTACAACACAACAGCAATATGCACTAGGAATGTATACACAGTATTGACTACAGACTGCCCACACAGCTCATGGGAGTCCAACGTCACTGTGTAATTCACTGTCACTTGGGCACACCCTTTGCAAGCCCATGGAAACGGGAAGCAGGAGGGGTGTGTGTGACTCAAACCCAAGCATCTGAACCAAATACATTACAAGCCTGCATGTGCCCAGCCACAATGCAGCGTATGCCCACAGGAACCACGGAAGCCAACAAATCGTCCCAAAAAAATTGGGAATAAAAGAAATAAAAATAAAAATAAGAAACAATCAAAAATGGCCATTGATGGGCCCGGGGGGGTTGGGGAGGCCACCCAGGAGGTCCGAGGACAGGATGCACACCAGAACCCACCTGCGTGGATCCTGGGAAGATAAAACACCTCCATGGGCTCATGGCCCACACGGCTACCCTATTGTGGGAGTATCACTGCTGTCGCTATTATCACCCTGTGCAGCTGCATCCGGAGGTGGTTGCACTATGGGAGGCAGCCCACGCAAGGCCCCAGTCTGCTCCTCCATGGCTGCAAGCATGCGGGTGTGGTAGGTCTGGTTCTGGAGGATGAGTGTGCGGAGGTCCCCATGCAACAACTCACGGGATGCCCGGACCTCTGCCCTCGTTGCCTGCATCTCAGCTGAGAGCGTACGGGTGAGACGCTCCAGCTGCTGTTCTGTCCTTTGGTGTGTTGAAGCCTCAAGCTCAACAAGAGTCGTCCTGAGGTGAAGGAGCTCCTGCCTCAGGGCTTCCCTGTGGCCCTGGGACTCAATGGAGATGGCCTCCTGCAGAGTCGCCAGTGCCGCCCGCCTGTCCCTGTTGGACCCCAACATGTCCTCCCTGTGTGACTGGCAGATGGAGTCGGTTGCCTGCTCTAGTCGCTCCATCAGCCTTTCTGGGGGAACAATGGAAGTGGCCACCCTATCCATGGCCTGAGCCATCATCTCGGATGATGCAGCCTGTTGGGTTGCCATACCGTAAATGGATTGCTCCCATGCGGTATTGCCGGGTGGCGTACGGCCACCACGTCGGCGGGCACCACACCTGTCTGGGGCAAGGCGAACTGCGCCTTGCTGTGCCGGCACTGCCTGAGGCTGCAGGACTGCATTCCCCCTCTGATCTGCTGGCCCAGGAACAGAATCAGATGTCGCGGAGTGTGACCCTGCATCCATAACCACCGAAGGAGTAGCTGCCAACACTGACATCCCCATGGAGGGTTCTGACCCTGGTGCAGGTGGGTGAGACAGAACAGAATCCCTCCCTGGAACAATCACCTGCGACGGCACGTAGGTCTCATCCGAATCAACACCTGAGTACAGCTCGGGGGAGGTGCAGCCAGAGACACCCCTTGAGAGCACGACCTGCAGCACTTGTGGGTTCTCCCCCACCACCACACCACGTCCCTCACTGGTGGTTGGTCGGCCCTCGGACCCCTCCTGGGTCTGCACCATCTCCACAACCCCAGCAGTATCAGGTGCGTCTTCCCCTGCAAAGACATGAAAACAAAGAAATGGAAACAGGCATTAGCACCATGGCACACAATGAGGGCTGAGAAGCAAGAGAACCAGTACTTGATTGACACATGTCCCACATGACTAAAACCCTCCCATGCATGCACCCTCACTGCGTATGAAGTGCAGGCAAATGGCACACACTGATGACACCAAGATGGAAGATGAACACATTTTCTGCATGCTCCCTGGCAGTGGCATCACACATTGGCCTGTGATTGCCAGATGAAACACACATGCCATCACACAGATGGCATGTACCATTGCTATTGAGTGAAGATGGAGAGGAGGGCAGCACCTATTCATTCAGTCCAGTTCCCGCATGTAATCGCTTTTCTAATTCTAACAGGTCAGATTTTTCACCTGGAGCTGCCAGTCTGAAATGGTCCAATTGCACAGGGACATGTGTGTACAAATGATATCCAGGTAACAAAGTCACTCCACTTTACCATAGCCATGTCAGACATGTGACTAGTGGACAGCGACATGCCTAGTGAAAGTGGTGGAATGCAAACAAACTGACTGAATGAACAGTGAAAAATAAACAACTATGTTGTGGCAAGGTGGCACTTCAAGGGCAACTGGCGTGCAGTTGGGCTAGATGTCTACTGTTGGCAGAAGGGATACTGCTATGGCCAAATGCAGCTGCGCAGGAAGTATTGCATGAAGCACATGGCTGACCCATACGACTCAGGCGCACACACTCTCACCTGGCACACAAACAGAAGCCCTCACACACACACCATGCACATGGATGACACACACATGCATGTGCACTCACCGGACAATGCCTCGTAATCAGCCAGATCTCCCACGCCTTGGATCTGTTCCTCTGTGACGTAGGTCCCAGCGACTGACTCATGTGGAGTGAGTTCCATGTCTACTACTGGAGACCCACCTCCAGTCACTAGAGTTGCGGCATGACTTGAGGCCAGCTTACTCTTTGCCCTGCGCTTCAGGTCATTCCAGCGCTTATAGCAATCATTGGCTGTGCGCCTCACGATTCCAAGGGCACTTACGATGTCCGCAACGGTCTGCCAGTGTGCCTGGCGTTGTGCAGGTGTGGTCTTGGATCCTGCAACAATGACCATCTCGTTGTCATGTCCGGACACATACTCGACAAGTGCATTCAGTTCGTCATCCGTGAAGCTGGGCTTCCTGGATGGGCCGGACTGTGTAGCCGTGTCTGGGGCATCAGCCTGTGCCGGACGAGCACTCTTCCTCTTCCGCTTGTAAGGTGGTGGTGATCCTGAGTGTCCTGCGCCGCTCTGGACACTAGGGGCAGGAGCCCTGGTGGACTCTGTATCAGGAGTCTGGGATTGCACACTCAGCATGGGAGTTGGTGCAGGCATTGGCTCTAGTGTGATGGTGTCAGGGGGAATGTCAGCAGCATGGACTAGGACCGACACTGTCCTGGCTGGGTGTGTGAGGGCTGGGGTGGATGGAGCCGCAGCTGCCCCTACAGCCTCTCCGCCCTGCCTCCTTGGTGCAGCAGATGACCTTGCTGGCCCAGATGCACGTGGCATGGTGACATCAACGTGCACCAGCGCACGTGTCATAGGCCTGCTGACCTGGAAGTCAGCCATGGAGTCAGCCAGATCTGGTGCCACAATGGGCTGGTCCAACAAGGGCTGAGCATGGATGGTGTCAGCCACATCAGCCTCAACGGGATGGGGGGGGGGGTTATGGGTGCCCTTGACTGGTCCTCCACACATGGGGGGACAGGCTCACCCTGCAAGTAACGACCACGTCCCCTACCGGATCCACCACGGCCACCACTTGTGGCTCTTCCACCTTTGTCACCCTTACGGAATCCTCGCCTCCCAGCCATGGCACTGATGTAAATGTGCGTATGGGAGTGGCTGGAAACTATTGTCCTGGGCAATTGGGGGTCAAAGGGGTTGGGTACCAGATGGTAATTGTACCCTAGTGCTCTTGCAAGGCTGATTGTAACCCCTGGGGAAAGATGACGGGTCACGCTACGCACAGGAGCTCCAAAAAAGGGAGATGACGTGCACGCAACCCCTCCTAGACCACGTGTGCAGAAAGAAAAACCTGCACTACGCTGTGGCACCCAGTAACACAAGAATGAACGTATGCGTGTCACACGCAGCCTAGAATGACCTCTGAAGGGGTAGGCTACACACGGGGCAAGCACAGATGTTAGATACGTGCGTGACTCACCGTCTGCCTGGTAAACGAGCGTGTAAAAGGAGCACGTTTGGTTGGCAACACCCCCGCCAAAAGAAGATTTGTACGCTGTCTGAGGAGACTGGACAACAGTAGAAGGGAACACTGTTTGAGGGAACAGGCCCAGGTAAACCAGTAAACGCGAAAAAAGAGAAAAAGCTGTCAGAGGTAACAGGGAATACGAACTTGAAACGCCGTGAAGTAAATCGCGTGTGAAACGACAAGAAGTACAGAATTCACCCACTCGCTCTCCACGAAAAGCACGTACAAGGAAAACGTGTTCTACACATACCTTTTATACAGGGCCACACGTCCAGCGTCACTTACGTGGCGTGTACGCGCTAGGGCCATTTCCACCAATTACACGCTTTGTCACTTCTGCGTGTAGGGACATTTCCACCGATTACACGCTTTGTCACTTCTGCGTGTAGGGCCATTTCCACCAATTACACGCTTTGTCACTTCTGCGTGTAGGGCCATTTCCACCAATCACACGCTTTGTCACTTCTGCGTGTAGGGCCATTTCCACCAATCACACGCTTTGTCACTTCTGCGTGTAGGGCCATTTCCAACAATCACACGCGATTACACTCTGACGTGCAGTCTTTCCACGTGTGCTCTGTCATCACGTGCTGTGTGGGAAACACCCGTGCGGGTCACGTCACAGACGCGCTTACGCGCTGAGGGCCTTTCCTCGGTTTTCACGCTGACGTGCAGGATTTTCACGTGCCAAATCACTCCGTACCAAGCTGCCCACGCCTACGCACACGGAATACCACGCTCCTGCCCGGAAGGCCGAACTACTGCCCCCCAGAGCCCCGAGCACGCTCCCACCTGCTGCTGCCTGACTGCCTGCTGCCCCTGCACTGCTGCAGGGGGTGGGGGTGATAGGGGACATGAGTGGGGGCCTGGTGGAGGGTGCCCCTGGTGGCTGGGGGGTGGGGGTGATAGGGGACATGGGTGGGGGCCTGGTGGAGGGTGCCCCTGGTGGCGGGGGGGTGGGGGTGATAGGGGACTTGAGTGGGGGCCTGGTGGAGGGTGCCCCTGGTGGCTGGGGGGTGGGGGTGTTGGGAGACATGGGTGGGGGCCTGGTGGAGGGTGCCCCTGCACTGCTGGGGGGTGGGGGTGATAGGGGACATGGGTGGGGGCCTGGTGGAGGGTGCCCCTGGTGGCGGGGGGTGGGGGTGATAGGGGACATGGGTGGGGGCCTGGTGGAGGGTGCCCTGGATGCTGGGGGGTGGGGGTGTTGGGAGACATGGGTGGGGCCTGGTGGAGGGTGCCCCTGCACTGCTGGGGGGTGGGGGTGATAGGGGACATGGGTGGGGGCCTGGTGGAGGGTGCCCCTGGTGGCGGGGGGTGGGGGTGATAGGGGACATGAGTGGGGGCCTGGTGGAGGGTGCCCCTGCACTGCTGGGGGGTGGGGGTGATAGGGGACATGGGTGGGGGCCTGGTGGAGGGTGCCCCTGGTGGCTGGGGGGTGGGGGTGGTGGGAGACATGAGTGGGGGCCTGGTGAAGGGTGCCCCTGCACTGCTGGGGGGTGGGGGTGATAGGGGACATGGGTGGGGGCCTGGTGGAGGTTGCCCCTGGATGCTGGGGGGTGGGGGTGTTGGGAGACATGGGTGGGGGCCTGGTGGAGGGTGCCCCTGGTGGCGGGGGGGTGGGTGTGATAGGGGACATGGGTGGGGGCCTGGTGGAGGGTGCCCCTGCACTGCTGGGGGGTGGGGGTGATAGGGGACATGGGTGGGGGCCTGGTGGAGGGTGCCCCTGGTGGCGGGGGGGTGGGGGTGATAGGGGACATGAGTGGGGGCCTGGTGGAGGGTGCCCCTGCACTGCTGGGGGGTGGGGATGATAGGGGACATGGGTGGGGGCCTGGTGGAGGGTGCCCCTGGTGGCTGGGGGGTGGGAGACATGAGTGGGGGCCTGGTGGAGGGTGCCCCTGCACTGCTGGGGGGTGGGGGTGATAGGGGACATGGGTGGGGGCCTGGTGGAGGGTGTCCCTGGTGGCGGGGGGGTGGAGGTGATAGGGGACATGAGTGGGGGCCTGGTGGAGGGTGCCCCTGGTGGCTGGGGGGTGGGGGTGTTGGGAGACATGGGTGGGGGCCTGGTGGAGGGTGCCCCTGCACTGCTGGGGGGTGGGGGTGATAGGGGACATGGGTGGGGGCCTGGTGGAGGGTGCCCCTGGTGGCGGGGGGGTGGGGGTGATAGGGGACATGGGTGGGGGCCTGGTGGAGGGTGCCCCTGGATGCTGGGGGGTGGGGGTGTTGGGAGACATGGGTGAGGGCCTGGTGGAGGGTGCCCCTGCACTGCTGGGGGGTGGGGGTGATAGGGGACATGGGTGGGGGCCTGGTGGAGGGTGCCCCTGGTGGCGGGGGGGTGGGGGTGATAGGGGACATGGGTGGGGGCCTGGTGGAGGGTGCCCCTGGATGCTGGGGGGTGGGGGTGATAGGGGACATGAGTGGGGGCCTGGTGGAGGGTGCCCCTGCACTGCTGGGGGGTGGGGGTGATAGGGGACATGGGTGGGGGCCTGGTGGAGGGTGCCCCTGGTGGCTGGGGGGTGGGGGTGGTGGGAGACATGAGTGGGGGCCTGGTGAAGGGTGCCCCTGCACTGCTGGGGGGTGGGGGTGATAGGGGACATGGGTGGGGGCCTGGTGGAGGTTGCCCCTGGATGCTTGTGGGTGGGGGTGTTGGGAGACATGGGTGGGGGCCTGGTGGAGGGTGCCCCTGGTGGCAGGGGGGTGGGTGTGATAGGGGACATGGGTGGGGGCCTGGTGGAGGGTGCCCCTGCACTGCTGGGGGGTGGGGGTGATAGGGGACATGGGTGGGGGCCTGGTGGAGGGTGCCCCTGGTGGCGGGGGGTGGGGGTGATAGGGGACATGAGTGGGGGCCTGGTGGAGGGTGCCCCTGCACTGCTGGGGGGTGGGGATGATAGGGGACATGGGTGGGGGCCTGGTGGAGGGTGCCCCTGGTGGCTGGGGGGTGGGGGTGGTGGGAGACATGAGTGGGGGCCTGGTGGAGGGTGCCCCTGCACTGCTGGGGGGTGGGGGTGATAGGGGACATGGGTGGGGGCCTGGTGGAGGGTGTCCCTGGTGGCGGGGGGGTGGAGGTGATAGGGGACATGAGTGGGGGCCTTGTGGAGGGTGCCCCTGGTGGCTGGGGGGTGGGGGTGTTGGGAGACATGGGTGGGGGCCTGGTGGAGGGTCCCCCTGCACTGCTGGGGGGTGGGGGTGATAGGGGACATGGGTGGGGGCCTGGTGGAGGGTGCCCCTGGTGGCGGGGGGGTGGGGGTGATAGGGGACATGGGTGGGGGCCTGGTGGAGGGTGCCCCTGGATGCTGGGGGGTGGGGGTGTTGGGAGACATGGGTGAGGGCCTGGTGGAGGGTGCCCCTGCACTGCTGGGGGGTGGGGGTGATAGGGGACATGGGTGGGGGCCTGGTGGAGGGTGCCCCTGGTGGCGGGGGGGTGGGGGTGATAGGGGACATGAGTGGGGGCCTGGTGGAGGGTGCCCCTGCACTGCTGGGGGGTGGGGGTGATAGGGGACATGGGTGGGGGCCTGGTGGAGGGTGCCCCTGGTGGCTGGGGGGTGGGGGTGGTGGGAGACATGAGTGGGGGCCTGGTGGAGGGTGCCCCTGCACTGCTGGGGGGTGGGGGTGATAGGGGACATGGGTGGGGGCCTGGTGGAGGGTGCCCCTGGATGCTGGGGGGTGGGGGTGTTGGGAGACATGGGTGGGGGCCTGGTGGAGGGTGCCCCTGGTGGCGGGGGGGTGGGTGTGATAGGGGACATGGGTGGGGGCCTGGTGGAAGGTGCCCCTGCACTGCTGGGGGGTGGGGGTGATAGGGGACATGGGTGGGGGCCTAGTGGAGGGTGCCCCTGGTGGTGGGGGGGGGTGGGGGTGATAGGGGACATGAGTGGGGGCCTGGTGGAGGGTGCCCCTGCACTGCTGGGGGGTGGGGGTGATAGGGGACATGGGTGGGGGCCTGGTGGAGGGTGCCCCTGGTGGCTGGGGGGTGGGGGTGGTGGGAGACATGAGTGGGGGCCTGGTGGAGGGTTCCCCTGCACTGCTGGGGGGTGGGGGTGATAGGGGACATGGGTGGGGGCCTGGTGGAGGGTGCCCCTGGTGGCGGGGGGGTGGGGGTGATAGGGGACATGAGTGGGGGCCTGGTGGAGGGTGCCCCTGGTGGCTGGGGGGTGGGGGTGTTGGGTGACATGGGTGGGGGCCTGGTGGAGGGTACCCCTGCACTGCTGGGGGGTGGGGGGGATAGGGGACATGGGTGGGGGCCTGGTGGAGGGTGCCCCTGGTGGCGGGGGGGTGGGGGTGATAGGGGACATGGGTGGGGGCCTGGTGGAGGGTGTCCCTGGATGCTGGGGGGTGGGGGTGTTGGGAGACATGGGTGGGGGCCTGGTGGAGGGTGCCCCTGCACTGCTGGGGGGTGGGGGTGATAGGGGACATGGGTGGGGGCCTGGTGGAGGGTGCCCCTGGTGGCGGGGGGGTGGGGGTGATAGGGGACATGAGTGGGGGCCTGGTGGAGGGTGCCCCTGCACTGCTGGGGGGTGGGGGTGATAGGGGACATGGGTGGGGGCCTGGTGGAGGGTGCCCCTGGTGGCTGGGGGGTGGGGGTGGTGGGAGACATGAGTGGGGGCCTGGTGGAGGGTGCCCCTGCACTGCTGGGGGGTGGGGGTGATAGGGGACCTGGGTGGGGGCCTGGTGGAGGGTGCCCCTGGATGCTGGGGGGTGGGGGTGTTGGGAGACATGGGTGGGGGCCTGGTGGATGGTGCCCCTAGTGGCGGGGGGGTGGGTGTGATAGGGGACATGGGTGGGGGCCTGGTGGAGGGTGCCCCTGCCCTGCTGGGGGTTGGGGGTGATAGGGGACATGGGTGGGGGCCTGGTGGAGGGTGCCCCTGGTGGCGGGGGGGTGGGGGTGATAGGGGACATGAGTGGGGGCCTGGTGGAGGGTGCCCCTGCACTGCTGGGGGGTGGGGGTGATAGGGGACATGGGTGGGGGCCTGGTGGAGGGTGCCCCTGGTGGCTGGGGGGTGGGGGTGGTGGGAGACATGAGTGGGGGCCTGGTGGAGGGTGCCCCTGCACTGCTGGGGGGTCGGGGTGATAGGGGACATGGGTGGGGGCCTGGTGGAGGGTGCCCCTGGATGCTGGGGGGTGGGGGTGTTGGGAGACATGGGTGGGGGCCTGGTGGAGGGTGCCCCTGGTGGCGGGGCGGTGGGTGTGATAGGGGACATGGGTGGGGGCCTGGTGGAGGGTGCCCCTGCACTGCTGGGGGGTGGGGGTGATAGGGGACATGGGTGGGGGCCTGGTGGAGGGTGCCCCTGGTGGCGGGGGGGGTGGGGGTGATAGGGGACATGAGTGGGGGCCTGGTGGAGGCTGCCCCTGCACTGCTGGGGGGTGGGGGTGATAGGGGACATGGGTGGGGGCCTGGTGGAGGGTGCCCCTGGTGGCTGGGGGGTGGGGGTGGTGGGAGACATGAGTGGGGGCCTGGTGGAGGGTGCCCCTGCACTGCTGGGGGGTGGGGGTGATAGGGGACATGGGTGGGGGCCTGGTGGAGGGTGCCCCTGGATGCTGGGGGGTGGGGGTGTTGGGAGACATGGGTGGGGGCCTGGTGGAGGGTGCCCCTGGTGGCGGGGGGGTGGGTGTGATAGGGGACATGGGTGGGGGCCTGGTGGAGGGTGCCCCTGCACTGCTGGGGGGTGGGGGTGATAGGGGACATGGGTGGGGGCCTGGTGGAGGGTGCCCCTGGTGGCTGGGGGGTGGGGGTGGTGGGAGACATGAGTGGGGGCCCGGTGGAGGGTGCCCCTGCACTGCTGGGTGGTGGGGGTGCAGGGGGACATGAGCAGGTGTGCAGGGTAGTCCCCTGTTTTGTGGGCTGCCTGCAGGGGCCGTGAAGGGTGTACAGGGAACACCTGTGAGGACCCACCCAGCCTAATTGCGTGTGATAATTCCCGCACACCCCTGTAATACACGTACCAGGCCAAATCGCGTGTGATAATTCCCGCGCACCCCTGTAATACACGTACCTGGCCAAATCGCATGTGAGAATTCCCGCGCACCCCTGTAATACACGTACCCAGCCGAATCGCGTGTAGAACTTCCTGCACACCCCTGTAATACACGTACCCTGGCCAATCGCGTGTAGAACTTCCCACGCACCCCTGTAATACACGTACCAAGCCAAATCGCGTGTGATAATTCCCGCGCACCCCTGTAATTCACGTACCCTGGCCAATCGCGTGTAGAACTTCCCACGCACCCCTGTAATACACGTACCAGGCCAAATCGCGTGTGATAATTCCCGCGCACCCCTGTAATACACGGACCCAGCCGAATCGCGTGTAGAACTTCCCGCACACCCCTGTAATACACGTACCTGGCCAAATCGCATGTGAGAATTACCGCGCACCCCTGTAATACACGTACCCAGCCGAATCGCGTGTGATAATTCCCGCGCACCCCTGTAATACACGTACCTGGCCAAATCGCATGTGAGAATTACCGCGCACCCCTGTAATACACGTACCCAGCCGAATCGCGTGTAGAACTTCCCGCACACCCCTGTAATACACGTACCCTGGCCAACCGCATGTAGAACTTCCCGCGTACCCCTGTAATACACGTACCCTGGCTAATCGCGTGTATGACTTCACGCGTACCCCTGATATGCACGTTACCCGCTTTGCGTTCCTTGTTTGGCAGCCCTGTAGACTGGTCCAGGGTAAGCGCAGCCCTTTGCTATGATTTAGCGATTTTGATGGTTTTTCCTTGCGCGAGGGCGTTCTTGGGGGCGTTACTGGCGCTGCTGCAGGCTCGCTGCGATACTCTGCGCCACGGCTGGTTTGGGAGCCTGAAATCCATGAATACGCTGTGCGCGGAAATCGGTTTTAGCGCACGTGCCTGGCGCAGTCAATCGCACGCGGACACTCTGCGCCAGCCGCTTGCGACACTTTTCTGCGAAATTCTATGAATTACCCTCATAGTTCTTTGTTATGAAGAACACAAGGCACTTGTTCAGCGAGAATACTGTGCTGGTAGGAGAGACTCATTCCCAAGTATGTTTTCTGCTGATTTCTATTCATGAACTAGGGGTCAGCTTGATCTAAAGAGGGCCCCGAAGGAGGGCCGCTAGGAGAGTATAATTCATGCTTTAACGGCCTGTTTCTACAGTTTCAGTGAGACCGGCCGGCACCTGGCTTGGTGATTAAATGCGTCTCTGCTCGCCTTTAAGGACTTGTGAGGGAGTAAAACAATGTATTTCTGTACTGTTTGGCATTCCTGTCTGGGCCGGTCTCTCAATATGTAACTTGTGGCCTTGCTCCGTGCATGAGAAGAATGAAATAAGAATAAATTGTGCAAAGCGTTTGAACAGAAAGGCAAAGAGAGCAAATGGTGGATCTTACACAAAATGGACACTCTATGGTTATGCTGACGATTCTCTATTGGCGATGTAGGGCATGTGATGCGGTTGGTTTTCGGCCAACATAACATACCTCTATGTTTTGGTAGGGTAATTTCTAGACTCACATGTCTAGCTCCAAGATGATAATGTCTCCAGGCTTTGAACGCTGCCTTAATTGCTAGCAGATCTTTATCAGTGATTTCATAATTCATTTGAGAGGCTGAAAACTTGCGAGATCAGAATGCCACAGGATGCAACTGACCTGTTTCGGGGTCTCGTTGTGACAGGACTGCTCCCATTGCTATGTTGGAAGCATCAGTTTCGACCATGTATGGTAGTTCTGGTCGAGGATGCCGTAGAATTGGTGCTCTGGTAAATGCTTGTTTTAGCTCCTGGAAGTCTTTCTCTGCCTCTGCGGACCAATTAAATTGTTTATTTTTCTGTAGTAAAGAGGTGATTGGGTGGACGATCTGGGAGAACCCGGACATGAACCAGTGATAAAAGTTGGCAAACCCGAGTACACTCTGTACTCCCTTTATGGATGTCGGTGAGGGCCAGTTAAGGTTAGTGTCTACCTTGCGCGTGTCCATGCGTACGCCCCGTGGTGTGAGAATAAAGCCAATGAATTCTACTTTTGTCACATGAAAGAAGCATTTCTCCAATTTGGCATATAGCCGGTGTTGGCGCAGTTTCTCCAAAAGTGCCCGGAAATGGTTGACATAGTCCTCCTTGGTGGTCGAATAGATAAGAATGTCATCAATTTAGACAAGAGCACAGACATCCAACAGTTCGCGGAGCATGTCATTTGTTAAAAATTGGAACGCAACCGGGGCATTGCATAGTCCAAAGGGCATAACCTGATATTCATAATGGCCATATTTCATGCGAAAGTCCGTCTTCCACTCATCTCCTTTTTTTACTGTTACTAGATGGTAGGCCCCTCCTAAGTCTAGTTTTGTATATATCTGAGTGTTTTTTAGTTGATCCAAGAGCTCGGGAATAAGTGGTAATGGGAACCGTTTCTTTACTGTGATAAAGCTAAGTGCTCTGTAGTCAATGCAAGTTCTCAGGTCTCCCTCCTTTTTAGACACAAAAAAGAGGGGCGAGTATGCAGGGGACATGGACGGACTTAATGTAGCCATTTGCCAGATACTGATCGAGGTAGGTTTTAAGATGCTGGTTTTCCTGTTCTGTTAGTGTGTAAATCCGGCTGCAGGTAACTTGAGTTCCAGGTACCATATAAATTTGTCAGTCATACGGTCTGTGCGAAGGTAGGGTGTTTGCTTGCTCTTTTTGAAAGACATCTTGGTAATCCAGGTATTCAGGTGGTAGATAACTGGTGAGGCCCAGTATGGTTTCTTTCTTTGAAGAACCTGGGTTGGTAAGACCTTTTAATTAGAATCCCTTGCTATAACAGGTGTTGGCACAGTCTTGGGAAAAGGTCAGAACTCATTTACGCCAGTCAATCCTGGGATTGTGGGTCTCGAGCTAGGGCATTCCCAATATCATCTGGAACCGAGGAGCGCTGATGAGATTGAAGGTGATGTCCTCTTGGTGACCATCCTAATACAGAACTGTGACCTTCTCGGTTAATGTGTCAATGGGCCGGATGATAGCTGATATCCATCAACTGCTGTGACCTTTCCTGGGTGGTTTCATCGGGCATTCTTAGAGATAGTGACCTGCCTTACCACAGTACAAACAAAGCTGCTGCTGTCTCCTTTTCTCCCTTTTTGCCTTGGTGAGTGGGCTCCACAAGCTCCGATTTGCATTGGCTCGGACTGATCGTGTGATTTGGTTTGATTCTCACAGGGATGCACGTAGACCGACCACCCCTCTGCCTTGGCCCTATCCATATTCCGATCCTGCAATCTGTGATCAAGCTGCACTGTCAGGTCGATGTATTCAGCACATCTTTACGGGGGATTTACTACATGGGCTAATACGTCCTTAAGTTCCCCTCGCAAGCCTCAATAAAAGAGCTTAGTTCTTTCTCCTCTGGCCAGTTAGTTTGTGCTATCAGATGATTAAAGGAAGTGATATATGTTAGTAAATCTTGATTACACTGTTGTAGTGATAACAGTTAGTTGTCCAGAGCCCGCCCGTGAGTATGTCGTGCAAATAGTTTCTCCCCCCTGGAAGAACCACCTGTACTGGCATGGACTGTGGAGGGGCGGCAGGAGGGGCATACCCCAGCAGTGGGACCTGGCCTGCCTGTGCCTGGAGCATTTGCCTTGCTAGTTCATCTGTCCGCTCCTGGTTCACAATTAGATTCCTCATTAGGGCATTGGTTTCCTGTCTTGAGGCATGAACTTCAGCCCGTAACTCTTCCAGTAATCGGGCCAACTTGTCAATTTCAGAAGTTTCCGTAACGCCCAGGCAGAGATTCGAAGAGGCTTCGCGTTCTGTTATGCTCACCAAGTCTCTGCGGAGGTGTTGGGGCACGGTTGCACCCTCCCGGGGGTGAGGTCGCTCGGGTCCTACTTCGCCCTCTGCGCTTATGTGGTGACTGGTGGTAATAGGTCATGCTGCTCGGGACTGCTCCTGAGTGGAGAATAGGGGGAGTGAGTGTGCCAGCTTATGCGCCTGATCCCCTTCCAGACCCCTTCTCCCAAACCGTGGTACCCGTGGGATGCGCTGTCCCTGGAAAGCTCACCTGTTGATTAGTTTTGGTGAGCACTCCGTCCTGCTGCTTCTGGCAGGGGCGGTTGTATGATCTGGACCGAGTTCCTTCACTGGTCCCTTGCACATGGTAGTCCAGTCCTGTTGCGACTAAGCCACTATACTTCAGGTAAGTGTTCCTGTTTGCCTTTGTCTTTCTCATCTGTTTTTGTTGTATTGCTGTCCATTCCACTTTTGATGTTTGCTCTTTTGCTTTCTTCCCTTGCAAGTGATGTTGCCGGCCTGGCAGAAGCTGCAGGGCTCGAGCCGGCATCCAGAGGGAATGAGGAATGAAGCTGCAGTGGTACAGTAGCTGGTAAATTGTTAACTAGGGGGTGGGCAGGGTTCAAATGAAGCGCGGCCCTAGGACGGGTGTTCTAACCTTGTCTTTCTTCTTCTTCACAGGGTCAGAGTTCGTGGATGCGGAGTGTGATGCTGCGGTGTTGAGATTAGGATCACTGGATGTCAGGAGATGAGTCTGCAGATGAAGCGATGAAGCACCAGTTTCCTGGAGGTGAGTATGCAGGAGAATGCCTGGTTTCATAGGTAAGTAAACAGGTCCAAGCGGCGGTGAACGTCACGTTGCACGCGAGTTCACAGTAACACGAAGCACCAGCCTTAAGGATGGAGCAGCTTAAATAACTGAGCTTCTGAAGCCACGCCCACCAGGTTCACCCTGCCTGCCACAACCTGCCACACCCGATGAGTCAGCACATGAAGACCAGTCCTATGGAGCCACACCCGATGAGTCAGCACATGAGGATGTTCTCTGGAATAAAGACTATCAGCTCCTGGAAAATAAAAGCACTCCTGCACTGAAATGAAGTAAAACCACTCCTGCACTGAAATAAAGTGTTCCTGCTCACATCTCTATATGAGCCTGGTGCCAAAGACGCCAGGACTGAGTCCAGCCAGGGCCCCTGTATTTATGGGTCCCAAAGGGACATAAGGGAGTCAAGTGACCCATTGCCCGCATCACTGGATGGTGCGTTTTTTGTGTTCTGGGTACTGTGGCCATGACAACCATTCAGCACATCACAATTTAGATTCAGCTAGTCTCAATTTCTCTAATTTCTGCCTCGTTTGCTGGTGCTCTCCTTCTATTTTCAGGATACCTATGTTTTTTCTATGGATTGACTTAGGGGAAGGAGGTTGTGTGTGGTGGATAGATTATGGGAGTTCTGTAGAAACAAGAACTGACTCTCATATTACTGCTGAAAGTGGATCTCTGTCTGCACATTTCCCAAAATAACTGGATGAAAAAATTGTGCACATTTTTTATTCAATTCAAATCAATAACACTTTAATGGTATGGCTTTCAGTTTTAAAAATAGATGTATGGATTCAGATGACCTTGATTAGTATTGTAAGTTATGTGATTGCAGCTATGGCAATGACATTACAAACTAGAGAACATCATATCTCCTACCCAGCCTCTCCCATGCTACTGACATGAGTGAAGTCCTACTATTATGTTGTAAGTCACGTTTAAATTGTAGTCGTACTTTTATGTCGGTGGCCTGTCCAAGATTTTGAAAATCTTGTCAACCTATATATACAGCCTTGACTCATCCCCTCGGGCATTCTTTTGCAAATGTCATTGAGGCAACCAACCTCACATTCCACACAACCAACACAGATTGTTCGACAAATGGATACAGCTTTTTCCCCCACTCAGTCACTCATTCCCTGACATCTCAGGACTCCTTCCGTGAGAGGAAAAGCGGGAGAGGAGATTGCTTGAGGATTTTCCACCTAAGCATAGACAGAGGTATAGAAAAACATAAGGGAAGTGAGTCTGTGGGCGACAGATACAGAGGGAGAGAGATAGAGGGGAGACCAAGTCAGAGCGAGAGAAGGAGAGAGAGAGAGAGAGAGAGAGAGAGGGACAGATAAATAGGATAGATAGATAGATAGATAGATAGATAGATAGATAGATAGATAGATAGATAGATAGATAGATAGATAGATAGATAGATAGATAGAGAGATAGCTAGGACCAGCAAGTATCATTTATTTAAATACATGTTTTTCACCTCAGCAGCAAGACAATCTTTCATGAAACCCTTTCACAAATGTTCCTGCATTTTGTCAGAATTCTATTTGAGATTCCTTATTTTTAATAGTTTAGGTGTGGGCTATCTTCATATCCTCCCCTTACTCCATCCTTGCACATGGCTGGTGCTCTTTAAAGTGCAGTATCATAGAGCAGACAGAAAATCTTGTCACATAACATTGCAGATAATGTAATACAATACATGCAGCAATAGAAATTGGTTTTAATAATGTATACATTGTTTTCACTTGTTGCATCATTGACCTGCGATGAAAGGTCGAAGTTCTAATGGAAAGAAATCAGCTTTTATGAAGCTCCAATTTGCACTGCTGCCTGAATATGCAAACCATGCATTTGAATTCTGATGAAATGATGATATATTGAACACGCATTAGGTTAGTGTTGCAGAAGTGGTATCCAGCACAATACTTTTAGAGTGGTAGTAGTTGCAAGTAAAAATAAGCAACTGTCTTGAAGTATATAAAGAAAGTGCTCTGAGTTATATTAATTCGAAAACATCCACTGAACCGTTTTTATGCTGTTGGAGTGCATTTTATTACTCAGTGATTCACGTATTGCTTTTTTTGTGTTTCATAATCTTTATTCAGAATTAGCAAGTGAACAACAAAGCATTTAAGTAATTGTGTAAACTTGTTTCAACAATATGGTTAAAAATGAGTGGCAAAATATGTGGTAAAACTAATATAACTCTAATAAGAATGCAATTATACTAGTGCCTATGAACAAGAGTATTTGGATAAACAAAATCAATCTGTAGAGAAAACAAAATGAGCAAACGAGATAAAAATGATTGATCAGAGGACTCACTGGGGTGCAAACAAGAGACCGACAATACAATAAGGGGGATTAGGAAGAAGGGTACCATTAACACATTAATTCATAGATCACTGAGGATATATGCAACAAATGCTAAAAATTGGTAGAAATGGATGTACATTCGCAAAGAGAAATCAGTTCATGAACCATGAGCGGTCATATTATAAAAATATTAGTAGTTGATAAATGGTTCATTTGTACTTGGGTATAGTATCAAGGTAGGTGGCCATACAATGTTCAATTCTATGTAAATAGCAAATATTGTTCCACCAGCCCTTAATAGAAATGTTTCGAAAACGTTCCCAGTTGGTAGTTTTAAGATTGATGGCAATGGCAATAAAAAGGTCATATAAGATGGGTATAAAATGGGGGATAGCAATACTGTCAAGGAAAACATTAGCACATGAAAGAGGGATGTCAACTTTAAAAATAGCTTTCAGAGTTTCCAGATTTCCTGACACATCTTAAATACAAAAGGACAGTCATAAAGCATATGCTCATAAGAACCAGGGGTATCTCCACACGACCAACAATTCCTGTCTGATTCCCTTTTAGATGTTATTAATTTTTGAAGGTTAATAAAGGCTCTGTGCATGAAAAAGAGAAGAATGTGTTTAACATTGGCAGAGGTGGAAACACACCTGATCCTGGTCCATAATTGAACCCATGTATTGTCATCGAAGACTTGATCACAATATGTGTCCCATTGGGATTGAACAAGCCACCTGAAACGCACAAGTGTCAACAGAAGCAAGCAATTTTTAGTCTGAGGCCGTAGCCAACAGCTGTAACCTGGAGGTATCAGGTGTAAGAAAGATGCTTGAGTGTGTCTGAATGCTGTCAAGACAAGCATTGACCAACTCGTTGTAAAAGGTGAAGCCTGGTACTGGTAGGGAGAAGGAATATCTGAGATCTTTAAATTATGCAATAGTGTGTTTTTGTACAATTTGATGAATGAATATGATGCCCTTGGTGAGCCAGGGCCTAGGATATAATATTGTTGTTGATTGTGATGGACCTGTTGTGCCACGAATATGGTATGAGTTCAAGGGACAAAGATTTGATTGATGGGAAAAGGAAGATTCTTATGGCAGATCTGGAGACTTTGATAGGGTCGGAGTATGTAGAGGCAGAGTGGCCAAAAATATAGAACATGTCATTGATTTCACAAGGGGAAAATAAGTGTTTCTCAAGTCTGCACTCGGAAGGGATTTCACCAGCATCATGCGGAACGAACCAGCAACTGGTCTGCTTAAGAAGGAAATCATTGTGATACATTTTAAAGTTGGGAAATTTGACACCTCCATTTTCAAAAGGAGTTTTAAACTTGTTAAAAGCAATTCTCTTGCATTTACCCTTTACCCAAAGGAAATTAAGGCAGATTGAGTTAATGGACTTAAAAATGTAGTTGGGGGTGGTACCAGAAACATTTATAGGTAATATAGGACAATGGGTGATAACACCAGGATAAATAAAGAGGAGAGCAAACAGGGGAAAATTCCATGTCTATTGAGTAAGAAATCCATATTCAATTTGATAATGCGACTAACAGAGGAAGCAAACCGTAAGCCTAAGTATTTAAACAAGTTGTTTCACCATTTAAAACCAAAGACTTCCAATTCATGCTTGAGGCAGAATGGATTGAGAGGTAATAACTCTAATTTATCTCTATTGAGCTTATACTCAGATACTGAAGAAAAGTCTTGTAACTTGGCCAACAAATGGGGCAGGCATTGTTTAGGATTTTTCAATAGAATAAGAATAATGTCAGAAAAGGCAGCTATCTTGGTTTTTTGGATGCCATGAGAGATCCCGGGGATATTTCTATCAGCTCTAATATGTTCCAAAAGGGGTTCAAGGGATAACACAAACAAAATTGGACATAGGGGGCACCCCTGCCTAGTGCCTCTACGTAAAGGGAAAAAAGAAGAGGAACAACCATTAATGCTAACGTAGGATTTCGGATCAGAATATAAAAGTTTGACTAAGATATAAAGCCCTCCCCAAACCCATGAAAAAGCAGGGCCTGGAGCATATATTCACAGCTGACCTGATCGAAAGGCTTTCACAGCGTCTAAAGCAATAGCGCCATGGACCAATTTTGTAATTTTTGTCTTTTGAAATAATCTGTATGGCATCAAAAAGAAGCCTTGCATTGGCCGAGATGTTCCTGCCTTTGACATAGCCCACTTGGTCGGGTTTGATCAAACTGGGAAGATAAGATTCAATTCTGTTGGCAATTAGTTTGTTAAATGTTAAATGTTAAAGGTATTTGTACCGCGCACCGTCACCAACGGCGTTGGTCCCCAGGCTCTCTGGCGGATCTGCAAACGAGAAGGTGGGATGGGTTAGTAAGGTGAAGAGGGAGTAGGATAGTGAGAGGAGTGGTGTTCTGTTGGCAGCTTCAACTCGGTATACACCGGGTGCTGAGCTTTAGTGCGTGTATCGGATCGATGTCAGTCCGCGTGTGCTGTTGGTGCAGCTTATGTGTTGTTGCAGTGTTGTGAAGTGTGTGCGGGTTGTTATGCGAGAGATGGTTGTGTGAGTTTTTTGAGTGAGATAAGTATGTAAAGGTGTTAAGTATTTTTGGTTAGTGGGTTATATGATATTTAACATGCTAATATTCACAATTCTGACTCAGTGTGGCATATGGTAACATTCACAATCCTGTCTAGATTCGGCGCAGGCTAGTGTTCACGATTCTAGGTGTGGCACTTGCTAACCTTCACAATTCCATCTAAGTGTGGCAGATGCTAACATTCACAATCCTGTCTAGATGTGACGCAGGCTACTGTTCACCATTCCATCTAAGTGTTGGACATGCTAACATTCAAATTTTATCTAAGTGTGGCAGATGCTAATGTTCATAGTCCTATCAAGATGCGATGTAGGCTAATGTTCACAATTCTGAGTGTGAGACATGCTAACATTCAAGATCCATCTAAGTGTGGCACATGCTGGCTTTCACAATACTATCTATGTGTGGCATGTGCTAACATTCATGATCCTGTCTAGATGCGACGCAGCCTGAAGTTCACAGTTCTGTCTCAGTGTGGTGCGTGTTAACCTTCATAATTCCATCTAAGTTTAGCAGATGCTAACATTCATAGTCCTGAATTTTGTCAAAAATCTTACTTTCTACACTAACAAGGGAGATAGTCTATCATTTTTAGTGACATCAGAATTGTTCTCTTCGTTTGGTGATAGGATGAGGAGTCCCTCGAAGAACCCTTGGAGATAAAAGAGGAGAATATGGTTTCAAGTCTACGGGTTAAGGAGCCCAAAAATTGATTTAAAAAACTCTGTGGATAGACCATATGGGCCAAGAGCTTTGCCACTTCTGGACCCCTTGATGGTTTCATTGATTTCCTGCATAGGTATGTCACTTTCTAGGCAGCTAAGGTCTTATGAGGGATACAAACTTCTACTGACGTTCTGAAAGAAAGCTTTTAAATTAGCCTTTGTGACCAATGTTTCCAGGGAATATAAATTAGTGAAGAAATTCTTGAGGACTTCAATAATACCGGTGGGATCCGTAACGAAAGAGCAGCAAGGGTCCTTCATTGGGAGATAAGTATTTTTTCTTTTCTGGCTCTGATATAAGAAGCAAAAGCTTTGCCAGCTTTGTTGGAGGTTTGCTAGATTTTGGATTTATATCTTAAAATAGCCCCTGAGGCTTGTTTGGTGAGTTCTTTATTAATCTGAAAACATAAGGTCAAGACAGTGCAAAGGTCTATATTTGAAGAGGAGTCATTATATTGCTTCTCTGCATTGGTGAGTTGAAGATATAAGGCATCAAGGTCTTTCTTATACTGCTTCTTTTTCATATTAGAATAGGTCATTAATTGACCTCTTAAGGCAGCTTTAAAAGCATCCCAATAAGTGGATACCGTGCTATCTCCATCTACATTTTCAGCAAAGAAATGTTGTTGGAAGGACATATATGACTGGATAAATTGTTGGTCCTGAAGTAGACTGTTATTATGTTCCATCTGGAAGATGGTTTCATAACATTGGAGAGATCAAAGGAAGTAATGGTGGGTGCATGGTCAGAAATAACAATATTGGTTATGAGGGATTCAATAATAATATTAGTGAGGGATTTGGTAGTGAAAATGTAGTCAAGGCGTGAGAGGGTGTCATGGGGATGAGAATGGAATGTGTATTCTAAGTCGACCGGGTGGGCAAGTCTCCGGTGTTAATGACGCTAGTTTCTGTTAAGCAGAGCATAAAAGCTTTATGGACTTGGAACTTATAAACAAACATTTGGACTTTGTATTCAAAAAAGGGCCAAGGACATGGTTCATGTCACTGCATAAAATAAGATTAGTGAGAATTGATTCGAGAATAATCTGTTTGATCGAATTCCAAAAAATCAGGATCGGGTAGAGTGGGACCATAGCTACTCATAAAAGTGACAATATCTGATCCAATAAGCAATTTAACCGAAACCCATCTCCCATTGGTATCCGCATCTTGACATAATATTTTATATGATAACCTGTGGCTAATTAGTACGGCCACTCCATTTTTTCCCAGCAGCTTGACTAGCAATAACATCCTTGACTGAGAAGGATTTGAGTTTTATAGCTTCCGTGCGAGAGAGGTGGGTTTCTTGCATGCAAGCAATAGATGGATTCACATTTTTGAGATTTGAGATAATTTTATACCTCTTAATTGGGTTATTGCCGCCCTTAATGTTTCAAGGTACACATTTAAAAACCACTGTACCGAAGAAGCATGGTTAGTACTCTTTCGTAAAAATACTTGAGGAAAGGAAAATTATATAATACTGTAAGCCAAATCAGCATATAGCACAACATGAGTGCACGTTAGAACCCTTTTGGAAGCATGCATGCAATGGATCGGATGCAGAATAACTCTGACACCAAATAATAGTACCAACCCAGGAAGATGGCAAAGTGTTGTTCTTTTTTAATATCAATTATCTAAAATAGGGAGTTACAACCGACATCAACAGACATCGCACACGCATTCTCGAAGCATTTCATTAAAAAAAAAATCACACTTATAATGTAAAAATTCATCATACGTGACATCATACTACATGGCAAACTAAGAAAAACCTAAGAGGGATTGTGATACGCTCAAGGGGACCATCTAAGTATATTTTCTATAAGGGGTTGGGTTGTGATTAGACATCTACTCTCAGGTGGACCACTTCTGCTCACCTCTAGTGTCTAGTGCAAGTCATTCTTCGTCATTATTAAGTACACAGTATATCATTGGCTCTCAAACTATAAGGCCCTTCATTATATAACCCTCTATAATTGGTTGGCACGCTTGTGCCAGTCTGGAACATTCGGCTCACTAGCAGCACAAAAGCTCATACCCAGGTGCCAGGAGGTAGTCATGATTTTACCTCCCAACCCAATCAGCCCAATGTCTCTCATCACCCATGCCTTTTGCCATGAAGATTTTCTTTTGAACTTGGCCTTGCAGTGTATTCTTGTCACTGGGAATATGAGGGAGTATGAGCACCTGCTGTCATAGTTCTGGAACTGCATGCCCAACTCTATTTCCATCCTTAGCTCACATGACAGGACACCACAAGTCGGCCCATTTTGCAGTATATAATTGTCTTAAATGAATAAAACCTGGCACTCATGGTGTTCTTTCTTTGCACCTTACCAATGGATGATTCAGCATCTAACATTTACTGCCCTCAGGAATAGATAACCAGTCTTGGCTGCTTCAGCCTTGACACCAGGCTAGACAGCCCTTCTCGATTCTTCCACAACCCCATCTAATTCTCTGCTACAACACATCTTCTGGTCCTTCTCCTACATAGGTTTGAACTTCCTATATTTGTGACACCAATGTCTAGCTTCTACACAGTGGCGGCTCCGCCTGCAGTCTATTCATTACTTATAGCCAGCTTCTAAGATTACGTGTTTTACTTTCATTGCTGCATCTGTACACTTCTTGAACGGCTTACATTTTCTGCAGTGTTTTTCACATGTGCAATCTTGTTTTCGCATATGAGCGTTCACTTGCTTCTTTATTTCGTCATCAGTTTCTGTAAGATTCATGCATATTTTCAGTGTGCCACGCCCATCTCTTGTGACGTCACCAGCTCCTCTTTCTCTCATTTTCATATTCCTTTGGGGAGGTCCTCCATTAGGTTGTCTTCTCTTCGGGAATGCATTTGATACGGTTTTCTCAATGGGTTCTTTTTCTCGAATATTCGCAATGGAATGATGCCAACCGTGGCACAATTTCAGGTTCCCAGGATATAGGTAGAAGGGGCGCAGGACTTCCTACAGAGGCATGTGGCTGCTCCTCTATATGAGCATAGATATATCCAATTGAGATAAGAACCCAAAATACAAAGGCAAAGCACAGAGGGGTAAAACCAATGGAAACAGGAGAAGGAAGGGGATACTTGGTCAAGTGGAATAAGCCAAAATAAGAGGCATGACTCTGAACAGAATAAAGGGTAGAGGCACATAGAGAGGATTAAGTAACAGGAAGGAGAGATGAGGAAAAAAAGATATAGGAGCAGAGAACAAATCTAGCCCTAGAAGAAGAAGGATATACCAGCGCTACCCAGCGCACCATCGATGAGGGCAAACATGAGTTACTGCAATACACAATGATACACAGAGTCAAGAGCCAGGGGAGGAGGCATTGATAGGGAGCAAGGTTTCCATACTGTCAGTCTTGAGGGACCGAATGTAAGTCTTAAGGTCAGCCGAATCATCAAATATCGATGTACGACCTTCTTATGTCACCTTAAAAGAGCATGGATGATATAGTCTGTATTTGACATTAGGTTGTTTCAATGCAGGACGATAAGAGAGGAACATTGGGCAGTCTTCTTAGCCACATCTTGAGATATGTGAATCATATTTCCATGCCAGACCAGCATGTTCTTCTCTTTAGCTTTTGAGATGATAAACTGCAGTTGAGTATATTCCAGCAAATAAAAAATATTAGCGCACAGTGCAAATTGTGAAGATCGCAATCTTCTTACTGGGCCAATGCTGAGTGCAGGTCGAATATTGAGGGAGATTTCTTTTGGGATATGAAGTAGGGCTGATAACAAATTTTGAAGAAACAGGATAACATCATTCCCCTCACATCCCTCTCGTCGTTGCACCGACTTCTGTTTTACAATTCTTCGTTATGTTTTTGGAGGTCTCTCACCACTTTTTCTAACTGGGAAACTTCAGGTGCGACATCCTCCACATAACCAATTCTGTTTTCCATTTCAGTCATTCTGTTTTTAAAAGTATTCCACCTTTCATCTAATTGCTGTCGTTTTTGGTTGGTGGTTTCAATAAAAGCTTTGAGAGACCTAATTTCTTGTAAAATGGCCTCAATGGTAGGGTCTGTGGAGGATGGTGGTGAAGGTGACTCACTTTTGAGTCTTTTATGAGTGGCATACATAGATTGATCATCTTTCGAGGACACAAGCGATTTCTGGTTATATTTTACCAGAGGCCATGTTGAAGAAATACTAGCAGATAGAATGCAGATAAAGGAATGAGAAGCACAATATCACACAGGCACAAGAAAAGTTATAATAAATAAAGTTACCTCAAATATGTAGTACAATGCTATTTTTTTTTTTAAAATAATTTACTTTTCGTTCACAGTACTCTGTAGTAGCTATGAGGTGGAGCTGGATGTCGAACGAGAAAGCCCAACTAGACCTGAACTAGCTGATTGCTTCACTGCAGCTGCCAGGAGCTTCCACGCGGAAGACGTATTCCAACAGTTGCAGGGCTCCAGAGACAATGGAGGGGCCAGTTCCAGTGACAGAGCACATCGCAATGAAGAGATTAGCAGCCCTCAACAGTCACTGTGAGAAACTAAGGACAGGGGGAGTTTATATGTGAGGTGGGCCGGAGCAGCGTTCCTATGTGGCCGTCTTCCTCGTCGCCAAGCCACGCCCCACATATTGCCTTTTATTGTTCCCTTTTGTGTTAAATCTTCAAGGCATGAAGCACCATAGTCATAAAGAAAAGCGCATTGAGAATTATCCGACAAAGTGTCCAGATTAGATAACCTTGGGATATGTTTTAAGAGAAATGGGGGATGCAACAAACATATGTAAAATTCTTTATGCACCTAAAAGTGCTCATTGGATGCCACCCTGAGATTTTCACACTTGTCCTGACAGAGGACAGTGGGACTTACACTTTCTGTCTGTAAAAGTCACACCAGACAGGCCATATTATATGTGGCAGAAATCTGGGGCCATACAGGCGGATCAGCGTTCACAGCACGAGAAAATAGATATTTGAAAAGAGTATTGTGCTTATCAAAGTCAACACATACTTCAATCCTGCACATAGAAACAAATTGGCAAGGGATTGAAATTATTCTGAAAAGGGAAACCACTTTTCTATTGGCTGTATCTGTGGTCCTCCCCAGTATTCAAAAAATATAGAGAAGTAATGTCAGATTTAATGAATTCAACCAACAGCATGACACTTGACATGGCATGATTGGCAGGGCTCACTGGTGGACAACACTGAATATGATTGAAGAACCTCCAAGTAGGGGTGCTGAGTACATGGGTGCTGCAGGGCCTAGGCACCCCCAGGGAAAAGCAGCTGCACTAAAAGTCCCTATAACATCAATGGGACTTCCTAAAAATCTGGCCACCGGCACGGCCCACCCCCCGGCTCCACCCTCAGGGAAATCAAAAGTCAGTTCTCTTGCCTCAAAGAGAATCTTGAAAGCCATGTTCTCTGAATGGAACTTCTGAATGCTACTGAATAGGCGGTAATAACAGTTTAGTGACAGCATTCCTACATTGGTATGCATTTTCAATAACGAAAACACCGTAAATGTAATAACTTAAATTTGGTTTTAGTGACATACATACAATCATGTACAATAATTAGTAAAATAAGTGAAAACATTTTTCACTTAGGTGACACCCGTTCATCCAGACAAGTGGCTACATTCCTGTGAGTCTCACGCTTCCTGTAAGTCTCACGGTTCCCCTTCAGCTTTTGATAATGTTGGCATTTCCACAGTTCTTCAATCTCATAACGGTTGGCTGATGTCACCCAATCTGTGCTCATGTAAGCAACAGCGAATGTCTGCAATGGTGGGGATTTCTGGGACCTTTCAGCAACCATTTCAGTGGCATGGCTGGTCCCTCAGTACCTGACCTCGGGAGGCGATCAGGGATCACAATGTAAGAATGAGAAAATATCGAGGCTGAGTACCACAAATGAAATACACCAATCACGGGCTGAAAAGATTCACATATCTTTTATTCTGTACAGTTTACAAACACACACAGATAGCTATCTGGCTCTCAAAACCCCGCAACGTATAACAGCCTAACAAAGAGAGGTGAGAGAGAGCTGAACATTGAACCATTTGTGCTTTTATACAATTTCGAGTAATATTGTCCAGCCTCTCTATATGTTAATAATTTGTGGTCTAGAGTTGGTGCTTAGTTCACATAAAGCTTATACAGTAATATGCAAAGGATTACACAGGTTTGCGTTTCCATGAAGCACAATGGTGGTGTATGTTCTCGGATCCCGCGGTAAGCCTTGTTCTACATTTCAACACAATGCAGTTCGACCTGACTATACACTCGAGGTTTGTTCTTCATTGTCCCAACGTTTATACAAGGATGAGTCTTATGTGCGCAGGCAATACATAGATGACTGTTCATATGGAGAGCAAGGTCTCTTTACCTAGTCTAAATAGTCGGCTCTCGGACAGCCTGAACATTAACAGGACTCAAAGTTCAGGAGGCTTGGTTGCAAGTTGAAAACACAGTCCACCATTTTAGAACAGAGAATCGTATGAACAGAAATCAAAATGGCGGATGAATCTTAAAATGTCAGCGAAGTCGATCCAAAATCGAAACTTTGCAACGCAGTTTTCCTCATAGAGCGGCTAGGCTTAGGCCAATATTAATCACAAAGGAGGCACTATACATTTACCGTTTCACAAACCCTCCTTTTGGCCTAAGCCAAGAGCTTTAATATAACTACACGTTTCAATGTCCATGCATCCTGAATCATATTCATCAGATATATCAATCGCCATTAGGCCTTTCTCAGTAATATCGTTCATCACAAATACATTAGTCATCTTCTCAGGTGCGTGCACTTTTGGTCCTAGTGTTACTACTATTTGCACGCAACATCCCCCTAGCATTGAACATATGGCAGGAAGACATTGGGCCTCATAACGAGGTTGGAGGTAAGGGATTACCGGCACCGGTAAGGATGCTAGTGCCGGTAATCCCTTACCTCCATATTAGTGGGAGCCGCTAAGGGACCAGGTAGCTAATAACGGGCACGCTATTAGCGGGCCCGTTATTAGCTCCAGCCCCATTCCCATTGAGCCCTAAGGGGGCTCGAATGGGAATGGGGAATGGTTCTCGGAATGGGGATTTACCGGGTCCTCCAAGGTTGGAATGACCTGGTAAGTCCCTATTTCGAGAACCCAGACCCAGAATGCGGTAAGGGGGTAGCCATGGTGCTAATAGCACCATGGCTACCTCCACCCTTGTAATGAGGCCCATTGAATGCAACAACAACAAAACAGCAAAATGCCAAGGATTACCAATAAGACTGAGAGAAGCTTCCATCCCCAAGACCATAAAGAGTCCCAGAACCAAGTACTAAGATCCCAGTTTCCCTCAGGAATGTGCACTTCTGAACTTTGGACGTGCAGATTTTGTTTTGCTTTAAATATGGTCGGGGAGGAATCTGGTACGAAAATGCAACAAGCGGACCCCACTAATTTGCATACTCCACCATGCACAGCCAAGATGACGTCTAATACCATCCGGTTTTGTAGTGCCACTAATCTAATTGCCTTTTGTTCTAGAGTCATGTTATAGAGTATGTCAGTGGCCCGGTTGATGGTTCTCTCCAGTACTCTTGCTAGTATCCTAATATCCTCTGAGTTCATAATCTGCCCCCAAAATGGCACAAAAGATTCTGCTACATCACCCAGGACTTGTGAAGGAGTATCACCATTCTCGTCCCACCTTGGAGGAGCACTAGAGATTTCAGTGATACTGGCTACATATACCCCAGGTAGCAGAATTCCCAAATAACAAGTTCCCTGCCAATCCCTAGGTAACCATGGAACAGCCTCATTACCGCAAAAGAAAGTAGCCAGGTTCGCCTACATACAAAGTTTTGTCCTCAATGGTCAAGTTTGCAACTCTGATACAACCCTTGAAATCGTCCATTGACTGAGTACCATTCCTTTGTATGCAGAAAGAAACAGAGTTGGGGCTATGGTTAACAGTATACAAAGGTGGCCTGGCATCCCTTTTGCCTACAGGAGCCATCTTGAAAGAAATTAATGATTGGAAAGGTTGGGACAGTCTATCAGAAGGCCTAATAGAAGCAACATTAAGCTTGCTCCTATTTGCAAAAAGTGAGCATCCCAGAGGTGTTAGGACTCGCCTTTCAAACTCATTCAAATTCATCCAGTCAAAATTCCCTGAGATGCTATCATTCCACTGGCCAAAGAATAATGCCCTTAGAGAGGCATAACAGGCAGTAGCTAAAGGCAAGGGAGAATATACCAGCCCAACCCTTTCTCCCCATGTTGCGGCAAGTGCGAACATATCCAGCAGTTTGTCTTATTCAAAATCGCACGGGTTGCATTCATTATTAACAATAGTGTATTGTTATGATAGCGCTGTCTATGTTGGGAGTCCCTCTGAGATAGAGTGTGCAGGTGCAGGAAAGGTGTAGACATAGTAGGAACATTCTCAGTAGGCAAGAATGTTTCAAGTGGGCGCACTTCTTCCATATACCAAAATCCGAGAGCAATCAAAACAGTAAGACTGGTTAATGCAATCACAAGAAAACAATACGTCCTCACGGACCATGTATTTGATCGTCCAATGTCTTTGTTGGCCACCTGGTTAACTGTTTGATCTGCACGAGTAGAGACAATAACAGGCATTGTTCCTTGAAGCTCTTTTCCGAAAAGATTCCTGCGAAAAACTCCATAGTCCGTTTGCTGGTGATTTCCTGATCACGTGGTTTCTTAGTCTTACCCAATCCCCAGCCACCTACTTTTTCTTCAGTGCAAAACGAGTGGCAAAGGAAAAGCTCTGTGGTTGTTCCCCTGTGGGCACAGCCACGCTGTGCAGTAAGTCTAGCTCCGTGATCACAGATTGTACCTTGTGACCTCTGGTACAGTGTGATCTGCGAACAGTGCGTCGTTGCTTCCTGATGGAAGTAATGAATTGGCAACAGAACCAGACAAAGGTAAAAAAGGAGGCGTAGAAGAGTTTGGAGATGAAGCAGCAATTTCCCCAGGCCCCGCGGGCTCAGAAAGTGTCTCTGAAACACCCCCGGTGCTGCTCAATACTGATCAATCTTTGGGAACAGAGCAAGTAAGTTTCTATTGTCTTCTCCGTCGTGTGGCAAAGGGAAAAGTATCCTCTTGACATGCATCGCGTGTATCCAATGTCGCTTCCCAGATACTCATACGCAAGTCTGTGTGGCCAGTAGGACCTGGTGGGGTCCTCTCCAATGCGGTGCGAGACAGGATGCTCTCTCGAATTATTTAGTGAGCACCCAGTCGCTGGGTCGAATTCTGTGACCTGGACCCTCGTATTTGACAGGGAGGGCTTCTCTCACCTGTTGATAAATCAAATACAGATTTTGAGTTAACCGTTCACAATACTCAGAAAGAAGTTCATGTTCTACATCCCTTAAGTACTTGGGTTTAGGAAGGTTACACATGTTAGCTGGCCTTCCCATCATTACCTCATACGGGGAGAGCCCAGTCCTAGTCTGTTAGGTTGTGCACATAGAGAGTAGCACTATCAGTAAGGCGTCTGGCCATTTCAGATTGGTTCCGACACACGTCTTAGCGAGTTTGTTTTTTAAGATACCATTGTGTCATTCTACCAATTCAGCACTTTGAGCATGTCTTGCTGAATGGAACCGTTTATCGATCTGTAATCCTGTGCATACTTGCAGAATAACAGCAACGATAAAATGTGGACCATTATCCAACCAGATGACCCTCGGCAAACCAAACCTAGGAAAATATTCCTTAAGCATTGTTTTTGATGTTGTCATTGCTGTGGCATCTTTTGCAGCAAAGGCTTCAACCCATTTACTGAAAGCACAAATAACTACCAAAACGTATTTGAAATGATTACAGTGTTCCATTTCAATAAAGTCAACGTGGATTACCTCAAACGGGACAGAAGGTGGACCAAAGCTACCCTTTGGTGTCGATGTACCCTTCCCCACATTGTGCTGTAGACAGACCATACAACTCTGGACAAAACGCTCAGCAGTTTTCAGGATGTTAACATTTACCCAGACAGATTCTAACATTTTGCAAATTCTCCTTGCGCATATGTGAGTGGGACCATGAGCCATTGAAATCATCATAGTGACGTACGTGTCTGGCAACATCCATTTTCCCTCTGAGTTATCCACCCAACACCCATCATCATCCAACCTCGCCAAGCACTCAGCCCATTGTTTGGTTTCTTCTAAAGTGTCATTGGCTTGGATATTTTTTATGGAATCAATTCCTTCATCTATAGTGCAGACATGTGTGGCTTCCCTTGTAGTATACATTTCTGAATATAGATCAGTAGCAGTCTGTTTAGCTATCCGGTCAGCGATGGTGTTCCCTTTTCCTACGTCATCTATGATTTTCTGATGTGCTGCGCATTTCATAATCGCTAACTGAGTGGGAAGTGCAAGCGCTGAGAGAGCTGAACTATCAAGGTGCTATATTGGATCTTTGTTCCATGTGAGGTCAAGAAACCTTGTTCTTCCCAAAGTCTAAGTTGCGAACCACGCCAAATGCATACTGACTGTCAGTATATATATTCACTCTAAGCCCTTCGGAAAGTTCACAAACTCTAGTCAATGCAATAATCTCTGCGGCCTGCGTGGAGTTATGCGAAATTCTCTTGGTTTCCACAATCGTACTTAGTGTAGTGATGGCATAGGCAGCAGTGGATGTACCATCCGGAAGTTTGAAACAGGAGCCATCGCAAAACAGCTCCCCTTGTGGATCGTTCAGAGGTGTATCTTTCAGATCAATCCTGCCTTTAGTTTCTTGCTCTGTGGAATAATGGCAGTCATGTGACATTTCATCACTGCAAACAATATCTTGCGGAAGAGGTAATAATTCAGCCAGATTTAATACACAACATCTCTTAACTTGAATATGAGTTGCAAACAAGATCAATTTGTATCTCATTAATCTTGCGGAAGTAAGATGTTGTATTTGCGTTCTGTTTAATAGAACGTTTACAGAGTGAGGTACCAACAAGGTTAAAGCATGGCCTAGGACCATCCCCTCGCTCTGTTTTACAGACGCAGCAGCAGCAGCGACAGCTCTCAGACATCTCGGCAAAGAGCATGCAACGGGATCAAGGGTGGAGGAAAAGTAACCGGACAGCCTATTCTTCCCCCCATGTGCCTGTGTTAACACAGCCAAAGCACATCCATCACGTTCATGCACATACAACTCAAAGGCCCTTTCATAATTTGATGTGCCCAAAACCAGTGCTGAAATCAGTGCTGTCTTGAGCAAATCAAAAGCTTTCCGGTGTTCCAAGTTCCACAGCAGTGGCAAAGAAATGCCCTTCTTTGTCAACGCCAACATTGGTTTGATCACTAGTGAAAAGTTTGGGATCCACTGTCTACAGTAAGAAGCCATTCTTATCAAGGTTCTGACTTCCTTCGGTGTATTTGGGACATACATGCTAGAAATGATTTTAATTCGTTCAGGTGTCAATCTTCTACCCTCCTTTGACAGGCGATAGCCTAAATAGGCGACCTCCTGTTGACAATATTGAAACTTTTTCAGTGAAGCTTTATGTCCATGTTTTGCTAGATGAATAAGCAATAACACAGTGCCTTCCTTACAAGCACTTTCTGTATCGGCCGCAAAAAGAAGAAGGTCAACATATTGAAACAATGTACAAGTAGTAGGCAACTCAAGTGTGTCGAGCTTCTCTTTCTAAGCCGTACTATAAATGCTCAGACTTTCCGTGTACCCTGGTGGCACACGGGTTAATGTAAACGAGCGTCCCAATAGGGTGAACGCGAACAAGTATCTACTATCCTCGTGTATAGGAATGCTAAAGAAGGCATTCTTAAGATCCACAACACTAAAATGAGTAGCAGAAGCTGGAATCATTGTCAGAATCGTCATTACTTCAGGAACAATTGGAAATTGTGGAGCCACAATCTTATTGATAGCACGTAAATCGATAATAAAACGAAAATGAATTGCATTATCCCCTTTTTTATACACTGGTAAAATCGGACTATTGCACAAACTTCCTGCAATTTTTCAATTACCCCACGGTGTACAAAATCAGAGACTATACTCTTCAAAGCTTGCTCACCATCAACCAAAATCTTATACTGTGGAATTCGTGGCAACTTAACTCGTGGTTTCAAAACGATTTTAGCAAGCTCAATCTGCAAAACACCAACATCATGGTCATCAATCGCCCATAAACACTCCGGAACGTCACTAAATTCCGGCCGCCAAGGTCTAGTCACAAACTGTGAGGTAGAAAATTGCTGTGGTTAAATCGTCAAAAGCACTCCATCCAAAGAACAATGATTTACTGCATTTAATTCCTTCAACAGATTCAACCCCAACAAATTCTCACCACAGTTCGATGTCAAAAGAAACAGACAATGATCCGTGAATGGACCCAGTGAAATTGGTACTGGCAAAGAAGTACCAGAAAACCCTATAGAAATGTTAGTCTTCCCTGACAGTGGAATGTCTGGAACACGTGAATGATCAATGGAACACTTTTGTGCTCCTGTATCTATCAAAAATAGATGTTTCTTATTTCCCACCATAATCTCAACGTAGGGACCTTTCTGATTAACGGGAATAGGCATTGGTTCCAGACCCTGCTTCGGGCTGTCCTAATGGAACAATATATCATCAAAGGGAAGATCCTCAGAAAGATAGGCAGTAGAAGGGTTATCGAAAATATTTTTGCTATCTACATTAGATTGCTGGTTATCTTGCGAAAAAGATTGGGAATTCTGAGCAAACTGGATTCTACCAAGACCCCCTTCCCCAGGGCGGCCTCTGGGTTGTCTACCCATGATACAATATGTGTTATTCGACCTCTGCTGGAAGATCAGGCATTGTGCTCGCCAATGACCCTCTTGTCTGCAATACAATGTCTGCAATGTCTGCAATACAATGCATGTACAGGATCCAACGGCACATTACCTTGTGGAACATACTGTCCCGAAACTGTGTATTACCCCCTCTAGGTCCTCTAACTATCTGTTGCAACAACTCTTTAGTTTTCAAGTCTCTTTTTTTCTTTTCAATCCTATCCTTTTCATTATTGACTCGATTCTCATAATACTGAGCCATATGCAACACTTCAGACTGTGACTTAGCTTGCCAAGCACTCTCAGAACTCATAATTTGTGACTGGATGTCAGGTAACATTCCACACACAAATTGGTCCACAAATAATCGTTTTCCAGACTCAGTGCTTAGATCCTGTCCGCTAAAATCTGAAAATACGTGTTCAAACCGATTAAAGAATTCGGCAGCAACTTCAGATTTTCCTAACTATCCTTCTCTCGGGAATTAAAGTCTTTAATTTTGTCACTATTCTATCAGGCAAAGTCAGTATCACCTCTGGTGGTCTTTCACCAGCTTTCCTTTCTCTATCTTGCCTGACCAAACTATCCCATGTGTCACCCAACCCTGCTGCATCGCCTACAGTCCTAATCAGTTTCCACAAATCAGCAGGTAGGAGCACAGGAAATAGCAAGTCTATATCACCCAGAGTGAACACTGATAACTGCAAGACAGATTCTATCTCTTTATAAAACCCTGTCGGGATCTTCCTAATATCTGGATTGGGTTATCTAATGGTATTCACTTCCTGCGTTGAGAACGGGACGTAAACAAACTGCGATACATAATGTGCATCAATATCATAGGCGACTACACCAGTTGCGGCATTAGCCGGGACCTCGACTTTAGGGACAAATATCGGAGGGACCTCGCTCATAGGTAACTGAGTAACAGGCAACTCCGGACGCTTACTGAGCAACAGAGCTAAATCAAGCAGTAGAGCGGCGGAAGTAGTGTCAGATGAAAAAGCTCTCTTATAGATATTCAATAATTCTGCGGGATGACAAATCTTTCTATACATTCATCCTGTAGGTATTCTACCATTACCTGTATCACTTTCCTCTGCATTTCTGACGTATACTGACTATACATGTCATATACTTCTATGGGAGAAATCGACATGTCTGAAACCCATCTAAGTGCATTGCGTGTGCAAATTCGTGTTTCTTCACACATCGACTTACAAGGAGGAAGGAACCGTTTCTGTACAAAAATAGCATTCACACTATCACCATCTATTTCATAATTCCGTAACCTTTCTAACCCCCTTCTAAACTCAAATACCCTCTCAACGTGCTCATATACTTTCTCCACAGTATTTCTTGAATATGCTAAAACATTCTGATCCCTGAACCCTTGTGGGATATCTACATCATTTAGCCAGTTCCACATTACGGATAAATGGATTCCCATCCCTTCAATAAAGACATTTTTCTCAGGAAATCTTTCTAGATTAGAGCGTGTAGCAAAAGTATCATATTGTTAACATTTTTCTATGCACTGTCTAGCCCATGCATTCAGGTTTAGCTTTCTTTCTTTAGAAACTGTATTACGAGTTACAATTTTTGATTCAGTATCCTTATCAACTACAAGTGGGACAGAACCACTTGGAAGAGAACATTTTGGCAAATCTTGCACAGTAGGTAATGAAGGTGCCATTACTGGCGTCAAAGACAAATCTACCGGAATTACAACAACGGGAAAAGATGGAGGCATAGGTGGAGGAACAATAATAGTAACTGAAGCAACAGCTGGCAGTGGAGGAACAGTAGGAGAAATAACAGGAAGAGTAGGAATTACTGCGGGAGGAGGAACGACAGCAGGAAGAGGTAAGGCAACAGGAATAGGTACATAAGGTGGAGGTGCTGTACCATCAGGCCTCCGTTCATTTAAAAGCTTATCAATCAATTCATCTGATGCATGAAAATCTTTAGACGGATATATTTTCTGTATACCAAGTTGAAAAGCCCTATCCATGTTTCTAACTGACTCTGACTGTTTTTGCTGATCATACAATAACACTTTCTTGGCGTTTGACTTATGTCGACGTGCATGTTTCTCTCTACTTTTAAGCTGCTGCATAGCTTCTTTTTTCCAATTTTGTAATATATCAAATGCTGCAGGTCTAGCTTTCTTCTTTAACAATATAGATTCTTAATATTCTATACGAGAATTCTCAAAGCTACCATTGATTGGCTACTGAAGTTCGGAAGCATGTCTAGTTTGTCTGTGCCAAATATCGTTAAATACTATGCTACCAATGTCGTACTTACAGTACATAGTACATGCAGGCGACCCTCCTGTGGTGCCGGATGGCCAAATTCCAAAGATTGTCTGTCTCTGCGGAATAACGCCCTATAACAGGCAGACAATTTCCCAGGCATGTCAAATTCAAATTACTGGTGTTACATGGTCAATAATTGTACTCACGAGGACAATACTCCAAACCAAAAATTCGGATACTTAGGAATCGGGGCACGACTCACCTGATTCAAAGGACTAAGGGAGGTCCAATCGGATTACTAAGGACAACAACGGACCCTTGTTGTTGGTGATTTCGGCAAAACTGTCCGCCTCGATATATGGACAATCATCAAGATGCCACCTCGGACCGCGAGCTCACCGTCCAGGGATCGGGTCATGCAGTACTGTTGAGGTGTTGCCTCTCATCCAAGAAGGGGCCCCCTTTCTCACCGTCCTTTCCCGGTCCGATAGCCGCAACAACTCTTCAACGGGATGGCATGAATATTGAGGGTCCCTATTCGGGCGCCATCTGTAAGAACGAGAAATTATCGAGGCTGAGTACCACAAATGAAATACACCAATCACGGGCTGAAAAGATTCAGGGATATTTTATTCTGTACAGTTTACAAACACACACAGATAACTATCAACACCCCGCAACGTATACCAGCCTAACAATGAGAGGTGAGAGAGAGCTGGACATTGAAATATCTGTGCGTTTATACAATTTCGAGTAATATTGTCCAGCCTCTCTACATGTTAATAATTTGTGGTCTAGAGATCACCTCTGTTATCGAGGGAAGTACATTTGACAAGACAAATCAGGGGTAAGTCACTATTAATATGCAACATATATGCAAACATACTTTACTTTCCCATCTATTAACTGACTGTTCTTGCTATTTCATTTTTAGAATAGACATTTATTATCAAATCTTAGGCCTGTCTATTTTGGTGAAGTCTTACCCCATCATAGCCTATGTATACATGCTTAAATATGAACCAAGCTTTGTCTACTCAGATTGGAAACCAATGAACACTAAAGTGATGGCCTTGCATTGGAGATGTCTTCCTCATCTGTACAGGCACAGCAATGGAACTGATCAGCTTTCACTAAGATATTAACTTGTGTAAACCCAATTTAAAAGTAAATATAGGGGTACGATTTTGTTTTAGTTTTTTTTGTTTTTGGATGAAAGTTGAACTTGACCTGTTTACTAAAAGGACCTATAAAACCACACATTTTCATTTAAATAGTTTATATCCACAAAGCCTTTTGGAAAATCCACCCTATGGACAATTTCTTACAATTTGGTGGACTTTAACGGCCGTGCTCTTCAACTTCGAGACAAACAAAAGAGGTGAGTTTATCCGTACATAATAGTTCACAGAGCTATGAAGCAAGAAGGATCATAAATAGAGACAATCTATGAACTCCCATTGAAATATCAGAGCAACATTACTGTATAGTGTGCATGCTTAGACCATAGTAGGCAATCATTTCAGGAGTCGACAAGCTGTAGCTGGCCCTGGATTACTGAGGCAGAAAACACGTTGGAGGAGTGCATTCAGCCAAAGACAACATTTAAAACAATCTTGTAGTAAAACATACAATTAACAGGAGGAATCCAAATGAACAACAATGGGATGTTTTCCACAAGTGATTGTCACCTGCTGGTGCGGTCTGCAAGTGTCATCACCACTAACAATGGAATGCAAGACATCCAAATATCATCATAGACAGTGGACCTTGAAATCACACATCAATTTCTAGAGCACAATGTTGTGTGTGTGTGTGATTTAATTTAATTGCAACTTAATATAGCTATGTAGGCATGGCTACAAGGAAGACCACTGTTATGATTGGAGAGTACCAGTCACACATTTAGGCTCAAAACCTTGTTAAAGAAATGGTGAACCAGCGAGCAGTTCAGAGAAAAAATTTTCAGAACACTGTTGGCTTTTTCTTGAATTTAATATGCCTAAACACATCTGGAAATAGTCATTAAGAAAAACAAACATTTTGGATTGTTTCTTTACAATAACTATGTAAGTTATCTATTAATTATGCAATCTTGCACCATAACAGTTGACATTTGACATGGTAAAAATACCTCTTATTTTCCTTCTGAATGAGAAATAATGCATAATGACTTTTGTTCCATCCGGTCCATCCTCACCAGTTTATTTTTTCCAAAAGATTCAGGTACTCATGATGTTCAGAAAATTGGGGAGACAATATTTTCTGAGAAATACATCACTAGTGAGGATTTCTACACACTGCACACATACAGAATATGATTAACAATCAGGAGATAGCTTAACCAGGATGTCTGAGTAAACACCAGACTACTCTGGTCTGGGATGTATTGACTCATTCCACTATGCTATGAGGCATCACCCTGCCAGTGATGGTGAAAGAAAAGGCAACAATGGCAGCAAAACCATTCTCTGTACCAAAAACCTACCAAAACCTACAATACCTGTGTGCTTCAGCACACAAAAAGAGGGATGCAAAACCTGCCACCAATGGTGCATGTGCGGTGGAATAGAGCACACACCGCAGAAAATGTGCCAGTGGGCTCCATGACCAGCAAACAGAGTGCAGAGAGAGAAGCAGCATTTTGCAAGTGAAACCCCAAAATGTGCCTACAAATGACACATGCTTTGTTGCCAAAAACTCCAAAATGCCTATAACACAACACTTCTCAACATTCAAAATCTTGCCTGGTGCTAACATTCATGTATCTAATGAAGTATTGTGAACATACAAAGTCCTAAGCAAAACATTCTTCAGACAAACTGGATTGTCTGAAAACTGACAGCCTATGCCAAAATCTGGGTGCAGTACCCTGGGCTACCTGAATGACAGCTGTCGGATGAGTTACTGATAAAACTTTAAAGTGAGCTGAAACTAAAAGTCTGCTGGATTAACAAACATAAAAAGGATTGTTGCCAAAAAAAGAATACAGATTTTAGTTGTGTTTTTGATCCCACAGATTTGAAGGCTAATAAAGTAATGTATTGATGTTTGATGTAACAAATTTGGTTTTGGATGGATTTAAGAAGTTAATTACCCTGGCTGATCTGCAAGAACTGGAAAAGCAGGTTTTTCTCCTAGGAGGAGGGTCTTCCTCTCAGCAAAAACTCACAGGGAGGTGCTAATTGCGGATTAGAACAGACTCTTGTCTACAGAAAGAGAAGGAACAGCAAAGGAAATGGAGGTGTGAAGGTGATCGTAAACTCTCCTAGAAGGAGCTTCCCCCAAGGAGGGGGATGCACTGGACTCCCAGGAGAGACAAAGGGGCGGAGCCAAGCGACCATCTGCTGCTAAGAATGAACAATGAACAATTTTTAAAAGATTCATAACTTGTTATTCAAAGTGGGGAAAAATATAAAAAGGACACAGTTGTTAATCTAATTTTTGGCTGCACGTGTGAAGAGGCGGTAGAACTGTGTGACATTTACATGCACATCCCTATGTTAAACACACACATTGTGGAAATTTGCATACAATTTGGCAATTTTGTTCATAGGGAAAAGGACAAAATTCTGTAGAAAGTGGAGACAAGATCCCACCGCTGCAGGGTTTTGAGGAATAGCTGCTACACAAAATATGGCATCTTTGTGTGTGATTTGTATAAAGGTGACCAATGTAGAAATGTACATTTAGTATCAAATCCGATTTTGAGACCAGTGGCTAAAGAGAGGTCTCTGAGGATTGTAAAGCAAACCATAAAATGTGACATCACCCGGCTTTGATCCAATCACTCAAATTGCAAGGCGGAGATTAATTTTTGATCGTATCCCAGCTCACAGCTCACAGGGGCTTGCTTCGCTAAGCCGGCATATACACCCACTTTGTGATGTCATTTTAAAGCATAAATAGAGACAGCTGACAACACATAGGGACTCACTGATCCAGTCACTTTCCTGATTCCGGCGAAGCACCCTGATCCAGCATTCTACATCCAGCTTTAATATTCTTCCAGATCCAGATGCCAAAACTCTTGCCAGCAATAGAGAACTATTGATTTCAGCAAGGCCTGAATTCTCCAATTTATTTTCTCCACTCAGGGAAGTGCTGTGGTGTCAGAAGGCATTTTGAACCAGCATCCTGAAATTCTCTGGCTTGCCAGCACTAGGCTTGCCTGAGGAACTCGCTATCCAGCTGATTAAAATAACCACCGACTAGAACGGCAGATCCTGTGCAAATCCGGCGACCAGCCTAGCTGATCCAGTACCGTGCCTGATGTGCTGTTCTTCCTAGACCAGATCCAATCCATGACCAGAACTGACGGTCCAATTCAAAAACTTATTTTGTGAGTATTAATAGGAAGAAAAGTTACCTCTAGTATCTTTGCATTGCCTTATCCCAATCTCAACCCATCCTATCTTTTAATTCAGAATCATAGGGCCTCATTACGAGGTTGGAGGTAGCCATGGCGCTATTAGCGCCATGGCTGCCTTCAAACTCATTCCTACTCCGCCCTGATGAATGAAGCAATTACCGGTCCATTCCAAGGTTGGCGGGACCAGTAATTCCCCATTCACCAGGACCATTCCCCATTCCCATTTGAGCCCCCAGATGGCTCAATGGGAATGGGGGAGGCGCTAATAATGGTACCGCAAATTGCAGTACCATCATTAGCTCTAGAGTACCTTTACGGGTCCTGTCCTTAACACCTGAAAAAACCAGGCGTTAACGAAGGACTCGTAAAGGGAACTCGTAGTAGGGTGGTAAAGGATTACCGGCACCGGTGCCCTTACCGGTGCTGGTAATCCCTTACCGCCCACCTCGTAATGAGGCCAATAGTCTTGTCAGAACCTTTCCTGCGCTGATTGTTTTCATTTGTTTTATAAAATTATAAGTCATTAGTGATTTTGAGTAAGAAAAGTAAATCCCCGAATGGAAACTAGAGTATCACACGTGAAGGGTTACGCTGGTCACGTAACTGTGGAAATTCACGTGTGACATTCTCTTTTTCATAGTCATAATCTAGTGGCATTAAAACCATCTTTCATTTTCAAAGTGCTTTTCTGTTTTCCATTCTCGCACCTAATTTACAAAAACGACCTTGACTAAAACCTCTATAACTCCCTCAGTTTTTATGATAGAAACGAAATTTTAATTCCTACTTGTACCTGACATCCGTAGCTATCCATTTATTGTGCATATCGCTCAGGGAAACGTTTGCAGCAAATTACAATTCTGAAAGAATTCTACACGTGTGAAATAGCTTTAAATTGTTTCTGACTTGGACTTTGAGATTCAAAATGCTTTCTTTGGACTAAATCATTGTTTTTGATTGTGTGCAACTGTTCAAAGTGGCTGCCATAGGAATTTACAACAATGTATGTATTTTTGAGCATATTTGGTGCTTTTTCCCATTCAATTCTAAAGACAATTTTAAAGCCATAATGACAGCTGAAAAGTCAATTCCGTTTTTCTCTTGTGTTTGAAGGGCGAAGGTGGGACTGATATTCTGTTTGATTTGTGCTATTCCTGATACCTGCTCTCTCCTCACATCTATTTAAATGCCTATTGGGGGGTTGAGGGTTTTGCAGGGGGAAACTCTAACTATGGTGCCATCTGTCCAAACCAATGCAAAAGTATTATTTTCTGTGCTGCATTTCTTTTGATCATGACTTATTCCTAGTGTATTAAAGATACTATTCTGTGTTCTGTCACCCCATTGTTGATCGTGGTTTACCTATTAAAATATACTGTGATTAAATCTTCAATACACAAATAAATATTTACCCTTGCAAACCAGCCTGATTCCTGGTTCAGTGTGACCGGGGAGGTCTCAGGAGAAGGGTGTGATTTGAGCGGTATATTGTTCAGAATATTGAATTTATAGACAAAAATAAAAAATGGTTTCAATTGTGCACTACACGCTGGGCTTGACTTGGGTGTGTGCCGGATTGAAATCACTTACACTGGTTGCTATGAAACAAGGCCATGCAAACAGACCACAGAGGATCATGATTTGCTTTGGACCACAGGTGAGGTCCACTTCCCCTAAGAAAGGCACAAAACCCTAGCCCCTGAGTTTTACAATAAAATAGTGACTGGCATTAAACTACTTTTCCTCTTTTAAATGTAGGGAGAACATAATATGTGGGAAACTAGATTCCCTCTCCAAATTAAAAAGGTGGCGTCCTGCCGATATTAATTCAGCAATAAAGCTAGAGTTTGGTGGCCATTACCGCATCTGACCCGAGCGAAGACCCAGGGCAGGACATTGTAATGACTCCCCCAGCAATTAGTACCCTGGCACATTACAACAGGGTACTAATAGTGTGCATCAGTAAGATGGGAAATGTCTTTGTTCCCAAAAGAAAAAAGAAAAACAGATAACCGCCATGGAATGGAAGCAGGGACTACATGTGCACTGGGGTCCACACTATCTGCAACTCTCTCTTACTAAATATTCCCACTCTAGAACCAGCAATCCTCTAGCACCAGCACTTTATGTGTAATGTGTTTTGCTAAATAGAGGCCAGGTAGTTGATCGCTCTCCTCAGCTGGCTCCCTTCTTTTGGAACCGTCTCCCCTCCCTCTTCGTTTCAAGCTGTACTTTCTTAAATTCTGGAAGCTCCTGAAGACTTTTTTCTTTACACCCCAACCCCCACTCTCCTCTGCTAACCTCTCAGTTGCTTGTCTGGTGTGTAGGGCCCTTATGCATCATCAGGGCCCTGACCTCCCACACCAAATTTCCCCTAACTTCTTTCTATCCTCAGCACTTGCCTCGGCTCCTCCTCCCCCCTGGAGGCTTGCACTTACCCTTCCTTGAACTTCACCTGATGCTCACCCATAAGCACCACAGCACCTACCCCATTCCCCCTCCCTTCTGAACACTCACAAGGCATTGTAGGTTTGTCCTCTAGCCCCCACTGTATTTAATATTTCTTTATGTATTTAGTTTGTATTAATTGTTTAATTAATTCACATCAACTTTTCCCTCCCTGTTGCCCTGTGGGTGCTTTGAAACAGTATTTACTTCCCGTATAAGGGCCTAACAAGCAAACAATAAATAAATACATTAATGGCGGCCATTTGCAGAGCTGTGGGGACGCGCCAGGAACACTGCTGGTCCCGGCAACAGCGAGGGACCAAACTGCACAAGGTAAGTGGTTGGGGGTGGTGGGTGAAAAATATGTGAAAATGAGGGGGGGCAACCGGCACAGTGGAGGACTTACCTGAGCACCCTGTGGGGGAAGATAGCTGCCTCCTGCTGTGAGAAGGCTCGGAGGGGGGCTTTTCCATGTGGCAAATGATACCTTAATTCCTAATGGGAGCTGGGGCAAAAAATGTGTGGTGACTGTTCTTCAAAAAATGTCCGATGCCAAAGTGATCTCTTGTGTCAGACAAAGAAGGAAGATGGGTCCTGGTCATCTTGAAAACAGGTAATCACCCTTTAAAAATCCTAGCCTTTTGTACACAAATGTAAGGAAGTCAGAATCTTTGCTCAGAAATGTAAAAGTACCTGGAAAACCTCTTTTTATCACTGATGGTCAAACATGGAGACCACAGTGAGATAACTGAATATACCATGAAGACCAACCTTCCAGCACACCATATCCTGAGGTTGCACTGGCTCTCAAAACAAGACATATGCATTTAGCATCATTGTGGGGCTTATGCATGGATGGGATCACACGAGCTTTGCCTCAGTTCATATTACATAAAAATATTGGCACTAGACCAAAAATGGAGGCAAGGAGTTTGGCCGATTTTTTAAGGGGTGCGGTAAAGGTGAGAGAACAATTAAGGTGTAATCAAAATATTGCTGAGGCCATATTGTGTAAAGTTTTGAACCAAAGGAAGAATATTGGTGAAAATGAATTCTATTTTTTTTCTTGTCTGAATAACTAAAGAGCAAAGGAAAAAAGTTTCTACGGTTTACATTTGTAAGATTGGACTTCATTTGATGCACAATCGTTTTCTTTGTATGCCATGCAGCAAACATTGTGCTATATGTTTGTATCTATAAGCATTATGCATTGGAGGGGTGGCTGTTTGCTCCATTTGGTGTTAGAAAAGCAGCAAAACTGCTGCCAAAATCAATTTACTCAATTTTTGCATGAGTGCAAAGTGCCTATAATGTGAATCTGGCAGCCTATTCATCACCAGAGTTTAATTCTGGCCCACTAAAAGAACATCACTTGTATCTGATATTGGAACCTTTGCTGATCCCTTGCCGTCATGCTAATATCTTACCTCAAATGAGTGTCAACTACAACTAGGACAACTGTGTGGCTTTTCAAAGATCTCAGTATCCAGTTAGTTGCCATCAAGCAGCAATACTGGATCCTGAGTAAGAAGCTCTGGATACAGTTAATAACAAGAGAAAGACAAAATATATCAACAAATGTTCAAATCCCCACAATGGTTCCCCTCTCCAAGCAAGTCTTCTATGTAGTTCTATATCCTCCAGAGAGATGTTACACATTGTCCTTTCTATCTGGTGTATTTGCCATAATGTGCTAATCGGGATATGATCTTTTGAACTACTTACTGAAAGAAGGCAAAGATGAGGAAGAGGATTTCAGGGATCACGGATGAGACCCGAAAAGTAGTTACATCTGACAAAGTGGTTGGGAATTTTTATTCTGATTTTGCAAGCAGTTGTATATCCACAGCTGTATTTGATGCATACATTACCATTAACCACCCCAGTGCACACCACTTAATCACACATTTCAGTGCAATGTTCCCTCTTGACTCATCTGGTTTCACGAGAGTTGTTTGCCCCTCGCTTGAGACCACAAAGTCTCTTTGGTCATGAGTACTGCTGATAAGATAATCATCAGTATTGAAACAAGTACATGTCAGATGGTTTGCTACTTATCTAATTCCACCATTCTACCCCGAGACTTATACACTAACATGACATTCTTCTGCAAAATCATTCATTTTACACAGCGCTCCAAGAATCTGATAAAATGACACCTATTGCCCCCTCAAATGGAGAGATCCCAGTTGAACTACAAAATAGTTTAAAAAGCTATAGTATGAACATGGACAATCTTGGAACTTGGACAACACAGTATGTCTGCCTCTTGTTATGTCATGTAATGGTGTACAGGCTTATAAAGCACACTGACACCACCATGGTAATGTATCTGACTTGCTCTAGAGCTGACAGCACATTGCCTACCCTGTCCAGCTTCACAAACAGATACAGAGTGCTAGACTTCATCTATTCTATCTTTCTGAAATGCACCCACTGCTTAAAAATGATCTTTGTGCTCAGCTAATATACGGACAGTACGTATATTTGGACATGGTCTTTGCAAATTATTTCAGTGTCAATATAACAGGGATAGCAGTCTGCACAATATGGCAATGAAGATATTGGCAGCCTAAAAAATATTTTGGCTTCAACAGAAAACCCCACTAGCACGCACTGAAAATAAGAAAGCCGTGGAAATTCACATGAAACTATGGTGGTAAAAACAATGCCAATTGCCAAGGATAACAGGGAGGAGCAGTCTACCAGATCTGGCAACAGAGAGGATGGAAGCCTATGAAAACATGTTTTAGCTTCAACAGAAAAGCCCATGAGCGTGAACTGACAATAAAAAGACATGGACATAACAGTGAATAGAGAGGGGGGAAAAGAGACTCAGTTTAAGACTTTAGCAGTTGTGACCTGTTGGGGTATTTTGTGAGCACCAGAGAGAGTGGACACAGGACACAGGAGTTGCAATGTGGAGCAGGTTGCCCCCTTTGAAGGACTTCCATGGAGGGGCACAGATCAGAGGTATGCCCTGCAGGAGTGTTATAGGTGCCTGAGGATGGGCAGAGGAGAAGGCAGGGCAGTGAGGGTGGAGGAGGTGGGTGCCAGTGGGGTGGCAGAGGAAGAAGGCAAGAGGATGGCTGGAGAAGCAGCAGAGGCAGCCATAGAGGTGGCAGAGGCGGGAGGTGGCAGAGAAGCCAGAGAGGGGAAAGCAGGAACAGCAAGAGAAGAAATTAAGTTGTTACGGTGTGTGAAGCATCTATCAAAGAGGAGGAGGTTGGTCTGAGAGCCTTGGACCAAGACAGTGCCATTTAGGCAAACATTGATGATGATCTTGGAGGAGTGGAAGGGTGCCTGGAGGGCCTCCCACCAGATGCCACCAACAATGGGTGAAGAAGAAAAAGGAGTGAGAACAGAGACCACATGGGGGTGGGGGGGTCCATAGGCCTGGAGCGGGAACGACAAAGAGGATGTCTGGAGGAAGCACTGTTGTAGGTATCAGCGATAGGGAGGCCTGGGTTGGAGACCAAGATATCCCTCTTAAGCTTCTTCCTGCGAGACTTGGTGAAAGGGATAGGATAGTTAAAAGAAAAGCAGTTAGAGAAGATAGATGAGACAGAGAGCACCATAGAGGGTGCAGAGTGGAAGAGAGGTGGGAAAAAAGAAGGGGACAGAAAGCCCAAGCAGGGAGGGGGAGGTGGTAGCACTGGGAGGTAGGCAGGTAGGGGTGAAACACTGGGGGGACACAGAAGGAGGGGGGCACACAGAGGACAGGACACAAACAGAAAATCAGATGCAATGCATAGACAAGTCAGTCACCAAAGGGACCTAGAAGTAAGGAATGAACACACAAGAATGCAGGCAGTAAATGTAACGGAAAACCCTGGGGAAAGAGAATGACAAGGATCAGAACAATCACCAAAGAAACCTAGAAATAAAGCAAACAACCCTGGAGAAACAACCAGGAACACAACAATCACCAAAGGAACCTAGAGGTAACGATGGACACAGCAGGAATGCAGGAAGTACAATATATGCAAAAAAGCCTGGAGAAACAAAAACGTCAAAAGCAACAAGGAACAGAACAGTCACAACAGGAACCTAGAGTAAAGGATGAGCACAGCAGTAATGCAGGCAGTACAATGTAAGCAAACAATCATGGAGAAACAAAAATGTCGAGAACAGTAGACAAAAGATCAGGGGGGAGCTAGGAAGAGGGGAGGGAAGGTCTGCTGGGGATGCGGGGAGTGCTGTAGCACAGGGAAGGAAGGCGGTGCATGCAGCCAAGTAGAGGGAGAACATATGCGATCTGAGAAATGCGTGGGGGTGAACATGGCCTAGGTTGCGAGGGAGTGAACGCCACCTAAGTCAGAGAGGTGCACACAGTCTAGAATTACGCAGGAATGTGCTCAGCCTAAGTTGCATAGGAGTGAATGCAACCTAAAGTAAGAGTGGGCGCACGCAAGTTAGAGTTGCGCCAGAGTGCACGTAACCTATGTTGCGAGGGAGTGAATGCAACCTAAAGTAAGAGGGGGTGCATGTGGCCTAGAGTTCTGCAGGAGTGCACCCAGCCTAAGTTGCAAAGGAGTGAATGCAACCTTAATTAAGAGGGTGCACATGCAGCCTAGAGTTGCGCGGGAGTGCACACAGCCTAAGTTGAGAGGGAGTGAAAGCAACCTAAAGTAAGAGGGGGTGCACATGGCATAGAGTTGCGCAGGAGTTAATATGACCTAAGTAAGAGGGGGCACCCGTGGACTAGATAGGGACACAGATAGATTTCAGGTGAGTCTGCTGAGATTCTGCCAGACCCTGAAAGGCTGGTAGTAGAGAGGATCAATTAATGTCTCATTTGTGATGGAGACGAGCCGTATGGCCTGGACAAGAAACAAATTGTTTTTATAAAAAGAGAAAATTTGAGTTACATTTTGAAGTGGTTTGATTGTTAATGTTATATATATTGTGAGCGATTTTGCCATTTGTGAACTGCCAGGAAAGAAACAGTTTTTCAGTATTACTATTGGTGTAAACATTGTCACCTTGTAACCTCTTGGATTTCACAAATTTTTAGCAGATAGGTCATGTTTTAGAGTTCCCTCGTTATGGAGAAACCCCTTCTTCTGGGCCTTTCCTGCCTTATGCTCATCTGGCACATTGCGGGGATAGGAGACTGAGAAAAGCAACCTGGTTCCCCCGCCCCCCACCCAAAAGGATATAAATACCATTACCTAGAAGAATATCATTAATACACCTACTGAAGGTTTGTGTCCAGGTATCCCCTTGACTATCAGGTCAATTACCAGACTGATGAGGTCTCAGCACATTTAATGTCCGCCAAAACATATTGTCCCTATGCTTAGCCTTCCAAACCTTCTATAATCTTCCCTTCTCATCCTTGTGCGCCAGCTGCCCTCCCATTACTTCTTAACACAGCGTCCCTTTTCCTTAATCAATCCCCACCCCTTCAAATCTCCAGCTCCGCTTAGAATGAATGTCAAATCACAAAAAAAGTGACACTTCCAAAATGAAGTCTTTTAAAATGTCTGCTGACGCAAAGTAGTAGCTTTGGACCTCAAAGTTGCCATTTCAAGATTATTTTAATTAGCAGTGACAGCACATGCAGCTAATGGCCCTCTGCCTGTGCTTAGGGAATTACAGGTACTCAAGTGACAAAATGCATTTTGGCTAACCAGTTTATATACATTTATGATCAATGTGGAACCCCACATTACACAAGTATGGCTTTAGAGGAGCACCATCTTGCAGAGAAGGAGGATAGCTATTTAAGGACATTTCCTCCAAAATCACATTTTGCTGATAGACATAGTGGGATTAGAACGGCATTGTATTTTTTGTCCAGACTTTTTAAAGTATCTTCTCTTATGTTTAGGAGTGTGGTCTCTGTGTTAATGTTTGGGCCAAAGCCTGATTGTTTGTTCTGTAATAGTTGTAAGGACTCACCACGCTCCTTTAGTTGTATGGGTGCTAGCCTTTCTAGAATGTTTGCAGTAAAAGATATATTTTTAACGATCTAATATATTTTTCGCTTGCATTCAGTTAAAAGTAGTGGATGCACATGAGTGAGCGCAGGGGCTGACAGGCGCGGCCGGACCTGAAGAGGGAAGTCGCAGGCATCCCAGGACTGTGTTTTGGAGGGGGGAGTTTGTGTGTGCCTGTCTGTATGTCTATGTGGAGAGGAGGGTGAATGTTTGTGGCGGGGGAAGAAGAGGAGGGAGCAGGCGAGCGGTGAAATGTGGTGATGGTTTCTGGAAAAACTTTGGCCAAGGAAGGGAGGCGGCAGGGACAGAAAGGTTTTTTGGGGGTTCTGGTTTGTATGAAATCCCACAAGTGTGGGAGAGGGTGCGGGTGGATGGGGATCAGCTTCTTGGGGAGTTGGGGGAAGATATGCAATATTTCCACATTTGGTTGCGGAAATATCACATTGAACCGTTTTTAATGGGTCTGTAGTTGTACAACATATCTAAGTCATCATTGGTCTTTTCTATTTATTTGAATTTGTGTTTAGTGCTGACTCTACCCAGAGGGTTTCAGAAACCTTCCAAGGTTCAAAGGTTAAAAAATAGGGAGGTAAAACAGAGTTTACAAAACATTTTCAGGCTAGGAGAGACAGATTTGGATAGACAAGTTATAGCAGGGGAGATGAAGAGGTAGGGTTATGTGTGGGGAAACATGTATGTTTTAGGTTTTTTTCTGAAAGTGATAGAGGGTGCAATACTGATGTGAAAAGGTAGGGTGTTTCATGCTCTGGGTGTCCAATGAGTAAATGATTGTTTTTGTCAGAATGTTAGTTTGCAGAGTGGAAGGTGTAGAAGGTGCTGGCTTGCCTGTCTGATGTTTGTTTGGGGGATGGGTTTGTGTTTGTCATTAAGATAAGATGGGTTTTGTGGTAGATGTCTTCAAAAATAATGCAGAGTCCTTTGAAGGCAATTCTTTGGAGTGCAAGGATCCAGTGGAGGTGGACAAGAGCTGGGTGATATATGAATGTTTGGGTAGGTGGAGGATGAATCTGGCTGCATTATTTTGTATGGCTTGCAGGGGGAAAGGGTGCTGCTGGGAAATCCAGTGAGGAGGCAGTGCCGCAGTGCAGCTTGCAGAAAACTAGAGCTTGGACTGCAGTGCTATAGTCATCAGCAGGAAGGTTCTGTCTGATCTTACGTATGAGGTGTAATTCTGTATTGCATGTTTTGGGGACAGTAGCTATGTGGTGCATAAAGGAAAGTTGGGGGTTGATTGTGAACCCAGATGTGGAGAGGGATATGTGTGGGTTTTCCGTGATGTGTTATTTGATCCAGATGGTGCATTAGGTTGGTGTCTAGGGGTGCAGATGAGGAGGTATTCTATTTTGAAAGGGTTGAGCTTGAGGCAGTGGGCGGCCATCCAGGTGTTGATGGAGATGTGACAGCTTTTGAGGATGTGGAGTTGTGAGGGTGAATGGCATTTAGAAGTTAGTTTGTGTGTCATCTGCATATTGGTGGAAATGGACATTGTGTTTACTAATTGCCTGTCCAACTAAATCAACATATAGGTTGTATAGGAGTGGAGAAAAGAAGAAGCCTTGTAGGACCCTGTACTTGACAGCGGTGGGTTTGGAGCGAACAAGGGGCATTGAGGTAAAATGTGTCTTGCCAGTAAGGAAGGAGGTGAACCAGTTGTGGATTGTGCCTGAGAGTTTCAGCCTGTGGGCTAGGACGTTGAGTAGAATTATGTGGTTGATGGTGTTGAATGCTGCAAAGAGGTCATGGAGTACGAGTAGGGCTCTGTGTCCTTTTTCCGTGATGCTATGTAGGTTTCCATGAATGTGAAGTATACTGGTCTCAGTGCTCTGCCTGCAACTAATGCCTGATTGGAATGGGTTGAGTAGATTATTTCTGGTGATGTGTTGTTACAGTTGGGTAGCGATGAAGCATTCCATGATTCTGACGAGGTATGAAAGGATATTGATGGGATAGTCATTTTCAGAGGGTATGAGGTTGATCGATATTTTTTTGAGGAGGGTGAGATTTGTCCATTCTACCTTAGTAGAAGTTTGATGGTGGCTTTTTTGTGTATGTTGCTATCTCCTCTGATCTTAGGGAGGCCGTAAAGGGACTTGTGAAGAGGTGTGCCAAGCATTGTGATTTATTTTATACAGTATTATTTCTGCCACAGTTGTAGATTAGAAGTATTTTAGTGGGGTGTGAATGATGACATTGATGACAGGTTCACAATCCTGTGTGTGGGGAAGAAATTGGCCATGTCGTATATCTGTTTTTGCATGGCTATAGTTTTTCCTTTGAGCTGTTTAGTGTTTCCCATTTCCTTCTTTATCTAGACCTGCTCCCCTTTTTTGTTCTGCTCTTCTAGGATTCTACATATATAGAATTGCTGCCTGGCTCTTTTTATCCATAACAGATTTTGTCTCACAGTTGCAAGACATGCAGTTTTGTCCTAATTGGTCTTGGATATCCTCTAATTTAGCTCTAGTTTCCAACTATTCATTTCAGTAGTGTCTTCCAATGCTCTAATTAAGTAGATTACTTTTGGACGGTAAACTCTGGACATCCTGAGTTGAGAGTATCTACTCGTATATCTGGGAAAGTGGATGTAACGTGTTTTACTGGTTATAAGTCTAATGGGTCACCACATGGTTTCATGGATTTTTCCCACTTCCTTGTGTTCATTTTTCTCCTGTAGTTTTATTTAACCTGACATAAAATGGAGGTATTGTCCGTCCAGAACATTTAATTAGTTTTGTTCTTAGTAATACAGGCATTCCAAATGAATAATGCATCCCGCGCATGCCCATGCCAAATGATAGGAGTAATCACTTTCTAGGTGAATCCCAAAGTTTCTAAATGAGGAAGAGCAGTGTGTTTATTGTTGTTGTTACAGCATAGGCTTAGGACTGGTAGTATTATCATTGTATTGTTAGGGTTTTGAAGGTCACTGGTGTTTTTGAGCTATGGGTTCAGGTGATAAAAATGTAAGGCTCTCCAGCTGTTTATTGATACAAAGGTAAGCTGTGGGTGTTACGCCCCCCACCCAGGTATTTTGTATAGAGTGTTGGTAGCAAAGATGAGCTTTGAACCACAGGGCAGAAGGAGTAGAGTAGTGCTGAGCACAAGGGTGGAGAATCAAGTTTTGTAGAGTGGTTAGTATGAAAATGAACCCATTTTCCTAATGTTGACAAGGTTAATATGAGTAGCAGATGCAGTAGTAGTAAGAATTGTAGCTGTCGGAAGTCATTGGCAAAGAAAACCCTAAGGTCACCTGCTTTTGGCGAGGGAGCAAGAAGGTCAGGTGGGAAGAGACAAGGCAAGAGATGGCATTAGAAGCATGGAGAAAGATGAGTTCCATTTTTGGAGTTCAACATGAGGCAGCAGAGAGTTATCCAGCGGCAAATCGCAGTGAGACAGTTGGCAATCCACTCTGAGATGGTTGGAGTGAAGAAGGGAAAGGAGAAATGGAGTTAAGTGTCCTCAGCATAGAGTTGACAGTGAAAGCCAAATGACGAGATATGTCTTCCTACAATGGAGGTATGGAGAGTAAAAAGCAAAGATCTAAAGATTGATCTTTGGGGTATGCTGACAAAGAAAGGGGTTGGATCAGAGGTATGTGAGTTCTAGGAGATTTGAAAGTATGGATCTTCCAGGTAGAAGGCAATTCAGACCATAGCAGATTTGCAACATTCAAGGTCCTGGAGAGTGAGGGCTAGGGAGGAGTACTCAAAAGTGTTGGAAACGCCAGAGAAATCCAAAAGGATGAGTATAGAAGAGGGGTGATCATCAGAGAGAAAGTTGGAGACATGCATCCGTGCAGTCTCAGTGGGCTATTTATTACAGAAGCCATATTGAGGTGGATCTCCAAAGCCATAATACTCAAGGTACTTAGTGATCTGGTTGAAGGCCACCCGCTCAAGGATCTTTGAGTAATAGGAAAGGAGGGAAACTGTGCAATAGTTTGATGGAACATTTGGGGTAAGCAGGGGGTTTCTTCAATAGAGGTAGACAAGTGGCAGATTTGAAGGAGGAAGTGAGGAGTCCAGTGGAGAGGGAGATATGGGGGTTAAATAGGCAAGAGAGATTTGGGCAGGTGAATAAGCAAATAGATCAATAGGAGTACAAGATAGGTTGGCTCTTTAAATGATGGGTGCTAATTTCGTGGGAGAGTTAGGGGTGAAGTAGTCAAGTAGTCAAGTGTTGAATGGGTAGGAGGGAGAGGTGGTGAAAAGAAGGATGGCGGGCAAGGGTGAGAGAGGAGGGATGTGAGAGTGACATGGATTTCATATTTTAGAGGAAAAATAGGGAGCACAGTCACTAGCAGGAAGACGGGAGGCAATGGATATTGATGTAAAAGTGTTAGCAAAGCATGAGGGTAGATTCAAGTTTGTGTGAGTGATTGCAAAGGAAAGAGATTAGGTTTGTGAAGCAGGAGTGTTTGTCAGAGTCCAACAAAGAGGTGAGGGCAAGAAGGGTTGTTTTGTAGGCTAGGCCAGTGGAGGTGGGGTTCAGTGATTTACAACAGCATGGTATGTTATGATGGATATTTGTTTTGAAGGTCTGAATCTCAGTCGTGTTCCAGGACTGTGGACATGGATTGGCATGTGTGGAAATGCAAGCAGTATAGTCTTCATCAAATGGAGCCATAAATGCTCAATGAAAGCCAGGCAATTCCAGCTAGCTTAGGTGTTCCTCAGGCCTAACACAGCCAGAACACAGTCTGGGTGTCCACCCACAAGACTGAACACATCCAACTGATTTCCTCAGCACCACACCTATCGCTAAGAAGCAGCTATCATCCAACAACTACACTGGAGGGACCAAGATGTTAAAGTAAGCAATGGGGTGATCAGCGGGAGAGTGGTCAGTGGACAGATCAGAGGAGGAGAGTGAAGTAGAGAGACTGGGTAGGGTGGCTTTGGAGGGAGCAGCGGGAGCGGGCAGATAGGAGGGTGTAATGTTCAAGGCAGGTGGCTACAGAGGACATTGGAACGTTAAAGTCCCCCAGCATGGCAATGGAGATGTCAGTAGAAAGTGACTCAAAGAGAAGGTTCTGGTTAGGAAAGAAGGAGTTCAGAAGACCAGGAGGGTAGATAATGAGCCAGAACAGGAATAGGAAGAAGGAGTTGAACAATGGCATATTCAAAAGAGAAGAGGCAATGCCAGAGAGGGGGAAGGGGGACAGAATTGAGGTCTTAATTGATACAAAACCCCACATTGCCACCCTTCCCAGGGAGAGGGGGAGTAATTCACCACTCGTCAATAATCCATGGTAGGAAATTCCTGTTTACTCATTACAAAGGTTTCTACTGAATCCAGTTGCAGTAAACTCATTTTAGGATGACGACTTAACTGTTTTGGAGCGAATAACAGTATATTCAATCGCTGCACAGCATTAGATATTGATTTTCAGTGGGATCAATTGGCTTCAGTTGGAATCTATATTTAAAGAGGGCTGGCTCAACCCTTCATCCTTCACAGTTTGACAAACTGAAGACTATGGAATTTCATGATACTATCATATTCTATTACAGCAGATAGAAATTTAAGGAAACTGGGGTAAAGCAATATTAAAAAACGCAACAGTATTACTATTATCAGTATTATTATTATTATTATTATTATTATTAGTAGTATTATTATTAAAATTATTATTATTATTGTTATCATTATCATTATTAGTGTTTTTCGTAGGTCCGATTTAGTTTAATGTCCAAAATTCCAGTTGCCACAACCTCATCCATTTTATCGTCTTGAACGTTTTCTTACTGGTTAACTGGAAGGAAGCACCACTGACGATACAAAGAATAAAGCTCATGTTCACACTATGTAAATTATCTAGTGGCATCATTTCCACTCAGCTGAATAAATACAGCAGTATAACATTTTATTTTTGCACAACTTCCTAATGATTTCGATGGCCCATTACTTAACTTCATTTGAAAGAGATCAATGAAAAGGCTGTTTAATAATCCGAATTCTGTAGTTTTCACTATTTAGTTTGAGCTATTAGGTGGTGCTGAAGGGCCACCTATAAGTCAAAACTAATGCATTATAGTACAAGGAGGGAAAATGGTATATGAGGAGGGGCTTGTAGGTGTTGCTTGGTTATTTACCTACCCACTGACTGCCCATGGTGATGATAATTACTATGGCCATTCCCACCCACTTCCTACCCTACCCGCCCAAAACAAATCCTGCTGGGATCCCCTTGAGCAATCTTTTTCAAGGCTTACCATCCGACTTTGCGCTCAAAGTGCCTGTCATAGTTTTTTCAAATAGTCAACTGTGTGTTAATGACTTAATCAGAGCTGTAAACGGCTTCTGGTGTAATTAAAATGTCTTACCATGTCTGATTTCAGCCACTCTATTTAAAAACAAGCATTGGTGAAGCCAACAGTTTTGGCTTGTATATTGCATGGCTTGTGGTAGCGGCTGTGTAATTATGGTTAAGTTAAGTTGCACAACTCAAAGGAAGAGCATTTTTGGGCAGCTTATAACTTTGCTCCCACTGGACGAATCCTTACCAAACTTTGCAAGTATATGGCCCACTGAATGATTGTGGTAAGTTTGGTGAGGTTTCGTCAAGGGCGCAAAGTTATAGGGGTAGGGCCCAATTTTTTTTTCCATTGACACAATGGAAAAATAAATTGATCATCCCTACAGCCTAAACCACTGGACAGATTTTCACCAAATGTGCGGCAGGTGCTGCTTTTGTAAATTTGGTGTAAATTTGATGTAAATCTGTCCAGTATACAAATGGGTTAAAAGCAGGTCAAACAAAATTAGTGATATCTGGGTTCGGTCCGCGGACCAACTTCCCTGTTTGGTCCACAGACGGGCATCCGATTGGCCTAGAGGGAGGACATTAGACGCGCCCACTGATTGGATGGTGAATAGCATGAAGTGCGTCAGATTTTTGGAAACACCCGTCATGTTGGACAACATTGGACTTATCAAACTTATCTAACAATCTCTGGGGAGGTGAGGGTTGATGAGGATGGGATGGGAAAAGTGGCGTAAGAAGCTAAAAAATGGGTGGTTTTCACCCCCGAAGTCCACAAACAGTCCAGATCTCTAGGTACAGTCCTGTGATGTTCACGAACACTTCAGCTGTTCGGGGACATCTATGCCCATTTCTGCATTGCAGGGTTGGTGAAAAGCAGTTTATAACTTTGGTGCCACTCAATGAAACTGCATTACATTTTTGAATTCTATTCTACACTTGATTTTGAATGGTTTTGCAAAGCTTATTCTGTCAAGAGGGGGCAATTTAGAGGGGTGTCCCAAAAATATTCTAAAGGCTTATAAATTTGGTTCTATTTGACGAATCTAAACAAACGTTTGCTAAAATATTTTGGATCTACATATAAATGTTTTTGTAAAGTTGGGTGGGATTTTGTCAAGAGGGGGCTAAATTAATGGCTTATAACTTTGCTGCCGTTTCATGAATGTGGACAAATGTTTCCTGAAAGATTATAGACCCAACCTTGAATGTTTGTGTAAAGTCAGAATGGGTTTTGTCAAGTCGGGGCTGAGCTATATGACTATTACATGTACATACATGTTGACACTTGTCAAAAAATAAAACACAGGCACATTTGCAAAATCATGCTTTAAGGTCCTTGCCAATGCTCCTTACATGAGTTTGCTGGAAATCCGCTCATGTTTTATTTTTTCAAAAGTGTCATAATGTAGGTACAAATAAAAGTGATATAACTTTGGTGACTGAAGTATAGCCTGTGGCCATGGGCAGTGTTCAGATTGTCTGGGTCATGGCATAAGGTCATGACCTGGACAATCTGGCTATTGGCCATGACCACGAGAGATGACAAACAGGGTTAAAGTGGCCATGTCCACCTTGGACCGGCTATGTGGTAAAGTTATTCGAAAGTGGGATAGGTTTCAAAGGGAAAAAAACATTGTGCTTGTGGTAATATGGTCATAGGGTTCTCTCTTCTCTCTTCGCTTTCTTCAGGCTGCCATGGAAAGGGAAGAGGGGCTCTGTATGGAGCCCTCCCTTCCCTTTCCATAGTGGCCATCTTGGAAAAGGATTTTCTTTCCTACAGCGGGATTCCACAGGCGTCCCGGTGTAGGAAGAAAAATCCTTTATTTTTTTTAGCACCCTGGATTACCACTTTGGGATCCCGGGGTGCTAATGGTCTTCCTCCCCCACTGCAGGAGCTGGAACAGGGGATAACAGACCAGAGTTCTTGTTATCTGCACTCCCTTTGCTTGGGTCAATAACTTGGGGTTCCGGGCTGTTATCCCCCGTTCTAGTCCCTGGAACGGGGGATGAATGCCACATTATTCCCATTAGCATAACACAAAATGCTAATGGAAATGTTGGAAAATCTTATTGAGTCTATGTACTTTACACGGAAATGTAAAGTAGATGGAGTCCATATGATTTATTTTTTGTTCGATTTTTTAACTGGGAAAGGAGGTTCCTAAAGAAACCTTCCTTTTGTTGTTGTTTGATGTATTTTTAAATTGTAGCAGGAAAGATTAGAATGTAAGGTGGACAGGGAAATGAGGGAAGAGGCACCAAACTCTAATATGGAGGGGCAGTTGGACAGGGGAAGATGTTGCGCATGTGTTACTTCTATGATAGATGCAGTGTTTCTCATGCTCCTTGATTATAGATTCCAAAATACTTCGAATTTGCTTCCCCCTGCAGAGTGGTATGTTGCAGTTTATACAGAGGACTGTTGTTTTCGAAAGATATGGATCAACAGCCTCTTTTATTGCTTGCAAAGTAGCTGCTGGGATTCTGTGTTCCACAGAAGTAGGCTGTGTGGTTACTGCATTGGTTGAGGAAGATGAGGCGAAACAAGACAGCCTAATACTTGCTAAGAAAGGAACAACCGTTCTGAGACCATTGCAGTGGTTGGATTTGCTGTGGTGGTACATGGAGGTGGTCCCGTAGGTGTACTTTCCAGGTAGTCTGCGACTGTGTTGCACTCAGTGCATTTCACTTTGGTAGCTTTAGCCTTTGGTACATTCCCAATAGTGAAGCCACACCCATGATTCTCTCTGGGTGCTAGAGGTAGGCACTTCCTCTACCTCATGTTCTTGGTCGTCTTCATTGTCTTTGAAAATAGTGTTTTTTTATTTGTGTAGGTGCTCCAGCTGGTGGTGGTGGTGGTGGCTCTTGGGGAGGAGGGATGGCAATAGCTGATGTCATTTATAAGATAAATAGCAGTTTTGCTAATATTCTTCCAAGTAAGTGCTTTGTACTAGATTGTTAATGGACAATGTGTAAGTTTAGGTCTAGGGGCTGTGCAAGGGTACATTTTGAGCTTGAAAGTTCCTAAATTGGTAGTAAATGCAGTTCAGAACTGTCCACGAAGCATGGACCTGATGGCAAAGGGTGGATACGTTCGCGGACACATAATGCCCTGCGTGGGTGCATGGTCACGTGGCACCGTCAGAAGGTCCGCAATGACGTCAGGCGTTCGTGGGCGTCAATGGATGCAAAAACAGTGGAAAAATTGCAAAAAGTGTATGGAAGTGTTAAAAATGATGCTAGAAGGTGTGAAATGACAGAGTTTTAAGGTGGAACTTTTTAAATTGGACAGAAATGTTGCTATATTGGGGTAAGTATGATATTAGTAAGTTGTAGAAAAACAGCATGCACTGGTAAAAACCCAGGAAATTCACTGAATAAACATTGTTAAAGGGATGTTATGGTTAAGTTGCACTAATAAAAACCAATGAAATTCAATGAAAAAACGTTGCTGAAGGGACGTTATGGTTACAAGTAAAACCGAAAAAAACCTTAGAAATTCACCAGTTATGGTAAGCTAAGCAACCATAACTTGCACCACCACTGTGCACTGCTAAGACTAACACCCAGGACATCAAAGATGACATCACAAATGTAATTGATGACATCACTGAATACATCTCATGTGAAATTAATTTTGATGAAACATCTCTACATGGGGTAGTGTTTATAATGTTGGTAAAATGATGTCAGGGTTGATCAGGAGACCTCTCATGAACTACTTAATCTATTAAAGAATGTGCTCATCTAAGCAACAATGTATTGGAGTGTTGTTGTTAATACAGGAACCCATTCATACATAAACATAGACAATGGCTGCAACATGCACCGTAGAAGTACAACGTTTATATTCTTGTAATTTTGGATAGTACAATAATGAATGCTACCTTATCAGAGTTTTGAGTAATGCTAAACATGTAATAACTAGGTAACGATTCAAGACTTACTAGACACGTATGCTAGTACAAACAATACATATGAAGACCCACAATGCATACAAATCAGAGTCACATACAGGGAAACTAAAGTAAAGAAGAAAGAAACAGCATCATCAGAAAATGTTAATAACATTAAAATGTATCTTCATGTATACAAATAAATTGTGTGTTTGAGGCCTGCTTATTGCCCCATGTATGTGCACCATGAGCTGAGACCAAACCCTAAGGAAAATACTTTAAGAACATATGAAACGGTTAACGTCTACATATAAAGCACCTTTTGAATTTTTATATTCTGACTGTCAGTGAACAAAACCACCTGGCCTAGATATGTGATGTCATCAGTGATGTCATCAATGACATGTGTGATGTCATCTTTGATGTCCTGGGTGCTAGTCTTAGCAGTGCACAGCGGTGGCATGAGTTATGGTTGCTTAGCTTACCATAACTGGGACATTTCTGAGGTTTTTTGGTTTTACTTGTAACCATAACGTCCCTTTAAAAAAAAATTTCATTGAATTTCATAGGTTTTTATTAGTGCAACTTAACCATAACGTCCCTTTATCAAATTGTTTCAGTGAATATTGTATACACGTATCAGGCAGTTTCTGGGCACTACTATTATATGGCCAGCTACTCACACCATTTTTCAGCTTCTTTGGATGGCACTGCAGTGCCTGGCAAAGGCCTATCCTGTGCCTACACAGAAGTCAAAACTGGTGGCCTTGCCAATTCTTGTTTTAATACTGTTTACCGTATGTTTGGAGGTTAACATGAAAAAATATAAAAGTTGAAGATTTTTCTACAACAGAATTGTCCACCTCAATGCCGAAACATTTCCAGAAATTCCCTGGAAAACACTATCCCAAAGTCCCTAGTATAACCGTTCCCACTAACTACAATCAGAAAGTGGCTTCACGCCCTGAGTGAGCGTCAGGGGTGACTTGAAATAATTTTCAAAGTGGCCCCACATTACACATTTTGAGCAAGCCCAAACCTTTTCCTATGAGCACATTTGAAAATAAAATAGGTTACCACACAAAAGAGGCCCATGATGCAGAGGCCCACCGGGAAATCTCCAGAGTTCCCTGGTGAGCGGTCTGTCTTTGCGGTCTACAGGATGAGCTGGCGTGCTCAGGAACACCCTTAGGACAAGTTCCAGTATGTGATGGTCTGTTCTCTGTCTGCTTCATCTTAAGATAACGGGACACTGTTTGTGTCATGGACAGGGGCACCAATGGCGGTTTTTCCATTGCATTTGCAGCAAAAACCACACTCTGTTTGGAGGCAAAATCCTATATCAGTAATGGACAGGAAACTGCAAACGTATCGGAAACCGTGATGTAAACATCCATTATTGTTCCTTGTGATATTGTTACATGTATTAGCGTCTTGAAATCCATGACGTGCAGGCATTTAAGAAGCTAGGTTCCACAGCCATATACTTCCTGCAGCCATGTCGCATTTTAAAAGGAATTGCTGAAAATGTCCAGTTGTCTCAAGTAGGCAGGTTATTTTCCTTCCACCTACACGCCGTTCTTCGGATTGCGTTGGGCTCCGAAGCTCCCAATTAATACCTTATTTTGTTCAGTTGTGATGGGTCTTCAGATTTGGTTATTTATGAGGAGCTTTGAATTAGGAGTGGGAAATTAATATGGATGACAATTAATAGATTCTTTGCTTGATTCTCATATGGCAGCAGATGGCCTGGTGGTGCATGCAAATAGACAATTTGTTTCATTTGCAGAATATGAATGTTGAATAAAGAATTAGATATGTGTAATTAAGGAGCTTGCAAATATTTAAAAAAATGCAAAATGGAAGCTGGGGAACTGGAGGAGTGCATAATGTTTTTTTGCGTTTTTTCCCACCAGGGAACACAGTGAAATGGTTCTTCAAACCTTGCAGCCTGGAGGTCTGATGTGCAATCTTGTCTCTGAAGCAGAGCAGAGTACACCGTTGTAGGGATGGGATCACAGGTCATATTCATTTATGGCTCCACCCCTATTTTGACCAAGCACAAATGGAGCCCCGATTTGAATGTGTCTGATTTCATCCGGGACCCTTTGTCGCCACCAACTGGGTAAGTGGTGAAATTGTTTATCTCGGGGTAGTAAATAATCCAGCCGTATGCAAGCCATGTGCTTGGAAAGGAAAATAACATTGAGAAAAGGCGTTCAAGTCATGGAAGACCAATTTTTTTGTATAATGTTCATACCATATTTACCCCAAAAAGAATGTTTGTGTATGGCAAATAAAATAGAAAGAAATCACTTTCTTTTTTCTAAATGTTGTTAGATCACTGGCCGGTTACAATATGGGGTTAATTTTACAATATAAATTATGAGGATGATGATAATATTGATGATAATAATAATAATAATAATAATAATAATAATTGCGTGATGTATACAGCACTTAATGCCAGATTCCTCCAGGTTCTCATTGCTGTAGTAGTGCATGCCACTATTATTACCCACTTGTGGAAATGAGTTCTTTGACCCGGGTGTGGTGAAGGGCATCACCCTGTGAGCGTTTTGTGCTTGAGCTATTCTCCCGGTAATGATTGGATGCAAATTTGGATGTCACCTCAGGGTCAGTCAGATTGGAAGTTCATCTCAGAGACTCACTTGTATTAAGGGAGATTTGCGAGGTTTCACATAGCACCTCTGATCTGAACCGAAATATTTTTCTAAACCTGCTTTTGCTCCAATGCTTACCAATGTTATTTGCCTTGTGATTGGAGGATAGCACAGGGGCAACGCGCTGGTCTTGGAAGCAAGACAGCAACAGAGGTTCGAATCCCAGAGCTGTCCTTAGAAACCGAGCTGAGGTTCGGTATTAGGCATGTTATAAAAAAAAAATTACATAAAAATAAATCACATCTCGGAAACCTCAACCCCACAAAACTGAGAATAGTAAAAAGGAACTCATTGACAACTCTGGTACTCTCTCCTTAGGGACACATTTCCTAAAACAAGAACCTTCACTGCAGCCCATTAAATGCATTTTTGGGAATGCTCCAGTGTACCTGAAAGCTCGAGTAAGCATATATCATCCTCAAAGAAACCTGAGATCTGCTGAGAGCTTTTTCTTGAAACAGCACCAGGTTAAACGTGCCAGGGGCCTTGGCCGGGCCTTTCACGTTCAAGGGACAACAGCCTGGAATGCTTTGCCACTATCACTGAGGAAACACGAAAATCATCTTGAGTTTAGAAAGCAGCTAAAAACAGTGCTTTTCAACCAATATGGTTGATTCTCTTAGTAGCTTGAACTCATACCCCTGTCTCTCGGCGCCTGGATGCCTACAGGCTTCGGCGCAATACAAATAAAATAACATAACATAACATAAAGTCTGTCACTGGGCATTTGCATAGTTGACCTTAGTTATGCACTGTAGACCGACCTCTTACAGCGGCATGACGCATCCCTCTAAAAGGCGAGTTTCACTTCTATTGGCCTACCTTCTGTAACGCCAACCATACTGAGTAGGAAGGGTTCGCAACAAAAGGGAGTCATTGCTTTTTGATTGAGATTATTGTTTTCAGCACCAATTATGTACTTTTCCCATCGCCTTCTTTCTTTGCGCCAATTGTTTTTTCAAGCTGGGTAATTGGAGGACTTTCGAGGAAGTAGTGGAAAGGTATGCACAAAAAGAGCCTCACATTACTCAAAGTGCCTGCCTTCAATAGTAAGATCACACCCATAGCCAATGGCTTTTCCAATGAGGTGTTCCTTTCGCTCAGTGAGCACACACTTCATATGCACATGTGTCTCGAAACTGCTGCCCTGATGTTCTTAAGGCCCCAGTGTGCAGGACCAAGCTATATTTTACATATCTTTTCCATTAGATTCACATTTTAGTCACTTGCAAAAGTTATGTAGAATGTACCCTTGTAACAATTGATTGCAAAATGAAAAGTATATGTACTGTATTTTTTGTATTTGTTTTTTATACAGTACCCAATGAGCAGCAGAGCAGGGCAGATGCCTTTGAGTGTAATATATGAAGTAAGTTTTGGGGAGGGAATATGTGGCAAGGGATGGTCTGTCTTTAGGGGGTTGAATGTTTTGCCGGCAAAGCCAATGAAGCCCTGTTTCCTATTTTTTTCACCTTGGGTGCCAGTTTCAGCTCGAGCCTAGCGATGACCTGGAGTGCGACCCATCTGAACTACAGACCTTTGCAGCTAGGTAGGCAGGTGTGTGAGTGGGGGTTGATTTACTAGTAAAGCAGGCTGTCTTACAAAAAAAGTATTCATGCTGGGATCCCTTAGGATGGGAGAAATGTGGTCAAATTATCAGTAGTGACTCTGTGTCTTTGGTCCTAAGTGAGGCAAAGTGCATCACTAGAACTCGAATGAGTGGCGCGTTTCCCACGTAGACATAAAAGATTATCATGGCCTGGACTATGGTTCTGAAGTCCTTGGGTGGAAGGAAGGGTTTTATTTTTTGAAGGATGGTTATCTGGTACCAGGCTTTTTGTTGATTTGTTGCCAGAAGGAGAAAGTTCGGTCTATAGTGAATCTGAGGGAATTGACAGTTCGGCAAGTTGAGAAATGAACTCAGCAAGTGACATGTTGTTTAGCCAGATCTGTGTGATTTGGCCATTGCAGAATTGTTTGCGGTGGATTTGACTGTAGTCAATTTTGCAGCGGACCAATTCTGATGTGTCCAAATTCCACAAATCTATTGCCCCCTACCCTCCAATACATCCCCACTCTCCGCCACTTACCTTTTCCACATCTGCTTCCTTCCGACTCTGCAGCGTCGGTTTTGTCCCTCTTACGTGGGTCTGATGCAATGCAGCAGGGTCCGCTTTTCTCTTTTGTTTCCCCCGTACCCTGCCTCCAACCCCTCAAGGCCATCAATACCGAACATCGGGAGCGGGGGACACCCATAAGTCCCGCTCCCCATGCTCCCCAAGTTCTGTAGTGATTACCCAATTTCATTGATTTTAATCAATCGAATGGTACTGGCCAAATTTGGCCAGATGTACCATTCAATCAATTAAAATCGATAAAATTGGCTAATACTGTTTAGCCACCCATGAAATGAATTGTGCCTTTTGGGGTGACATAGTTGGACAAATTCCATATGCATGGGACTGAGCTTCAGCTATGTGCTTGTCGTCCAGACCTGGATGGGGGCGAGGCAATTCTTCAGGGTGAGATGTGTTGACTTTTAGGCAAGAATGTGTCTTATCGGTGTAATAGTGGAGTGTGATGCCAGAGTCATTGTGCATCCTCTCCTCAAGAAACCCACAGCTGATCCTTTCTTTTTGTCTGGCTAACTATCGCCCAACTTCCATTACTCCCTTTTTGGGTAAGCTCCTGGAAAAGTTGGCCATCTCTCAGATTAATCTTCATTCTGACTCGGTTGACTCTCTCCATGACCACCAATCTGGGTTCAGAGCTGCCATAAGCATGGAAACTGCTCTCCTGAACATCCGTGAAGACCTGCTCTTCAACCCTGACTCTAACATTCCCTCTGTCCTCATCCTACTTGATCTCTCCTCTGCTTTCGACACAGTCAACCATAGCACCCTGCTCAATCGTTCTGTGACAACCTGGGTATCACCGATCAGGCTCTGGACTGGCTGACCTCTTTCCTCTCTGACTGTCCCTCCCAGGTACAACTTGGGTCCTTCCAATCTTCTATCTGCCTCTCTACATTTGGTGTTCCCCAGGGGTCTGACCTCTCATCTTAGCTTTTCAACCAATACCTGGAAACTCTCACCTACTGCATTTCCATTTTCTGTTCAAATTTCCAGGGCTATGCTGATGACACCCCACTCATTTTCAGGCTTCCTTAAGCCACCTCCTCGCCTTCCCTCATCTCTGATTGCCTAATCACCATTCAAAATTGGTGTGCTGCCAACAATCTTTGTCTAAATGTTAACAAACAAGACTGAAATCCCCTCATTGGTTCACCTTCATCATCCTTTCCCCTCACTCTCTGGCCAGCCTCCTTTGGCCCCCCTCCTACCTGCAAGGCTAAGAACCTCAGGGTCATCTTTGACTCCACATTTTCCTTCTCTGCATACATCCCTGACGTCTCAAAAAGTCAAACTTCTTACTGCATCTCCTTAGAGGTACTCTGCCTTTCCTCTCCTTCCCTCAGAAGCTCACTGTATCTCAAGCTCTAGTGGTTCTCCCTAGGCTGGACTACTATAACATCCTCTTTCTAAATCTACCTGCCTCCACTCTCCACCCTTTACAACTAATCCAGAAAAGGACTGCAAGGCTTGTCGTTGGCCTCAAGCCCTGGGATCGTATCTCTCCAGCTCTGAAATCCTTTCATTGGCTCCCAGTGGATGCAAGGATTAAATTCAAAACCCTCTGCATTGTCCACAAGGCCTTCTGGGGCCCGGGTTCAAAATACCTTCAACTATCCCTCCGTAAATACCTCCCCTCTCGAGCCCTTTGCACCTCTTCTTCTAACTCCCTCAGGGTCAGTTGTTTTTCAAAGAAACAAACTGGGGGTAGATCTCTGCCTTCGGCTTGGGCCTCCCTTTGGAACAGCCTCCCTGCCACCTTGAAACTTGAGGAGAACCATCTCCGGTTCCGGAAGCAGCTAAAGACTTTTCTCTTTGCTTGTGCCTTTGCCTCTCTGTGCCCCTGCTGACCTGCTTGCTCCTCGGCACCGTGCACCTGGCCTCCCATTTTGTTTTTCAGGGCCAGGTACCTGCTCACCCTGCCTCCGTCCTGCACTGCCTATGGGCCACCCTTTGCACTGGGGTATGTATCTGTACCCATACAGTCCCCCACCCACTCCTCTTCTGCACTTATCAGATACACCCTATCTGACTAATTTAGCACTTTGCCGGCTGCACTTCCACTGTGTATCGTCTTTTTATTATTTATTTATTTTACTTATTATTATTTATTCTATTTCTCTCCTCTGTTCCACACTGTCCTCTTCTCTCCCCTTCCATGCACTTTCCCCCTTGCCCCTTTCCCATGCACTTGTGTACTCTTAATGTCACTGGGTCTAGAAAGATTGTTGTTTTTGTTCTCCCCTGTTCCCCTCACTTTGCCTGGTACCGCTCTGAAAGACTTGTGTATGAGCACAATATAAATACAATATTTCATTTAATCATTTCATTTCATTGAGAAGGGATATCAACTACTCAATATGTAAATTAACGACAATGAAGCAGGGTATTTAGCATTGTAAGACTCCAAAGGTGACTAGGTGGCGGTATGGCCTGAAGTTGCCTACCTGGAAAGATTGATGTCTATCCGAGAGATAAGATGTGAATCAGTTGAAAATTGTTCCTAAAATGTGCATTCTATACATAAATAGGCTGATCAGTGTGAAGTGGTCCACTGTGTCTAACATGATAGAGAGTTTAAAGAGGGTCCGGTGACATAACAAACCTCTTTCCGTGGTTTGAGTAGTATTATCTATGACCTGGATGGGGCTGTTTCAGTGCTACATTGTGGCCTGAACCCAGATTGGTCATCAAGAGCAGTCTGTGTTGGTGTTATAGACTGCGTCACGAGGACGTTGCGTACCTGTTCGTCTGGTTGAAGACCTTGATGATGATGCCAGGCTGTCAGGAGTCCTGCGTTGATGTGGTTGATGACGCGAGAAGCCAGCCCAGCTCCCGCCCGAATGGAACCGGGTTGGAGATGAACCAGCTCCTAACGCCACGAGTCTGCTCACCCCTGATTAACGTGGCGTCAGGACAGTGCAAGCACTGACAGGGGGAGCCTTTCCAGATGACGATACAGAGTCCCAAGGAAGACTGGATCCGGAAGATGGAAGTCCCAAGGAAGACTGGATCCGGAAGATGGAAGTCCCAAGGAAGAGGACACAGAGGAAGTTGGTAGGAGGCAGGATCCGGGAAAGGAAGGTAGAAGTATGGCTCACAAGGTAGACACTAGGCAGAGGGAGGCTGAATGGGCAGGCAGACAAGGTACAAGGGCAAGGACCAACTAATAGACACAAGGGAACCACCCAAACTCAGAAGAAGGGAAAAGGAACCACCCAACCACAGGACAAGGGAAGGGAGGACAAGGCAAGGCAACTACAGATGTACCCGAGGGTACCAGGAACAAGGAGGACAAGAATCAGGCAACAGGTAAGGAAGGCACAAGGAACCGGCGAGGAAACACGATCCTAATCAAACCGCGTTGAGACGCAGTTTGAATGAACAACCGGGCTCCTTTAATAGGACTGCCAACCCCTAGGAGGCTTAGAACGCAAGCCGTGCCGTCTCCCAAGCGTTGGTTGGCTCGGAGAGAGGCGTGGACCGCAAGGTCCTCCAAAGCGAGTACTCCGTGCAGCGCGCATGCGCGAAGACCGCGAAACGGCCGCCCGCGCATGCGCTGACCAACCTGCCCAGGAAACCCGGAAGCGCCCGATGACCAGAACAACCCAGGAACCCCTAAGCGAAAGCGCGGGTACAGCCTCCAGGACGGGGCGCGCCGCTTCAAGTAAGTGGACCCCAATGCGGGCGGCGTGACAGTTGGCTAATTTGATCATGCAGTTTTCCTCAATGAATTCTCTATTAATTGGAGTCTAGCGATCGGTCAGTAATTTGGGACATCATCTGAGACCAACCTGTGCTAAATTGTCTATTCTTCTTATCAACTTCTGTGGACTGATCACTATGCGATTCCATGTGGCCATGCCTTAAGTGGTCCACAGGGAAAAATACTGTTCTAGGTCTGAAGATAACATGCACTATCCTGCCCTGTATGCCCCAATTTACACACTCTTTTTCAGCTTGATTTACCTGCTACATACACCCCTTGCTGAATCTGACAAATTGTGCAGCACCCACAGCTGTGAATGTGGGAACTCCTAAGTAAACTGTTTGTAGAACCCTTCAGCAATCAGGAGGTATATGTCAGATAAGAACAATTTTAGAGCGGCCACTCAGTGCCGCTCCAAGAGCAGCCGATAAAGTTTACACAGTGCACAGGGAGAAAGGCTCGGCCCACTTTATTTATTCAATTCCTGCGATGCGTCTTAATTGAATGCATGCAGCCCTGCACACACTGTTGCAGAACTAGTGCAGCGCTGCATAAGTTTCCAAGGCTTTCTGGCCTTGAGTGGCTTCTTTTGAGCATAGGCTTAGACAGGGCGGGGCCTGAGCTGGCAAGGCCCACCCACAATCTGTAAATGCCCACTAAGCAGCACTGTTTGGTAGGGGTGTAGCGACCTTCGACTTCGAGTAAGTATTCGGCTGAATTCCAGCTGAAAAAAAAGCTATTCAGCTCCGGCCGAATAGTTTCTCACTATTCGGCTCTTGCTGAATACTTTGACATTCTCATTTGAATACAATGCAACATGAACTCAGAAAGGAAAATATAGACTTCAGTTTGCAAGCAAAACTGAATAGAATTAGACCAGACAAATAGTTATCACACACAGCTGAAAATATCTTATATTGTAATCTGCTCTTTAGGGCATGCTTTGTTACAGATTCTTAGACAAAAAAGGTGCTCATCTTTTATACTTAGCCTGCAACAATACAGGAACATCTTTTCTTTTGGCGAATGTTTATATGCAATGTGCACTTTTTTGAGTTGGAAAAAACAAACTGAAATAAATGTGCATAGATACTTTCAGTTCCTGTCATGTCACTTCCCACTGCGTACGTCATAGTCCCTCCTTTTCTTTTTTTTTAAGGACTTGAGTACTGAGTTTAACATTATCTGTCATTTTATCAGGAATTATAAGTTGCATATGTTTGTGTATTGGTGAGAAAGAGTGCCAAGGATAAGTGAACAGTGTGCAGCATTTGTTTGGGTGGGCTGAATAGTTGTGAGATGGAGTTCATCCATTTCAGATTTCCTCTTGGCTTGTGCCCTGCATGAGCAGACATGAACCATTTTACACATTTCTATGTGCGCTACAAAGATGTTTAGAAACTCGACTGCATCGACTTTGCAACTGGATAGAGAATGCAATGCATCTGATTCACAAAGCAGTCCTTTTGCATTTGTGAAGCCTCCTACTTTAACTGGCACTGAATATGCAACAATCTTCTGTACATTTGATCCCTTATTTTTGGTTAAGCCTGTTTTATTTCAGACTTTTATACTTCACATAAAGATGCCACATTTATTACAATGAAGGGAAATAAAAGTATAGAATGCATTTAAAATGGTGCTTTATTTTTTTTATAAGTGTGTGTTTTGAAGTTTGGAACATGATTTAATTTAATAAATAAAGCAACTATTTGGCTTCATATTCGGTATTCGGCCGACTACTAAATATGCTATTCGGTACAGCTGTACTGTTTGGGCATTTACAGATGTTAATGTCACTGATTTGGGCCCAACTACATTAGCTTCCGGCCCCACTTGTTAGACGCTCCTGGCCACGCCTCTGCTTTTGAGATTGGCGTAGGAAAATAGCACAGATTTTTAGACAAGTGAAATCGTCCTCGATTTGAACGTATTGCCTTTTTTTGCATGATGAGTGTCATGGCAACCACCATTGGTGGCCTTCCTCTGGAAAATCAAGAACTCTGCAACTCTGGAGCTTTTGGTATCAGATATGAGCACCATCAAACAGATGGCACGCATGCAGCATTTCACACATCTGCAGCCCTTACAGTTCTCTCTGGCATTTAAGGCAGTATGCATGAGAGGGAAATCTGAATGTTTACATCGAGAGATGTTTTGCTGCCCTTGGGTGATATCCGCCTCGAATCCCCGTGCTCTTGCAGTGTTTGAACTGGGCAGCAATATAGCAATATCATGATTTGGCCATCATTAAGGAAGGTAGCATTTTTACCATGAACAGAAATCAATGCTCTTTACCTTCTGCAGGACGACTTTGTGACTTTTAAAGGGCGGCCATGTCCTATGCACTGCAACTTTGGAATGGTGAAGCTTGGAACTGCCAGGGAATTCCTTTTGGCGGGGTTTGACATCTGCATTTTCGGACTACAGGCACCTCTGAATTACCAGCTGTGCCTGCCAGGAGGCCAGCAGTCACTTTCTTTAGGGTGCTTTCCCATTTTCTGCTCTTCACTAAGGGCTATTACAGGACCCATTTTAATTAGGCCCAGGTGTGCAGCCACGACTCAGTTGCAAGGATAAGAGCTACATGTGCAGTGTTATTCGCCCCACTGCGCCATTCTCAAAATAAACACCTCCATGCTTTACATATTTCCTGGTCAAGTAGGAATGAAGCACCTTTATGCTAATCCTCTAAACCACTGTTAAACAGTCCAGATAAGGAAGAGGTAAAGTCAATCAAATTCAACCGCAAAATGTAAGAACGCTCAGAAATATCCAGAAGAGCTATTTACATTTGCAGAGAGCACTGTGTAATGTTTCCCTCACTCTTTAGTGATACAAGAATTCACTTGGCAATGTTAAATGTACTCATTCATATCATGTAAAGTGGTCTTATATAGCCTGTCTTCTGCCATTCTGAGGACACACTGGTGCATTGTTCTGCAAGAAAGGGAAGGGTTATGCTTGATGGAAGGAGGGGTTAATCCTGAAACGTGAATCCTGAAATAAACATTTGTTTCTGTGGTTGTATGTTTCTAAGGGGTTCCTTGTAAGGACATGTGGACTGTGTTTACCCATATGCGAGCCCTTTTGTTTATATACTATGCCCCATCCACTGCCAGCAGGGTCTGCAAGGAAACGAGTGGGAATGGATGTTGGCATATGTATGTGAGGTGCAATGGTAGAAGTCGTGATGCAGAAAGGAGTTATGTGGGGTAAGCTCTGCAGAGCGTAATTAGGATTCATATGAGCTGGATTAGGGGTAGAAGCAGACATTCAACTGCAGTGTCTGACAGATTATGTGGATAGTTTGAAGAGGGAAAGAAAACCAAACTGGACTCGCAATCATCTCTGGCTGAGGCATGCTAACTGAGAACATTTCTGGCTGGGTTCACAACATCTTGAAGCTACTTGTAAGAGAGACCCCAAGCCATGGCTAGGACGCCACTGAGCTACTAAACAATCTTAACACTATTGCCCCCCTCCAAAGGGATAGACTACTAGCAACAATGAATCACTCTATACCAACATTTCCCACATTGATGACACTGAAGCGTGCAAGAATGCTGTCGGAAATAGCAACCCGCTTCATTACCCTATAGCCAAATGCATATAATTCATCTTAACCCACAATCATTTCACATTTCATAGTGATATTTATCTCCAAACGATGCTGCTAAAGGATGGCAATCTATTCATGCCGCAACTAGAAAATGATGTCCTTGCCACATGTGACTGAAGACCACAAAGGTATCCATTTATGCTATCCCTGTTATTTGGACCTTTGGGGAACAGGACCCTATAAGCTTCCACAGAAGATTCAATTAATTCCATGCAACCATAAACCTCACACTGTCCTGTAAAAGCAAATTTCCTTGACACCAGAATAATAAAAGATGGCCTGCTAGAGACCACGGTATAGCACAAACCCACAGACGGGCCCAGCGAGTCCAAGAGTGACAGCTTCCACCCAGAGCACACAAAGAATGCTACAATAATCAGCCAGGCAGTACGAAACAACCAAATAGGCTCAGACACAAGGGACTGGGATAGAAACATAATTTCTGAGATCTGACATACTAAACCATGGGTACAACTGCTGCATTGTGGACAGACAGATCCACTGGGCAACAACAATCACTGCAGCAACCAGCTGGAATACAGAAAAACGAGGCACAACATTGAGTGTCACTGGTTGTCACATAAAATCCAGAGTTGGAAACCCTCTGACAATGTTGCTCAGGAGCTACAAACCATTTTTGAAAAAGATGGACGAATGTGTGAGGATTTCCCTGAAAGACCCCTTCTTGCTTTCAGACAGCCAGCCAATCTCAAAGAAATTATGATAATAAGCAGGTAACATACACATTGCACACAAAATGCAACATAGCCATGTAGTGACAGAAGATGCCTAACCTGTTCGACATATCTACAGTTCAGATACAATCAAGATACCACACAGCGCAGGTTTACAAAATTACAAGAGGTTTCACATGTGCATCCAGCAATGTTGTGTATCTGATTTGGGGGTAAAATGTCCGTTGGGGGCTACTATGTTGGAGAAACTGGCCAGCAACTACATACGTGGATGAATCTAAACAGACACAACTTTAAGCAATGAAGTAAGGACACAGCCATCAGTCAGCACTTTTTGGAGAAAAGAATCACACCCTCAATGAGTTTAAAATGGAAGTGCTAAAAGGTAATGCATTGCAGATTTTCAATACACTTGAGAATGATTTAAATAGACATTGCGGCTTCATGAGTCACTATTCCAAATAGCAAATTATCATTCTTTGCACCCATAGAGAAGCAGAGGTCCAAACTGAAAGACCTTTTTTTTCTATTACATTTTCTATTGCTCTTTACTGACACCTGACTTACACACTATGCCAGACCCACCTGCTTCTTGTATGCAATCTTAGGTTGCTGGACTCACTTCTCCACAAGCCCTACCAGCTCCTTAAAAGCCAGGCACCCACAAGCTTCCCAGAGGCAGGTTAGTGCTTCTGTTCCAAGCCAAACAGTGTTTTTCTTCACCCCTGCACCCAGATGAAGAGAAGCACACTCTCAATATGGAAGTATCCTTTTCACATTCACCATCACAGGCCAAAGGGCAACAACATGACTAATTGTTCTTCTAGGAGCACAATACTTAAGATGTGACAAACAGCCTGTATACATTTCCAAATACAATTGTCCAAGTGTTGTTTTTCCTATCCCAAGCTTAAATGTAGGTGGGTACCAGGCTTAATGGAGATGAATACACAATTGACTATGCCTAAAACATACTGGCATTCAGTTAGTTTGTACATGCTATGACTGACATTATTCCATTCCTTCATGCCTCTCTAAGAGCAGCCAAGCACAGTTTTTCTTCTTTTACCTGCTTGCATGTCATGTTCAGTGCCCCTATTACATTTTTGTGACTTGAATGTGTGGGGTGACTTTCTGGAGTGTAGGACTTCTTGGGCAGCCAACCAATCAGAAACAGACACTAGGGGACACTGTTGCATAAAATCCAAGGTGATCATGCTACTCTAGAACTCCGTAACATCAACCCGCTCAACTTCTCCCAGCACCCGCCATACTCAAGATTGGGGCATTATTCCTGTCTCACATGGGCCGAATGTGGTCCAGTAAACAAAGATTATCGGGCGGAACAGATGCATAGGTCGGCCTGATCGGGAATGGGACACTGAGTCGCACAGCCTACACAGTCCATAAACTTCCGTACCATGCGGCGCAGACGGTCTTCACTACCTGAAGCCCTCTCTGAGTGGATCGGGAACACACACACTGTTTGTCGGCGGTGTCCCCCTTTTGAAGCTACACAGTGCTGATGATTATGGGCTGGCATCATCCTCACACCCTACCTTGGTGACGATGGACTGCATGTGGGTGAACACAGAGCTGAGGCAGTGCTCCTGGGGCGTGGTGGGACGGGTGCCCTCCCCTCCGCTGGCACAGATCTCTTAGATTGCCATCCATTGAGATTCTGGCTCAAGCCATCCCTCAGAGAAAAGGGTTGTTCCCTGTGGTGTAGAAGCCCTAAGGCACACGGCTCAGAGCACTTTGTGAGCTGTGTTCACCTCTCCTGGGTGCCTGATGGTGGCCGGCTGCTGCACGTCCGGACAACCCACTCCACCCTCTTGTTGAACTACAGGCTCACTACGGTTCAGAATTACATGAAGGGAGTCTCTCGCTCACAGGCATGATGTGATAAGAGCTACACTAGCACCTGCATGTTGTGGCGACTGAAGTGAGTGGTTGCTCCAGTACTCTACAATTCCCCTAATGTGGAGGCTTAAGAGCACGGCACACCATAATTGCAAAGGTGGCGGTGGGGCCCTCCAACAGTCCATGGACATTATAACTAGAAGCTATTTTTGTACATCCTGGTTGGCACTCATTTGATCCTGGTATCACTGGAGGCACGGTAACCTTGGCTGGGAGCTAATAATCTGTAATGGTGAGAGCCATCAACAAAATAAGCCCAATAGCAAGGAAATAATACTTGCCAAGATAACTAAGAGGTCACAAAAGAAGCAAGGACCCCTTTACCAAGATGACGTCAAAGACACCAGGCGAGGTTCCCCTCCCACAGAACTGGCCAACATGATGGAGGATTTATAGCAATACATTATAAATTAGATTACATTATTACTATTATCTCTGCCATAAATTCAAAACTGCAGAAAGCGCAAAACAGGATCACAGAAGTTGAATCCAGTGTGGGCATGGTGGAAGACGAGTCGAGTGGCATGAAGGGAGAACTTACAAAAGTGCTGGCAAATGTACAGAAAAAATGTGATAACCTCAAATCATGCTCACGCAGTAACAATATACGGATACTTGGAGTACAGGAGGATCTGATAACTGGAGACAAGGAATCGTTCATCAAAGGAGCAGCTGCTGACTCTGCTCAATCATCCGAAGGTATCATTGATGTTTCAAGTCGAGAGGGCAAGTAGAGCACTCGTAGGGCCTCCTAAACCTGGTGTAATGCCACGACCCACCATAGCCAGAACTGCTAACTACCGGGACAAAAACACAGAACCACTGGAGAGCTGTGGTTGGGCTCCAAAAGAGTTCATATACACCCAGACCTTTGGCTGGCGGTACAAGAACACAAAACCTTTCTTGGAATAAAAGAATTACTATGCAAGAGATCTATCACATATTCAGGCTTAATTTCGAGTTCCGTAACAAAACATACTTTTTCACGTACCAGAAGAAGAAACCTCCTTTATAGAAAATAACATGCCATTACGTCAGACCTGAGGCTCAGTTGTTGATTCATTATGCATATCCTTACTAAATGCATGATTCTATAGTATATAGTATGTGGTGCATTCAATTTAATACTTGCTTGATTGTAAACTGCACTGTTTAGAGAAGTCAAGACGGGGATGGAATCGCTGCTTCCAGTAGTCACTGAGCTAAATTGCTGAATTATATTGGGTATGGGATAGGGGGTGGTGTAATGGGGGTTTGTTGGGTTTATAAGTTATACTTGGCACAAATCAAACAAGAACATGGCAGCAAAATTGTGTTGGATAATACCAGATCCATTCATGTTTGAGAAATGTGAAACCTCTCTGAGACACAACTTTAATGGCTCACTTTGGCTCAGGAGGTAATATTTTATATATTCATTTATTTATTTATATACACTAGGAACAATGCTCTTGATCACAAAAGAATGTACAATAGATATGAAATCGGATTTGTTGGGAAGCATTGAGCTTCTTACAATGGGTTGAGTTTGAGGGTCATTCTGACCAGGTTGTGGAGGGGAGTAAATAGAACAGTCACTGGAGCCAATACATAAGGGGACATACATAGATTAAGGACAACCAACATTGGACATTTTTAAGTGCAGGTAGCTGGTAATGCCAGCTCTGCTCGGCATGTGACCATGATTGGTGAAGTGCTAGAATAGAGGCAAAGGAAGTGAGAGACAGAGTCAGGTTAGAGGTGAGGGACAAAGGTTAGCTAGCAGGCAGCTGAGAGGTAGGTTAAGAGGGTAACTCAGAGCCGAGGAGGTAGGCTTTCAGTTTGGTTTTGAACAGATCCATGTGTACTGTTTCTCGGATGTCCAGGTAAAGAGAATTCCATGCAAGTGGAGCAAGAAGAGGGAATGAGGGAAAGCGAGAGAAAGCACAGGGAGGGTGGGAGCCAAAAGGGTAGTCGAGGAGGCAAAGCAGAAATTACCAGAAGGCTATAGAGTTGGATAGAGGAGGATAGATACAGTGGTGCCTTACCATGGATAACTTTGTGAACCAGGAGAAGAAATTTTAATCTGGCCCTGTTTTGTATCATTAGCCATCCAGCCTGGTGACGGTACAAGGAAGTAGGTGTGAAGTGAGAGAGTTCAAAGAGAGTCCTGGTAGCAAAGTTAAAGATCTTGTCAAGAGGACAGAAAGTATAGTTAGGGAGACCAAAGAAGCTACTGCCACAGTAGTCCAGTTTAGAGAAGACAAGAGTGGTTAAGAGGTGCATAGCTGTGTTGAAAGGAAGGACGTGCCTGATTTTCCTTTTAGGAGGTTGAGACAAGCTGCTGTTCCAGTTTTGGAGATGAAAGAAGGTGTGAGAAGGGCCATAGATGATACCGAGGTTTCTAGCTGAAGAAGAGTAGGGGAGAGTGTAAGTTGGGAACTGGATAGGTAGAGGAAGAGATGAGAGAGAGCTTTTGGCAGGGAAGAGGATTACTTCTGTTTTGGAGATTAACATCAGAGAATGCAAAGCCATCCAATATTTAATGGCAGAGAGACAGTGGACATTTTGATAGAGAGATAAGAGGAGAGTTCAGGAAAGAGAAGAAGATTTGGGTGTCATTCACAAAGGGTTCGTACGAGAACCCAAAGAAAAAAATAGTGCTTCTAGAGCAGCAGTGTAGAGTGTAAAGATGAGCGGACGCAAGACAGAGCCGTGAGGAACACGAACAGTGAGAGGAGTGAGTTGAGAGGTATTGTTGCTCCAGGATACAGGGAATTGCTGAGGTGCAAGGTAGGATTCTTAGCAGAGGCAATGAAGTTGGGCACATTCATAAGAGCAGTTTTCATGGAGTGACAGGCGCAGAAACCTGCTTGCAGGGGGTCTCAAAGGTTGTGGATGTCTAAGAAATTGGTAAGACAGTTGAACACAGCCTTTCCAACCATTTTACAGTATTGCTAAATGAGAGACACATGGAAAAGGTTAGCCTGTAGGTTCGGTCACCCCTTGATTTCTTAGGAAAGGATGACAGTGGCTGTTTTGAAAACACAGGGAAGGACAGGTTGAAAAGTTCTCCAAGGTGAGAGGCCACTATATGGGCAATAGGCTTGACTAGCTGAGGATGAATATAGCCTGATGGTGCACAAGGGGGGTTAGCCTTCATCAATACAGATAGCACTTCTTCAGTATTAGTGTGACTAAAGTGGTAGATGGAGGCACATAATGATGGTAGAGTAGGTGTAGTGTAAGATGTAGGAGGTGGCAATGTGAGGAAGGTCAGGAGAGAGTCTCTCATTTTTGTACTGTTTGCAGCAAAGTATTCAGCTAGTTCATTAGCTGTGAGAGTGGAATTGATAGCCACAGACTTAGGAGGAGTGAGGAGTGAGGAGTGAGATTAGGGTGCCCTGTTTCCGGCGTGGAGGGTTGGAGTGAGAGTCAATAAGGGTTAGGTATAATTCCCTTTTAGCTCAATCATGAGTGGACTTGAGAGAGTTCAAGGCAGAGAGGTAGAGTTGCAGGTCCTCATGCAAATGGGTATGCCTCAATTTGCGAAGCAGCCAACGCATGTCTGTGTGGAAAGAGCATATGAATCGGGTGACCCATGGTTGAGGATGCTGAGACTTAGGGGTGAAAGTAAGCAGCAGGAAGTAAGAGGAGAATGAGTCGCATAGTAAGGATTGGAATCTGGAGATAGCAGTTTTGGTGGAAGAGGTATCGGGTGTGATGGAAGAGAGTGAGAATTGTAGGTCGGAACGAAAGGGGGGAATGGCAGAAGGTTTAAAATTCCTTTTAGTAATAGGTGAATCAAGTGGTGAGGAAAGGACAAAGGGTGGAAAGTAGATGGGGTGGAAACAATTGAGTGATCAGATATGGATGGTGTGACAGTAGTATTAGTGGCTGAGCGAGAGGTGGAGATGAATAAGAGATCCAAAGAGCTACCCACAGGTAGATTATGGATAGAGTGAGAGCGTGGTCCCTAAGAAAAGACTGAAGTTCATATTTCTGAAAAGTGGTTGGAGGGGGAAGATTAAAGTAATCTAAGAGAGTGAGGTGATATTTAGTGGAAAGAGAATCATGGAGGTGCTCAATGTCATCAAGAATAGTCCATTGGGACCAGAACAGCAATAGATGGAAATTATGTGAACCGAGTGAGGTGGATAAATAGTGGAGATGGTGAATTCAAAGGAGGTAGGAGAGGATGTGGCATTGGAGATTTGTGAGGCACTGAGGTGGGAAGAGAGTAGGTGTCTGACGTCTTCACCTCTGCCAGTCTTTTCAAGGAGAGTGAACACAGAATAGTTTGGAGTTGTGACGTGCCAGAGTAGCAGTGTCAAATGTAGAAAAAGCTGTCAGTGATAGCAAGAAGGTCTAGGGGAGGAGTGCTGGAGTGAAAGTAGTCAGTGATAAAGGAAGTTTTGTTGCATACAGACTGAGCATTCCAGAGTGCAATGTTCAGTTGATGAGGTAAGGAAGAGAAGAGAAGTTGAGTCTCAAAGGAAGAGAGGCAAGGTGGATAGGTGCTAGAGGAGGTATGGTTAGATCGTCAGCTTTGTTGAAAGGAGGTTCAAGAGAAATGGAGTAGTGGGAGATTCTAGTTGTGATCTTTATAATAGGGATAGGGTATGAAGAAGTTGTAGCATGATTGGAGAAAGCGTAGGGAGAGGTGAGTCGGAGGAGCAGCAGGAGGAGCAGGACTGAATGCATTACTGTCATGCGCTATTCGCGCCTTCCTACCTGGCGTCTATGGGGCCGTTGGAGACTTCGCCGCCATTAGGTGGTTCCCTTCTGCCTTGCCTACTTCCTGCTTTTGCATTCTAGCCTTTCTTATCTTCCAGTGTTTTTGTTCCACATTAAACCCCGCCCACCTGTCGGCTCGTTGCGTTGCAACACCTTCGTTTCTCGCTGGATGAAGACGCTAGTGCTTTTCTCCGTGCTTCGGTGATGTCCTGCTAATCATCCTTTGTTTCCTTTTCTGCCTCTGTGGGTCTCGCCCCACTTTCTTTTCCTTGTTTTCCTTGCCAGTCTTCCTCTATTTGAACCTTCCTTCAGTGTTTGTTACGGGTTCTGTTTTCCCCTTTGTTTGTTTCCCTTGTGCGGATCCGTCTCAGCTGAGTCCGCCTTCCCCTTGCTCCTTTTCTTCCCTCGTCCTCACTTGCTAGTCTCCATCTTCCCTTTCATTCCCTTTCTCCATTTCTCTTCCCTCTTTCCGGGCTCCGTACCGCTTGGTACTGTTCCGTATTTTTCTTTTCTGTTCCTTTGCTGCTACTCCACTGTCGCTTTCTTTACGTAGCTTCAGCAGACTTTTCCTCTTTCTGTTTATTCCAGCCTCGCTCTTGGTTGGAAGCTTCTCTTGGCAGTTTTACCTTCGTTGTAAGTCTGTGACTTACTTGCTACACTCCCTTTGGTATACCTGAGTGTTGGCTTTCTGGATCCTTTCTCATCTCCATCGGCCTGAGTGCAACAAGGGCACTCATACTCACCCTGAACACCTGGTTATATGGACTACTACTTACCTTGGACATTTTTTGCCACTGTGACCTTATCTGGAGAGAGGTTTTTTTTAAGCTTTGCGCTTTTTTTCCTCTCAATTGACGTTCTCGGAAGGGGGTCCTCTGCATTCCTTTTCTAGTGAGGAGTCAGAGTGGCTTCCCTCCGAGGAAGGCCGTATCTCTACACAAAAAAGCAACCAAAAGGTCAGAAGAAGAAGAAAGGCCGGAAGCAGGAATCAACGCCCGAAGATTCAGGTGAGGAGGAGGAGGGATTCTGAGATGTTAGAAGATCGCAAATCGATGTCGTAATTGACAGATTGCAACGCCAGTATAACCCACAATGGCCACCGAAGAACAAATACAAGAGCTGCTTACAGCAGTGCAAGGGCTCTCCCAGGAGGTGCAAGCCCTTAAGGCCGAAAATGCCACCCTCAGACAGCGGGTTGATAATCGAGACCAACCACGAACCGAGCTACCACTGATGTCTTTAGCCTCTGGCAAATACGATGGATCTCCCCATAAATTCAAGGAATTCATGGAAACCTGCATCACTCACTTCACGTTCCAGCCCCAAACATATGCCACAGATCAGGCCCGGATAGGGTTTCTGATATCCAACCTAACAGGGAATGCCTTAGCTTGGGCCACCCCTCTGGTCCCTAGTGCCAGCCCCCTGTTGCAGGACTATAGTGGATTCACAGCTCAATTCAAAATGGCATTTGAAAGACAAGAATCTGCTCAAGTTGCCAGCGAACAACTATTGGAGATCCGACAAGGCAGTATGGATTTATTGTCTTAAATTTCTATGTTCAGACGGATCGCCTCTGAGACCGCATGGCCAGAGACGGTACAATACACCATCTTCCGGCGAGGCCTTCGAGAAGAGTTGAAGGACGAATTGGCTTGGGTTCCTAAACCCATCACCCTGTCTGATCTTTGGTCCACGGTTATGCAGCTAGACTTCCGTCTCTCAGAGAGAAGGTCTGAACGAAGGAAAGGTCGCCTCCAGTTTCCCACTCCAGAAGTATCCACGTCAAATCCCTCCTCCTCAGCTCGACTACCTAAAGAGGAACCAATGCAAATTGGAACTACTCGAGGTCCCCTGACCTCAGAAGAATGCAAGAGGCGTAAAGAGAACAGCTTGGGTATGTATTGCGGTTCGGACTTCCATCTATTGAGGGACTGCCCTGAAGTGCCACCCCGACAGCCGGGAAACGCCCGTCCTCGGAAGTAGCAGGGACAAGTTTCCGAGGGGGAGTTCCTAGTCCCTATGTTTCCATGTTAGTGACTTCCACCACGACTTCCGAAGACAACCGACTGATGGTAGTTGCCATACAACTCGATCTTACACAAGGAAAGACCGATGTCCTAGCCCTTATAGACTGTGGTGCCGCAGGGTGCTTTATGGACATAGTATGGGCTAACAAGACAGGCATTGAAAGGTTGGAAAAGGAGGAGGATCAGAAGGTCAAAGTAGTAGATGGAAAACACCTTAGCTCGGGTCTTATTACACATACTACTTCGACGTTAACAATGACAGTTTTGCAACATGCCGAGACTATACGATTTGATCTAATAAAGGCTGCTCTTTTCCTTATAATCCTTGGAGTCTCTTGGTTATGCAAACACAATCCTACCATCGATTGGAAAAAGAATCAATTGTCATTTACTTCTGACTACTGTCGTAAGACATGTATTACTGAAGTCCACTACACCACAGTTACAGCACGGGAGGAGACTTCCCAGACATTCAAGACCTTAGGAATCCACAACATTCCTACTGAATTATGTGAGTACAAGAAGGTTTTCCAAGAACAAGATCCTCAGGAGCTACCTCCCCATCGAGCCGAAGATTGCGCCATTGACCTGGTGCCTAATGCCCTAGTTCCATTTGGGCATTTGTTTTCTCTCTCTCTCAAAGAAAAGGAGGTACTCAGGAAGTATCTGGATACCAATCTCTGATTCAACCATCAAGATCCCCAGCAGGAGCGTCACTGTTTTTTGTCTCTAAAAAAGACACTACAGAGTTAAGGCCCTGCATAGACTAGCGGGGACTCAATTGAGTGACAGTCCGAGACAGGTACCCTATGCCTCTCATCAAAGATGTTTTGTAAGCAGTGCAGGGAGCAGTTGTGTTCTCCAAGCTTGACCTACGACGGGCTTACCATCTGTTAAGTATCAGTTCCGGGGATGAATGGAAAACCGCATTCAGGACCCCTTTCGGACATTTTGAATATTGTGTGATGCCGTTAGGCTTAGTAAATGCACCATCCATATTCCAGAGATTCATGTACTGTCTATTTTCTGATCTCCTGTTCCAGTGCATGATAGTATATCTTGACGATATATTGGTGTACTCTGCCTCCAGAAGTCTTCATAAGGTGTACCTCCACCAAGTTCTACATCACCCGAAGGAAAATCACCTTTTGGTTAATCCCGACAAATGTGTCTTCCAAGTCTCCACTGTACCCTATCTGGGATACATTCTGTCCGAAGTGGGAGTTGAGATGGACAAAAGAAAGGTTGAAGTTATTCTACAATGGCCAGTACCAACCTCAGTTAAGGACATTCAAAGGTTCTTAGGTCTGGCAAACTTTTATCGTAAATTCATTGCCGGTTTTTCTGAGAAGGTAATACCCATTTCCAGACTTTTGAGGAAGTCTACAGCCCCATTACCTTGGTCTAAAGAAGCCAACAAGGCATTTCATCTGTTGAAGAAAGCCTTTTGCTCAGCTCCGACACTTTGTCAACCTGACCAAGGACTACCATTTATCGTAGAAGCTGATGCTTTGGCAGCGGCAGTAGGCGCAGCATTGCTACAGGAACAGGGTGGTATTGAGCACCCACTAGCATATGTTTCCAAAACTCTATCTCCTAGTCAGACAAATTATTCAGTGATAGAAAAAGAACTGCTTGCCATGAAAGTGGCTTGTGAAAAATGGCGCCATCTCCTACAAAGGGCTGCTCACCACTTCATCCTTAGAACCGACCATAAGAATCTCAAAGTTATCCAACAGATGGAGTCCATCAACTCTCAATAGGCTAGGTGGGCTCATTTTTTCTCTCAATATGATTTCATTTTGACCTTTTTGCCCGGCTCAAAGAATCTGCTCGCAGACGCTCTCTCCAGGGTACCCATAACTGGTGGTTCCCCCAATTACCAGACAGAACTTATACTCCCTCAACAAAGAATCATAAGTTCTGTGACATCCTTTCTTGAAAAAGTCCGCGAAAGTACGAGAACGATTCAACGACCACCTATGAGAAGACCACAAGATATTCTTCACAAACAAGATGATTTTTACTTTATCAACCATAGCTTGTACTTGCCAGACCATAAGTCCCGAAGGAGTGCCCTCAAATGGTGCCATGATGATCCTGTGGCGGGTCATCGAGGAGTTTTGAACATCCTCATTCTTATCAAGAGACATTTCTGTTGGCCTGAATTAACCAGGGAAGTTACTAAATACGCGCTCTCTTGTCCTGTTTGTAACAAAGCTAAGTACAACACCCAGAAACCAGTGGGTTATCTACATCAAGACCCTCCACCCACCAGACCATGGAGTGTACTCTCAACTGATTTTATAGTGGATCTTCCACCGTCCGACGGATGTTCACGTGTCATGGTAAATGTAGACAATTTCACCAAGATAGCTCACTTTTCTCCCCTGGCAGGTCTTCCTACTGCAGCCGAGATGGCCTCCATATTTGCCAAAGATATTTTTCAGTTACATGGACTGCCTGAAAAGATCATATCGGATCGGAGAACACAGTACTTTTCTCAATTTTGGAAGGAACTCTGTAAAAGACTAGGTATAGAGAGGGCAACTTCCTCGGGGTTCCATCCTCAAACCAAAAGCCAGACCCAGAGGTTAAATGCCTCCTTAGAATAGTACCTGAGATGTTACATTAATCATCAGCAAGACTATTGGGTTTCTCTGTTGCCCAGTGCAGAGTTTGCCTATAACAACTCTCGCCATAGCGCTACGAAGTTCAGCCCATTCTACTGTTCCTATGGATATCATCCCTCATTCTTACCACCTTCCAATGTCCCTGCTTCATCAATACCTTCTGTGGAAGCTGTTCTATCCAATATCTCCGAAGCACAAAAGATAGACACCGAAGGTCTTTGAGATAGCCAACTTCGGTATGGTTCCCAACGTAATCCACATCGGCTTCCTTGTGGAAGAGGTGGACTAAGGTATGGCTATCCAATAAATACCTTCCCGATGGTTACATGCATCCAAACTCTCACCAAGATACCTGGGCCATTATACCATCCTTGACAGGGTTAACCCAGTCGCTTACCGCTTACAGTTGCCAATACATATGAAACACATACATCCAGTGTTCCATTCCTCCCTACTAAAAGAGTACCGGGAGGATTCCTTCTCAACGTCCCATACCACAATCTCATTCAGTAGAAGACCAGACACCAGAGGAGTATGAAGTATCTACCATTCAAGATTCTAGGTACAAGAAGGGCGACTCGAGTACCTTGTTCACTGGAAGGGATATCCTCGGTCTGAACACTCCTGGGAACCAGTTTCTCACATACATGCACCCAGGCTTGTGCAAAAGTTTAACCGTCTATTTCTGGGGAAGCCTGGAGGAGTAACTCTTGGGAGGGGGCATACTGTCATGCGCTATTCGCGCCTGCCTACCTGACGTCTACGGGGCCGTTGGAGAATTCGCCGCCATTAGGTGGTTCCATTCTGCCTTGCCTTCTTCCTGCTTTCGCATTCTAGTCTTTCTTCTCTTCCAGTGTTTTTGTTCCACATTTAACCCCGCCCACCTGTCGGCTCGTTGCGTTGCAACCCCTTCGTTTCTCGCTGGGCGAAGACGCTAGTGCTTTTCTCTGTGCTTCGATGATGTCCTGCAACTCATCCTTTGTTGCCTTTTCTGTCTTCGCGGGTCTCCCACCCCTTTCTTTTCCTTGTTTTCCTTGCCAGTCTTCCTCGATTTGAACCTTCCTGCAGTGTTTGTTACGGGTTCTGTTTTCCCCTTTGTTTTTTCCATTTTGCGGATCTGTCTTAGCTGAGTCTGCCTAACCCTTGCTCCTTTTCTTCGCTCGTCAACCCTTGCTAGTCTCCCTCTTCCCTTTCTTCCCTTTCTCTGTTTCTCTTCCCTCTTTCCGGGCTCCATACCGCTTGGTACTGTTCCGTATTTTTCTTTTCTGTTGCTTTGCTGCTACTCCGCTGTCGCATTCTTTGCGTAGCTTCAGCAGATTTTTCCTCTTTCTGTTTATTCCAGCCTCGCTCTTGGTTGGAAGCTTCTCTTGGCAGTTTTACCTTTGTTGTAAGTCTCCGACTTACGTGTTCCACTCCCTTTGGTATTCCCGAGTGTTGGCTTTCCGGGTCCTTTCTCATCTCCATCGGCCTGAGTGCAACAAGGGCACTAATACTCACCCTGAACACCTGGTTACACAGACTACGATTTACCTTGGACATTTTTCGCCTCCGTGACCTTATCTGGAGAGAGGTTTTTTTTAAGCGTCACACTTTTTTTTGCTCTCAATTGGCAATCTCGGAAGGGGGTCCTCTGCATTCCCTTTCTAGTGAGGAGTCAGAGTGGCTTCCCCCCGAGGAAGGCCGTATCTCTACACAAAAAAGCAACCTAAAGGTCAGAAGAAGAAGAAAGGCCGGAAGCAGGAATCAACGCCCGAAGATTCAGATGAGGAGGAGGAGGGATTCCGAGATGTTAGAAGATCGCAAGCCGATGATTTTGTAATTGACAATTATAGGTTAGTAGGACAAGGTGGAGAGACAGCACAGTAATTAGGAAGCTTTGGGTACTCATAGGTGTAACAAGCAGAAATGCAAAAGCAAAGGCTCATAGGCTAAGAGGCAAAGAGGCTGATAAGGGCTAGTTTTCACCCTTCACTCTTCCGCCCTTCACTGGGACGCCCTGGATGAACGCCCCTAGGAATTTCAGAAGTGATTACACACGTTCTTATCACCTGATTGCTTAGTCGATCAGTGGTTGGTCTCTCTGATATTGTCCCGCTGTTGTTGGGAGGAGGAGATTTCTTCCTTATTGGTGTTGCCAGAGGAGTCTCTTTTGTTTTCGGCTGGAGGTGGGTTTGGTCCAAAATGGCCACAGGAAGTGATGTCAAGGATCCAATATGGTCACATGAAGTGATGTCATGGATCCAAGATGGCCATTGGAATTGATGTCAGTGACCAATCCAAGATGGGCTCTGGCAGTTAAGTTCCAGACAGAAAGTGAAGCTAAAAACCAGAAGGAATGGCACACGCTCTTGTCACTTGACCGCCTAGTCCATCAGTGGTTGGCCTCTCTGATAATGTCCCTGCTGTTGCTGGAATGAGCCAATTTCTTCCTGATTTGTGTTGCCAGAGGAGCCTCTTACGGCTTTCGCCTGTAGATGGGTTTGGTTCAAAATGGCCACAGGAGGTGATGTCAAGGATCTGCATGAGTTGGAATATTAGGTGTATGGCCATCCCATTAAAAGGCAGAAACATTTGTCGTATGTGGAAAGACACAGAGTGGAGATATTGTTTCTGCAAGAAATGCATGCAGTGGGAAATATTAATGTTTGCTTTGGGAATGCATGGCACACAAATAGATTCTATCCATCTTACTCTTCCCAATCTCGAGGGGTTCTCAATTTTAGTCCACAAGAGGCTATCATTTAGCCTTATCAAAACACTGAACTATCCAGAGGCGCGTGATGTCATACATTTGGGGGGCTGAACGGAAAGTATATGTTACTAGTTAATGTCCATGGTCAGAACCTTGATGATACTTAATTTTATGCGGATATTCTAGACTTAATATGTGGATTTCCAATGGCACCATAATATTGGAGAAGAAACTTTAACACTATGTTACATCTGGGAATGGACCACACTAGTGATAGAAACAGACAAATATCCAGAATGGCACAGATTCTTTTGAAGAGTATGTCAGATTTTAATCTGATAAATTTCTGGCAGGCATTACACCCCGGGTCAGGGAATGTATATATTACTCATCAGTGCATGACTCGACCTCTAGAGTAGACATGTTGGTCCTCCTCCCCGGTATCATGTATAAGGTGACTTTGCTTGACACATGGGCCCTCATTCCAAGGTGGGCGGTAAGGGATATCGGGCACCGGTAAGGAGACCGGTGCCGGTACTCCCTTACCACCCTACTACAAGGTCCCTTAGCGGGTCCCACCATTAACGGCTGGTCTGACCAGCCATTGTGGACGGGACCCATTAAGGGACCATGCCGCAAATAACGGGCTCGCAAGTCGCGAGCCCGTTATTAGTGCCCTCCCCATTCCCATTCAGCCCTATGGGGCTCAAATGGGAATGGGGAATGGCATTTTCAATGAGGACTTACCGGTCCTGCAAAGGTCGGACTACACCGGTAAGTCCCCATTGAACCATACCAGTGCCAGACCCGTTATTGGTGGAAGTCATGGCGCAAATTGCACCATGACTACCACCAACTTTGGAATGAGGGCCATACTCACTAGGACATATTCTGACCACTCTCCCATACTTACACAAATTGTATTTAAAAAAACAACAGAACCCCTATGCAAACTGGAGATTTAAGCCCTTAGCGTTACAGGACCCTGTCTGTGCAGCTAACATAGGAGACAATTGGGCCTCATTACAAGTATGGAGGTAGCCATGCCGCTTTTAGCGGCATGGCTACCCCCATACCGGGTACCGGGTCCGGGTTCCTTGAATGGGGAAATACCGGGCCATTCCGACCTTGGAGGGCCCGGTATATCCCCATTCCAGGAATCCGGACCTGGTACATCCCCATTCCCATTTGAGCCCTCATAGGGCTCAATGGGAATGGGGAGGATGCTAACAACAGGGCCATTAATGACGGGCCCGTTGTTAGCATCCTGGTCTGCTCGCCGGACCCGCTAAGGACGCCTGGCTTTACCAGGCGTCCTTAGGGGGACCCGCAAGCAGACCTCGTAATGAGGCGGTAGGGGGTTTACGGAGCCGGCAGCTCTACCGGTGCCGTTAACACCCTACCGCCTGGGTCATAATGAGGCCCAAATGTCTGTGATTTATTCTTAAATAATGAGGGTACAGTATATTGTAAAGAGACTCTTTGGCAGGCATTCAAAGTCTACATTCATGGCACAGCCATGTCCACAGAATTCTGGCTACTGAAAAGGATATGTATAGATACCAATAACAGCGAAAACGAAATACAGGCCTCATTAGGACTCCGGCGCTAAACCATGGTGCTATTAGCACCATGGTCCATGCCGGAGTCCACCATGGCGGAATGGGGAATTACCACCCCATTCCGAGGTTGGTGGGGCGGTAATTCCCCATGCCGCCATGGCCCTTCCCCATTCCAATTTTTGCCCCATCGGGCTCAATGGGAATGGGGAAGGCGCTAATTACGGTACCGCAAATTGCGGTACCGTAATTAGCACCAAGGTCCCATTACGGGTCCCTACTTTAACGGCTGGTAAAACCAGTCGTTAAGGTCGGGTCCCGCAAAGGGACCTCGTAATTAGGCGCTAGGTGTTTAACGGCGCCGCAGCCTTTTACGGCGCCGTTAAACACTTAGCGCCTGGGTCATAATGAGGCCCAATATACTCTATGACCTCTTCCTCTGAAACACTACAAGAAAATAAATGTATGCACTGGCCCTCATTACGACCCTGGCGTTGGACCATGGTGCTAATAGCACCATGGTCCATGCCGGTAACTTACCGACTCCGCCATGGCGCAATGGGGAATTACCACCCCATTCTGAGGTTGGCGGGGCGGTAATTCCCCATGCCGCCATGGCCCTTCCTCATTCCCATTTTCGCCCCATAGGGCTCAATGGAAATGGGGAAGGCGCTAAGTACGGTGCCGCAAATTGCGGCACCGCACTTAGCACCAAGGTCCCTTTGCGGGTTGGTTTTTAACGCCTGCAAAAAGCAGGCGTTAAAGTCTCTAACCCGCAAAGGGACCTCGTAATCAGGCGCTAAGTAATTACCGCTACGGGTACCCTTACCAGTACCGGTAATCCCTTAGCGCCAGGGTCGTAATGAGGCCCAATGTCCTCCAAAGAGAGAGTTAGTGCCTTCTGCTTCTTCCTGGAGTTGGAATTGAAAATCATAGCCTTCGTTTTGCTAATATTCAGGTAGAGCCCGTTCCTCTTAACAAAAGCCCCAAAGATCTCTAGCTGCTTGCGGACGCTGACAGGTGTTTGGGACATGAGTACTGCATCGTCTGCAAACAGCAATGCTGGCAGTTTATCACCTGCTAGTGAAGGGATTTCAGTGTGATCGGCCAAAATCCTCTTCAGGACTTCGCTAATAAAGATGCATAATTTAGGTACCAGCACAGAACCCTGACAAACCCCCTTCTGTATGTCAATACTGTGGGAGCCACTTCCATCAACACCCAAGCGGACCACCTCAGAATTCTCTGTGTAAAGGCTGTGGATAGCAGAGAGCAATGCGGCTGGGATACCAAGGTCCTCTAACATCTCTCAGTGGGCACCTTGCAGGGAGCAGAGAGAGAGATCGGTTCGAGACCTGCTGGGAGGAGACCTGGCTGGCAAAAATGAGACACATTCGGGGAGAGCAGTGAGGCCTGGCTGAGATGAGAGGGAGAAGCCCGTTAGCACACGCTTGATCTTGGAGAGAGAGAGACCCGGCTTGCATGGGCGTAGGACATGGTGGGGACAGGGGGGACAAATCCCCCCCACAATTTTAAGTGGGGGGATGTAATGTCATTTATCCCCCCCAGAATATGTGTTTGGTGTGTCATACAGGGATCTGTTTTTGAAGTGGAGGGAGGGGCTGCTTACTATGTAAGCTGCCCTCTCCCCCATGGCCCCCAAAGCATGGGGCAATACCCTGGGGGCAGATGGGTGATCATCTGCCCCCAGGAAAGGGGGGCAAACAAAAAAAAATGTCTTTTTTTTTAAACGTAGTTTTGGGTGGAGTGGGTGGGACCACTAGTCACCAGGGATTTTTGCAATGGGGGTGGCCCTCTCCCGGCCACCCTAAGTGGATGGGGCACCTTATGTAGCACTCCCTGGGGGCAGATTTCTGCCCCTAGGAAGGGGTACATGAGATGCCCTCCATCCATTTGGAGTGGGGGGAGAGGCCACTGCAAATATCGGCAGAGCCTCCCAAGCCTGGGGCAGTATGTTTTGACCCCCCCTCCCTGGGGGCAGATGGCCACACACATGTGCCCATCTGCCCCTAGGTAAGGGCAAAACAAAAACATTTATATTATAACTTGTTTTAGGTGAGGGCAGGGGGGCCACTAGACCACCAGGATTTTTTGTGTTTGAAAGGGGGGTGCCCTCTTCCCCCACCCTAAGTAGATGGGGGCACCTTATGTAGCCTTCCCTGGGGGCAGATTTCTGCTCCTAGGAAGGGGTGCATGAGATGCCCCCATCCATTTGGGGTGGGGGGCGCTGCAAATATTGGCAGAGCCACCCCCCAAGCCTGGGGTAGTACATTTTTCTTTGCCCCCCTGGGGCAGATGGCCACACACATGTGCCCATCTGCCCCTAGGAAAGGGGCAAAACAAACACAAAACAAATTATAACTTGTTTTGGGTGGTTGTGGGGGGGCACTGAGCCACCATAGATGTTTTTAGTGGAAAGGGGGGTGGCCCTCTCCCCCCCAAATGGATGGGGGGCATCTCATGGAGCCTTCCCTCGGGGCAGATTGCTAGCACAAGCTGCCCCTAGGAAAGAGGCAAAACAAAAACAAAAATAAAAAAAATGATAACTTGTTTTGAGTTGGTGTGGGGGTCACTAAACCACCATGGATGTTTTTAGTGGAAAGGGGATGCCCACGCATGTCTTCTTTTCGGAAGTGCATGGGGTTCTCTGTTTTCCATGGTGGCTTCAACACCCTAGGTCCAAATCTGTAGGTTGTCCACATGAGCAAAATCTGCTTTGCCGAAAGGCTTGTGGTCATCAGTGGGTTAGCCTTTTCCCTTTTCGCGGAGGTAGGTGCATCCACACATGTGAGGTACCGTTTTCATAGGGACACCTGTGGGAACGCGGGAAGGTAGGACATCTGTTGTTGGCGGCGTGTTTCGGTGGGTGGGCAGAGCGAAATATCTCTGAAATTTGATGGAAAAAAAACACAATTTTCAGACATTTCACTCTGGCCACCCACTGAACCACACTGCCAACAACACATGTCCTACCATCCTGCGTTCCCACAGGTGTCCCGACGAAAACGGTACCTCACTTGTGTGGGTGCACCTACCTGGGCGCAAAGGGAAAAGGCTAACCCACTGGTAACCCCAAGCCTTTGTCAGACTCCGTCCTTGGAAGCTCTGGCAGAGTTGGAAACATTAGATCACAGGAATTGTTTTAGCATTGTAGTGTTCCCCCCACATGGCCGCCACAGCTATATATGGAGACCAAGCCCCTTAGAACAACGCGTTGTATCGTCATTTTGACACTCTACCGCTGCTGTGTTAGCACTGTATTGTTCCTCCTTGTGCCTTTTCCCTGCTCCTGTTCCCATACCTCCTATGTTCCTTCTCTCCCTATTCGGGGAAGGTACCTCTGCACGCAGGTGACTTGGTGCCAGTGGTTCGGCTTGTTTCTTGTTTTGCAGGTGAGCCAGCTATCGTTTGCTTCCTTGTTTTGGGACGTTGAGTTCTGTTTCTTTACTTCCGGTCCTGGAGTTGGACGGCGGACACTATCGGTGAGTTTCTTTCTTACCCTTTCTCCTGTGGTCTTTTCGCACCCTCTAGGCGTACCTTTTATTCTTTTCCTAAACTTCTGTACTCATTCAGTCTAATTTCTTTCTGTTATAGAGAGCTTACCTGTATCTTACTTACCTCCTTTCCTTGCCGCTGCCGCCCATTTTTGTAGCATAAGGATTCTATTCCTTTCACCTCGGATCCTCTGTTCTTTCGGGGCTTACTCTCCCTCTCCTCTTCTTTTCTTCTGTCGGCCCTGTTTTCCCAAAGTGCGGTCTGCTCTACACTATATCTCCTCGAGACTCCTGTTTCCATCTCTGAGCACTTGATACTACATCTTCCAGAAGCCACTGCTCTGTGAATCGGTACTGGATACTACATCTTCCAGAAGCCATTTCTCCTCGAATCAGTGTTGGATACTACATCTTCCAGAAGGCACTGCTCCTCGAATCAGGGTTGAATACTACATCTTCCAGAAGGCACTGCTCCTCCAGAAAACAACCAGGGAGACCTTGTACTTCTTGCAATCCAAACACCAAGGACCACGCTTCTGTGTCCCAGGGTTTTTTGTGCCACCGGATTTTTCCCTGGTTTGGGGTTTGGCTCCTCGGAGATCACCAAGGACAGGTCCTAATCCTGCCAAGGTGGCCTCTGAGGGAGCCAGACCTTACTTACACCACAAGAAAGAAAAGAAACCTAAAGAAAGAAGGCTACCTGGGCTCAAAGGGAAAGGGCTAACCCACTGGTTACACAAGGAAGAGCAGATTTGGCTCATGTGGACAACCTACAGATGTTGCCCTAAGGTGTCGAAGCCACCAAGGAAAACAGGGAACGCCATGCATTTCCAAAAAGAGGACACCCGTGGAAATCCACAGAGGTCTGACTTGCGCAAATCGCCCCAGAATGTATTACCCACAATCCCTGGCAAAGTCAGAAATTTTGTGAAAAAAATACTATTTTCAGACATTTCCCTCTTGCCACCCACCGAAACACGCAGCCAACGCCACATGTCCTACCTTTCCCGCGTTCCCACAGGTGTCCCGACATAAACTGTACCTCATGTGTGGGTGCACCTACCTGGGCGCAAAGGGAAAAGGCTAAGCCACTGGTAACGCCCAAAGGGTTTGGGGAGACAACCTACAGATTTGGGCCTAGGGTGTCGAAGCCACGAAGGAAAACAGGGTACCCCATGCATTTCTGAAAAGAAGACATCCGTGGGAATCCACCGAGGTCTAACTTGCGCGAATCACCCCAGAATTGATTACCCACAATCCCAGACAAAGTGAAAATTGTGTTTTTTCCACCAAATTTCAAACTTTACATGGGATTGTGGGTCATAGATTATGGGGCTATTCATGCAAGTCAGACCTCTGTGGATTCCCACGGGTGTCTTCTTTTAATGATAACCACCACATCACACGACTATGCCTACTCTGTACTATACACCATCATTCAACTAGAACCCAGCTAGTCACCTGTTAATTCGGCCTAGCTGTTCACATACGAACACGACTCCATGATCACCTCATCACCCTAATAATATACAGCTAGCTGAGCACTTTCCAGCTAGCTGTTCGCATGGGCGTTCCTCAGGCCTAACGCAGCCAGAACCCACCAGACTGAACACATCCAACTGATTTCCTCAGCACCACACCTATCACTAGGAAGCAGCTATCATCCAACAACTACACCAGCTTCACACATATCCGGTGCACCCACGCACCATACAACACTCTCTTTCTACTGACTTGAACTACGGTTCCCGAGGACGTTCAACCTACCAGCGCTTTGAGGTCATACCAATGATATATAAAGTTCTATATAAATGACAAGTAACATAATATAACAGACATGCTAGCGATACAGTGTCGTAAGCAGTTCGTAAATCGACAAACACTGCATATACATTTGTCTTTCTGAGTATGGTGTGATTCTCACAGACAAGTCAGAGTCGGAGGCTTTCGTCGATAGTACTAAAGCGCTCAGAAACCCAGCCTGGTGATGATCTATTACCCTGTTACTCAGAACCCATTCATCAAGATGGAACAGCAGTACCCGGGCAAGCGTCTTCCCACCAGCATCTAACAAGGAAATAGGTCTAAAGTTAACAGGGTCATCATACATGCCTTTTTTATTAATTGAGACAATTTCTGCCCAGGTCCAAGACTCTGAGACCTGCATGCTAGACAACACTACGTTGAATAGTTTGGTCAAATACGGTACCCAGACCACACACTAATTTCTATAGAAGTCTATCAGTACTTTGTCCAGGCCTGATGCCTTAGCTATCCTTTGGTGCACCAGCGCAAGTTCTACCCGGGCATTGGTGAGTATCAGTGAGTAGGGTGTGGTGCCCTAATTGATACAGCACATTCCCTGATGGATATAAGCTCTGTGGAAATCCCACAATCTGCCCAGCAGAGGTTACCATAGTATTCTGCCCATACTGCTTCAAGGAACAAGCCAGGAAGCTGACTTTGGTTCCCTTGGTGAGCAGCCCCCATCTTCGACCAAAAACCCTTGAAGTCCCTGCAGCCTATTGTTTCCAGGAGTTCCTTCCATAAATCATCATGCCACCCCCTCTTCTAGTCCTTCAGCATCTTATGTTATTCGTCTCTTGCACGTCTGACCTCAGCACACTTCTGGGGCCCTTGGATCTTTGCGGCCACAATGAGCCACCCCTATCCCTCCCAGCAATCCCTATCATACCAGAGGGTGGCTTTCTCCATGAAGTTACGGACTGCTTTAGCAAGTTTCGCGAAATAAGACCCCACCTATGCTATTATTTCCTCATGGAGTTTGATCAGAACTGTGGCATCGCTTGGATCTGACCTCTCAAAGGCCTCAAGGAGGGGAGAAATGTCAGCATACATCCGTGGGAGAACTCCCTCCAGATGCAAACAACCCCCCTCCAGTTCTTACTGGCCTGGCCAAAAAATCAAGGGCGACTGCACCTCAGCCATCTTCTGCTTGACTCCCTCCTAAAACCCCTCAAAAGTCCTTTCCAGCTCCATGCGTAGGGCGTGGTGATCTATCTCCATCCTCTCTATAACTTCAAATGCCCTGATGAATCATCAGGCCTAGAGATTAACAAGCATGTCATCTATTTTACTAGAGGACCGGTCATTATCAAGAGGGAGCAGCTGGCCAGTCCCCAGGAAATAGGCCGTTGCATGCCCTAAGGATGGCCGAGGCGAACAGAATTACAATTTCTTCTGCTGGCTTGTGCTGCCTCCCAGGTGGAGTGGAAACCGGTGGGCCAAACCCCAGTGACTATCCTCTTCTATCATGATTTCATCCAGGGCATGCACTAGCTCAATACGTTACGGTGCCCCTTAACTAAGGTTTTTGGGAGTCCAGTGAGACACACCCTCCAGTCCAGGATTTTGTACATGATCCCTTCCATAACTTCCAAAGTTCAACCCCCTTCCCTGCTACACCCTTATTATAAAAATTAACAAGCAGCACGGATTTGCCGTCCAGCAGTTTTATGTTCAACGCCAAAATATCAGGCGAATGCATGTCTATTAACGTAGCTGATTTAAATAAAGTCACATTCACCCAAGTCAACAGACCCCGCAAGGGCGCCCCCTTACTCCCTTGGATGCTGGGATGAAGAAGGTTGCATACCTTTTCAAGTGTAGAGGTTCAAGGGCCCAGGTTTCCAGAAGCAAAATCATCTCAGAATCCCTAATGAATGTCTGCCAGTCGTCGTCAATAAGGTACTTGTCAAACCAAGCTATTTTCCATGACAGAACCTGCACCCTGGGCAGTGTTGGGGGTCAAACTATTCGCTAAACAGTGGATTGGAGTTGTTCACAGCACCCTGTCATCTTGATCGTGGGTGAGAGCAAATGGAGTAGAATTCCATCCCTGCTCGGGGTGCCCAGAACTTCAGGTATAGCCCAACCCCCAATTTTCACAGAGCTGTACTAACCGTTCTTGAATCCCAGCAACATTGGAACAGGGCATCCTAGTATACTTTCTACACCCCTTAGGGATATTCTTGGTCTAAAGCCACATGCTGGGAATCTAGAAGTACTGCGGCTGTGGTCCTAGGTTATGATAGGGACAGCATTCCCACCGAGACTGATGCCACCTAGGAGGGGACATTTTGATGGAGATCTGTCGAGGGTAGGGCCTGCTGTTCCATTTCAAGGAGCCTAACGAGAAGGGTATCCTTCACCCTGTCTTTTACAGTGTCCATCCCCTGTGGCCCCAATAGCCTCTCACATGAGGCCAAGTCACTGTGAATCACTGACAAAAACCCCCTCCTATGCCTCAGCCAATGCATAATTTTGTTCATCAGGCTATCTCCTTGCTCCTGCCTGCGATCCTGGCTCTTTGGGACATTTATGAGGTAAAAAAGTCTTGCTGTTCAGCTCAAGGACTATGTCTGGGAATGCAAAGAATATATCAGCAAGACCAATGCCCCCCTGCTGCCTGAACCCTGGGCTAGAGCCACTGTAACGCTCACCTGATTCCCACGGAGGCGCAGATCTTGACTAGGTTGTTACCGTGTCTTCAATTGTAAAGCGCAGGACTCGGCTGGTTCCCTGGGCTGGACCTCTTCTCACGGTATGCCTGACTTGAAGAGTGAGGTGTCTGCAGGCAGAAGAACAAGGGGTTAATGAACGGTGGTTGGACGGACTTCTCCTCCTCACTCTCTCTTTCCTTGAGGCCCAAAGGATAGGTGTGCTCACCTTAAGTAGGTGAATGCTGGGCTCTCCATCCTGCGACTGGTGCAGGGGCGCGGGTACCAGTTACTCCACTGGTGATATTGCAAACCTCTTACTTGCAGAGGACAACTTTGAGCGCGAGGCCGTCGTTAACTGCACGATCGGTTCCTTATATGTATCTGAACACCTTTAATGAAGTCCTTTTCTCTTACAGGCTTTGGATGCGGTAGGCGTTGTTTAATGGACGCCAAAGTACGTGCAAGCGCGTAAGTAGGTGGATGGCCCGCGTGAAGGCACGTAAGTTGAATGGCTGCTGATGGTTTTAAATGCACTCTTTAATGTCTCTTTTTCTCTTGCAGGTTTTGGATGCGGTCGGCGTTGGTTCATGGACGCCAAAGTTTGTGCAAGCGCGTAAGTAGGAAGATGGCACGCGTGAAGGCACGTAAGTAGAATGGCGGCTGATGGTTTTAAAAGCGCTCCTTACTGTCTTTCTTTATTTGCAGGTGCGGGTATGCAGCGCTTGTTGGAATCCGGAGCGTGCGTCGCACAGGTAAGCAGATCAAAATATGCAAAATGACTGATCAATGTTCTTTGCCTTTACAGGGATCGATGGACTGCCAAGGAATGCGGCGTGAGGATTGGAAGATGCCGATGGATCGGGTTAGTAAAAATGCTGGCTTTTGGCTTTAAGTTGGCTTTTGCTAACCTGTTGTTTTTTTGTGCTGGCAGGTGCGGCTGAAGACAGGATCCCAGGAAGGTAAGAGTTTGTTCCCACAGGTGCTGGAGCTGGAGTTTTCACTGGAAGACTGGAGCTGACTCGGTGAGCGTCCTGCTGCTGATGCAGAATAACGCGAAGCACGTTGCATCAATCGGGCGTGGTTTAAATAGTGTGCAGGAGTGCTTAGGCGCCTAGGTAAGGAAAGAGTTCCAGTTTCCAGAAGAGTCCCAGTGTTCCTGATCCAAGGAGTGGAGCCTGCCCCACCCAGGTAAGAAAGTAGTCCCTGTCAGAAGAGGATGTGGACGTCATCTTGTTGGTGAGTATGCAGCATGGTCTGCTGTAGGTAGGTCCACCCGAGCACTTTTACACATCTTATGAGCCCGACGCTTCCAGTGCCGGGACCGATGATCTTTATGAGCCTGGCACCACCGGCGCCAGGACAAGGTCCAAAAGGTCCCAATAGGGGCCGGCTGGTGCCCGGAATGAAGGTTATGAGCCTGCTTCCAAGGATGTTGGGCAGGTCCTGCATTCTTGGAAGTAGTGATCATGACAGCCACACTGGAGATGGAGATAGGAGCGGTAGCTACTGACAATACAGCGTTCTTTAATGGTGGTACTGGGCAAATCCCCTCCGCCACCCCCACATCCTGCTCTACCCTCATCCCCCCACCCTGTACTCGGGCACATCAAGGGGGTTGGGTAACTGCAGCAACAAACCCTCCACCAATATTGCCAGCCTACGGATGTCACACTTGAGCTCAGCATTTTTTGCCAGCATGAGCTCCAAAAATTTAAAAGCATGCTTACAGTCCTCACAGCCTTTACTAACCATGCCACCCTCGCTTAAAACATCACACATTTGACTCCCCCCACTTGGAGAAGGTATTGGGGGCAGGAGAGCAGAGCAGTGTCCGGGCCCGAAGCCAAGACCCCACTCGCGTTTGTAACCATATCTACTGCAAAGGTGGCCAGGATCTCAAACGTATTGGTAGTAGGGACCCCTTGGGGATATTGCAGGGTCCCATCTGGTTTACCAACCCCCTCGGTACTACCACCCTTCTTCTCACTCTGAAACTCCCTTGGCTCGGCCACTTCAACCTCAACCAGTATTTTGTAATGCACTCCCTCCATCCCAGCAGTGGCTTGTTGCACCTGATAGCCTGGTAGAATGTTGTCCACATTCACAAGTGCACCCAGGCTCACCTTTTTCGAAACAAGTCCCCCCCCCGTCCCCACCACCAATCAGGTCAATCTCCTCAGCACCAAGGCTGCTACGATTCAAGGGGATCCTTGGGCCATTCGAGCCAGCCTTGGCTCCCTTTGTGGAAACTATGGTAAGACCTTCTTGGATGTTCCCTGCTGGATTAATATCACTTAGGACCCCCGCTATCTCTTCAATCATAGCATTGGCCTCATCAATCCATTCCACAAGCTTTGATGTACGAATTCTAGCAGGGCTGGCAAGTAGGGGACTGAGCGCCTTTCTTTTAGGCATGGTCACTCAGTTAATATCATACAACACTGTCAGACAAAGGAGAAATTGAAAAAATGTAATAGATATAGGAAATAATCAAAAGGCCTCTCAATTTATATTTTTAAAACCTTTATGGTTCAGGGTGTTAGCCTTATAAAACCAAGGGCAGAGCTCCAGCACCACCAACCACAATAATAAAAAGTCTGGTGCAGTCAATAAGCCGAAATTGTCCAAGCTTAAGTAGATGCGTAGGAAGAGGACAGCAGGGAACGCCCGACAGCTAAGGAGGCTGCCTGAGTCTGACTCCTCCCCCTGCTCCTGTCAACCGAGGCAAAGCAGTAGAAGTTCACTTTTACACAGGGCCTGGGTCACACCTGTGTTGGCAGAGGTGCACAAGAATGGTCCTAGCAGCCCAGTGTCTATTGATCACAAGAGGTGGAACCCCAGCACCCCTATAGGCCACCGCAGCAGCAACAGCCCATAAACGTCTCGGAAAGTCACCAGCGATGAAAGGCCTCTAGGGCAATGTTAAATGGCTCCCGGAAAAGAAAATCCTTGCACAGCCTCAGGCAGCATCAAAAATCAAGCAGGAGTAATTAAGTCAAGTTGAAATAAAATCAATTGTAGTTAAGCACTGCCAGCAAGCCAGTGAAAACGTTGGCGTAACACCTACCTCCACCTACTTGTCCAATGGATTCTACTGACTAGCCACTCTTTACAGCCTCTGCCAGGACAACGATAGGGCCCGTCTGCCCTATGCCCTCCACAGACAACCACAGAGAGCGTCGCCCTTTTCACCGGCATGTTTTCAAGACAAGGGTGCCACTGTGGAGATTATATGCCCTCCTCTTCCTCTTCCTCTTCCCTTGCAGATGGTAGGCGGAGCAAGGGAGCATCAACAGCAAAGCGGCAACAAACAATGCAGGGACAGAGGCCGAGGGACAGCCACAGACAGCGTCACCCTTTTCGCCAGTGGCTAATTCTATATAGGTAGGTGTATTTTGAGGTTCAGCATTTGTGTTCCTAAATTCCATAATTTGTACTTGTGTTTTGCCTTTGACAGAAGTGTATGACAAGCAAAAGTGTGCATACTTTTAACTTGAAGCTGTAAATATCCAGGATTTTTATGAAATACTAGAAAAGTATGAGAGGGAACAGCAGCCTCACTTCACAGCCTGTATTTTATCGATGCCACCACAAAAAAAGAAACAGAAATAATAACTATATTAACCACTGACAAAAGTTCCTCTGCAAAATAAGTTCCTTAAGCACCACAAACAGTGGTTGAATTCCCAAAATACTTTATCAACAGTGAACTTTTACGCCCATCCACGACCACCTAGGCCTCCACAGCAACTGCAGTAATTGCAAGTGCACTCGTCTGCACTACATGTGAGCAGTTCATGCTCACACCATGTTGTAAAGCAATAGGTGTCAGCTGGTCGCAGAAACACCCAGTAAAAAGACTCTCAGCACCTCCAAGAGACTGCTGCTGTAATTGCAAGTGCAATCATCTCCACTGTACGTCAGCGCTTTGTGCTCCCAGAATGTTATAAAGCAATAGGTGTCAGCGGGTCATAGAGACACAAAAAACACAGTAAACAGACACTGAGCATCTTCAAGAGAACGCTGCCGTAGCTGCAAGGTCACTCGTCTGCACTCTGCTCCCAAGTATAGTATCTTAAAATTGGCCAATTTGAATTTCGAGATTGTTGGCATGTACCTACATCTTAGCAGGTTTCGGTGAGCAGAAATAAAAAACAGTGGAAATAACAAGGTAAAGGTACACACACTCACTCTATACCACTACAAATTCAACTATGAAATTCTAAGCTTTTTTTTTTTTAAGTGTGTTAGTTTAATTACATATAAACTTTAAGCACACTACAAACATGATAAAAAGATACATAAAAATAAACATTAAAATATCAATTTGATTTATAGCTTTAAAAAGACAATGGGCCTCATTACGAGTGTGGTGGTCCGGTAAGGTCAGACCTGGTGGGAGTAAGGCCAGACGCCTGCAGAACTCGTAGTGTGCCAGTCTGGAAACAACGGTGGCGGTGGGTTTACCGCCACCGTTGTTTCCGGAGCGGCAGTGTCATAATGAGGCCCAATGATTTGTAATGCAAAAAAATCAAATTGTACACAAATAAGACATAGGGCCTCATTACGACCCAGGCGGTAAGTTACCGCCTGGGTCGTACCTTTACCACCATGGCGTAAACTACGTTTACGCCATGGTGGTTGGCGGACTTACCGCCCCATTCCGAGGTTGGCGGGGCGGTAAGTCCCCAATCCCCATTTACCCTTCCCCATTCCCATTTTTGCCCCATAGGGCATAATGGGAGTGGGGAAGGCGTTATTTACGCCACCGTAAATTACGGTGGCGTAATTAACAACAAGGTCCCTTAGCGCCATGGATTTTAACACCTGCTAAAAGCAGGTGTTAAATCCTCCATGGCGCTAAGGGACCTCGGAATCAGGCGGTAAGGGTCGGCGCTGTTTACGCTGCCGTAAACCCCTTACCGCCTGGGTCGTAATGAGGCCCCCACATTCAGTTCATTTGATTTATGACTGTAGTACCTTATACACTGAGAAAACATTATGAAACCTTTGTAAAACGTGTAGCCCTGTTCCAAATTTCATACGCGGCTGAATTGGTTACTACAGACTGGGCCCCCATCAACATAGACCAAAATTGTTCGTCTCGAAAGCTTTCAATTACACTTACAAAATGACATAACCCCTTCTATGAACTTCAATCAAGGCTATGCATGATGTTAAAATATGTAGAGCAGTCTCCATCTCTTGTTTACAACATCTATATGAGTCATCCCGAGGAACAGAAACTTTCCAGTGGCTGATGCATTCTTTTGTGGGAAGAATAAAGAATATTGAAACGTAAATACAGGATGGAACTAGCTGCCCTATAGTTAAGGAAAAACCCATAAGCATTGACTTTTCTGAAAATGTTATTTGTAATGCCTTTTAACGCAATCGAAGAATGCGGGTGAAATGTTCCCAAAAAACCTCTCGGAAAGACCTGGACCCCACAAAAGGGAAAATGTGGGCACATTTGTCAAACAGTTCAAAAGCTATTAAGCAAAGAAATAAATTGCCAATTTCCATTGAATGGGCGCACAGTGAAAACCTCTACATGGATTTGCACCAAATAAGAAGAAAACTGTGGGACAATTGTGGACTACGCGCTGCAGATGTTACTTATTTTGGTTTAGTATACATCTGTCAAATATTCATTAAAATGCACACTTTGCAACACATTTTACCAAAAATCTTCCCTTTGGTACTACTCAAAGGTCTGTCACAAAAGGAATGAATTGGCATTTGCAACTGTGAGCCAGTTTTTCATTGACACCCCGGGCAATGGTATGCCCCAGTCTGACCCTGTGAAGACTATGCAAGGAAACTAGGAGATTGTTCGGGGCACCACCAGGAGGGGGCAAAATTGAGAATAAAATGGCTCTTCAAGTGACAAATGTTTCTCTCTTGCAATTAAAAGAGGGCCCAAAAATGGCATCCACCTACGGTGGCACCAATCTTGGCAGCAGCAGGGAAAAGGAGCACAGAAAATTTATTTGAGGTGCTTAGTCGGGAGCACTTTCTGGATTTGTTGCAGTTTATTATTTTCCCCCCATAAAAAATGAAACACTTGGGGGCGCTGTTGAGCAGCCTGCAAGATGGCTGCCTAGCTTTCAAGCTCCGTGCCCGACTGCTGTATATCCGCCCGCATCAGCGGTTCCCTGCACCATCCGACGCTGGGAGTGAGCGCATCGTGTTTGCCTTCCTCGGAGCGACATATTGATCCATGTCGGGGTGAAAAACATAACTTTATCACCGAGCAGGACCCCTTTTTTCTCCTGACCCTGCCCCCCGCTCATTGAGGCCTACCGAGCCGCGTGTCATTGCTGCAGGCCCGGCCCCTGTATGCTACTGTGATTTTGACTTCCTAGACCTAGCGGAGCGGCTGTCTGCCTCTGATGCCCTGGTGCCCGCTGGAGCGGCGGACTATATTTCCTCCTTGCCTGGCCGCCTGCGCACCTGACCCTCTGCGCGTCGCTTGGGTGGCGCTTCCCTCCCGGTCCTGTCCCCCATGGGCCTAGGAGCGCCTGAAGTTGTTGCTGTCCTGAGCGGCTCCTTGTTGCTGGCTGGCCCAGAGGACGGGCTGGCGCAGCGGATGCGACCGGTGGTGTGGTGGTGACTCCGGCTGGTGGCCGCCCAATTGACTCATCCATCCATCCAGCCTCTCTGGGGCTGCCGAGGCGATACCACTGCCCCAGAGATAACACGGCCTCCCCCGCCTGTGTCCGGCCCGCCGTCCGTCCCCCCCAAGAAGCACCTATGGTGCGATGCTGACTGCTGCCACCCGCCACGAAATTGGGCACTGCGGCCCATCCGCATATCTTCTTCTCGGTCCCCTGAGAGCGGTCCGGGGCGGTGGAGGCCTCGGCTGCGGCTGAAAGACTTGAACTGCGTGCCAGCATGTGAGGGGGTGGGGGGCTGCGGTTGGTGTGTTTAACCTGCGCTGGGCTGGCCTGCAACGTGAGTCCCACTGGATCTGGGGTCCCTATACTAATCAAACTGCTGCGGAACTGTAGGCCCGGGGCGATAAACGGGACTGTGGGGCCCCTCTGGCCTGCGACATGCTGCGACGCCGCCCCCCTGCATGATCCTCGACGCCGCTGCGGATTCAGCCCCCCTCCTATGGACCCAACACCCTCGGAGACCGGCCCTGGCCACATCTGGCCGCCCACACTCTGTGCCTGTCCTGCGGCCTCTGTCTACGCCCTCCTCCTGCCGCTGCTGCTACTAATGAGGTCTGGGGCCCCGCTCTGGAACGTTGTTGCCCAGTGAGCAGCTCAGCCCTACCCCCACCCCGAATTTGAATTCCTGGTAACGGGAGATTGAGGCACCCCTTCTTGTCTCGATACTACTGTATCCAGGGGGCCCAAGGACCACGGACCTAACACCCTGTGCACTCCCGTAGCATGCCAAGTAAATCACGTGGGACCAATAAGGCGGGAGCAATGGACAAATACGCTAAGTCGCTTCACAGACAGGAGCGGGGAGGGTCACCACTGAACCAGGACGATTCTGAGGCACCCTCGTGCCCCCCTCAGCCTGACCTCACCACCTTGAGGGAAACCATGGCGAAAAACTTCGCATCATTCCACGAGAAGCTGGATGACATTAATGCAAGTGTTGCCTCTATGCGGGCCAAATTGCATCAACATGGTACCAGGCTGGCGGAGGCCGAGACACGAATCGGGGCCAATGAGGATGAAGTGCACACTCTCCAAAACACTGTTTCTGAACTGGTGCGTGATATGAAGCAAGTCAAGGCAAAATGCGATGATTTGGAGTCCAGGTCCCGTCGGAATAATCTCTGCATCGTGGGGGTCCCGGAATCCGCCCTCAAGGGCAAGATGGAGCAGGCTGTTGAAAATCTGCTTAGGGACCTCCTGGGTAATCCCCAACTCTCCCCGTTCTTCACGATTGAGCGTGCTCATCGGGCGCTGACCCCCCGTCCCAAGGCGGGGGACTTCCCCAGGCCGATCATTACCAAGGTTTTGAGTTTTCGGGACAGAGACCATATACTATGCTTGGCCCGGGAGAAGGGGGAACTGAAATTAGAATCTCAGACTATTAGAGTTTTTCAAGACTTTTCCACCAGTGTGCAAATGGAGCGCAGGCAGTTCATTGGCGTGAAAAAGTTGCTCAGGGAGAGGAAAACTGAGTATGCCATGCTGTTCCCGGCACACCTGAAGCTTACTCATCGCAATAAGTTATACTTTTTCACGGTGCCGGAGGAAGCAGTGAAATTCATCGAAGCCCACATCCCGCTTCCCGACTCGGTCGAGGAGCCAATAGGTGATGGCTGAAGAGGAGAACGCTGACCCGCACAGGTGGTTCGCCATGGGCGCTGTTAACACATGCGTCGTCTATAATTCCCTTGTTGTACTCACGAACCCTGCATCCTCTATATCCTCTGCTAATTGTAACCTGTTGTTAAGGCTCCCTGTATTGTACTAATTGATACCGCTACATGATACACGGTGCGTTGCACCAATCTCACACTCAAGTTGGGTTAACGGCAACAGCGACCCCCGCTGCAGCTGCAATGCCGAGTTTGGCATGTTATGACCGTTGTATGCGCCTCAGTTGGGCGTGCAGGCAGGTGTGCCCCTGTTCCGTTGGGCGCGCCTTTGTTGGGTCTTGGGGCGGGTTCTTGTGCACTGCTTGGTTGGGGAGGGCACTGAGGGTGGGGGGTTGCAAGGTTGAGGGATGTTATCTTAAAAATGGCAAGGAGAGTGTGGCTTGGAGGGTGGAAGTGTGTGTCACTGCATTGATAATCACCACATGGTCAACAATCAAAGCTACGCGATGCTGGGATATCCCATAAAGTCGTAACATGGCTATTAGGCTAATGTCATGGAATGTTCGGGGGCTCAGTAATTTCACTAAGGCCCGCAAGATAACGGCATACGCCCAGAGGCATGGGGCCAATATTCTCCTTCTACAAGAAACCCACGCACTTGCGCATCCCTCCACCTCTCTGGCGCCGGCATGGGGCGCCAATAAATTCAACACCGCATATTCCTCTCAGTCCAGGGGAGTTCTAACCTTGATTCACAAATCAGTGGAATTTACCTTACGCACTAGCCACATAGATCGAGAGGGTAGATACGTGATCCTCCATTGTCTATTAGCTAACACGGAGTGCCTGCTGGTCAACACATACGCCCCGAGCATAGACACACCCGACTTCTTCGATGATATCAATATCCTACTTCTGAGATACATCAGGATCCCGGTTATTTGGGGGTGGGGACATGAATCTCATACTAAACACTGAGCTTGACAGATCGGACACTGCACACAGGACGATGTCCAGAGCTGCTCGCCGGCCCCAGGCACACATGGGCCCAGCTGGCCTAATTGACGCCTGGAGAGCACTCAACCCACTGGCTAGGGAGCACACGTTTTACTCTTCTGCACACGACAGTCATTCCAGAATCGATCTCTTCCTCCTGTCGGCCGGGCTGATGGGGAAGAACTTCAGCATGCAGATATTACCACGCACACTTTCAGACCACTCCCCAGTGACACTCGACATTACCCTGCAGCCTGCACTACCTCGTCACTCCAACTGGCGCTTTAAATCTGAGGCACTACATGACATAGTTTTTAAGGCCGACATCCTTGCGGATATCAATTCGTTTTTTGACAACAATAAACGTCATGACACAACTTATGGGGTCCGGTGGGAGGCTTTCAAGGTGTTCATCAGAGATGTGTATCTCTAGGGAAGCAGGGGTCCTGAAAGACATTAGGAACTCTTTACAATGCTCTGAGTCAAAGTTCAAGGAACGAGAGCGTGAATACGCCTCTGCTCCCTCCCCCCCCAAGCTGGCACAGATACGTGCGGAATTGGAGATCTTTGAGGTGCATGCCCTCAGGGAGATACGATATTATGCACGACCCATTGCGGCTCGTGAGTATGGCGAGGGGGAAAGACCCGGTCGAACCCTGGCCAGGCTGGCCCGGATTGAGGGGGGCAGAACCCGTATTGACAGTATTAGGAGCAAGGATGGTGTCCGACATTGGGCTGACCAACCCATTCTTGAGACCTTTTCGGAATACTATGCTGCCCTCTATGCCCCACAGAGTGAGCATAGCCCTCAGGACCTGGATCGTCTCCTTGACAGTATCCCCATGTCCTATATATCCCACACCACTAAAGAGCAGCTGGACGCTCCCATCTCTCTCGACGAGATCAATGAGGCTATTTCTGCCCTCACCAAAGGCAAGGCCCCCGGTCCGGATGGCCTGACCGCTGAATTTTATCAAGAGCATGTTGCTCTACTGGCCCGGCGCTTGCATGAAGTGTGGGACGAGTCCCTCCACCTTGCCACTCTCCCCCAGTCCCTGCGTGAGGCGATTATCACTGTACTCCCGAAGCCAGGCAAACCCCCGGAGGAGTGTGGCTCCTACAGACCTATTTCTCTTATGAATACAGACACCAACATTTTCCCCAAGATCATTGCGAACAGGTTCCTCCCCATCATGACGTACCTAATCCACCCAGACCAAAGCGGCTTTGTCCCTGCCCGCTCCACTGCTTTAAATATCTGGCGCCTATTCAATGTCATCTCTAGAATTGACCCTAAAGCTAACGCGGTTGCTGTGACACTAGACGCCCAAAAGGCATTCGATATGGTTTCATGGCAGTACTTGTAGGCGGTGCTGGAGAAGATGCGAATCGGCCCACGCATGCTCTCCTATATCAAACTGCTCTACACAAACCCAGTGGCCAGAGTCCTGGTTAATTGTCATCTCTCAGCTCCCTTCACCCTCCACAGAGGGACGCGCCAGGGGTGCCCATTCTCCCCCCTACTATTTGCGATGGCTATCGAGACAATTGCGGACAGTTTAAGAGACAAACATACTCGTAAGTGGATACGCCTGCGCGACACACCCAAAATTATATCATTGTATGCGGACGACATGGTTCTGTATATCAGGGACCCCTCAGTCCACTTAGACCCAATCATCCGTGAGATAATCAAAATAGGTACATTTTCGGGCTTCACTATAAATTACACCAAATCAGATATCTTCCCTCTCACGCCTGGAACCCCTCAACCATCATGCGAATTTCCACTCAGGTGGGCCCCAGAAGGCATTAAATATCTTGGGGTTCAGGTCTCTCTGTCTAGGGCCTCCCTATTGGCTGACAACTACGGTGCTGCTGCGCAGTACGTGGAAGCTAGAATGAAGAGGTGGAGTAGTCTCCCCCTGTTCCTAGCCGGAATACTGTCGCTAATCAAAATGATTATAGTTCCAAAGCTCCTATACATATTCGGCAACATCCCACTCTGTCCCGGGAAGCACTATTTCACAGACTTACACGCAGGGTTTGCCAGGTTCCTGTGGCACACCGGGGCCGTCCGCAGGAAATGGCAGCATATGACTTTACCATACGAGAAGGGGGGTCTCAACGCGCCGGATATAGCTCGATACTGGATTGCTGCACAAGCCCAACACGCAACTCACTGGTATAAACACCAAGACCCACCTCCTCATGTCAAACTCGATATCTTGGCAACCGAGGAGATAAGTGTTATGTCCCTGATCCTCGTCCACTCGTATCATTCCGACGCCCCGGCTGACCCAGTGTCCACCACAATCAGGGCATGAAAACAGATGCTGCAACCCCACTCTAACCTCCGTCCGTACTATAAATGGATGCCCATGTGGTCATTCCCAGGCCTCGCCCCCATGCAGGATTAACTCCTCATGCGACACTGGCTGGACCTGGGGTATCGGGCGCTTTCCGACCTATTCCCCGAAGGGAAATTCATCACCCCGCAGACATGGAGGCCAGGGCACTCTGGTTCACCACTGTGGTTACTGCAATACTTTAGACTCAGAGCGGCAGTGCAGGACATGTGGCCCTCATACCCGGACGAACCCCCAGAGTCCACCGAAATCTGCTATATTACTAACTCTGCAGGGGGCAGGGGCATGATATCCGTCCTTTACAAAATGTTGATAGAACGTACTGCAGAACCATCCTATAAGATTTATGATGCATGGAGCCAGGAACTGGGGTTGGCAATTACTGATGAGATGTGGGCGAAAATGTGTACACACACACGTAAGGTTTCCCTCAACTCCAGATTTAGATGTGTGCAATTTAAACTCCTTAATCGCCTGTATTATACTCCTCATGTGGTTGGGAAGTTCGCACGAAATCAACCCCACGTTTGCCAGAGATGCAAATCCAACGTGGCGGATCACGCACACATGTTCTGGTCCTGTGGGGCGCTGGCCCCGTTCTGGGAGGCTGTGCTCGAGGCCCTCTCGGAGATGGTGGGGTTCCAGATTGATCCTGACCCCCTGGCTGTGTTGTTCGGGTGGTGGGTGGGAGAGGGGGCTAGACGGGTTGCAAAATTTTTTAACGTGGGAGCCATAGTGGCCAAGTGATGCATTCTGCAGTATTGGAAGCGGCAATCCCCCCTATGCTAGAAATGTGGCTTAAGGCTCTCACTTGGACACAGGTGTGTGAGGAGGACTATATCAATACATTGCCTGTGAATGCTCGCCCCAAAAACGTGTGGACAGAGTTCTGTAGCTATTTGAACAGCAAAGCTGATTTGGAGCTCTTATCCTCGCCCCCATCGCCGGATCAGACAGGGGTGAAGGCTGAACTGTGACTCCCCCCACTGGGCTTGAACTGTTTTTGTGAATGTGCCTGCCCTGTCACTAATGCACTGATTGTTTGTCCATACCCTTAAACATGTAATACGTTTTGTTGATGTAGTATGTAATGCACCTGCTACTGCTCCTTGCCAATAAAGAGAAGTTTAAAAAATAAAATAAATAAAAAATGAAACACCCATTTTAGCATAAATCTTGCTTCTTGAACTATTCACTCCCTTCTGGCCTACCTCAGTTGGCTCTATGTTGTTAGCTCTGCCCGAGCACTGATTCTTTCATTCAATTATAGACCCAGTCATCCAAATCGTCACTCAGATTACTCGCTTGCTCACTCCTTGACATAATCATTCAGTCGCTCACTCGGACAGTTGCCTTGATGAGTGAGCAATCCGCAGAACCCTTTGGGAAATGTGAAACTTGAAGAAGAAAAGACAAAGAACAGAATGTGTTCTGTGCAGAGAATACAATACAAAACTGCTGAAAACAAGATCTTATATCTGTGAGTTTCCTACCAAAGGGATGACTTCCCTTCCCTTTGGCGTGCACATCCTGTGTGACACAGTTGCCTTTTCTGTCTGTCACCCATATGCCACAATACCTCTGATTTGTTGCCATTTATTTATTCAAAGCCGGATACAAAATTCATGGAGAGATCCTTCGTACCAGATTCTGTCCATAATCTTTGGTGGATAGCTCAAGGGCAAGGTGCTGGCCTTGGAAGCAAAACGACGCAGAGCAACACAAGTTTGATCCCGTTGTCTGCACTTAGAAACCACTGCGTAGTTACAAATAACCAACTATAATATCATCCTCTGTCAAACAAATAAAAGGGTGTGTCCAGGATTCCAGTTCTGTGCTACCATACTCTTTTTTTCCTGAATTTGCTTTTGATGAAGCTTGGACACCTCTCATTTGAAATGTCATAGCCATTTTAGCTGGATCAATTCTTCTCCATTGCTGTTGTGTTTTTTATTTGTAAAACAACGTACTTTGTTCATTAATTGACTTTAAAACGACTCCTATAGGTGAGTGGTGAAATAGTAAGCCAAGTTGCATTTAATAGTACAGGTTATCAAAGCATGTACACGCGGAAAAATAGTGGCATGAAGTTCTAGAGAAAAGATGATATTAAATTAATATTACTGTAATGATTCATTTCATATTTTCTGGAGATTAGTAGACCTAGGAAAGGAGTTGGCAACTTTTTTCAAATCTAGGTAAGTAATCAGCATTACATAATCCCCACAGCAACACCACGGTGCGTCATGGCAATGTATGATTTCACAGAATTTTGACAAGCGTGTGCCCTATCGATGCGTACTTGGTCAGGGGAGGCTTACACACTGTTTTCAGTCGTACAGTTATCAGGAAAGGTTATATGTAAAGTAAGGTTTTCATTGGCGGCCATTTGTATTCCTGCTGTGCTGCAGATATTTAAATGCGCCATGTCTGTCTCGCCAAAGAGCATGCCTTTGTATCTTGTTACCCGCGGTCTAGCATCGCAATATCCACTGAGCTGATGTAATGTCTGCTGATAAGCGGACCGTGGAACATGAGGTGAAGAAGTATTCAGAGCAAACAGGCGGCAGGGGGACTGCGAGTGCCACAAGACATCAAGCTGACCTTGTTTGGGGTTATTAGTGAGACAGCTACTCTGACAGCACATTGGCCCTGATTCACAAGCGCAGTGTTTTTTTTTAAGATGTCCAATTATTTTAAATGCCCATGTCCCCTTATTTACAAAGGTGACCTGCACACGTCTGTGGGCCAATGCAAATGATGCCCTGTCTGCCCCATGCACAAATTAGGGTTGGGGTGCACCAAGAGATAGGTGTGCACTGCCAGTTTATTTCACAGAGGTGGGCCTTTAAAAGGCCTATATCATTGTGAAATGTCACAAACAGAAAAAGAAGAAAATACATTCCTATTTGAGGGATAGAAATGCAAGTGGGACAACAGTGGTTCATAACGCGGCTGTCACACTAAAACACAATGCATGAAAGGGGGATAAATTAGCCTATCAAGCACTGTGGATCCCCCTCTGCCTGTTCCAGACAGATGCTGGTGAATGTTTTTGTTTTTTGGCCATATTAAAGTGCAGAACATTTGTGAGTTTGGGGTCTGCTTTAAAATGCAGAATGTCCTCTTTCAACTGCCTTCTTTATGGCACAGGTAGTATAGCTCAGTGGTGTAAAGACTGGAGGGGGTATCTGTACTCCTGCTCTCTATATGGCAGAGTAGAAGCACAGAGCGGCCCAGCCAAGATTCTCTATATGGTAACGTTGTACGAGCAATCAAGGCTTAAGCTCTCAGGAGGTGATGCAGGCTGGTTCTTAAGTACCATGTAGTCCCCAATCCCCCGCAAAGGAATGTCCACACACTATGTTAGTGATAACACAGTTCTTTAGATAAATAAGGTTCAAGTTATATACACACACAATAACACACTTTGTGCTCATGCAATACTATAATGGTAAATATGTACAATATCTTCTATGTGGTACCACAGTTAACTCTTTATTCCATTAAATGGACCAACTGCTGACAGTCTCAATGGCATACAAATCAAATAGTGAAGTGAATCAACAATAGACATGAGAGGGAAGACAAGTTGGGTTAAACAACTGGCAGCATACTGGGTCCCTACCACTAGACACAGTTCTGTGTGAGGATCCCCCCACCTGGGCAACCTGTACAAAAAGTGTATCAACAAGCCCAGTCCATATAGTGTTTAATATAGTCTTTGTTCCTTCTAGAAAGGTTCAACTACCCCAATGCACCTGGTTTAGCAGAGTTATTCGATGGGTCGTCAACAGATCCTTCTTGAGTGAACTCCCTTTAAGGCAGAGCCATGGATTGTCAAGATTCCTTGAACAAAAGATTAACAATGTCGTTGAGGCAGCAGTTTCGTTCCTTGTGGTGCTCGTTGACAATTGTTCGTGGATATCCTGCGAAGATGAGGCGGCGGTGCACCTCGATGACGGGAGTTTGTTGCTGCAAAGAGTACTGAATGAAGAACGTAGGCCCAGCAAGTGTGTCGGGACATCAGCGTTGGGGTCGATGATCGGGACTCGACCACGGCTGGCTTCCGGATCTACGTTGGCGTCTTTGTGTACTTTGTGTGGCAGCAAACCCACCAGCGCATTCTCCTCGGTTCTTCGCGACCTCTACTTTCTCCAGTGGGACAAAGCGGTAGACATTGATGAGCAAGGGAGTCCTTGATTTTAAAGTGTCTTAGGCGATGGAGCGTTGCGGCTCCGGTTAAAGAGGTTACATCGGTCCTCCGAACCTCGGTCGACGGTGGCAGTCATCGATGGCCTAGATATCCTGGCGCTTCGCTTCAGATTCTTCGGCAGACCCCGTCTCCGGTCGGCAGCCTTTTGATGACTGTCTTCCAAGGAGTCTTGGTGAAGGTAAACTGGTGCACGATGTTCCCTCGTAGCTCGGGAAGAGGTCTCCGAGCCAGGTCCTCTCTTGGATCAGTCCTCGAAGTCACAACAGCTTTCAGATTGCATCTAAGGAAAGCAGCAGCAATTCTTCTTCTTCTGGTTCAGCTTCGAGGGTAAGCATCAAGTTTCGACTTCAGCTTTTAAACAATTCCAGTAAGGGAGAGGTCCCCAGATATACTGTTCTGTTGCCATTCACACTGCTGAATCATTCAGAAAGATATTCAGCAGGAGCCAGCCAATGAGGCTCAGAGTGCATTGAGGACATCTTCTCCATCCAGACACTCACAACAAGGAATGTGGATTGGGACAAGCACCCAGCCATTCAGCACGCCACACTGCATTGATACCAGTTTCAGGCAAGGCTGTCTCATTCATTGTGTCACACACCAGAAACCAGACACCCATAACATGAAATGCATATTGGTCCCACACTCCATTCACCCAGGTCCCTCCCCAAGAGTGTACCCACAACATACCGTCACTGGGAAGGCTCCAGCCAGTCTGGCCTGGACTTCCCCCACAATACCATATATGGAACTTCCATCCAACAGCCAGTCAGGGGAAGGGACAGATTCAGGGCTTCCCAAGACTTTGGGAAAACAAGGTAACAGGCAATAGAAAGAAAGAGGCCACAGGGGCCATCTTATCTCCTATCAGGAATCAACTGATTCCAATGGCAGGGTCTGGGCATCTCAAAATGGAGGATGCTCAGAGCACCTGTCAAATTAAGCATGGAGCTGCCACCAGCCCATACCCTACTCTGTGGGCCACACGCAGGTGCCCAAAAACATGCACTATGAGTACAGTGTTGTACCCCCACCCATGGGTGCCATAAGGGTAACCCAAGGGTCTGTTCACCACAACCAAAAAGAGGAAGAGCTGCACTGCCAGGAGTCCCACATGGACTCCTGGGCAGAAAATAACACAGAATACACAGGATAAAAGGAGTACAGGACAAGGATATGGAGGCCCTGTCCCTCTACTACATTTCCAGCATCACAGGTGGCAACACGCTTTTCTTGGAAATAAGGCAACACAGAGCAACAGAGGTTTCAATCCCGGTTCTGCGCTTAGAAACCTCTTTAGTATTAAGCATGTTATAAAAGAACAATTATAATAGTAATAATTGCTCACCACAGTGAAAAGGGACATCTGTCACCATATTCAGAAGCCTTTTACTGAGCAAGAATCTAATATTTTGGTGCAACTGAAAGGGTATTGTCACTATCTCTTGCACCATCAGATATTTCAAAAATGTGAACCATTGAATCCAATGAGGGCTGTGTTTGGCTCTATTGCATGTGGAAAGAATCCTTACACACAAATGATTTAACAACCTATCTTCTGTAATATTCAGACTCATAACACTCAACCTGGCTCTGCATCACATGTTGAGTGGAAACATTCCACTGAGCAGCAACTATTGCACTATATGCAGTCTATTACAGCGAGACCAGTGAAGATGAGTAAGCCTGGCCGAACGTTCTCCAAAGTGATCTGGGGGCCGCCTTGAATCTATTACTGAGATTTTAGTCGGCTCACAGGTTCCTAGGGATATTTCTTCCGGCCCAAATTGGCCCGAATCTCGATCAAGAGCCTTAAACCTTCAGAGAAAGTTCAGGAGAAGTTTGGGCAGGTTTGGGCTGATTTTTGAGAGAACACACACACAACATAACATAAAAGGCTTCACTATGGGAGAAAACGGTTAAGGCAGAGGTAGGGTCGAGTGCGCCTGGCGGGGGGGGTTAGCAAGAGGAAATGGAGTCTTGTGCATCTGTGAATATTATCCAAGTAGGACAGCATGTTAGTCTCTACAGATTGTAGATTGATGCACCTACAGCAGTGATCTATGTGTAACCTGCAGTTCTGAACCTGTGTAAGAAGAACTATGTCTTTCAGACTTTTGAAGTTGATAAAATAGTAAAGCCTTGGTCTTCTTGTCATCATTCATATGTTGAAGAATTGTGTATTATTGACATTTATAATATTACAAAAAAGGCAATTCTTAACAAGAAAAGTCAGTCAAGCATTAGAGGTGCATGAAGTTTCATACCGATGAGTTTGTTTTCATGAGGGCTACTCAGGTTCTTTATTTAATAATAAGAAGAGTACATAGCTGCAGGTCCGTTGCCTGATAAACGCCATTAGAGCTGAAGCAGAGTTATGCACATGTCACACATTCATGATGTAGTCTTTAATGTTTTTTAAAGGAGCGCTATTTAGTCAGCTAGGATTACAATAATATGAGCTCTGTCTCTAGGAAAAACACACATATCATATCTACAGTACGCGGCTTAAAGTTTCAGGCAGCACCATACATACTCCTGACACAAATGTGTGTAAGGGATTCAGCCAGTGCATCATGCGTGCTGCAGCGCAGTCTCCTGGAAATGCACTAGCCACTTTGTGCACCCTTCCCCATCTCCACATACACTCACAGTATTTCTGTTTGTTGATATCAACTGTTTTAATACGACCACATTCTTGAGTATTAAGTTTCTTTTAAAGCAATACATGTTTTGTCAGCTGCAGACAGAGAGTTCATTTTTGCTTTCTATATTAAAGAAACAGCCAGTTGCAAGCCATTATTCATGTAAACACTTTGGCCCTCATTACGACCCTTGCGGAATTCGGAAAACGATGGCGGAAATGCAATACCGCCATCGAATAGCGCTCGGTGCGACTATGACCCGTCACCGCAAAGTACGAAGCCATTAGCAACACCGTAGTGAACGCCAACGCTAACTGCACCAAGCACGCGCGCGCGCGCCATGCCAAACCGCAAACACCACCATGGCGCAAGGGTACGCCAATTCCGACCCTAGCGGACATGTACCTAACGCCATCAAGCATGGCGGAATGTACCATTCCGCCATGGTGAGAAGTACGGCATCGCGAATCAACCGTAAACGGCCCCACTGAGTGCCTGTATACCGCTCCCTGGCCACAAAGTACAACTCCCCGTAGGTGCAATGAAGTCACAATGCAACCATTGAAATGTACAAGTCACCCATGCATGCCAACGAACAAAAGAAACACAACAGGGGCCAATGGGAGCTGCAGGGCACAGATGGCACGAATACAGAAGCCATCCCAATGGACATGACCACAGTCCCCCACCAAGAAACGCACGCAAACACAGGCACCTGTGACCAGCAATATTCCGAGAATCACATCATTCCACCAGTCCACCTGGCTGACCGGCATCTGTTACACAAAACCCAATCCCCCGCCCCTGAGCATGACAACATTCAAACTGTCATATTGGCAGCCCCCATCCCTGACCTCACGGGCTTCGTAGGCAAACGCGCCCAGTACAGTACCACGCAACTAAACTCCGAAGCTGGAACCCAATGCAGATCTCCTCACAATACATCGCCCCCCAAATAGGCATATGCCACATCACTTGCAAAGAAGAACGCTACACGGGCCAAATCAGAATAGAAATTTAATGCACATCAAAATCACCAAGCCCATACAGCCATCAGGCCATGAACTCCAAAACACTTTTCACCATTGTGGGCTGCATCCGCAAGAAATGACCAGCCACTACTTGTGTGACGCCCTGTTCCCTCATGGTACACAGAGCCACATTCACGTACGAAAAGGCAACATGGAAGCGCACAGAACCGCAGGGCCGTCCCAATGGGGAGGCACTAGTCCAGCTGAAAGGCCGAAATGTTGCTCCGAGCCACCAGTACTGCGTAAGGGCATGTGGGCCATTGGCGATCGTCCCATAAGATCTACATTCGAACAACTCACTTCAATGATCACACTAAATCCACAGCCATATGCATGCTAGCCCACTCCAAAGGATCATCACCACCCCAAAACCACTTGCGACTCATAACCATCTATATCGAGGTGCAAACACCATCACAAACGAGTGTACCTGTGCATGCGTCTGTCAAAACAGAATCCATCAGATGGGAATGTAAACGTGCATGGACACAAGTGTCTGAGGGCGCGTCGAGACAGGGAGGGCTCAACAAGGACAGATAGACGATGGTCCCACTATGGCAGCCCTGCATCACATAGCGTAGGGGAGGCGGATAGATCCCAAGAAGCCCTGTACATGGCAAACTCTGTATCAAATCACCTGCCCATGCATCCATTCATCATTCCCTCATCCCGGGATTAAAACGCCTGAATATTTACTCACATAACATTAGAAATATCCATTGAGTCTGTGCGTTATGCAGCCTGCAAAATCCACAGTGCCCCAGCCCGTAATTCCAGTGTAGTGAAGTAACATGTATTTGGGAACGCCCGGCCTCATCGCCCACGTCGCTATTGCGCATCCCAAACTATTCATATCAATCATTGCATCCTCGCCATGGCCCCTGTCTCAAGGACATTGAACAATAGTACGTTATATTTGCAGTCAGACCTGTGGGCATTTCCTCGCCGCTAGCTGAAAACCGAAAGCGCCGCCCTTCGAATTCCTCATTTGCAACATCACGTCGAAGAGGCATCTGTGGCCGTTTGAAATCACTAATTATTCCATCGAGTGCGGCTGTGTGTGAAAATGGCAACTGCCTTCACCCACAAATGGGACGCCCCGCCCGTCGTTGCAACTCGGTACAGTGATGCATGAGGGCCCACCGTTACTCGAGTACTACGTTCCACTGACCCTTCACAAGTCTGTTCGCGACTGCACAGATAGTATGTGAAACAATGGGACCACAGCAGAATGAACATATCAACCAATCTTACACGGCCATCGGGTACAAATACATGATTGCAATAGCAAGATGCCATTCCCCGAATTGCAGCGTTGTGCGCGGGACGTGCTCAGCCAAAGGGGAGAGCAGTTTGCACAGGTGGAATTAATCACCACAGGTGGAGGCCATACAGCCTGAAAACACATAAATTGCACAGCCAGTCTCCTCCCACAACCACACCGAAATGCTACCGGCAGGACTCGCGATGTTGGCCCTGGGGGACCTGATAGCACTGCAAGTACTCCAACTCCAAGAAGAAGACGAACACCAACTACAACCGGCCGCACGGAGGAGACGCAGGAGGAGGAGGAGGCCAAGGCAGGGCCAGCAAGGGCCGCCAGCACAGCCACTACCACCACGCAGGCAGCCCGCAATCCCACGCCTCCGAGCACATCCGTTCAACCTCACTGATGAGCAGATCCACACCCTCTACCGTCTGGACCGGGACACCATAGCCGCCATTGTGGACATGACACAGGCTGACCTTGTCAGCATGATAGATAGCCCAACCGCCATCCCACCCCTACTGAAGGTGGTGTCTGTACTCCACTTCCTGGCCACAGGCACCTACCAGCACACAGTCGGACAGTTGCATGGCATTTCTCAGCCACTGTTCTCACGGACACTATTGCAAGTGCTCGATGCCCTCCTGCAGCACGCAGACGACTACATCTCTCTACTACGCTCGGAGCAGGAAATTACCAACACAAAAGTGGGATTCCATGCACTTGCCGGCATACCGGGTTGCATTGGTGCCATCGACTGCACCCATGTGGAATTGGTCGTCCCACATGCCATGGAGGCCCAGTACCGCAACCGAAAACAATTTCATTCTCTGAATGTACAAATGGTGTGTGACTCCAACAGGATCATTACACATTGTTGTGCCCGATTCCCTGGATCAACCCATGATTCTATGGTCTGAGGAACTCTACAATACCACGCTACATGGAGCGACACGCAGGGAACAGATCCTGGCTACTCGGTGAGTCTCATTACATGCATGATAATGTGGGGTATGTGATTCGGCAATGACCTGGCAGGAAGGGGGGGGGTGTGCGTACGTAGCAATGGCATTCCACATCATACGTTTCTCGTCCACATACAGGTGATGCTGGATATCCACTGAAGAGATGGCTCCTCACACCAGTCCGGAACCCACGGGACCAGCATGAGGAGGACTACAACCATGCCCACTCACGTACCCGTGTAGTCATTGAACAGGCATTCGGCCTACTGAAGGGTCGTTTCCGCTGCCTCAGCAGGTCTAGCGGGGCACTCCTGTACCGCCATGAGAAGGTTGCAAAGATGGTGATGGCATGTGTCATGCTCCACAACATGTGCGTACGTAGAAATGTGCCCATGCCCCCTGACGCAGAACTGCAAGCACCTGATGATGGTCATGATGAGGGTGGGGATGTGGCAGCACCTCATGGAGTCTGCGAGGCACCGGAGGGCCGTGACATTCGTCAGCATCTCATTGATGTATGCTTCTAGCACTCACGCCTGGTGGCTGATACATGGACACGGGACTCGTGGCACTGTGTGTGTCTGGGACATGCACAATATGGACTGTACGCCTATGATGGCCTAGTACACAAAGATCAATGTCCACACATCTCATTGGTTGATCGTGCACTGTTTATGGCATATGTGATATCATGTTGTACACCCTATCGACCCGCCACCCAAGTGAGCCCAACACACCCCCTCCACCCTCCTACCTCCCCCCCGAACACCAGTGTCCAAAGATGCTCATTGTCAGTGGGCAGTCGCTATTGCAAGCCCCCTCTGCGGGTATCAGGGGCACCCCTGCCTGTGGAGCGCAGGTTCCTCCCAGATCTACGTTGGGGGCTGCCCTGGACGGAACTTGCAACGGATGATGTCTCTGCCTGCTCACGTCCATGCATGTCCCTAAGGGTTTGCGAGAGCTCAGTGAGCACACGGCGCACTGCGGCAAGTTCGGCACATACGTCCTTGGACGTCGCATGCAGTTCCCCCCTCAGGCTCTCGGTGCATCTCTCCATTTGGACTCCCAGGCTCTCGGTGCTACTCTCCATTTGTGCCCTTAGTGTCTCTGTACCTCTCTCCATTTCTGCCCTAAGTGTCTCAGTTGATGTTTCTATGTCTGCCTTAGTGCCCCCACATTCATCGGCATGGTCCTTGAGGAGCGTGGCCAGTTGCTGCTGTTGCACGATTAACTGGTCGAGGGACTGTTGCCTCTGCTGGGCCATGGCCATTTGCGGGGGTGCCACAGAGGGGCTGTTGTCCTCATGTTGCCTTGCCACAGGGCTTGTGGGGGATGGCCAGTCGTCGTCTTGTGGGTGCCCCTGCGTGGTATCCTCATGTTGTACGGGATGGGACAGACAGGGGGATTGGGACAGGTCATGGATGGATCTGACGTCGACATCCCCGTCTTCTGTGTCGGAGCATGCTGCCATCAATGGGGTGTCACCTATGGTGCTGCTGCCACCAGAGGCAGTGCCTTCTGTGGCATCCGTTGGGGGGACCTGTGGTGGTGGTGTTGTGGGCATGCTGGCTGCTGGGGTGCCTGTTGATGTTCCCTCCTCTGTGCTGCCACCTGATTTGTGCTGCTGCCCTGTCTTGATGCGTGCAGCTGAGGTGGAGGGTCTTTGGCCGTTGGTCTTGGCCCTCTTTGCAGGTGTGCTGGTAGGGGTGTCCTGAAGCTCGTCGTTTGGATCGGACCCTGTGGTGGAGTAAAGGAGGGCGAGGGTTATTGATGGGTCTGTGGGAATTGGAATGGCATTGTATCACATGCATTGGGGTGGTACCTGAGGGTGATTTGGGTCGGGGCCTTGGAGGTGCTTTCATTTGTGTGTGGAGTGAGGGTGCAGTTGTTTGGCAGCCTGCAGTTAGGGTGTGCCTGCTGCACGTGTAGTGCGTGTTTTAGGGGTTTTTAATTATTTATGTATTTATTGTGGGTTTTAACGTGCGCTATCAGGCCGATGTGTGTGGACGTTCTCCTGGACATGTGTTTCTGTTGCACTATGTGGACGCATGGTACTTCACATGGATGGACTTTGTGGATTTGGCATTGTTTTATTTGGCCCACCTACCTGAATCTTCGGATGTCTGCACTCCTTTCTCCATCCCTCCGACTCCCTCTATGCTCTCCATTCCGATGGTGGAGGCACAGATTTCTTCCCAGGGGGTCAACTTGATGGGTGATTCAGGACCTCCCCCGGTGGCTGTGGCAATGTTGCGGTTGGCAGAGAGTATGCTGCGGACGCGTATCCGCAGGTCGTCCCATCGCTTGCGGCATTGCTGTGGGGTGCGGGGTGCGGTCCCCACCGCACTTACCCGCTGTGCCACCAGAGCCCATATGGCCTTCTTGTTTGCAAGTGCCGTCCTGGTCATTTGCGTGCAGAAGACGACGGCAGCATTCTCCTGGAGGGTCTCTGTTAGCACGGTGAGTTCCTCACGGGAGAAGTGGACCTGCCGCTTGCGGTCGCACGCTTTCTTCGCTACTTTTCCCATTTTTCTTGGTTTCGCTAGGGTGGATGACGGGTTGGGGTGTGTTTCAGGGTAGTGATTTTAGTGGTTGTGTGGTTTTAGTGGTTTTATAGGTGTACGGCGGGATGTTTCCCGTTCCGGGCCCATGTTTTAACTTCCGTTTCCGTATATTTCCGGTCACCGTACTTTCCGGTAGGCGCACAATGCGGTGTCCGCTGTGATGGGTGGCGGTATTGCACCTAGGGCGCCGTACGGCGGCGGTGTGGGCCGTTTTGGGGTCATTTCCGCCATCGCGGACTTTGCACTTCCGCCATGCCGTGGTGCTCGTGCCCGATGGGTCGGAATGGGCCGCACTTTGCTCCTTCGTGCAATGGCGGAAACGCTATTTACGCTGTGGCGGTCCGGTCAGTCACTTTCCGCCAGGGTCGTAATGAGGGCCTTTGATTTCTTTGAGCATTCCTGGCAGGAAAGATTCTGATCTTCTGACCTATTCCATTAACTTCATACTTTACTTTGAACTAGTGCTGGCAGGAAAAAGTCTGACCTCTTCAATCCAATGGTCCCAGCAACATTTAATTAGCATGAATTGTCATAAGCTTAACCAGAACCTGTCATCCAAATCTTTAAACATGTTGTCCTAACATGAATCATTGAATACATTGAAATTGTGTGTTTACGGGTTCGGACAAATGTATTCACCCAGGCTTACAGATGAGCCGAGGAAAGCGCTCTTATTTAATCAGTGGAGCAGATTGTGTTTCAATGTATCCATGTCCCATGCAGATGCAAAAGAGAATATATTATACAAATGTGATCTACAAATTACCACTGACAGTGCTATAACCCATTTGACAATTTTAGTACCAGTAGAGAAAGTTGTAATATTGCTCGGAGTAAGACCAGCCTCAACTTCTCTGGTTGTGGGTGCAATTTTGGGGTGCGAGGTGCACCAGAGCTAGTGGCCCTCAACTGCCTGAGTCTGTGTAGGTCTGATGGTTTCCGTAGGCCTAAGGTCATTTCTCTCAATGCTGGAGGTCATCAGATGCGTGTCCCTGCACTTAGAGGTCTCACTGAGCACTAGGACTGACATTTCACCATTGAACAGTGTACAAGTTTATTTACCTGTTTAAATGCTCACCCGGGCACAGTGCCCTTGTGTTAGACTCATGCAACGGATTTGGCTGAGATTCTGTAGATAACTAGGTAGGCTCGCCCCGCCCCCAACCTCCCCAGACTGCAAATTCTGAAAATGATTCGTTAAAAAATGAAAAAGTTACTAAGAAAACAAAACACATAAATTAAACGAAGTTGCAGCCTAGTCCCAATTCATTTTCCCATACACAAAAAAGGTCAACTTATCCTGGACCGCACAGCCCAAACCACTGGGTGGATTTGGACAAGGTGCAAAACAACTTGGGAACCAAGTGTTGTCTTGAGGCCTTTTTGTAGTTTGGGGTTATTCCATCCAGTAGATTATTTTTAAATTTGATTTGGGGGGTGTCCCTTCTCCCAATAATATTGTTATATCTTGATTAAATTACCAAGAAATCAGGTGTTTATAAATGAAACAGCCCCATATGTTTTCTCAATGCTAGAGATAGCCGCGGCTATAGCAGAGGGTATCGGAAAATGAAATGCAGAAAAAAGACATTTGCTGGTCAAAAAACATGCAAATGCCATTAGGCTAGATGTGCTGGGAGCCAAGAGGACACCAAGTAAAATTTAGGAGTTGGAAGGGGTCTAGGGACTGAGTTTGCAACACAAAGCTTTTCTGTAACCTCAGTATCAGAAAGAATAGCTACGTCTACCCGACATCTCAACTGATGGTATGTCACAGAAACAATAAAAGTTATTGGGGGAATGGGAGAGGGCAGGGGAGGAGGCCATCAGGGAAGTGGGGGAAGCTGGCATATATGTTGGGGATGCATGCTGAGGGCTTAGGAGAGCAATAAAGCTTTTTGGTCAGTGTTTTTCTCAATAGCCATGGCTACAACAAACAGAAACAGACAATGTTATTGGGTGTTCTAATACCCCCGGGTATAGAGCAACACACCAGCTATAGCCTGGGGTAGATCCACAGCTAGCTGACATTTTGACCAAAACTGCATCACAGCAACAACACGTGTTATATGGTGAATGGGGAATTGCGGAGGCCATCAGGAGAGTGGGGTGAGCTAGCAAAGATGTTGGGGGCACTTGGTGAGGGCATGGGAGAGCAGGAAAGCATTTTTCTCCGCAGTTCTTTCCCGATAGCCGAAAAACAGAAACAGACCATGTTATTGGGTGTTATCAGATGTGTGGGTATAGAGCAGTGCGCTGGCTATAGCCTGTAGTATACCCACAGCAAGTCAACATTTTGACTGAAACTGTGTCACAGAAACAGCAAGATGAGGAGGCCATCAGTGGAGTGGGGGGCTGGCATAGATGTTGGCGGAACTTAGTGAGGGCTTAGGAGAGCAGGAAAGCATTTTCTTCAGATATCCATGACTATGAAACGAACAACACCTTTGGGTGTTTGCATTCCCACAGGAATACAGCATGCAGGCATGCATACGTAGGCGCGTTAATGTATGAATGCAATTGGTTGGTGTTACTGTTGCAATTTTGTAATTGCCTGTGATATGTTGAAGTGAAAATGTGTCGGCCATGTTAGTAGCTTGCTTACTATAGTCCTCTTTTTTATGCCATTGATTTTGGCAAGCCAAATAGACATCATGTTGTGCCATTGATCTTGGCAATTATAATAGACACCATTTTGTAGGCTTTTGTCATTTTGAGTACAGAACTCAAACTGTGCACATGTTGAGTATGTGGCTGATGTGAACATATTTTGATCTTCTGCATTAGTTGAAAGTTAGTGTTAGTGAATATTTACAGTTTTACTTGCAGTGTGGTGTGTATCAGCTATATTAACCACTGCTATCACTATTTCCCACATGCTCACATCAAGTGGAAGTTAATTGTACCATAAAGGTGTTCAGAAAGTGCATTCTTAGCTTCATAGAATTCGAAAAATCATAGTGCTGCTCATACAGCTATGCATTGTCAGTGTTTTACTGACATGCTATTAAATATAGCCATCCCTGTTCAGACACCTATGCATTATCAGTGTTTTACTCTGATGCTATTAGAAAATAGCTATCCCTAAAATGTAGCATGATTCCCTAAATATAAACTTACAGTATTTTATAAGCACTGCTACCAGATTGCATAGAGTACTAACAAAGTAAACCTGCACACACCAAATTCCAGTTACCAGTATTGTAGAAATATTGCTTGTAAAAAAGGTATAAGTGATGGGGCTCCTAATTTACCATTGCAGTTTTTTTACTTCCAATAATATAATGCTGATAAAAATACAGTATTTATATTCAACTATTTCCCTTTTTCTATGTAGATTACTTTTCAATAAAAAACGAGAACATTTTTAAAAAAACAGTTTACACTCTCAGTGGAGTTGGTTTAAATGCTGTATGAGTTTGGATGTCCCCAAGTTATGCAATGGTACATTGGAAGATTCACGGTTTAGCTGTTTTTTGCTGAACTTTGCTATTCCTTTTCTATCTCTTTTCAGTAATAGTGCTCCATCACCATGAAGTATCTATCGCCAGCTGTCAGATGTTGTTTTCATGCTGCACAATTCAAGAAGATCCAATGCAAATATATTGGTTTGGTACACTGATCCATGTAGAATGTTTGACGTGTGGAGGGATTGAGGTTCATTTGAAGTTAAAGGTGTATTTGCTTGTGCTTGATCTAAACCTTATCTGCACCTCCACTATGAAGTACATTCCGTTGTCTGCACTTTTGTCAAAAACAAAAATTGAAAAGGTTTGAAAAATAGCACTTTGCACTGAAAATAAAAATATTTAAGAAGCAAAGAAAATAACTAACTGAAATAATCAATTGACAATTTCCTGTGACGATAAAGGTTTATTTTCTTGCACCTGTCCTAAACCTGCAATTAAATTAGACCAAACAAATGTTGTCCGAGTGGAGCCGGACTAATTGTTGATTGAGAACGGATGTTCCCAAGCTATATGATTGCACATAATGAGGTCCACGGTGCAGAAAATTCCTGCAGAACATGCACTGCAATTTTTCGATCTCACCTTGGCATGTAAATCTTATTGAATGGGGGGATGATGTTGCGACTCACATGGCATTGTTGCTGCTAGTGCTGTAGTGAGACATGGCACACAATGGCCCTCATTACCAGGTTGCTTGAAAACCCGCTGGTAGGCAGCAGGTTTCCGGCAACATCGTAACAGCCGTATCACCGCCTGATATCCCGGTGAAACAGGGACAAGTCCCGGAGGCCTGGGATGTCAGGTGGCGGGAACTGTAAGTGCTCATTCCCGTGGAGTCCCATAGGACACAAAAGCAGCAGCACCGTTGGTTGTTCTGTCTAAACCATGCCTGCAGGGGCCAGTGCATGTTTTTTTTAATGACCGATACTGAGCGGAATAGGATGGGTGACTGAACCCTTGAACAAATACATCAACAATGTCCTGGCACCTGAGGTCCCCAAGATACCTACCTTTCTGCGTGACACCATGCACACCTTGCTGATCCTTGAAGAAACCGTATGGAGTGAAGACTACACTCTCGTTACCCTTGATGTGAAAGCACTCTACACGTCAATTGACCATGGACTAGCCCTTAAAGCAATTGACTTTGCATTTAACAAAGCATCTGCCTCATTTTGGTCCCATTTGGAACTCACGAAAGAATTTTTGGAATTCTCATTAACTAATACCGTATTCCTCTTTGAACAACAGTACTACAAACAAACAAAGGGGATTGCAATGGGGGCTACATATGCTCCCTCAATGGCCAACCTCTTCATGCACCACTACGAACAAGTGCATGCATTTACTAACCACGAATTCAACAAACTAATCCATATTTGGATGAGATACATCAACGACATTTTGATGATATGGCGTGGAACTAAAGAGGAACTTGACTCATTCAAACTCTACCTAAACCAAAACACCTTTGGTCTCGAACTAACAGGCATCTCAAGCAAAACAACCATTGATTTCCTAGACATTACCATCACACCAAACGGTAATAAACTAGCAACTGCTACTTTCAGAAAACCAACAGAAGTCAACTCTGTCCTTCATGCCTCAAGCTGTCATAAGAAATCAGTAATCAACAATATCCCCAAGGGAGAATTCTTACGAGCCAAAAGGAACTGCAGTGACCTCCCAGCTTTTGGAAATGAATGCACCACACTCAACAATCGCTTTCAAGAACAAGGATACCCTGAACAAGCTATCCAAGCTGCTATAAGCATGGCCCATAACAGAGAACGAAGTACGCTCCTGACGCCCAAGGTACATACCAGAAACAAGCCAACGAATGACAGCCCGATAAGATTTATCACCCAATTTTGCAGTGACAGCCACCAAGTACAGAAGACTCTAAAAAGACATTGGCATATCTTGGCAATGGATGAGGATATCAAGGCATGGATTCCTGATAAACCCAATCTAACATTTACTAAAGCTAGAACACTCAAAAACATCCTTAGTCCATCTTTTTTGGCACCAATTACGAAACCCAGCAGCAATTGGTTAACAGACAACAAACCAGTAGGATTTTACAAATGTGGAACATGCTCAATGTGTAAATTTGCCTGTACAACAAAAACTGTAGTCTTCAGCACTATTGACACACACATAATTGAACAGTACATTAATTGTAAATCAAAATTCGTGGTCTATGCTATCACCTGTGTCTGCAAACGGAAATACATTGGAAGCACAAAGAGAGAGCTTAGGACAAGGATTAGGGAGCACCTGAACTCTCTACACTTGCAGGATTCCAGATACCCGCTGGCACTACATTGGCAAGAACAACACCAGTGGGACAACAAGGAAGATATTACCTTCACAGGCCTTGAGAAAATCCCTATCAACATAAGAGGTGGAAACCGCGAACTACAACTGCGTCAAAAGGAAGCCAAACTGATATGCAGATACCGATCTGTAACCTTCGGGCTAAACAGTGACCATGACTTCCATGTATTCCTGTAAATAATTGATGTAACCATCATGAGCTACATTTTGGATCTGGATATATGTGTTCCAGCCACACTAATGCCTTGTACCAATCTCCATATGTCAATAAGACATCCATCCCGATGGGGCCGCATACATCCATCTACTAGTCCACTGACCCACGTGTCATGCACCCACGGGCTCTACTGAATCAATTGATTTTGATTTTATACCCTAATTGGTTCAAGCATTTCCTCTGCTGTACCCAGCTTACCCAGCAAACCCATTCAACAACGTAATAAACAAGCCTCCCATGGCTGCACCACAAATCGGTACTGATCACCCCCCTTGCCTGCTCACATTACCATGCACAACTAACTCCTAACAACATCACCTCCGTTCTTTATATCCCCCTTGCCACTGGCACACACAGCTCAGGCGCCGATCCCGGCCCCTTGGGGTAAGCCTTAGTCCACATATCCTGTTTGTATGTGCCAAACTCCCTTAAACAAGTAGTGCATTCAGCTTACCGGCAATTTACCGGCACCCACCCACCTAACTTACTTTGAGACTACTATATGCCCACCTCATTAGTCCCCCACCCCTTATTGTGCTCCACTATGTCTCCCCCCCTTTCCCTACCCTGTCCATGCCATCACAGGACCAAACCATTCTGACCAGTTATTCTGACAAGCCTATCCCTGGGCTCTTATCATTCATCCAATTAGATTGCTCGACTGAGCAGCCAACCGCAGTAGACCTTGCATATAAACAGGAAGTCAAGCCACATTGCAACAAACCGAGATAGAGAACGTGACGAGATAGCAGATTCATGCCAGCCGGCACAGGTAAGCCCTGCAAAACTTAGGTCCTACATTATTACCCGCCAGCACCCATTTTAGCCCGCTCGATCGAAACACTAGCGGCTGATTTCTCACCAATTTCCTTATGCAACCGCGTCTCTCTTACCCGGCCGCACTATTAACCGATAGCACCCATTTTAGCGTGCTCCATCCAAACACTAGCTACGGACAATTCATCAATTCCCCATGCGACCGCGTCTCTCTTACCTGGCCGCATTATAACCGCCAGCACCCGTTTTAGCTCGCTCTATCCAAACACTAGCTGCAGACATTTGACTAATTCCTCACGCAACCGCGTCCCTCTCACCCGGCCGCATTATTAACCGCCAGCACCAATTTAACACGCTCCATCCAAAATCTAGCTGCTGACAATAATTCCTCACGCAACCGCGTCTCTCCCACCCGGCCGTTTATCTTGACATACGCCTCCCAACACCAACACATCACAACCTGTTTACTAATATAGACAACAGTCCTTCCATTCCTCCTTTACCAAACTAACCTATCTGGCCCAACCACCCCAATAAAATAATCCGCCACCCGTAACGAGATTCCTAGAAACCTTAATTTGCTAACTTTCACTTATACCTCTAACCTACTAATGGTTTTCCACTTCACCTCCATTCAACCATATGTTTCTTCTCTCTAGCTTGACTAACCAGTCCTCTGGCACCCCAACATGGGTAGGACCAGCACACCAATCTCTTGAAGCACATGACACTACTCAAAGGGTAAGATACCTTTACCTCCTCCTTGCCCACTTTATCCCAGGGCATCCCTGCCTTCATACAATATCCCCCAACCGACTAACAACCGTCTCTCTTTTCTTCTTTCCTTGGTACCATGTCCTTGTTTGTCTCTAAATTGAAATTACCAACCTGTCATTCCATGACCTATGAATATATGGATATGTTATTGTTGTTACAACTTACTGACATGTCACTAACACTTATTGCCAACACACATGACTAATCACCTCGCATGGGTTTCACAATACACTTGGGATTTCTAAATTTGGTAAAATGCTATGTTAACGGGTGTTTTGAACAAATGCAAAAATGTACATAACGCATTGACCTCATTTTTTGTCACTACAATGGGTACACCACATAACTGCACCACCAATTCACAAAACCACCAGCCTTGATAAAGACTAAGGTTGAAACGCGCGTCGGCTGTGGCTGTGTAAAGCTATCAATATGTTGAAACTGGCTAAGAATTGTATTAGTGCTGTTTAACTAATAGAAATAAAACAAATCACATGTTAAATATAAAACTAATCTGCCTCATCCTTCACCTACAATTTCTGCTGAAACCAACGGACATAGGACTACTATACCCTACCAGCGCCTATAGTTCCATAGTTTGTCCATATCCCTCAGACTGTCTTCACAAACAGGAACCTTGGAGTTGGTTCTCTGACAAACAAGAACTAGGCTGCAGGTCGTAATAAAGTACCAAACCAAAAATAGGAGTGCGCAGGAGTGAGGGAGTTCCGCCTACCAAACTCCAAACCTTTCCTTACAACTGTTTTTTTTAATACTCTGTCAGTCCAGAAAGGGTGCCCCTACATTGCTACTGGCACCCTTATTTCTGGACCGTCAGACTTGTTATGAGGCCCAATGTCTGAATTCAGAGGTTTCTGTGATGGTTTTTGGTGCAGAAGTTGATGCCACAGCAGCTGCTGGACGCAATACAGAGTTAGACCCATGCGATTTTATTTTGTGTTGCTCATGGACTTTGCCAAATATTTGTACAGCAACCCTACCCCCATCCTCTCGACCACCACAAGTGCTATCTGCACTCTCTTTATCCCCTCCCACCATACCCAACCCTGTCGACCCCCATCCTCTATACTTTCACTTACCTACCCTACTACAATATTTCTTCAGCCACTCACCCCCTCTGTACCCTTGCTCATGCATTATCCCCCAACCCTCTGTACCACGTGCACCATACCCTCACTCTTTATATTGTGCGAAACCTGAAGGTTTCTCACCCGCTAATCCCCGGAGATCTGTTATCCAGGTGGCCACAACATGGCCATCGCTTGTGGATCCAGTTCCTGGGGGTGGACCAGTGCAGGAGGATCACCTGGATGAGCGGTCTTCGGGGAGTGGGACACCGGATGGTGAGACACGGTATCCCCTTCCCTGTAACACCTTTTCCCCATCCTACCAGGTATGATACCTAGGAACGCAAGTCTCCCACCCCCCTTTCCTGACACAAGCACATTCTCATGGACAGTTCACGGTGAGCGAAAATGAACTAACACCAGAGCCGTATACCTGACATGTCCCAATACAGTGGTAGGCAAGGTCAGTCAATTACTGATCATTACACACACCTGACTTTCATCACACTTCCCCACACAGATAAAAGGCGGAGCATGAAAGCACACTCTGAGCAAGGCAAAGCACACAAGGAAGAAGCAGTTCCAAGATGGCAGTTTAATATGAGGAGAAAAACAGCGAGACCAGAGAAGGTTACAGGCAGGGACATACCCTTGACCTTTTCAGATCATTACCTTCAAGAACCTTGGAAAATAAGAAACCTAAGACCGGGTACTAAAGCTGAACAGACCTGTGTTGTGTGTCAGACATACCAGGGTTTCTCCTGTGTCGTTAACCAAGGCTGGGAGGAGTGTGTGCCACTGTGGTACAGTCCTTGGCCCTACAACAAAGCAGCGCCAGTAAAGACAGCACAGCCGGTGAGTCAGAGAGACTGATACCAAACCAGCATGTGTCATAACCAAGGTTGCAAGCAGCAACATTGTATGAAGAGATCTAAAGAGAACAGTGTGTGAAATGTATGTGACGAATGACACAAATATAATTGAAAACCAGAGCAGTGACTGAACTTTGGAGGCCAAGAAAGATACCGTAGACAGAATGGTCCGGCGCCACGTGGGTGCTCATTCCAAGGTCTCCGTTATGTATCCAACTGATTGGCATGTGTGACAAGGGAATTTTGAGATCAAAGTGGTCCTGCAACTGGTCAAGTTAAACCCTGTCCGCATTCGAAGTCTTTGATACTTTAATACAAATTGAAATTTGTCCAAGCCCAGCTGCAGGAGCCTAATTGTATAAAAAAGAAGTATCTGAGCCCGGCTGAGGGGGGTCCTGGGTGAACCATGAGTCACCCCAGAAAGAATATTCTCTGAACATTGTAAATAGGGGGATCTTGGCATGGCTGAGGGGGATCCGGGTTGAACCATGGGTCACCCGAAAAAGAATAGTCTCTGAAAATTGTAAAAAGGTGTATCTAAGCCGGGAAGAGGGGGATCCAGGGTGAATCAACCCGAATTGAATACTTATAAGAGGAAAGGAACTTTGTGTTGTGTTTTTGTACATCAGGCTCTCTGAATCAAGAGACTTTCAAGAAGTAAAGAGACTTGGGCACAGAAGGCCCTCATGTTGGCAATGGGTCTGTATCCTGATGCCGAAGAAGCCAGAGTGTGTGCTTTGCTCAAGTGAACCACCTTTTCCCATGCTGAAAACTTGGGGAAGAGAGGCCAACAGTCTGAACATCCTGACATATCATTTTTTGAACACTTCTTTCTCTTTCATACTACCCCACATTATGTATATTTAGTGGTAAGATTTGGAAATAGGTTATTTTTAGTATAGGCCCTTTTATTTTGACTACACTCCATTAGGACTGGATTATTATTATTTGATGGTCAAAGCTTGTTCCCATCTGTAGGTTTAGGATGAGATAGGCATTTATCACACCCTTGTTGAAATCCAATAAACACCCTTGAACTGTGGTCACTTGTGTCTATTGATAACCTGTTGATATCATGCCTTCCTTACAATATCCAACCCATTCTACCCCCTCTATTTTAACCTCATCTACCCAACCATAGTCTCAGTTCCCCCACCCACCATACTTCAAGCATCTGTACTCTCACTCACCCTATTGTACCCTGGGCACCATGTGCCCATACCCATTCCCTGTACCCCCAACCACTCTACTCCCACTCATTCACTGTATCGATGTCTTAGACAGTGGATGTGTTTTTAAAATCCGCCATGGATTTCTTTTCCCAATGACCCAATGATTATTATATGTGAAGACAACAACAGTGAAGTATGCACAATTGTTCCATCAAGCATAGTGCATATGATATACTACATCTGAGGGCAACAAAAAAATAAACATTTGTGTACAAATGTAAATAATTGTATTTCATAAAGTAGGTTCTCTAACTAATTATATTTGATTTTTTTACAGACAGAAAAGTTCAAATGATGCCGATCTCATCATATCTATTAAGTGCCCATACCTAATATGATGCATATTGCAGGTTGAAAGCCTAGTAATCACAATATTACATTTATAAAGTTAATATTCATTACATAATCACTGTCTGTGCACATATTAATCTGTCAATGGCTAGTCTTTTTGTTCATCCATATACACTACCCACAGCCTCTCTACCCCTACCCAGCCTACCCCAACCCTCTAGACCATACCCACACACCCTAACACTGCAGAATCTGTTCATGCTTCTGCACCATCTCTTACACTGTATATGAAATACTGACTACACACATATATACACATATGCAATTTGTTTTATTAATAATTTTTCCATAACCGAGGCTACCTCTACAACCGATTGGATTGGCCAAACTGCACACAAGGTTAATTTCAGGAATGACTGAAGTACATAGCTGCAGCTACCTTCAGGCCAATGGGACTTCTGGGATCTGCAGCTGTAACTGTCCCTTGTGCAGCCGCAGCTATCATATTAGTCTGTATCCGTAGCTATGTGATATGAACTAATGTGTGATTGGTTCAATGAAGATATATTATGAAACACGAATTGGAGGGCAGTGTTTATTTAGCATTGCACCGAGAGTGACCTGCATCATTAGCAGTTCCGAGGTTGAAGAGTGCACATTTGACAAATTGTATGGACATTTGTGGAACATTTTTATAGGCTGAGAAATTGATATAAATATTGAAGAAGATACTGACAACTCTTCTACTGATTTCTCAGGTTCTAAATCTTTTTCAGAAGATTGCTTTTTGACTTAACATCAAACAACGATGTGGAAGAAATTGGGGCACATTTTGAGAAGCATTGGCTAAGTTCATTTTTTTGATTTCAGGATTGACAATGTGGGAAGATTAGCAGGATGTATGAGTTGTGGAGAGCAATTTTTGTTAGAGAGTGCAAGATATTTTATTTTGGGAAAAAGCATTTAATACAGCATTTAAGGAAACTGTACTGAGATACATTGAATTTGTGTTTGAAATCTTCAAATGGAACTCATAGTGATATATTGTAAGAATAAAAGCAAACTCATAGTGATATATTGTAAGAATAAAAGCATGACATCAGAGTAGTACTCTGAATGTGCTACACTACTAGTATACCCGAAAAGAGATATTTTAAGGATCACCTATTAAATAAATATGTACATATTTATAAAAACATATTAATTGTGATATATTTAACTATCATCCCGTAACCACAGCTATAAAAAGTCACTGAACAGCATAACCGCGGCTGCAAAGGAAATGCTGAAAAATACATTTCAGAAATTGATCATCTAAGATGTAGTGATCTTTTAGAGCAGTTTGTGTTTTATTTTTCCTATTTTTGTAACTCAAGGGGTGGCTCTGAAAAGGGCAATTTTGGGGGAAACGGAAGGAGGGGGTGGAACTGGGAAGGGAATAACATTAGGGTTCACACATTTAACAATAGGTTAAAAAAATTGAACATTTATTTGTTGGGGTATTTGTTTGTTTTTGAAGGTTTTAAAGGAATAAATGGTCACTTAATAAAACATAATACTAGTGGCAGTGAGCCTGGTGTTTTGTATTGGCCTGTGCCCAGCCACCTATGGTGGCTTCTCTCACTGTGACCCAATTGTGACATCAACAGCACACAATGTTGCAGTCATTCAGGCCAAGTGTGAGCAGCAGTAGGTGAGGTTAGTTCTCAGTGGAAGTCATGGTGGGTAATGTGGTGGAGGCGGATGGTGTGGAGGTTGCTGTGCTGATTGCTGGTGTACAGGTTGATGATGCAGCAGCTGTTTGACGACGGACAGAGTTCTGCCCATGTGCTTTTATTTTGTGATGTTCATGGGCCTTGCGATAGTTGTCATCAACCTGTGTGGTCCTCAATCTCTGTGATAGCACATTTGAAGGTACACGGCATAGCTGTTCTTTGCAGAACCTTCACTGCACTCGTTCTACCTATTTTAGGGAGTGGTGCTCCTCCACCATGAAGTACCTCCAGCTATCTGCATTTTATTTTTATGCCATGACATTTCTTTTCGTTTTGGGAGGTAGATTCAGAACCCAAATTACCTCATTGCTGCTACTGCCATGTCCAGACATGTTGGACAATGTCTGACCTTGGAAGAAAATTTTGTAAAATCAAAGAAGACTCAACAAAAAAGAACTATAGCACTAAAAATAAAAATATTAAAAAAATATTAAAATGATTAACTAAAATAATGCATTTAGAAACAGAACAAATGACGGGACAAAGGGAAGAGATAAATGGACAAAGGACGGCAAAAAAGGATTGGAAAAACACCCGCTCAGTAGTCAGAAGAAAAAGCAATGAGCAAAAGTAAAGGAGTTGTGTTTGGTTTTGTTAAATAGACGCGGTTATGCCCACTAGCCAATCAGGTGATGCAGATTGTATTTGCGTCAATATGAAAGTGTGCCCCCTTTAACCACGCATATGGTTTTAGCCAATAGTCATTGGGATGCGTAGACACAGCTATGAGTCTTGTGCCCCTGCATTACCTCATCACGCAATTTGATTGGCCAATGGCGTACACTTCATCACCTGATTGGCAGATATTGTACACATGGCTATAAGTCATGTGTAGGCACGCAAGCACGGTGTGCCGTCTATTTTGCCAATGGAGTACATGCAGGTACCGCACAGCCGCATCAACAAACCATGCCAATTCATTGGTCCTTCTCAATGACGTGGCTATATACTGCGCGCAATCCAAATAGTCGGCATGGTAGGCGTGAATCCGTCTAGCCACGCCAATGAACCCCGCCACCAAATTGCGCCTACCCATTGGTGCAGCTACAAGTCATGTGTAGGTGTGTAAGTGCAGAGCGTAATCTAATTGGTACAAGGTTTAGGCACCAATACGCCATTGCGCCTGGGTGTAGCCACATGTATGAAAGTTGCACTGATTGGTTTGTCAGTGTAGCTGTGGCTATTCATCACACCCAAAAGACAGCTCTCTTTTTTCTCATTGCTTTTTGTGTCTTGCTTGTGAGCCTCCAGGAACTTTTAGAGAGCTGTATCCTCATTTTTCCATTCCTTTTTTACCACTCTTGTTCCTATACCTTTGTCCTTTGTCCAGTCAATTGTAGTTTGCATATATTTTTTCTATTTTAGCCTCCTTCTGCCTTCTCCTAAGAACGGCAATTTTCAAGGCCAGTTTTCAGTTATAAAAGTACACAATAAAAAACACAGACTGTATAAATGGATCAATAATCCTTAATTGGTTCTTTTAGTAAAGTAGGCCTCCTTACAAGGTCAGCGGTAACCCACCATTGCTACCAGCGGGTTGCTGCCGAACTTGTTACATCGTTTTGCCGCCTGATATCCCAGTGCCACCGGTATAGGTGGCGACAGACAGGGGTGTCAGGAGGTGGAAACTGCAAGTCCTCATTCCTGTGGAATGGGGACACAGAAGCACCGGCACCGTTAAAAACAGTGCCGGTGCTTCTGTGAAACTCATGCCTGCATGGGCCGGATCTCCCAGGAGGTCTGACCTGCCGGGAGATTTGGCCCCTTCAGGCAATCTCATAGTCTGGCAGTCCGGAAAGTGTGCCGGTACATTGCTAGAGGCATCCTTATTTGTGGACCACCAGACTTGGAATGAGGCCCACGTGTGTTAAAAAAAGCACATTTGTTTAGGTTTTTATTTTAGCCACGGCTATACTGTTTATGGTAGGTGTGGGTACAATGACAATGATGTCAGTAGCTGCTGCTACCAAATGTTAAGTTAAGCTATGTAATGCAATGTTGTGTCTCATAGCCCAGGCCATGCAAAAAAAAAACATTTTTAAATTGTTGTTTTGCATATGTACATGTGTGTGGTCCTGAAAAGTTCAATTAAGAGATATATCGAGTGTAGTATGTGTGTAAGTTACTGAAACACTTTAATGACTTTCTCTTCATCAATAATAAATATAATTGTAAACAATGTTTAAATGTTAAGACTTTTGTGACAATATTTATTTGGGGGGACAGTGGTTGTGGGATTTATTTTTATTTTAGTATTTACACATGCTAGATATTCTTCATCTGCTCAATTTCAGCATTTTTACTATCTATTTTTCGTTTCAGGTCTCTCATATCCTTTTTCACTGAGTCCATATCATTTTGAAGATTCATTAAAATATCTTTCGTTTCTTTAAAAGTATCCATGATTGTATTTGTAGGGAATTCATGAGGTGACTGTTGATTAATCCTTCCAGATACTTGAATCACTTCTTCATCTTTTTGAAGATACTTTAAATATTTTTAAACAATTGAAGACATAATGTTTTTAAAAGTTCTTACCATAATTGATTTAAAAGCAATTTTGCTAGTAGCACAGACATTTAAAATCAGTAAGTCTATATAGTCAGTTTTTTCAGTCATATAATTTTGGTGACTTTTTTCTCCTTTTCCATGTAACACATATTAACAGACATCTATCTACATGTGTATTTAGCCTAAGCTACGGTAAAGTACGTAATTACTTCTAATAACTTCGGTGACATATGTAACTTTCATTACTGTTTATTTTAAAACAGAATGGCAGAGTAAAAAGGACAATGGACCTCATTACGAGTATGGAGGAAGCCATGCCGCTTCTAGCGGCATGGCTACCCACATACCGAGTACGGGGTCCGGGTTCCAGGAATAGGGAATTACCGGGCCATGCCAACGTAGGCGGCCCCGGTAATTCCCATTCTCGGGACCCGGACCCGGTACAGCCCCATTCCCATTGTGCCCTTATAGGGCTCAATGGGAATGGGGAGGATGCTAACAACTGGCCTTTTAATGACGGGCCCGTTGTTAGCACCCTGGTCTGCTAGCGGGTCCCGCTAAGGACATCTGATCTGGCCAGGTGTCCTGAGCGGGACCTGCTGCAGACCTAGTAATAGGGTGGCCCGGAATTAACGGTGCCGGTTCCTTACCGGCACCGTTCATTCTGTGGCCGCCTTCCTCGTAATGAGGCCCAAAGTTCTTTATTTTTCCCTTTGCAAAACAATATGTCATCTAAATACCTCAGTGATATGTTTTACTTTGAGTAGTATTTTGTTTACAATGCTAAGGTATACCCATATGCTGAATGATATTTGTTCATTACAAATATTATTGTTTGTCACATTTTACATGAACGTAAAGAATAAACTCACACAATTCAGAGTATCCTGCACTTTCGTGTGGCTTATTCTCTTCAGCATCTTCCTTCATTAGTTCCTCCTCTGCGGGATACTTTTCTTCTAGCTACTCCTTGTACTTGTCCATTGTAGATTGAGATTAAAAAACTGTGGGGGTAATTCATAGAATTTGGCGCACAAGTGGCGCACGCGGCTGGTGCACAGTGTGTGCGTGCGGCAGTCTCCGCCAGCCGCGTGTGCTAAAACCCATTTCAACGCACAGCGTATTCATGGATTTCAACATCCATGACCAGCCGTGGCGCAGAGAGGCGCAGCGACCCTGCAGCAGCGCCAGTAATGCCCCCAATCCCACCCCGGGCACCAAAAACATCGCACATATCTCCTACATGGCACAACGGCCAGGAAACCAGCATAGAGCCCCCAAGCACGAAAACATGTGTAAAAGTCCACGCTCACCCCTCGAAATATACGTTCCCCACTCGCACTATGGAAAACGCATGTAAAAGTCTACGCGCACCCCTCGGAATACACGTATCCCTCTCGTGCTATCGAAAACGCATGGAAAACTCCCCGAGCACCCCTCGGAATACATGTACCCCGCTTGCGCTATTGAAAACGTGTGTAAAAGTCCACACACACCCTTCGGAATACACATATCCCTCTCGCGCGATCGAAAACGCATGGAAAAGTCCACACGCACCCCTCGGAATACACGAACCCCCGCTCGTGCCAGCGAAAAGCATGTAAAACTCACTGCGCACCCCTTGGAATACACATACCTTGCTCGCGCCAGCCAAAATGCGTGGAAAAGTCCACGCGCACCCTCGGAATTCACATACCGCATCCTACGAAGAGCACGTACAGAGCGATGGAAACCAACGTGGGACCTTCAACCCGTGGTGAGAGAAACACCCACGCGTGTTATGTCACAGGCGCGCTTACACGGTAAGGGCCTTTCCTAGAATTACACACTGACGTGCTGTTTTTTCACATGCCAAATCACTGCGTATCAAGCTGGCCATGCGACAACACACGGAAGACCAAATTACTGCCCCCCAGAGCCCTGAGCAGCCTCCCACGAGCCATCTGCTGCTTCCTGCCTGCCTGCTGCCACCATGCCCTGCCATTTGGTGCCTGCACATCTGCCATCTGCAGGGGTCCAGTTGCAGTGACCACCCCTGCTGTAACAGAAGACTCCCGACTGAAGTACCATCGCTCCACAGCACAGCGGGGGGTTGCCATGTCCGACAAAACACCTTCCGGCACCAGTGGTAACCCCCAGCCAGAGAGGCAGAGGGCTACCAGCTTCAGTGAAAACGAAGTTGGTATCCTGGTGGAGCAAGTTCTGGGGCATTATGATGCCCTCTTCACACCATCGCGCGCCGACAAGGAAGGCCGGAAGAGGATCTGGAAGAACATAGTGGGTGCCATCAACGCGGAGGGTGTGGCACCCTGCGACATCAAACACGTCCAGAAGCGCTGGGAGGACTACAAGTCCAGGACCCTCAAGAAGGCCCGGTGCCTCTTACCACCCAGCAGATGAGGGTCCTGGAGTGCATTCGCCCAGTGGTTCACCACCAGATCCTCAGGATGCAGGCCCGTCTGGAGTCGAGCGGTAAGTGGCCATGCACTCATGTTTAAAAAAGGGCACGTTGCAGTGTGCTGGTAGTTAGCTACTTGGCTGCATGTGTGAAATGGGTCATGTTTGGATGTGTGTGTGCAGGGACATGATGGTGCCATATGTGAGTCCATTCAGGCGCGACCCACATGGATGGTGCATGTGTAACAATGCATAATGCGGAGCAGCATTTGGAACGCACACATGTATGCATGCCTGTGTCTGCAATTTGACATGTTTGGGGTGTGAGAGATGTATGCTGTTGTCATGGACATGCATGATGTACATGTTCGTGTGTTTGAGTAGTGTGTGCGCCATGGATGCATGACACATGTTGGTGACAATGTGTTGATTCACTGATACAGCCTAGTCATCCCTGTATCCACTGTGTCTGGGGGTATACAGGGCCAAATGCATGACCCTGCAGTGACGTGTGTGCATGTGACCAGCATGTCCCATGGTGCATGTGAGAATCAGCCCACCATTGGATACAACTACGGTGCCTTGGACATGGATGCCAATGTATGTTGCATGTGCCATGCATGTTCCTGCATGTGTGTTGCCTGCACTGACCCATGTGTTGTGGAGGGACATGGTGGAAGTGACGTTTGACAGTGCCACTCATGTGCCATTGCTTTGTGTCTAGGGGACTATAGTTCAGTACCCTGATGCTTGTGTTCAATGTTTCCCTTTACACAGCGGCGAGTAAAGAAGAGGGCAGAGACGGCGCTGTGGAGGAAAGCGGCAGGGATGCCTCCACCGGCCGGTGACGCAAGGCCCAATCACCCTCCCAGGAAATACCATGATCCGGGAGTGAGGGGACTGGTGCCGCGTCTGCCACTACGGCACTACGGCTGCAGCGGAAGGGGCAGATGAGCCCCCACAGGGGCTTGCAACGGCGGAAGACAGTGCAGAGCCATCCAGGTTGGTGGTGGGCATAGAGGAGGAGGCGGCTGCTACAGAGCCGCACATGGGGCCTGGTGGGGGTGGTACCACTGGTGCAAGTGGTGCAGTCCAGGGGCAGGGGCAGGAGACAGCACATGTTGCCGCGGAGGTGCCTGTGCATGTCTATGTCCCTGACACTGTGACTGCATCACCATGCACCAGCAGGGATGCCCCATCCCAGGCTCGTCCGCAGGTAGGGGGGGGGTCCATGTCATCTGGCACTCCTCTACCTGCGGACGAGGGGACCCATGACTGGATGGAGTCTGTCCTGGTTGGTGTCGCGTTGCGCACACCTGACATTCGTGATGATGTGCGTGGTTCCCGGGGGGACCAAGCACGTCATCACGAAGAGCTGTGTGCCAACGTGGCCCAGTTGGGAGGGTCCATGGTCGGGGGTTTCCTCCATGTGTCGGCCACACTTGCAGCCCTCTCCTCCTCTGTGCACACCATATGCCAGTCGTTCTCTGTGCCATCTTCTGGCCCAGATGCCACCAGGGCCCCCTGTGGATCTGCCCCAACCAACGCAGCCAGCCTGGTGGAGATACCATCCCTGTCACAGTCGGGAGTCGGAGGTCCAGCAGGGGTGGACACCCCACCAACTGGACCCCAGCGGATAGAGGATGTGCTGGCATCATCGGGCAGGGTATGTGCACGACGGCACAGGTGGATTCCATCATCCCAGATGCCGTTGTGGTGGCACAGGCAGTTGCGTTGGAGGCAGCGGCAGGCTCAGCGCGGGAGGCACCATGGCTCAGGGCCATCAACATCAGAGGGGCAGGCATCGGCCGGAGGGCAGGAGGACCCTGGATTGGGAGTGTCTTCTGTGTGGCAGCGGTTGGGCCAGCGGATAGATGCGGAGCGGCAGGCGGAGGAGGCACGGCTCACTTTGGTCAGGGTGGAGAACTCCATATGCAGGGCATTGAGGCGGGCTGAGTGCCTCGAGGCAACTCACAGGGAGTTGGAACAGGCCATGACTGCATCCCTGCGAGACCTCGAGGTCAGGGAAGACGCCCACCTCCGGGACATCGACGTGGAGTTCGATGATGCCCTGGCCCCAAACATCAACGAATGAGCCGTTGGACTTGCCCGCCGCCATTGTACATAGTTCATTAGTGTTAGGTTTCCTTTGTTTTTTGTTTTATTTTGGAGTTCATGGACATTGCTCCACTTTGTGGATATAGTTTATTCTTCATAGGACTTTTTTGTAGGTTTCCTTTTGTTTGTGGATCATGGAACATTTGGACTTCCATTGTATATAGTTGCAGACTTGTACAGACTTTCTTTTTCAATGTTCCCATGGATCAATGGTTTTCTTTAATTTGGATTATGTTTTTCTAATAGACATTGGCAATGGACCACTTTTTCATCCAACATGACGTATTGTTTTGTTTCTTCATTAGATCAACAATTCATTTTTTTAATTTCTCTCATTGGACATTGATTTTCAAGTTTCATTTCGTCAATGTCAGTTCATAATGTTTTTAATAAATTTTTGCTAATTTCAAGATTGGTGTTGTGTTCTATCATTGGTTTTGTGCATGTCTCAATGAACATTGCCTCTGTCATGTGTTGCCACTGTGTGGCTCCGTTGTGCATTATTGCATGGACATTGTGGTCCATTTAAGACTGTCATGGCATGGGTAATTTGGGAGTGGGTTCTGTGGATGGTTTCATGCTTGTACTGGGGGAAGGGGGAAAAGGGTTGGCATTAGGGACATGTGTCTGTTTTGTCAGGACATGTTGTTTGGTGGGCCATGTGTCGGGGCATGCTGGCAGGTGCCCGTCAATGGTGGGTGGGTATACGTGCAGGGGGACATGGGTCGGGGCCTGCTGGCAGGTGCCCGTCACTGCTCTGTGGTTGGGTGGTTGGGTGGCTGGGGGACATGAGTCGGGGCCTGCTGGCAGGTGCCCATCACTGCTGTGTGGGTGGGTGGTTGGGTGGCTGGGGGACATGAGTTATGGCCTGCTGGCATTTGCCCGTCAATGGTGGGTGGGTGGCGCTGCAGGGGGACATGAGTCTGGGCCTGCTGGCAGGTGCCCGTCACTGCTGTGTGGGTGGGGGGTTGGGTGGCTGGGGGACATGAGTCGGGGCCTGCTGTCAGGTACCCGTCAATGGTGGGTGGGTGATGGTGCAGGGGGACATGAGTCGGGGCCTGCTGTTAGGTGCCCGTCAATGGTGGGTGGGTGGGTGGAGGTGCTGGGGGACATGAGTCGGGGCCTGCTGGCATGTGACCATCACTGCTGTGTGGGTGGGTGGTTGGGTGGCTGGGGGACATGAGTCGGGGCCTGCTGGCAGGTGCCCGTCAATGGTGGGTGGGTGGAGGTGCAGGGGGACATGAGTCGGGGCCTGCTGGCAGGTGCCCGTCAATGGTGGGTGGGTTGGGGTGCAGGGGGACATAAGTCGGAGCCTGCTGGCAGGTCCCCGTCACTGCTGTGTGGGTGGGGGACATATGTTGGGGCTCACAAGTGCATGGTGCCATGTGGGTAGCCTTTGGGGAATGGTCAGGGGTGTAGGGTAGTCCCCTGTGGTGTGGGATGCCTGCGGGGAATGGTCAGGGGTGTAGGGTAGTCCCCTGTGGTGTGGGATGCCTGCAGGGCATGGGGAGGTGGGAAAGGGCACACCCGAGGGCACACACTGGCAATTTGCGTGTAAAACTCCAGGCGCACCTCTCGGAATATACACAGGCAGTTATCCTCCCTCCCCATGCCCTGCAGGCAGCCCATCTACCCCCCAATGCCCCACAGGCAGCCCATCCACCCTCCCCATGCCCCACAGGCAGCCCAAACCATAGGGGGGACTTTTTCCATGCATTTTACCTAATGCGAGCGGGGTACGCATATTCCGAGGGGTGCGTGGGGAGTTGTACACACGTTTTCTGTAGCCGGGCGGGGTACACGTATTCCGAGTGGTGCGTGGGGAGTATTACACATGTTTTTTCTCACGCGGGTGGGGTACGCGTATTCTGAGGGGTGCGCGGGGAGTTTTACACGTGTTTTTGCTAGCGCGGGCGGGGTACGCATATTCTGAGGGGTGCGCGTGGACTTTTACATGCGTTTTCGCTAGCCCGGCGGGGTACGCGTATTCTGAGTGGTGCGCATGGACTTTTATACGTGATTTGGCAGTGTGGGCCCTCTGGTGTGCCCTTTCCCCCCTCCCCATGCCCTGCAGGCAGCACATCCACCCTGACCATGCCCTGCAGGCAGCCCACACCACAGGGGACTACCCTACACCCCTGGGCATGCCCCGTGGCCAGCCCACATGGCACCATGCACTCTGGAGCACAGACTCATTTCCCCCAGGAACCCACCCACCCAGCAGTGACGGGCACCTGCCAGTAGGCCCCGACTCATGTCTCCCAGCACCCCCACCCTCCATTGACGGGCACCTGCCAGCAGGCCCCGACTCCTGTCCCACCAAACAACATGTCCTAACAAAACTGACCCATGTCCCTAATGCCAACCCTATTCTTCCTTGCCCCCCAGTACAAGCATGCAACCATCCACTGCACCCACTCCCAAATTACCCGTGGCATGAGAGTCTCAAAAGAAACACCATGGCCTTGCATAAATGTACAACAGAGCCATACAGTGGCAACACATGACTGAGTCAATGCTCATAGAGACATGCACAAAACCAATGAGGGTAGACCACACAAATAATGAAAATATATAAAATTCTTAAAAATCGTATTGAAAAAACATATTATAAATTCAAACTCTTAAATTAAGAGACAATGAAATCAGAAAAAAAGACAAATCAAATGTTGAACAAAAATCCACAAGAGGAAAAAAGGGAAGTGGTCCATTTCCAATGTCCAAATAAAGTACATGAAAAAATCCAAGAAAAACTATTGATCCATAGGATGTTAAAATAACCAAAGTATGTACAAGTCAGGAACTATATACACTGCAAGTCCAAAGGGTCCATGATGCCCAAACCAAAGAAAACCTACCAGAATTCCTACAAAAAAACATTGTACATAAAGTGGAGCAAAGTCCATGAACTCCAAAATAAAAAAAATAAACAAAGGAAACCTAACACTAAAGAACTATGTACAAAGGCGGCGGGCATGTCCTACGGCTCACTCTTTGATGTTCCGGGCGAGGGCATTATCGAACTCCTTTTCAATGCCCTGGAGGCGGGCCTCTTCCCTGGCCTCAAGGTCTCGCAGTGATGCAGTCATGGCGGCTTCCAACTCCCTGCGAGTGGCCTCGAGGCACTCAGCCTGCCTCAACGCCCTGCACATGGAGTTCTCCGCCCTGACCATAGTGAGCCGTGCCACCTCCGCCCGCCGCTGCTCTGCATCTATTTGCCAGCCCAACCACTGCCACACGGACGACACTCCCAATCCAGGGTCCTCCTGCCTTCCGGCCGATGCCTGCCCCTCTGATGTAGATGTCCCCGAGCCATGATGCCTCCCACCCTGAGCCTGTTGCTGCCATGCATGTGCCCTGCTGGGCGATGCCTGCACGTCCTCCTCTTGCTGGGGTCCACTTGTGGGGGTGGCCACCCCTGCTAGACCTCCGACTCCCGACTGTGGCAGGGATGTTTCCTCCACCAGCCTGGCCGCTAGTTCAGGGTCAGCTCCACAGGGTGCCAAGGTGATACTTGGGCAGGAAGATGGCACAGAGGACGACTGGTGCATAGGGGATTCAGTTGAGGGGGGGGGGTTGCTAGAAGATCCAGCACATGGAGGAACCCAGCCTGGGTGACCTGTCTTAGTAGGCCGACGCGGTCAATGAGGTATTCGGAATGATGTGCATTGTCCTCACTAGAACCGTGCACGTCATCCCGAATACCACGTTGATGCAACGCTACCATAGCTAGGACAGGCTCAACCGGGTCCCGGATAGCCATGTCCGCAGGGAGAGGAAGGCCAGTTGTTGTTTGCGCATCCCCTCCCTGAAAACGGGTCTTGACAAAGGCATCCCTGCTGGTGCGGGATGATGCAGTCACAGGATCAGGGACAGGATTACACACAGGCACCTCCGTGGCAGCCTGTGCTGCCTCCTGTTCTGCCCCTGGACTGCACCACTAGCACCAGTGGAATGCCCCCCTCCAGGCCTCATACGTGGGCCTTCCATGGCCTCCTCCTCAACCAAACCCACCACCAACCTGGATGACTCTGTGCCATCTTCCTCCATAGGCCCCTGTGGGGGCTCAGCTGCCCCTTCTGCTGCCGAGGAGTCCACCTCCGACCTCTGCCTCTTGGACCTACCCTCAGCAGCTGCGGCCACGGATGCGGCACCAGACTCCTCACTCCCCGGAGAGATGACAACCTGGGAGGGGAGCTGGGCTTTGCGTCTCCGGCTGGCAGTGGGATCCGTGCCTCTGTGCTCCACAGCACCGTCTCCGCCCACTTCATCAGTTGACGCTGCAGACAGGGAGAGACAGAACACAGGCATCAGGGCACTGTACAATGGTCTGATACACACATGACAGTTGCACATGAGTGGCAGTGTCAAACTTCACAGATGGCATCACACTCCCCAACACACAAATCATTTGAACCCACACACATGCGCAAATTAACAGGAATGTTGCAGCAGGCAGCAACATCCATACACATACAACAGCATGAGCATCCAAAGGTTAGCCTGATGTCACATGCAACACAGGGAGTGCCGAACAAATGCACACACGCCACCAGACGTACATGCATCTGTATATCTCCACCACCTGTCACAGTGAAATCATTGGCAACTATGTCACATCTGCCAATCATACTCCTACATGTCTGTGTCACATGCATCCATTGCGTATAACATTTGCACACATTTCAAACACACACACGCACATGTATGCCGTGCACGTACATGAAGGTGGAACCAGCATCCATGTGTCACACCACAACCATGCCACAGTGCATACACATAAATGCAAACAGGTGTACATCCCCACATGCATCCGTGCATCAAGAATTTGAACACATACACCATTGATGTGACTCACACATGACTAGACTCACATGCGGCAGACTCATGTCCCTGCACATACACATCCATACATGGGGCTTTCCAGACATATGTCCAAGCTGCACACTCCTGGCACACCTCAACATGCACTGCGTCCAATCAGTACCCATGGACACTTACCGCTTGACTCTAGACGGGTCTGCCTCTGAAGGACCTGGAGGTGGAGCGCTGGGCATATACGTTCCAGGGGCCTCATCTGGTTGTTGGTAAGGCGGACCCAGCACCCCTCTGCATGCGCTGCCTCCAGAGGTGCCGGGCCTTGCTGAGGGTCCTGGACCTGAAGTCCTCCCAGCGCTTCCGGACATGTGCCATGTCGCAGGCTGCCACCCCCTCCACGTTGATGGCAGCCACGCTGTCCTTCCAGATCCTCTTCCGTCCTTCATTGTCGGCGCGTAGTCTTCCGAAGAGGGCATCATAATGCACCAGGACTTGCTCCACCAGGATATCAACTTCTGCGGCACTGAAGCTGGTACCCCTCTGCCTCTCTGGCTGAGGGTTGCCAGTGGTCTCCGATGGCGTTTCCCCCGACATGGCAACCCCTGAGGCAGGTGTGGGTGGGCAACTGGGTCCTGGTGCTGGGCTGTGGAGCGATGGAACTTCAGTCGGGAGTCTTCTGTTCCAGCAGGGGTGGTCAGAGCAACTGGACCCCAGCAGATGTCTCACGTGCAGGCACCAAATAGCAGGGCACGTAGAAAGCAGGCAGGCAGGCAGCAGCAGATGGCTGGTGGTAGTCGGCTCGGTGTTCTGGGGGCAGTAATTCGGCCTTCTGGGCAAGAGCATGGTGTTCCGTGTGTTGTCGCGTGGCCAGCTTGATATGGAGCGATTTGACACATGAAAAAACAGCACGTCACTGTGTAATTCGAGGAAAGGCCCTTAGCGCGTAAGCGCGTATGTGACGTATCACACACGGGCGTTCACTTCAGCATGGGTGCATAGTGATTCGGCACATGAAAAAACAGCACGTCTGCGTGTTAATGCGTGTAATTCGGGGAAAGGGCCTAAGCGCCTATGTGACGTGACGCGTGCTGGTGTTTCCCTCAGCATGGGTTAAAGGTGAGCGGGGCCAGCAGTTCGCTGTACGTGCCTTTCGTGGCGAGCGATGTGTGTGTTGCTACTTCATGTTGTTTTGCGCGCAAATCACAACTTCACAGCAGATCAAGGACGTATCTCTTCTTTTGGCGGGGGTATTGGATATGCGTGTTTTTCATTATCACGCTAGTCGCGCACGCTATTTTTCCCACTGCGGGTGCCCCTGTGTATTGCGTACCCGTTTTCAAGGTCATAGTACCCTGCGTGTCCCAGGCGTACCTGTTTTTCGTGTCCCTGGGTGCCACTGCATACTGCAGGAGGTTAATTCCACACACGTGGGCTACCGGGGGTTGCATGCACAGGTTTACTGCAATTTTGGGGTGCCTGAGCGTTGCGTGACCCGTCACTTTATCACCAGGGTCACATCCAGCCTTGCAGGTGCAGGGGTGCTGTTAACATCTAGTACCCCACCCCCTTCACCCCAATTGCCCAGGACAATTGTCGTGTACACCTCCCATTGGCACTACTACATCTGTGCCAGCACTACTCCATCTGTGCCATGGTTGGGAGGCCACGAAAGTGGAGGGGCACCTCAGCTGGGTATACTCCACATAGCGGGCATGGTCAGGGACGTGGCCGGGGTGACCAGGGAGTAGGGGGACTCCAGGGTGTCCAGGGTGGCTGCAGAGGGGGAAGAGGCAGGGGTGTGCCATTTCGGCACGATGTTGTGCCACGTGTTGGTGCAGTCATGCCACCACCCCCTGTGGCTCAGGGAGATGCAGCTCTTGCATCTGGCACTTGCGCCCATGTGACCCGGCAGTCTGTTTCATCGACTGCCGGGCCCAAGGGTAGTGGTAGCTGCAGGTGCAGCTGTGGACACCACCACCCAGGCTCAGGGTCTGCCTGCGCAGGCTGTGTTGGCACCTGGAGAGTCACAGGAAGATTTCCAGGAGGTCAGGAGGCACACCGTAAGTGCACGCAGGGCTTCCCTGACCGAGGCACGTGCCCCTGGGGCAGGATTCTCATCTGCTGCCCCGAGCGGCCGGGTGTTGGCAAGTGCATGGGCAGATGCAGCCAACAACACCCCGGCTGTGAGTCTATCATCCAGGAAAGTCCCGGTCAATGACCCTGGCACAGCGGCACCTAGCAGCCACTGACGCAAGTCAGGGCTTCCATCCTTGTTCCACCTGCCACTCCCTCGGTTCAATCCACCAGCGCCACTGCCCATACTGATCAGGGCGTCATTTGCCAGCCAGGGTCCGGACCACTGCTCAAGAGGAGGAAGGTTGCATCTGCAGCAGAGGCTGGGACCCCAGACACGGCTCTGGCCTCCGGCACGTCGAGCAAGAAGCCTTTCTGCAAGCAGGAACTGGACTTCCTTGTGGGCTAAGTGTCGTAACTCGACCGTCATATGCTAGTGGGCCCGAATTGTCACACTACGGCTGCCCAGCATTTGACCCACTGCAATCAGACATGAGGTGCACACAGCCCCGGAGTGCAAAAAGCATTGGGATGACCTCTGATGCTCTGCTAAGCTAAAGTGTGACTCTAATTATAACATGACTCTGGTGACTGGCAGTGGGCCACCAACAGAGGAGGAAGACCTCACTTCGCACGAGTCAGTTGCTGCGGAGTTCATACCGGCAGAATTGTACAAAGGAGTGGGAGAGATGCTCGACTTTAATGCCCCATCCAGTGAGTGTTGTTGCGTGTTTGTCCAGGCAATGTGTGGTTTGCTTGTGTGATTTGTTGTGCTTGACTGCCACTACATGCTATGTGTACATGGTTCTCATGTGCGGGTCATGCAATGCTTCACTGAAGCGTGCCTGCTGTGCAGGATGCTGGACATGTATAGCAGACAGGGACTGTCCTCATCGTCACACCTGCACCCTGCTCACATGCTAGTTACCCGGCTGCCCCTCCGGTCCATGTTCCAGCTCACTGGCCCTTCTGCATGTAGCCAGGGGTGTGTTTCCACTCAGCACTGGGACTATGTCATCGTATGACTGAAGTGCATGTGTCTTCTTCCTGCATGCGGGTACTCCACATAGGCATGCTCCCTTGCCCCTCCAACCCCCTGCACCCCAATTTCACCATGGCACTGGTGGATGTCATGTTGGAGTACTGCAATGGCCTGTTCAACACTCCTGTGTACAAGCACACTTCCCCCTGCCAGACACATACATTGGGGTACATCCTTTGTCCTTGATGCTGGGTGTCTCACTCGGACTGTACAGATGGAAGATGCTCCGCTGGGACATGAGTGCCCATTCATGCTCCATGTGCATTCCATGCATGGCCCTATGTTTCCTTGCCCGGATGATCATTGTAGTACATGTCTATGATGACCTACATTTAATGGCATTTGATCATCCATTCCATGGCCACTCTGGCTCAGTCCTGCATCACGCACATGTGTAAGGTGTCACAGTCTGTGTGGGGCACAGGCCTCCCCCTGTTTCAGGGACCCTGACTATGTTCAACTGGTGTGGTGGCTTCTGCACACATTGGTCTACTACTGAGGGTTCATCATGTGCCCTACTTACTGTCCCATTCTCATCTGGTGTGTTGTCAGTTGACTCGGATGATGCAATTGATGCTAGTCAACACTGTCTGGCAATACACAGTTCTCTGGTCACCCTTTGGCTGCAATGCAATGTCTCCCTGCATTTTCACTTAGGGGGGTGGTTTGCCTGTAGGCATGCAACCCATTGCATGCACATTGCACGTGATGCCTGAACTTGCCCTTACACTGCCTTCATGTTCATTGATTGACATCATAATGTACTTGTTCATGTAGATAGTGGGTAAGGTATACATGTCCTGCACTGCATCAACCCACTTCTGATCCGTGTTACATCGTTCTACATGCCTACTCACTGCTGCAATATCAAAGTGACCTGGCATGTATGGTCAGATTTTCATCCCTTCTCTGTCATGAATGCCACGGGCACAGATGCATCCTGTGACACATGTACTCAGTATTGGAACACCCTAGTGGGTGTTTAGCAAAGTTGATTGGTCTATGTGCGGCCTCGACCAACTGGTATGAGGCGTAGATTGAATGTAGCCTGCTAATCAGGTTGTAATGACTATGGAGCTGATTTCACGTGTGTATGTGTACACTTTCAAATACATCAAAGCAAGCAGCGTTATAGCTGCTTGCTTTGCTGTATTGGATGCTGTTCATGTTCACAATAGAGGTGTATAGGGAAAGGGGTGTTTAGGAACACTTTCACATGTACATATGCAAGCAGCTTCAACGTTGAGTAGTGCAACATTGCGGCTACTCACTTATGTGTGTGTGTGAAAGTGTTCATTTACACATGTGTCTTCCGCAGCTTTTTTGTTGACTGACTATTATGTAGTTGATTGACGTTAATGCTGGTGAGATTTCAGCATTGCACACGTTATGCTCAACTGGCATAATCCTTAAGGTGCACTGTTGTGCAGTATGTGTACGCCCAGGCCCACTTAGCTAATATGGTGGGGCCTGGCTGTGCAGTATTTACACACGGAATAATGGAATAGGACACATTCATAGCAAAATGTGCTCAATCAGGCTCTGAGGGGTGTTCAGGAGGCTTCATGGCCTGCAGCTCAGACCGTACTGGGCGTTATGGTACCTATACCTGGTTGCAGGTCCTTGCTTTGCTCGGGACATTCACTATATCTACATGGCCCATGACACCCGGTACAGGCTGAGCTGCAGATGGATGAAGCTATTTTGCTGATGATGGTTTAGTGATGCATGTGTACATGCATATTACGTGTGTCATTGTGTGTTTGGATCCACTTGCAGCTGTGGTCGATTTGCAGTTCTGACATGCTTATGGTATGTGCCATCTGTTTGTTGCCATTTGTCTTTTCTTCCTGTGATATGTGCCTGACCGAGGTGGTGTCTGATGGAGGTGATATACTTCATTTTGTACTTGTGTAGGCTACGCTATTTGGACACATCCATTTCTGCTTTTGGGGTGTATTTGCATATCAATGCCACTGGATGCATGACAGATTCTCATTTGTGTGTGACATGTCTGATTTATGTGTTGGCTGTCGATGTGATGTCTATGTACGTGTGGGTTATGTGCTTCTGACATGTGTACTCATGTTTATTTTTTCTACTTTTCAGATGATGCCGCAATGGAGGCAGAGGATGGTGATGTCAATCCAGACACAGGGTTGCTATTACACCAGCAAGCCAGCACAAGTGGGGGTCGTGGGGTGGTAGGCCACGAGAACCCACTTGTGCTCCAGACCATTGTGTCTATGGCTGGCAATGAGTCTAGCCCAGATGATCACTCTGACGACTATGTTGAGTTGGATGTGCCTCATGTCTGTTCATCAACAGTGAGTGATTCTGATGTGGACGATCCTCTGTCCACGACACCTGCACTGAGAGGCCAAATGGTGGTGGGACCTCTGCCTGTGGTGGATTGGGACGCACAATCACGTTCCACACCAGTTGCTAATGTGCCTGGGGCATCACGTCAACAGAGGAATGTAGTCCTGCAGCTGCGGGTGGTGCCAACCCAACGAGGACTGCGGCTCCTTGGGCCCCGTGGGTGTCAAGCACAGCAACGTGGTTGCCGTGCGCCACCCAGGTATACTGAGTGGGAGCAAGCCATGGTTGCCAATTCCGAACACAAGGGGGCAGCAATTGATAATATCACTCAGAGCATGGAACGTGTTACCCAATCCGTGCTCCCCCCTTATAGGCAGGTGGATCTCCATCAGCAGGCAGCGCAGTCCATGGCCAGCTCGCTCAGGCTGGGCATGGCGGCCTCATACAGGGCACGCAGGGCTGAAATGGTGTGTCTGCGTCAAGCACTTGCTGCTCATGCAGAGGCACAGAGAAAGGCCCTGCGGGAAGACCATGAATACCTCAGAGCCACTCTGGGTGTGCTCAACATGACACAGAGGCAGCGGACAGAGGAGAGGTTGGAGCACCTTGAGAATACCATCTCGCTGAGCTACGTGCTTGCCGGGAGGTGCTCCAGATGACATGCCACGCCATGCAGGAAGAACTCTGTGTTACACGCGTATCACGTAAGGTTCTGCATGCTGACCTACGTGTCATCGCCGCACAGAACCAGGCTCACTGGTCCCGCAGACTTGCTGTCGACGAGGGGCAAACTGCGCATAGGCGTGGTCAGGGTACTGTGCCACGTCCACCTTTTGAGTAAGAGGGTGAGCAGGACGACGATTTATCTCCCACATAGGTCGGGCCGTGCAGGCGTTGAGCCCATGGAGTTATTTTTTTTATCCCAACATCATCGCATGTGGGTGTTGAGGTGCACCCTGTACCTCCCCCCTCCTGGATGCCCCCCCATGGTCATATGTGGCCATTTTTGATTTTTATAGTTAGTTTAATTAGTTAATATAGTTTAAAATTGCTTGTCTATTGTGCATTCATGTGACGGTGTGGTGCTTTGTGGCTTCTGAAAGCATCCACTGTCTGTTCCAGCTGGGCCCTTCAAGCTTGTCTCGTGTATGTGTTTGCAGCTTGGGGTCCTGACTCACATATGCCACTCCTGCTTCCCCTATCCATGGGCTCGCAAGGATGGTTCGGTGTTACAACCATTTACACAAGGGCATTGGACATTTGTCATATCTGTGGCCTGTCTGCTGCTGTACTACTTGTGTTAACACCCCTAGTGGGGATTATTTTTTTTTTCCCCACGGCATGTCTGCAATCAATTTTGGTGAGTACATTATTGAAATGTCCATTTATTGATGTTGATTGTGATGTATGTTCTTTTCTTGCCTTTACATGTGCTTGATGCACTTCATGCTGTAGACAGTAGCCTGCACCCTTTGGCTGTCAAAGTCACACTGATGGTGGGAGGAGGTCGTATGTAGGTCTCAGACATGGCCCAGCATGAAGACCCACACACAGGAAACTTTCCAGTCTTATTAAAAGCTTTTATGCCCTTTCTGAAGGAAAAAGAGCCTCCTTTCCCAGTGGACTTGGGGCCAAGAACTACAAAAACCTGGCCACGTTGGGTGGTGCACACGTGCGCATGCATGCGCAGGCAGAAGCACAGGGCTTGTGCTAAGACGTCCAACAGAAGCAGACATGTTTTGAGGAGCTCCAAGCAAGGTGAGCAGCACAAGGTGCCACACCCCAGCCGACCTTCCTCCAGGCCCCTCGCACATGCATGATAAGGAGCGCCAGTGCTGGGGAGCTTGGCCAGGCATTGGGGAAGATGCGCACAGTACAGCTAAGCTGCGTTGATGACCAAATGCCAAGTAGCTTTCAAAGTTGTCAGGGGCACACGCAGAGGGCATCGCCCATATCCTCGGTCGCCCCTGCTCTATAGAAGCTAAGTTATTAGTGCAGTAGCGTTACTAGGCAGTAACTAAAACAGCGCACGGGGGGCATCCAGCGACGCACAGACTCGAGTGTAGTGCATATCATTTGCATGTGCAAATTAACACGTGCGCTGCCTGTAGAAATCCACGGTTGGCAGAACACAACTTGTACTGAAGTTGCACCTCACCACACGCATCTAGCAGCTCACCCAAGGACCATTCTATCATGTGTGATTCTTAACACATTGGTCTTCCATTTAACTCAGGGCCACGTGCGCCTGCCTTACTGCATTGACAGTGTATGAACCATCACGGGGGCAAGCTAAAGTATACAAACAAAGCAGCAGACAAGAGTGTTTGTTTGTGGAGAAATCACTTAGTTTGAGGCATGAATGGTGTTGTGTGTGTGGTGAAAACACACACAGAATAGTAACTCACGCTCTCTTTGCAGCATTGAACTGCTCCTGTTACCGGACCTGAGAGTGCGCAGGCAGGAGGCCAGCACTCACCCAGAGATAAGTCTCTCTTTGGCTTGCATTTGACCTATTTTGTACAATGTGCATGAAGAACATGGTTTCTATGATTGCGTATGTGTTATTGTCAATAGTTGTATTTTGTATTTTGCCTACTTTCCCTTGCCCATCAACTCCCCTCTCCTGCCCCTCTTTCCAGTTATCTTGAATACTTATGGCTATCCAAACAACGGATCCCTGACCCTCTTTCCCCGAAGGGGTCTCGGAGGCCTGTGTAAGTTTTACCTTGCAGGCGCCCAGACCACAGAGGGGGTGTTTGGTTCGTGCCACTCCTGCACCTGGAGACCGGAGCTGTGACACTACCCATCAGTTGTTGTATCCTCATTGTATATTGTGTACTGAAAATGCTACCCATCCTGTTGGACCATTGTTGAACTATGCTACCTTGGTTGTACATGTGATTGGACATTTTCTGTGACTTCAAGTCATCTACTGGAAACTCTTCCAGGGTTTTCTGGTGGCTACAGGCTTTTTACCTGGTTTGGGGGTTTGGCTCCTTGGAGTTCTCTGCGATTTGGTATTTTTACCAGTCAAGGTGGCCTCTGAGGGGGCTGTACCCTATTTACACGCAAGGTGGAACATGGAGACCAAGGGGGATCCTGAAGCCAGGTAGACTAGAAGGAAGAAGGGTACAGTCCCCAGACACGGTTGTTCAGAAGGTCATGGTGATGTGTAAATGAGGGAGGGCCTTTTGTTGTTGGACAGTAAGCTTGGGCTACAGTGTTTGGGCACTCTCTGACATTGCCATTGTGGGGTACCATGTACATGATGTGTTCTGCTGGTCAATGGCTGTTCCTGTGTTGTGTTTACTTTTAAGGTGTCAGGGGATTGTTGTGGTTTGACATGCTGGGGTTTAAACATGGGCAATGTTCACATGAGATGTGTACAGGACACTGAGGGTCACTTGATTTCATATGCATATATTGAGTGCATGTCCCTACTGACACACACACACGTACAAATTGCTCCACCACACGTACAACCACCCTTCCATGCCCAAAGATGCACATTGTTTACCTTCTCTGGCATGCTGTGTCCCTGCAGCGCATGATCAATTGCCATTTGAGGATCATGTACATGCGTCAATAGGTTATTTTTGTTGCTTGTCCTTTTTATGTGATGCTCAAGGTGTATCCCCAACACAATGGCTGGTCACTGTGCTGTGTGCTGAGCAGTGTGTTGCAGGAGACAAACACAGCACACGGGTTAGGGATTAGCGAATTTGGCTTGGCCAATGTGCATGGGAACAGACATTCAGTCTTTTGTTGATGCTAGCACTGGTGGCAAGCATTTGTGTATGACCTTGTATGTGTGGGAAGTTGTTGGTCAGTCATTTCATCTGATTCCATGTCAGGCGTGATTGTCTCGGGCCACTTTCCATTTATCACATGTCACTTTGTATGTAATTGGTCATGTGTTGGGCTTTTGCTGTTGCATGGCATGTCATGGTGTGGCAGACAAGGGTGGTGTGGGTTGGGAGGGTTTGGGTGACATACCAGTGATTGTCATGGCCTGTTTTGCAGGGGGTGGTGTGATACACACCTTGCATGTGTTCCTTTTGTTCACACAGGATTGGTTATGTTTAAGTACCTAGGGATGCACACAATGTAGCACATCCGTGGCAACATTCTCAGAGTGGTAAGGTTGTGACAGTTGACTCTCTCTTTGCCATCATCGATTGTCACCTGGTATGTGCCAGTACTGTGTGCACTCCGCAGCGGTGGGAGTTTAGGTGAAAAATGTGTCCACAAGCTGGGGCCGGGCCGCCTCGCCATGTGCCCTTTCTCCTCCCATGGGCAGCGCCTGTGCCTGTGGTTGGGGATCTGGGGGCACCACCATGTCCACCGGTACGTCACACCGCGTTGCAACATTGTGCAGGACACATGCTGCCACAATGATCCTGCACACTACTGGGGGTGCATATAGTAGCTGGCCGACAGAGCGGTCAAGGGAGTGGAAGCGTGACTTGAGCACTCCGAATGTGTGCTCCACTATGCCCCTAGTTGCAATATGGGCAGCGTTGTATCTTACCTGGGGTGGTGTGGTGGGGTTCCGGATTGGCGTCATCATGTGGTTGCTCAGAGGGTAGGCACTGTCCCCTGGGGAGGTGATAATGGTTGTGATTAGTTGGGTTTGTCTATTTGTCTGTGTGTGACATGCATGCCTGTGCACAGGCATTTGTACTCACCTAGGAGCCATGTGTCACCATGCTTCCCAGCTTCCAGGGCCCGGCTCTAGGTGGACATTCTGTATATGAAACTGTCATGGGTAGAGTCAGGGTAGTTTGCATAGACAGAGGTGATGATTCCCTTGGCATCGCAGACAACCTGCACGCTGATGGAATGCCAGTGCTTGCGGTTTCGATAGATGTGCTCAGTGGCCTTAGGTGGACGTAGGCCCACATGGGTGCAATCTATGGCACCAAGCACTTTGAGCACTTTGGGGAAGTGTGCCACCCTGTAAAAGTCCTGGACCACAGCCTGCCTTTCTGCAGGTGTTCTGGGCATGTATATGTGCCTGCGGACTGAGGGGCACGTAGTCATGATTGCCAACACCTGGTGTAGGCAGCGTGACTGCGTGGCCTGTGAGACCCCCCCCGACTATGGCAGTTGTCCGCTGAAATGACCCAGTGGCCAAAAAATGCAGGACATTGAGCACCTTCTCCAAGGGGCTCTATGCTTGGGAGCACAGGGTGGGTGATGTAAGGTCATCTTCCCACTCCCTGACCAGGTCTAGGATGATACGAGGTGGAAACCTATACCTTCCATAGACCTGGTCATCAGGCATCCCAAAAAGGCTGGTCCGGGGCAAAAAAATGCAGGGCCTGGCTATTCTCCTCCTCCTGCGGTGTCCCATGATCAGTGCTGCGACAAATGAGGCATTCATCGTACCTGTATATACGTGTTTGTTTTTTGCGCACACTTTTATACTGCTCGCAGGGACGCTGCCACCTGCCTTCATGTGGCGGATGTGTTGACGCCTATGTGCGTCTTTTGGCATGCGCGGGTTTCCCGTATTCGATTCCATGAATACGTGTTGTTCGCGTGCTTGTGGCCGTTCCATGTATTTCCCTGCATTACTTCCGCAGTTACGCCTTCTTTTTCACGTGTTGTTCCCATTCTGCATGACCTGCAAGCAGACTAGGATGCTTACAACGGGCCTGTCGTTGACAATACGTTGACGTAGGGTAATTCCCTATTTTTGGGACCCAGACCCGGTACCCGGTTTGTGGGTAGTCATGCCGGTAAGAACGGCATGGCTACCTCCAAACTTCTAATGAGGCCCCATGTCATTTTTCAATTAATGTTTATATATACCAATTAAACTAGAGGTTCTATTGCCTCATAACCTTAAGTGTTTTTCTATGTAGTAAGGTGGTATGTTCTGAGGGAGAGATGTTTGTTTTAGGAGATTGTGGAGTTAAAGAGGGATATTTGCTGGATGTTTGAGAAATTGAGGCAATTTCAGAAGGAGATTGTATCAATATATTATGCGGAGTGTTGGGTGATGAATCTCATTGCGCAGAAGATTGTGGAGGAATAGAGGATTTTGAGAATGGGACTAATAGTGACGTTGAGGACATAGGTGATGTGTAGCAAAAGCGTTAGCTTAGTTAGATTTTCTGGTTCTATAATATTACTTTAGATGGAATATTTGAAATAAGAAGTTTGTGCGCAAATTGTGGAGAAATATTTTTGACAAGGAGTACAGGATTTTTTCTCTTTGGGAAAAGAACATTAATTATTCATCTAAGGAAAGAGCACAGAGACATTTTGCAAGATGTTTTGAATTGTAAAAGGAGAGGAGTATTTGTCTGATAGAAAGGATATTTGTGGGTTGTATATTGCCATAAAAAGACAAACACTCTCTTAAGAGCCACCCATAGAAGTTAACAATTATTATTGAAAATTAAAATGTTTTCTGTTGCCTATTGTCTTCTTTAACTGTGGTATACCCACAGCTTCAAAAGTGCTGCCATCAGAGTCGGCCCTATTGTAATACAAATGTCTGTGCAGTAATCATATTATTTAAAGGATGTTAAAGCATACACTTTTACATGTCTTTCTGATTCCATGCCCTCTAATGTATTTATTTTTTTATTTGTTTTTACATTTATAGAGCGTGGAAAGTCCACTGGCACTGAGGCGCTATAACATGACCAATTACTTACAAGATAGTGCAACCATAATAAACATACGTTGTGATTGGATTGACAGTGGACCCTTGTGTCATTTGAACTTTAAAACCGTATTAATATGTTTTTTTGAGTATGTAAAAAAATGTATGCGTATCCACGGGTACAAGCAGGCATTCATACCCACGACTATCATCAAGCCAATGGGACATTGTGTGTTTTGACGGATTTGTGTAGCCGCGGGTATCAATGCCTGCTTATAGCCACGGCTATTAGTATACAAATGATTGTACAGTAACGATATTATTTTGTGGATATTACACCCCCACAATTTTACTTGTCTTTCTGATTCCATGTCCTCACCTCTACCCTTCTGTCATTTCAACTATGAAACCTTTGCAATATGCGTTTTGTAGTGTATAGAAAATGGATGTGTAGTCGCAACTATAAGTGATTGTTCAGAGCTAGGTAGCATAGCTGCGGCTATGAAAAAAATATTTTAAAAACATGTTTTGTATGTTATTATATGTCTGCATATGTATGTAATAGGTAGTCCTTAAAAGGACTGTTTTAGGGTACACTGAGTGTAGTATGAGTGTAGTATTCTAGCACATTTGGAGTACTGCTTTGATATTATCACGGAACGCTGTTTCCTTTATCAGTAAGGTGTACTACGTCATCTCTATACAGATTAGAGTTCTAAAACAGGACGCTTTTTTAATATCCATATTCGTTTTTTGTCTCTGATGAAAGCTGAAACTGTCATGTTAACATTCCTCTGTGATTTTTCAATTTTGAAAATGAAATCTGGTGGCCCATTTCCATGTTTGCCTTCGAGTTAGATTGGAAAAGATAAAGGTGGTGTGAGGAAAAGTTCAATTAGTTTTTGCAGGTCCTGTTTCATCATTAAAGCAAGGCATATACCTCATATATTACCCACATAATTGCCTTTACAATGATTCAGTATGACGCCTGTTTTCCCTGTACTTCTCAGACTGAACAGTTTAGGAAAAACCTGGGACCACCACATTCCCCCAATTCAAACCATTTAATTCAAGAATCAGTCAAACCCAGGTGCATGTTAGTATTTAGTGTTTCACAAAATATCAGTACCAAAAGAGCCAACTATCTGCAATCAGCCACAACATTTTACAACCAGTCATAACATCTGTCTCTTTCTCAGTTTCTAGTAAAATTATTCTTAGTTAGAATGTGTACTAATAGTAGAAGTGTGGTATGCAGGATGTCTTTGTTTTGGTGTTTGGAACTGGTTGATGTTACTGTTGGAATTTTCTACTTGCCTGGGATAGGTTGCAGTGAACATGTGTCGATCATTTTTTAAACATTTCTATTCTTTTTATTTTATACAGTTGTGCACCAACTTTTAAAAAATGCATCCATTCACATTTCAAAACAATACATCTGATAATAGCCAGACCTTTCCCCCAAAGAATTGCAACAATATATTTCCAAAGCAATGAATAGTGATAATTACAACCTTGCAAATTCCCATCCATGAATATCTTCAATACCTCAACAGACAAGAGCAATGATTGTAGGCCTGACCCTCTCATCGTAGTTAACCGTAGCGAGACAAGAGCCTCACAATACATTACAAGTGTTTAGTTGATTCAACACAGCCTGCTCCACATAATAGACATAATCATTCACAGCGAGGTATATTTCACCAGGCCCCAGTGATTTCAAGGGATTTTACACTTGATCTTAATGTACTTAATGAACTTGATCTTAATGTAGTCCCAAATCACATGATTTACCACATAGCATTTGATGTAGCCAGGCACCCTGCTGCGTGAAATGTAATATTCAAGAAAAACACATGCCAGCCTATTTTTACAATACTCAACTGCCTCTGAGTCTAAGCGATTTTATGTAGTTTTTAAATCTAGGAAAAGACCAATTCAAGATGTCAATAAGTGCTCTTGTCAACCAAGCATTACCAGTACTTACAATGTTCAATAGATTGCTAGCTTGCATAAATGTAGTTCTAGATTTGGCAGTCTTATTTAAGAAACCCAACAGAAAGTCATCCGAGGCATTATGCATTTTCCAAATGAGACACAGACAGTTTAGCATGAATAGAGGTGATGTTGAATTCCAGATATAACATTTGAACAGGTACAGCTTGAGAAAATCAAAGTAATCTTCTAAGGCATTTCTTTTCAAGCCTTATCATGCCCGCTACATGGGTCAGTGCCCAGATCTCAGCACCATAGAGAATATTAGATGACACTATCTTATCCTGATATAGTTGTAGAATAATTTTCAGGCAGTACCCCCCTTGCAAGTGAAAGAGCATAGCAAGCCGGTTGCAATAGATGATTTCAGGATGATTTGTTCTAGGTGGCGGGTTCCCTGCAGTTCAGCATCTAAGAGTATCCCCAAATACTTACATTCAGAGACCACTTCCACCTTAACACCTCCCATCATCCAGGACTGATTTTCTATTTTTCTGCCTCTATTAGCGAAAATCATAATTCTAGTTTTATCTGGGTTAATTATGAGTTTGTTATTTTCTGCATAGGATACCAACCTGTAATTGCGAATGCAAGGGCTGCACAGTTTATTTTGCTATGTCTTTCCCCGCTTACTGACTATGGTGTTTGTTTCCTTCTCGTTGCAGGTGCGCAGTCAGAGTTAAACAGGGTCAGCATGTTGACTTCCTGCTGGCTACAGAGGATTGGCTGTTCAAGGGGCTGCAACAGGTAGGCAATTAGATCAGGTATCACAATACGGTTTCTCCACTGAGCTAGAGCTGGCAGTAAGCGTTAAGCTGCTGCAGACAGATTAACGCAAAGCAAAGCTGCACGCGTGGGTGTGGCTATTTATAGAAACCCTCCCATGTGCACTAGCCTGCAACATCCATACATACTAGATGGCTCTGTTGTCAGCCCTATTGGTGGAACCGAGTATCTTTCTATGGGGGCCATCATGGAGGTCTCTTTGTTTGTACTAGTCGTGATGATGTGAACGCCAGTTGTGGCACAGAGATGTCCACTTTGTTTTGCTCATATGGTTTATTGGGTACTTACGAGTCCTGATCAGATGGCCTGCCTGCGTGTCCGAGGCGGCAGCCCTGATGATCATGACACCGGATCAGTTTGTAGAGCAGCATTAAGGAAAGTTGTTACAGCCGCCACTACGATGCTCTCCAATTGAGGTTGTTGAGTTTTGAACAGCTCTTCAAGGTTAAACGTAGTCTCTCCTTTGTTGTTACGGATTATTAGGCTCTTTTTGTTTAGAGTTGCACTGGCCCGTACAAGTTTCATGGGCTAACTCTATTTGGAGCTGTGCATTAACTGCACAATTAGAGAGACCTATTTGCATAGTCAGCGTCACATGAGGACTAATCAAGGTGGCTTTAGAGTTGACTTTCACTTTTATTTGCTTCTACATGCCAGCACTACGGGCAGAGCGGCAGGTCTCTTTTCCTTGCTGTAGTCAAGTCTTCATACATCATGGCTTGTTTCAGTTGTGTTTTTTTCCCTGAACTACCATTCAGTGGAATTTATATTCAAGTTATCCTCCGCCCTCTGGCCACTTTCCAGTGGTTACTTTTCTTTGGGTACTTCCATGTGCTGGCTATTATGCTTTTTCACAAGCTCTGTGAATAAGAAGGAGGAGTGATCTTGGCCTTAGATAGTTTTTCACCACAAGAGGTAGATTGAGATATGTGCTATTATCCGTGCATTATGAGCCACAGCCATAGGTATAAATTCCCCCCATTGCCCATTTTCCATTGAAATGCCTTGCAATTTAAGTTTAGCAGTGGCAGTGATGGTCACTTTATAGATGGTTTGTGGCCAGATGTTCTGCAAGTGTTCAGAGCAACAACACGCTGGGGGCACCCTTTTAGAGAACGAGGAGTGGTAGAGCTGTTTGTTGTGGTTGCCTTCCGAGCTATTTCAGCTGTCTCAACAACTACTTCAGCCACTTCAGCCACTACAACAGCTCCATCAGGACTTCCGAGTACACAGTATCCCTCACCTCCCTATTCCTGTCCCTCATCAGGGCTATCCCAAGTCGATGATTGAATGCGGGTGCTGGATGTTGATAAAGGTGGGTGTCCCCCGGGAACGTTTTGGGCAACATAAAGTAGGTGGAGAGGAAGGGGGGGGGCATTAACTCACCAACCTTCCGTTTAGCGACACATGTTTTGATAGCAAATAGCACGCTGCGTTTTGGCATAGTCAATAGGACTGACTTAGTCAAAACACTGAAATCACCAGGAAATCAGACATGATTGGGCAAACAGTTCTTCCAAGGAATCAGAGGAGGACAAAAAGGCGATGTAATGTGTCTCCTTGCAGCCCCTCGTCAGGACACCATAGAACCAATTTCGCCACTTGTCTGCTCCACATTCCGTGGGTAAATGGGTCATTAAAGATGAAGCAAAGAAACTCCGGCAATTCAGCCATGACTCCAAAAATAGGGACAGAAAAAAGACTCCCACCGTAGGACCATTTTTGCTTTCTCCAGTCCGGTTTTTATGCCATTAATTTTTCAAACATATCATATGCAACATTTTATAGACATTTGACAATCTGTTTGCAGACCCCACACTTTGCAGATGTTGAGTATGTGGTTGATGTGAAGATCTGTGCATATTTTGGATTAGTTGAAAGTGAGTGATAGTACATGTTTATATAGTTGATGCTTTACTTGTACTGAGGTTTATATAAGGTATATTAAATAAGTGTATGTTTTTGAGTTAGTAAAGGTTATAACTTTGATTTTTAATGCAGGGTTTTCTTGTGTGTTTTAAGGAGAGTGATCAAGTAGCAGTTCATGTTAAGCTCTGGATATCTGTGAAAGAAACTTTTTTGCATTTATAAGGTGGTTCACATTGTTTTCCTGAATGTTTTATTTGATAATATGCTGTCAATGAGACTTTGGGAAGTTATTTTATATGTCTTACTGTAATTGATAAACATACACTTGTACAGGTGCACATCGAAAAATAACATGTGGCAAGAATTGCTTGAAGTTGATTAGGAAAGAAATTGATTTCAGTTTAAAGGACTACGCGGTACATTGAGGTGCATTATATAGAAACACAGAGTATAATTGCTCCAGTGAAAATACAAAAATGCCCAAAGAGCCGTAGGAATGTGATTTTCTTTACAGTGGTTTTATGACCACTTTTGGTGTTTTTAAAAGAGTTGTGTATGAGAATCTGAAAATGTGTGTGTTTAAATAAGAGTTTTTTATGCTGCATTGTATGTTACTGTATGGTTATCTATGACAGAAAATAGATTGCATTCATTTGTTCTTTTGCTAAACCCAGTGCTTAATTTAAAAAAAAAGAAAATGTGTGCTGGGGATCAACATTTTTCTTTGGCAGCACGCAGTGGTTTAAGACATTCCTTCAAGTGGAAAAGAGCCTGGTAGCCTGCAGTGTTATAAGATAATCTTCCCTCAACACAGACTCTGTAAGCATGAGCCACGGAAGTTCAAGCATCCATCATGTAGAATAGGTTGAATCAGCAGTGTAAGCTTTCAACAAAAGAAATGGTTGCAGCATGGGCCTCAGCAGCGTTAAAACTGCCCTACCTGCAAGAGGTGATGAAGGGGTTGAAAACATTTTAGCTTGGAATCTTGTGAGTGTGGTGGGGTAGCAGAGCAATATTCTTTTTCACACACAGACCAGGGACATTGTAGGCAGCAGTATTGCCACCTTCATTGACACAACAACCACACTAAGTATGTAACACAACAACATAAGTTTTGTATATGCATAACAACTATGAGTCTCTGTTTTAAACACACACAAACACATCACAGGTCAACATAAACTTCCTTAATAGTGTAGGTCACAATAGGCCTTAGTAGAACAATATCTTCCCAAACAGATCAGGTACAGAATTGGAAACAGTAGTGCAGGTTTGTACTAATAGTGCACAGCAACATGGGCTGTACAAGTGAATGTTTGCCTCGCATACATGTCACTATGGACTGCAGTATTACAAGCCCTTGCACATAACATGTCACTGTTGGCCTCAGCATTAAGACATTACCTCAAGTAGAAAAGAGCCCTGTGGGCTGCTGTGGTGCAAGGTAGCGTTCTCTCAACACTGACTCTGTAAGCTGTAAGCATGAGCCATGGAAGTACAAGCACTCATCATATAGACTAGATTGAATCAGCAGTGTAATCTTTCATCAAATAGAACGGTTGCAGCACAGGTGTCAGCAGTGTTACAACTTCCGTACTGGCAAGAGGCGAAGAAAGGGTTGAAAACATTTTAGCTTGAAATCTTGTGATTTTGGTGGGGTAGCAGAGCAAGAGTCGTTACAACACACAGAACAGGGACATTGTGGGAAGTAGTACTGCAACACATCACATGTCACATGAGTTTCCTTAATAGTGTAGGTCACAATAGGCCTCAGTAGAACAATATTTTCCCAAACAGATCAGGTACAGAATTGGACAAAGAAGTCCAAGTTTGTACACATAGAGCACATCAACCTGGGCAGTACAAGTGAATGTTTACCTCACTATCTTCTACAATATTGTAAGGTTCACTCGCAAAAGAACAAGTCACAGTTGGCCTTAGCATTAAGATTTTTCCCCAAGTGGAAAAGAGCCCTGTGGCATGCAGTAGTGTAAGGTAAATATCTCAACACACACTCTGTAAGCATAAGCTATGGACGTTCAAGTATCCATCATATAGAATAGATTGAATCAGCAGTGTAAGCTTCCATCAAGTAGCATTTTTGCAGCATTGGCCTTAGCAGTGTACACTTCCCTCACGTACACTGTATATAACATTGGCTCTAACAGTTAAAGCGCCACTCATAAAGAACATGGAAATTACCTTAGTAGTGCAAGCGCTCCTTTTGTCAAAAAGACACAAAATGGCTTCCCAGGTGCAAATTGCCCCAAGAAAAACAGGCACAGGATGGGCCTCGGTAGTGCAACCTCAGCCCACATTTAACAGTCGCAGTATGGGTTTGTTTGTGCCTTCTCCCTTCATGTAGAATAGGCACAGTATGGGCACCAGCAGTGCAATTACACCCCACATCTAACAGTTACAGTATGGGCCTTGACAGTACCTGCTCCAGTTGCATAGTTTATACATAGCAGGGGCCTTTGAAGTCCATGATGCACTCACCTAGAACATGCATAGTGCTGCAAGCTCTGATTTTTTTAATGCATGCACAATTCTCACAATAACAACCATATGCCTATGAATTAAGTGGTGCGGCTGGATACTGGCACAACTTAAGCACTGACTAAACTACTTGATTGGTTATATGCTATTAATGTGGCTTTGGTAACCTATTTTTCACTTACTTCAATGTACATGTAGTACTGATGTTTATTCATTTACACAACTGTGACTTCATTTTGCCATCCATTCTAACCCCACACAATCAATCCCATCGTCTCTGGCCCCATCCACATGTCCCCTATATCTCTGCCATGGCTCTCCCCATCTTGTCTCTGCCCTCTCATCCTACCCCCACTGTAGCTAATCCTATCCATCCACCCTACTGCCACCCTTTCTACCCTCACTTGCCCATTCTATCTCACTCTCTGTTGTCCATCCACTATTCCCCTATTCTCTATATTCCCATGTACCCACTATACCCTCACTGTTTTTATTTCCACCACCCATCCTATGTGCATCCACTGTACCCTATACACTGTACTCCTATCCATCCTATCTCTTTCCTCTCTACCTCTTCCTATCCACTCACCCTATCACCCTCTGAGTAGTCTGTGTACATACACTGATGTTATGAACAGTAATCCTACCCCCAACATGTCTACTCCTGCCATGTTTATATACCTTCCCTAAATTCACACCCTCTTTACCTAAACCAATACACTCTGCTACCATCTGATGTACTCACACTCATCCACTATATTTGCATTGTGTCTACACTCATGCAGACACCATAATCAAAACGGTGTACCCCTACCCACCTACTGTATTCCTAATCTCTGTACCTCTGCTCACCCATGCACCATACATGTACTGCCTCTATTCCTATCATCTCTACCCCCACTCACTGTACACCCATCCTCTGTACCCTTACCACCCTCTTTATCTGTATTCTCACTCTAATCTTGCCCAGCTATCCTAGCCCCAATCTCTGTACTCTTGCTCACTCACTGTACCCCTACACTGTGTACATCTATCTACTCACCCAATGTCTATTATTTAAACCCACAGCCAGCCTACCTGCATTGTGGCTACCCCTCACCCACCCATCCTATCTGCATGTGCACTACCTCCACTATCTTACCCCTTCCTTTACTACCCTCATCCACCGTACCTATCTCCATCTACCTCAATCTTCTGTTTCCTCATATACCCTCTATATCTCTATTTTCTCTTCTTGTGCCCAGTTACCCTACCTGCAACCTCTGTATTTATTTTTTATTTATTTATTTTGACCACGCTGAAGCCCGAAGGCATCGGGGTGCATACAATTAGACATGGAAATACATAATTGACGAGACAATAGATTGCTACATCCAACTCCTACGTATCAACTCGCTTTTTTAAATATAACTGTTTTCAATGCTTTCCTGAAAGCTGTATAATTGTTCTTTTGCCTCAGAAGCATCATTAGTCTGTTCCATATCTGAGTCACTTTCACTGCAAAGGATCGGCCTAGACCATTCAATCGTTTTGAAGATGGACAGACAATCTTCCCCAATGCTTCTGATCTTAAAGAATGACCCTGGGCGGAGTGAATGACCTGTTCCTTCAAATAGGCATTTGCCTGCCCAAACAGGCAGCGGTGCACCATGGTCATGGCCTTTAAGGTGACCATGTCCTCAAGTGCTAGCCAGTGAAGGGCTTTCCTGTCTGTTGTAATGTGTTCTCTTCTGGCTTTCTTTCTTACAATTCTTACAGCGTTATTCTGGATAGATTGGCACTGCATAATGCCCCCTTTGCTTGCTCCTATAAGCTAGGCATTTCCATAGTCAAGAATAGATAGTATTGTGGCACTTGCAATGGTTGCGCTGTTTTTTATTTTTCATTCAGATATTCTGATGCGTTTTAGAAGTCACAGGTAATACTACAGTTTCTGTTCAGATTGGTAACATGTGATTCTGCACTCAGTGATGCTTCTAAGTATATCCCAAGTGTTTTTACTTTTCCAAGAACTTGGATGGGGGAGTCTTTTATCTGAAATGTCTTACATTCTTGACTTAGTTTGGCTCGTGCTTGGTGTGAACCGAAGATGAACTCGGTTTTGCTCCTGTTCAAGCACATCCAATTAACTTTCATTCAGGTTTCAATGGTGTTGTATATGGTTTCCACTCTACTGTTATCTGGGTCATAACAGCCACTCAGTTCCACCACCAACGGTGTGTCGTCTGCATAGTTTGTAAAATAGGCTCCGATGTCATCAAGCACTGTGCATAGACACATAAGATATAAGTTAAACAGCAAAGGGGACAGGCTAGCCCCCTGCGGTGCGACACAGTTGATGGAAATTGAATGAGAGAATGTATCCTTCCAGTGGAGTTTTGACTCTGTTCTGACAGGAATGAGACCACCCAGTTAATGGCCTCTGCTGAGCAGCCACCTATATGTTCCAATGCCCATTGGAGCTGTTGATGGTCCAACAAATCATACGCTGCAGATAAGTCCAATAACACCAGCATGCCCGTTTTGCCATTATCCATGATGCCGAGCATGTGGGTTCGGAGGTCCAGCATGGATGTTTCAGTGCTGTGGGACATTCTAAAACCTGACTGTCGTTTGCGAAGAATATCACTTGTTTCCACGAAAGCTTGCAGTCGGATGGGGCCACCTTGTCCCATATTTTCAACAGGAAATTACAGTTGGTGATGGGGTGGAGGTTGCATGAATCCTTCTGATCCAAGCCTGTTTTTTTTTACTAGAGTTATAACCTTAACTGTCTTTATGGCCTCTGGTATATAACCATCTCTGAAGGATGCGTTTACTATCCTCTTGAGCAGAGGTATAAGGATATCCCTATGTTCTAGAATCATTTTAGGTGGCAGTATGTTCTCTGCACATGGCGTGGTTATCATAGTTGCCATTAGGGCTCTCATATCCTCTGTAGTGATGGGGCTGAAGTCACATTTTTTCTGTCACCTTCTGTATCTGTGGGACTACGGTAAAATGTCTTTGTTCAGCTTTAACAACTTCAGTTGTTCTTAATGCCTCTCGTGCTTTCAAAATGTTTTCATTGAAAGCCTCTTGAACCTTTACACATTCCTCTAGTGATGGTTTCAAGGGGGGGGACAAAACATGGGTTTTTCTATGGATTTCAAGATTTCGAACAGTTTGCTTGTTGAATTAGATGCTGTTGTAATCAGCTCATTAAATAAGTTTTTCTTTGGCTCTTTAATGCTTTCTTTATAGTGCATCTCTATATACGTCCATTCATTCTTGTCATTCCTGGGTTGTTTTAACCATCCGCCTTCCATTCTTCTCTTCTCCCTCTTTAAGCTGGTTTTCTGGGGGTTAAACCATGTTTGTTTGATTTATATTGGCCCTGACTTGTTTACACTTAATCAGGGCCATCTGGTCTACCAGCTGTTGTTCTTGTGTGTTGTACGTCTGTATTATTTTTTCACATATGCCTGCCTCTGTTGTCCGGGTCATGATGTTCTTTATACACTGTTTTAACACGTCTGTTTTAATTTTGTGAACGTTTCTGTTGTTGATCCTTTTGTGTTTGTTCCTTCTTTTTGGCAGTAATCCTTACGTTGGTATTACAAATTTTACTTTACGATGGTCCGACCATACGCATGGTATGGTCTCTTCCATTCTAATATCTAGATTACAGGTTACCACGCAGTCCAGCTGATTGCCGTTGGGTGAAGTGGATTCCTTATTAACAACCCTGAAGTTGATGTAATTCAGTGTTTTTTTCTAATTTCAGTTCCTCTTTGTCTTTGGCATATCCCCTCCATCTATTGAGGTCACCCAGAAATAGCATTGCTGTGTTGGAGCCCTTGAGATTATTTAACAACTGAATCATTTTGTCATTGAAATCTGTAATCAAAGATGGAAGTCTGTAGATCACAATGACATTTATACAGCTATTATTTGTTGGTGCATGTTTTAGGTGAAGGATTTTGCATCACTGGCAGTGCATTGCAGAGGGAAACATATGGATGTTATTTCTTACTATAATTACCACACCTCCTCATACTCTGAAACACTTGTGTGTGAGCGCGATATAAATAAAATATCATATCATATATCATATCCTCCTTGCCCCTGCTCTCAATTTTTACAGTATATTCTATGGCCTTGAGGTACTGCCATCTCAATTGTGCTGTTGCTTGAATCTCACAGCCAAGTTTCTGTGAAGCAGAGTATATCTATGTTGTCCTCTAAAATGAAATTGTGTATTATTGTGTTTTATCTCTTTATTGTTGTTCCCCTTCTTTACTGTTACCTTTTCATGTGTTACACTAGTTGAATCTTTAGCTATTTTGGGTTTCTCCTGTAATTCTTGCTTAGTTATTTATCCCTTTTTCCGAGGTAGGCGTGCCTTCGTCGCACCCTTTCTCGGTCCTGGCTATCCTGTCAGTAACTACAATAGAAGTAGCCTGTTTAGTGGTGTAGGCTGGTGAGTTCAATGTGTTAACATTAAGTGCAAGCGGACTCCTTTCCTCCAATACTGTCTGTACATACTGCTGTATGATCGCAGTGCAATGTATCCTTTGAATGTCAAGCAAACGTTTTATGTCTTTCAAGTATCCCATGACTTCCTTATGCTGCACAGCACAGTACCATGTAAAGGGAAGAAGTATTGTAGATTTTGGGTCTCTAACACCGATGACGGCGAGGACTGGTGAAGACCGGCTTGCCCCTGAAGTGATTTCTGTTTCGGTTCCTCCATCCTATTTGAAGGTTTTTCATTCTAATGGTCACAGTGTTACCAGTTTCAATTCAATCCAAATCCCCCAGCATTCTCATTTTCACAATCTAACCTCTTTCAGGCGGATTGAATACCTGGAGTGTTAAATAGGGGCCGGTGGGACCAGCAAAGACTGGCTTGCATCAGAAGCACTGGCACTGAAGCGCCTAACGTTTCCAAATATGCCATGCGTCGGTACCTGGTAAATGTAGTTTCCCTTATGAAAAGCGTACTCTGCTGATGACACGTAGGTTTCAAATAAACCTGATTGCAAGTGCTTTCTCTCGCTGCCTTAATTTTGTTCAATTCAGTGGCAATCAGTACAGTTAGGATTTGATACACATTTAGGTAATTACTGCAGTAACAATAGTGAAACACTAGTGCTAATTGGAACAACAAAAGGTTTGCAGAAATACGTGCCATTAATGCACCCACCCTACCCCCACACTCTCTAGCTCTATTCTTTCACCCTATTTCAATGTTCTATATACGCACACTCACCCTACCTCCACTGTTTTTATCCTCAGCCAGTCATCCTAACTGTATTCACCCTACTTCCACCATCCTACTTCTCACACTCACAAAGTCCACCCACTGTATCCCCACCTTCTCTACTCCTTCATATGCATCCTAGAATCACCATCTTTACTCTCACCATACTCCACTCCTTTCCTACAGCCATGTATACACTGTACATCTGTGTTTTCTATCCACCCATGCTATCTCTACGCAGTCTACTGTTACCTATTCATTTTGAGTGGAACTTCCTTTCTTTGAATGTCTCTATTCTGGAGGACTAGAGGTGGCATGCATGTATTTGTATTTATGTTTTGTATTTTGTATTTCGTTTATTTGTAAAGCACAGCCAGGCCCGAGGGAAACCGGGCGCATATTCTTGCATACACAGTTACAATACATAACAGTAAGGTCAGTGTCAAGAGGTTCATGCTCCCCCAGTTACAGGAAGATGCGGGGGAGCAGAATTCTCACAACAAGGTCATGTATACAATAGTGTACAGGCAAAGGCAATGTGGATAAGCAGGTAGCTGTACAAGGTATATGGACATAATCAATGATGTAAGCAGGTAAGTAGGCGACATGTACAAGGAAGCAAGGCGACCCTGAGGTAGGCCATGCCTTGTAAGGAATGCTTCATGTGTTCTGCGCGAGCAGCCACGTTTTGGCTTCATTCTTGAAGGTTTGAAAGGATGGCTCAGTTCTAATGGGAACAGGCAGGGAGTTCCAGAGCTTTGAGGCTAGAGCAGGGAAACTCACACCTCCAGCTTTTTGGAGTTTAAATCTGCCTGAATGAGGCTGTGAATTTGTGGAGTTCTAGTCCTAGTAGTACATATAATGTACTAATTATATTTGTTTCTTTACAGCATTGCTTATCCATGCCTGCAAAGAAGCATCTAGAATGTGCCAGGAGGAAGGAACATTAGCAGGGAAGTAAAGTATTAAACTGTTGATGCTCGTGTTTCAGGTTTTGTACAAACCTCTTGGCAATATACCCATACTTGTTATTGATAATGTTTTTGAAAATGTCCAACTTCATATAAGAGATATGTCAACTAATCAATTGAACGGAACCAAGCATCTTCCATGGCAGAGTGATAAAATGAAAATGTATCAATACCATTAGTAAGAAACAAAATGTTTTTAAGAGGAAACAAACAAAAACAGCTTTAGGTTCTAGTCAGAAGAATAAAGATATAGGTAGAAAAATTGTCCACTCTCGAGTCTTCACAAATCTTTGGAGAGGTGTGAAATCAAAATCTAGGAATGTGGTGAGGAGTTTTCTTGAAAAGAAAAAATGTGAAGCATTAATCAGAAAAGCTTTTCATATTAATAGAGAATTATAGATGTTTGTGTTGAACAAACTTAAGAAGTTAATTAAGGTCACCATGCCATTGTACACATAGATACAAACAGTTGATGTACTTACACATGACAACTTTTGTGGAGTCTTTGGTGGAGAGTGGAAACACACTTCTCATACAGAAAGAACTTTTAATGAAGAGAGTTGAGAGTTACATTCAACAATGGAATGTAACCCTTGCTATTGATGAGATTGGACGAAGCTATGAAGTTAAAAATGGTAGGATTTCTGAAAAAGAAGAAATCTGAAAGACAGTTACCAGTGAAGCAGAAAGTTTAGGACCATCTGCGATAAAAGCAAAAATAGAAACTCTGGTACTGGCATGTAATTCTTTGTGCAATATTGACAAGTTTTCTTGTAAACTCTTAAAGAGATTTTTGCTAGTGTTGCACAAAAATGATAATGTTCATAGACTAATCAAGATGCTGCAGAAAATATATGATTGTGAAGTTCACGAGAAAACAGGACTTCTGCGTCATTCCCTACCTTGTCTTGATAAAATCAGATGTAAGAATCAGTTTCATCATATACGGATGCTGGCTACACATCATAGCAAAATGAGTAATCGTCTTGATAAATTGTATCAGTGCAAAACACCATGTATGTCTCTTGCACTTTAAAATAAAACATTAATGAGTGGAAATGTTAAATGTTTATTTTCTACACTTCAATTGATTAACGTGATTCATTTAAAAGATGATGTACATATGGATGAAATACTGACAGGAAGTGGAAACAACGATCCTAAGCTTTCCAAGGATCACATTGTTTGTGTGACTTGTCAACACAATTTCTATAAAGCACAAGTACCACTAGTGTACATTTAGGAGAACATTACAGAAACTGTACAAAAAGTTTGATGATCGTAGGGTTCCAGTTTCTTTCTCAGAATATTGTTGCACATTACTGTATTCTGAAGATTCCCTTTTAGGCACCAATATTGAATAAATGTTTCGCTCACAGTATGAAAGTGAATTTACGACATTATGTTATTCTCAAACACTTCAGACAGGAATTAGATTTAAAAATGTTTCTGCAAATGAGATGCCCTAACAGCTAAGAGAAAAAAATGCAATTTTAGAGGGAAAAATGACCAATATCCTTGCAACAATGAGAGAAACTATGGAATATTGGTATAAAAGACAGTCAGAGATTAGATGCATGGCCAGAAAAGTGGGGCCTCCAACTTGATTTGTGACTTTAAGTTGCACTGAGTATGGTTGGGATGATCTTGCAGAGTGGTTTTGTGATAACAATCCATAGAAAGAAGACATAGAACACATGACCCCGGGAGAATTGTGTTCCATGAACTCTGTTAGTGACTGTGATTCGTCCATCACCGATTTTTCACCATGTTCTACAATAAGAAAAGGGTCCACTAGGTTCTGTGGAACATTTCTTTTGGAGAAAAGAGTACCAGGCACGTGGTGCTCCACAAATACATATGCAGATATGGATTAAAGATGCTCCTCAGTTTGGCAAAGAAAGTGATGGATGTGTGATGTAGTTTATATAAAAATATGTTACTTGTTCTATCCCGGCTCAGCATGTTAATGCTGTTTTACGGAACAAGGTGAAAAGGTTTCAAAAGCACTTCTGTGGAAAATACTGTCAGAAAAATATAAAAATAAATACTACACTCAGTGCAAATTTGACTTTCCTAGGCCTGTTACACAAGTTGGTTGAGTACATAGTCTAATATCATTTGTTTGAAACCATGTTAATGGTACAGGAACACGAACCATTTAAAAAGAGATAAGGAATGCTAGTTCATTCATGATTACAATCCTGTCATTGCTCAGCTTTGGAATGCAAATACTGATGTACAGTACATTGCAGATGATACAACTGTTTCTGGTTATGTTATAGCATACACAACAAAAGATGAAAAGGGCAATGAAGCTGAATTATGGGAAGACTTATCAGCGGACAAAAGTCTTAGTGAGAAACACCTAAGCTTTGGTCTCACGATACTCTCTCATCAAGAGTGTGGAAGCTTCAAAGCTGCAGATCAGCTAACTAGTTTGCCTCTGTATGGACATAGCATTAATATTAAATATACTATGGTTGAGTTTTGGCACAGCTACTACAAGAAATCGGGCACTAAAGCAATTGTGCGAAATTCAGCAGTTTACATATTTATTTTATTTATTTACTGTACATTTATAATGCGCTTAATATCAGCTCTGGTTTATAAATGCAGGATCGGGATTCAAACCTGTGTTGCACTGCGTTGTCTTGCTTGCATGATAAATGCATTGGTCCTGAGCTATCTTCCCTCCCCCTCCCCTTCTTCAGTAAGCTTAAAGAGTACCAGATACAATAAAAAGAACTACATCAATAAGAACCTTTGGCACCTTAATTGGCAAAAGAGACTCTGGAAGGCAGTCAAGATTCTGCAGAAGGAATTCAACATTTCTTGTAGGCGGACCAATTATTCAAACAGATGTTGAGCTTGCCATGTAAGAAGAAGAAAGTGCAATAGATCAGACTAAAGTTGCAGATGAAAATTATGAGACATTAGTAAGTAGATGCAATGGAAAGCAGAAGGAAGTGTACTTTAAAATCCAACATAGGTTTTTACATGGTTTAAAACATGACAAACATGAATGTTCTTGTGTCCAATATAGACCTCTATTGTTGTATGTAAGTGGACAACCAGGAAAAGGACCATCATTTTTAATTAATGGATTATGCATTGAGAGCACTGTTACAAAATGTAACCAATGGCTCTCTGTCATGTATTGTAACTGCTCCAACAGGCTTAGCAGCATTCAACATAGAGGGTGGTTTTTTGCATTTATTGTTGATGCTAGCAGTGGAGCATGAAAATAAACTTGAGTATCAAAAACTTGTATCGCGTGCAGCACAAGAAGGAACAGTTCTAAGAAAATGAAATACCTTGATTGTTGATGAAGTGAGCATGGCGTCTAACTTGATGTTATCTTTCATTCACTTGTGAATTCAAGAGGCCTTGCAGACTGGCTATGATGTTTTGTTTGGAGGTAAACATGTCTTTGTTTTTGGAGATTTGTTACAATTAACTTCTTTGAAAGGTCAACCAGTCTTGAAGATGCTGTAATCTAAGGATAGTCAAAAAACGATAGGCAGCATTGGTAATATCAATCTTTGGAAGTGTTTTGAATTCCAGGAACTTGCCATTAATATGAGGCAATCTGCAGACTTAGAGTATGGAGAAATAGATGATAAGATTTGTATTGATATCCTTGAAGAGGATATGAAAACAGTCTTAAAAAGGAAACTGATTTCTAACATCTTTCATGCAAGTTGCACTGCACCTGATATCATGTTGACTCTGCGAGAAAAGCACATGTCTTTGTTTTGATGTGTACACTTGGAGAGCATGACAAGTTCAGCTCTTCAATGCTGCCCTCCGAGAAGCAAGATATTGTAGAGATAAAATTTTGCAAGGTTTTAGATGTCCATGTTATGCCATTAGAGCTACATGAAAGAGCAAAAGCACGATTAAATCAATTTCTAAATCAGCAGGTCTAGAATCTGTTTTAAAACTGTGCATCAATGCACAAGTTATATTAAAGAGGAACCTGAACGCAGAAATTGGTCTAGTCAATGGAGCAATGGGAAGAATGGTTGCATTTCACACTTTTCCTCAAAGTACAAATATTGAACATATTCTTGTAAAGTTCAGTCGCGTAGAAGAACCTTGTTTCATTCCTTAGACCTCTGCATGCTTCATGCTTTTTAAGGATACCTTTGTGAAAAGTTCACTATTTCTTTTGTGCTCTGCATTTGCAATTACTATTCATAAATCACATGGGTTGACTTTAGAATCTGCACTGATTGACATTGGTCATATGGTGTTCAAAGAAGGAATGCCATATGTAGCCCTGCCACTTGTAAAACATTTTGAAGGTTTATTTTTTAATAAACTTTGATGAATCGAAAGTGACAAATGACATTTCCTACACTGAAGGATATAATAGAATATGTGTAAAGTATGCTCCTAACCTTTGCCTTATACCTCTTCCTGCAAAGGTTTTAGTAATAAAAAATAATAAGCAACCAGTGAAGCTACATTTAAATAAAGTGATTCCCTTAAGTCTGAAAAACAAGAAAACTTAGCAGTGTTGGAAAAGCAACCACATATGACATACTTCCAGTGTAGATTTAGTAATCATTCAAGCGTTGAATGCTATTTTAATGCAGCTTTGTGCATGTTGTTTAAAATGACACCACTGATGTAATCATTCAAGCGTTGAATGCTATTTTAATGCAGCTTTGTGCATGTTGTTTAAAATGACACCACTGATGCAAGAAATAGCTTCCACAATAGAGAAACAGCTATGTGTGGAACGTTCAGTTCCTAAAGTACATTTAGGTGAAATAACACACAAAACACACGTGGCAATGTCAATCCGAAGTGTAGTAGCTGTTGCAAGTGGAAGAGAACATTTTTCTAATAACACAAAGGAAGATAGTCAAGAATTCTGGAGGACTATTTTCGAGGTGCTAGTGCAGGAAACAGTTAATGTAGATAGATGTGTAGGAATGTCTTACGAGTTGAAGCATGAGTGTCCACACAATTTTACTGAGAGCAAATTACTCAAAGTGTTACAAAAAGGTTTTCATATATTCCTGTTCCTGATCAGAAAGTGTGATTTATTCTGATCTCCTAATAAAAGCTTTTTATGATATGCAATGCAGTGAATGAGGTTGTAATTTACAGGCAACACTGCAAAATCTACTTTTTAATAAATACCTTTTAACCCCTTAAGTGCCAAATGTGAGTTATCTCGTCCTTGGGATTACCTCCCTGTTGCCAAGGACGAGATACCTCGTCCGTGGCACTTAAGGGGTTAATGAAACAGAAAATGTTAGATGGCATTGAATGGCGAAATACCAAAATCACCAAAAAGGGCATTGGCACTGGGGAGGGACCCATGGCAGTTAAACGGTTAATAATAATCCAGATATATTGTATAGATTGTAGGAAACCTATCACGTCGGTTATGCATTTTGCAAATAATCAGGTTTCCATTTGTAACAAAACCTTTAAAACGCATGCAAATATGTTTCATGAGGGAGCATCCATTCACTGTGGACATTTCATAACATGGGTGCGTACAGAAGTAGATTGGCTTGTCTGCAATGACTCTATAGTCACACACCAAACTAGAAATTGATTAAATAATGCTCACTTAATGTTGCTAGAACCAAAGTTTTAGAATATGTTGTATAGTATATTATTTATGACTATAAACCTGCAAAATGGATGTTTGAAATGGGTCAATAGGTAATACGTGTTTTAAGTAAACTAAACGATATTTGCTAGGTTGCAATATAAAATCACTACCAAATAAATGTATATATATGATTGTCAAGATTGGATAAATTACAAAAAAACAGCATTCTGCAATCTTCTACTTCTGTTTTATTTTGTAAAAACTTTATATTATAATATGTTCAAGTGTTCCCTATAGGTTCTGGTTTATACATGTGATTCATGTACATTATTTTGAGTGCCATGGTGTGTAAATGTTGATAACTGTTTACATCTGAAACAAGCAAACAGAAGGAGGTAAATTATAAAAAGAAATCAGAACTGACCACTAATTTGAATTTTCTGTGAAGATCTATGTACATAGTATTGTGCTTCTTATGTCTGTAGGTGGCCAAAATAAGGGCACACACAAGCTTTACATTAAAAAGGAAAACAGCCTACTGTAAGTACTACTTGTTGGATTCTCTGGTTTACTTCTATTTTAAGTGTGTTTGTTTGTACAAAAGTCCAGGAATGTGTTCTTTGATTACACTGTGGACTTTTTCAAAAAAAGAAAAATGTACAAAAATATGTTTAAAGAAATACCAATACATTTTTACAAGAGTAGATTAAACACAATTGTTATTAACTTATGTGTGTAAGTGGCCAAAGAAAGGATGCGCACAGATTTGAAAAGAAGTATGCTAATGATAATTTTGCGATCATTAGAACATGTGATAGTGAAAATTGGGTTGACAGAAAAAAAAGGAATTCAACACTGCCCACACACTTCTGTAAAAATAGAAGTATTAAATAAGAATACATATTTTAAAAGATTTTAAAAGTGAAGTTTAGATTATGAAATGGCATTATTAGCACACAGATTTTACAAGAAGTATTGAAACGGCATTTAAAAGATACTTACAGGGTAATTCATAGAATTTCGCAGAAAAGTGTCGCAGGCACGTGCGCTAAAACCGATTTCCGCGCACAGCGTATTCATGGATTTTAGGCTCCCAAACCAGCCGTGGCGCAGAGTATAGCAGCGACCCTGCAGCAGCGCCAGTAACGCCCCCAAGAACGCCCTCGCGCAAGGAAAAGCCATCAAAATCGCAAAATCATCGCAAAGGGCTGCGCTAACCCTGGACCAGTTTACAGGGCTGCCAAACAAGGAACGCAAAGTGGGTAACGTTCATATCAGGGGTACGCGGGAAGTTATACACGCGATTAGCCAGGGTACGTGTATTAAAGGGGTACGCGGGAAGTTTAACACGCGATTGGCCAGGGTACGTGTATTACAGGGGTACGCGTGAAGTTTTACACGCGATTAGCCAGGGCACGTGTATTACAGGGGTACGCGGGAATTATCACATGCGATTTGGCTGGGTACGTGTATTACAGGGGTACACGGGAAGTTTTACACGCGATTCGGCTGGGTACGTGTATTACAGGGGTGCGCGGGAATTCTCACATGCGATTTGGCCAGGTACGTGTATTACAGGGGTGCGCGGGAATTATCACACGCGATTTGGCTGGGTACGTGTATTACAGGGGTGCGTGGGAAGTTACACACGCAATTAGGCTGGGTGGGTCCTCACAGGTGTTCCCTGTACACCCTCCACGGCCCCTGCAGGCAGCCCACAAAACAGGGGACTACCCTGCACACCTGCTAATGTCCCCCTGCACCCCCACCCCCCAGCAGTGCAGGGGCAGCCTCCACCAGGCCCCCACTCATGTCTCCCACCACCCCCACCCCCCAGCAGTGCAGGGGCACCCTCCACCAGGCCCCCACTCATGTCCCCTATCACCCCCACCCCCCCGCCACCAGGGGCACCCTCCACCAGGCCCCCACTCATGTCCCCTATCACCCCCATCCCCCAGCCACCAGGGGCAGCCTCCACCAGGCCCCCATCCATGTCTCCCACTACCCCCACCCCCCAGCAGTGCAGGGGCAGCCTCCACCAGGCCCCCACTCATGTCCCCTATCACCCCCACCCCCCAGCCACCAGGGGCAGCCTCCACCAGGCCCCCACCCATGTCTCCCACCACCCCCACCCCCCAGCAGTGCAGGGGCAGCCTCCAACAGGCCCCCACTCATGTCTACCACCACCCCCACCCCCAAGCCACCAGGGGCAGCCTCCACCAGGCCCACACCCATATCTCCCACCACCCCCACCTCCCAGCAGTGCAGGGGCACCCTCCACCAGGCCCCCACTCATGTCCCCTATCACCCCCACCCCCCAGCCACCAGGGGCACCCTCCACCAGGCCCCCACCCATGTCTCCAACCACCCCCACCCCCCAGCAGTGCAGGGGCACCCTCCACCAGGCACCCACTCATGTCCCCTATCACCCCCACCCCCCAGCCACCAGGGGCACCCTCCACCAGGCCCCCACTCATGTCCCCTATCACCCCCACCCCCCAGCCACCAGGGGCAGCCTCCACCAGGCCCCCACCCATGTCTCCCACCACCCCCACCCCCCAGAAGTGCAGGGGCACCCTCCACCAGGCCCCCACTCATGTCCCCTATCACCCCCACCCCCCAGCCACCAGGGGCAGCCTCCACCAGGCCCCCACCCATGTCTCCCACCACCCCCACCCCCCAGCAGTGCAGGGGCAGCCTCCACCAGGCCCCCACCCATGTCTACCACCACCCCCACCCCCCAGCCACCAGGGGCAGCCTCCACCAGGCCCCCACTCATGTCTCCCACCACCCCCACCCCCCAGCAGTGCAGGGGCATCCTCCACCAGGCCCCCACTCATGTCCCCTATCACCCCCACCCCCCCCGCCACCAGGGGCACCCTCCACCAGGCCCCCACTCATGTCCCCTATCACCCCCACCCCCCAGCAGTGCAGGGGCACCCTCCACCAGGCCCCACTCATGTCCCCTATCACCCCCACCCCCCAGCCATCAGGGGCCCCCTCCACCAGGCCCCCACCCAAGTCTCCCACCACCCCCACCCCCCAGCAGTGCAGGGGCACCCTCCACCAGGCCCCCACTCATGTCCCCTATCACCCCCACCCCCCAGCCACCAGGGGCACCCTCCACCAGGCCCCCACTCATGTCCCCCTGCACCGCCACCACACAGCAGTGCAGGGGCACCCTCCACCAGGCCCCCACTCATGTCTCCCAACACCCCCAACCCCAGCCACCAGGGGCACCCTCCACCAGGCCCCCACTCATGTCCCCTATCACCCCACCCCCCAGCCACCAGAGGCAGCCTCCACCAGGCCCCCACCCATGTCTCCCACCACCCCCACCCCCCAGCAGTGCAGGGGCAGCCTCCACCAGGCCCCCACTCATGTCTACCACCACCTCCACCCCCAGCCATCAGGGGCAGCCTCCACCAGGCCCCCACTCATGTCTCCCACCACCCCCACCCCCCAGCAGTGCAGGGGCATCCTCCACCAGGCCCCCATTCATGTCCCCTATCACCCCCACCCCCCCGGCCACCAGGGGCACCCTCCACCAGGCCCCCACTCATGTCCCCTATCACCCCCACCCCCCAGCCACCAGGGGCACCCTCCACCAGGCCCCCACCCATGTCTCCCACCACCCCCACCCCCCAGCAGTGCAGGGGCAGCCTCCACCAGGCCCCCACTCATGTCTACCACCACCCCCACCCCCAAGCCACCAGGGGCAGCCTCCACCAGGCCCACACCCATATCTCCCACCACCCCCACCTCCCAGCAGTGCAGGGGCACCCTCCACCAGGCCCCCACTCATGTCCCCTATCACCCCCACCCCCCAGCCACCAGGGGCACCCTCCACCAGGCCCCCACCCATGTCTCCAACCACCCCCACCCCCCAGCAGTGCAGGGGCAGCCTCCACCAGGCCCCCACTCATGTCTCCCACCACCCCCACCCCCCAGCAGTGCAGGGGCACCCTTCACCAGGCCCCCACTCATGTCCCCTATCACCCCCACCCCCCGCCACCAGGGGCACCCTCCACCAGGCCCCCACTCATGTCCCCTATCACCCCCATCCCCCAGCCACCAGGGGCAGCCTCCACCAGGCCCCCATCCATGTCTCCCACTACCCCCACCCCCCAGCAGTGCAGGGGCAGCCTCCACCAGGCCCCCACTCATGTCCCCTCTCACCCCCACCCCCCAGCCACCAGGGGCAGCCTCCACCAGGCCCCCACCCATGTCTCCCACCACCCCCACCCCCCAGCAGTGCAGGGGCAGCCTCCACCAGGCCCCCACTCATGTCTACCACCACCCCCACCCCCAAGCCACCAGGGGCAGCCTCCACCAGGCCCACACCCATATCTCCCACCACCCCCACCTCTCAGCAGTGCAGGGGCACCCTCCACCAGGCCCCCACTCATGTCCCCTATCACCCCCACCCCCCAGCCACCAGGGGCACCCTCCACCAGGCCCCCACCCATGTCTCCAACCACCCCCACCCCCCAGCAGTGCAGGGGCACCCTCCACCAGGCACCCACTCATGTCCCCTATCACCCCCACCCCCCAGCCACCAGGGGCACCCTCCACCAGACCCCCACTCATGTCCCCTATCACCCCCACCCCCCAGCCACCAGGGGCAGCCTCCACCAGGCCCCCACCCATGTCTCCCACCACCCCCACCCCCCAGAAGTGCAGGGGCACCCTCCACCAGGCCCCCACTCATGTCCCCTATCACCCCCACCCCCCAGCCACCAGGGGCAGCCTCCACCAGGCCCCCACCCATGTCTCCCACCACCCCCACCCCCCAGCAGTGCAGGGGCAGCCTCCACCAGGCCCCCACCCATGTCTACCACCACCCCCACCCCCCAGCCACCAGGGGCAGCCTCCACCAGGCCCCCACTCATGTCTCCCACCACCCCCACCCCCCAGCAGTGCAGGGGCACCCTCCACCAGGCCCCCACTCATGTCCCCTATCACCCCCACCCCCCCCGCCACCAGGGGCACCCTCCACCAGGCCCCCACTCGTGTCCCCTATCACCCCCACCCCCCAGCAGTGCAAGGGCACCCTCCACCAGGCCCCACTCATGTCCCCTATCACCCCCACCCCCCAGCCACCAGGGGCCCCCTCCACCAGGCCCCCACCCAAGTCTCCCACCACCCCCGCCCCCCAGCAGTGCAGGGGCACCCTCCACCAGGCCCCCACTCATGTCCCCTATCACCCCCACCCCCCAGCCACCAGGGGCACCCTCCACCAGGCCCCCACTCATGTCCCCCTGCACCGCCACCACACAGCAGTGCAGGGGCACCCTCCACCAGGTCCCCACTCATGTCTCCCAACACCCCCAACCCCAGCCACCAGGGGCACCCTCCACCAGGCCCCCACTCATGTCCCCTATCACCCCCACCCCCCAGCCACCAGAGGCAGCCTCCACCAGGCCCCCACCCATGTCTCCCACCACCCCCACCCCCCAGCAGTGCAGGGGCAGCCTCCACCAGGCCCCCACTCATGTCTACCACCACCTCCACCCCCCAGCCATCAGGGGCAGCCTCCACCAGGCCCCCACTCATGTCTCCCACCACCCCCACCCCCCAGCAGTGCAGGGGCATCCTCCACCAGGCCCCCATTCATGTCCCCTATCACCCCCACCCCCCCGGCCACCAGGGGCACCCTCCACCAGGCCCCCACTCATGTCCCCTATCAACCCCACCCCCCAGCCACCAGGGGCACCCTCCACCAGGCCCCCACCCATGTCTCCCACCACCCCCACCCCCCAGCAGTGCAGGGGCAGCCTCCACCAGGCCCCCACTCATGTCCCCTATCACCTCCACCCCCCAACCACCAGGGGCAGCCTCCACCAGGCCCCCATTCATGTCTCCCACCACCCCCACCCCCCAGCAGTGCAGGGGCAGCCTCCACTAGGCCCCCACTCATGTCCCCTATCACCCCCACCCCCCAGCCACCAGGGGCAGCCTCCACCAGGCCCCCACCCATGTCTCCCACCACCCCCACCCCCCAGCAGTGCAGGGGCAGCCTCCACCAGGCCCCCACTCATGTCTACCACCACCCCCACCCCCCAGCCACCAGGGGCAGCCTCCACCAGGCCCCCACTCATGTCTCCCACCACCCCCACCCCCCAGCAGTGCAGGGGCACCCTCCACCAGGCCCCCACTCATGTCCCCTATCACCCCCACCCCCTGCCACCAGGAGCACCCTCCACCAGGCCCCCACGCATATCCCCTATCACCCCCACCCCCCAGCCACCAGGGGCAGCCTCCACCAGGCCCCCACCCATGTCTCCCACCACCCCACCCCCCAGCAGTGCAGGGGCACCCTCCACCAGGCCCCCACTCATGTCCCCTATCACCCCCACCCCCCAGCCACCAGGGGCAGCCTCCACCAGGCCCCCACCCATGTCTCCCACCACCCCCACCCCCCAGCAGTGCAGGGGCAGCCTCCACCAGGCCCCCACTCATGTCCCCTATCACCCCCACCCCCAGCCACCAGGGGCAGCCTCCACCAGGCCCATACCCATGTCTCCCACCACCCCCACCCCCCAGCAGTGCAGGGGCAGCCTCCACCAGGCCCCCACTCATGTCCCCTATCACCCCCACCCCCCAGCCACCAGGGGCAGCCTCCACCAGGCCCCACCCATGTCTCCCACCACCCCCACCCCCCAGCAGTGCAGGGGCAGCCTCCACCAGGCCCTCACTCATGTCTACCACCACCCCCCAGCCACCAGGGGCAGCCTCCACCAGGCCCCCACTCATGTCTCCCACCACCCCACCCCCCAGCAGTGCAGGTGCACCCTCCACCAGGCCCCCACTCATGTCCACTATCACCCCCACCCCCCGCCACCAGCGGCACCCTCCACCAGGCCCCCACTCATGTCCCCTATCACCCCCACCCCCCAGCCACCAGGGGCAGCCTCCACCAGGCCCCCACCCATTTCTCCCACCACCCACACCCCCCAGCAGTGCAGGGGCACCCTCCACCAGGCCCCCACTCATGTCCCCTATCACCCCACCCCCCAGCCACCAGAGGCAGCCTCCACCAGGCCCCCACCCATGTCTCCCACCACCCCCACCCCCCAGCAGTGCAGGGGCAGCCTCCACCAGGCCCCCACTCATATCTACCACCACCTCCACCCCCAGCCATCAGGGGCAGCCTCCACCAGGCCCCCACTCATGTCTCCCACCACCCCCACCCCCCAGCAGTGCAGGGGCATCCTCCACCAGGCCCCCATTCATGTCCCCTATCACCCCCACCCCCCCGGCCACCAGGGGCACCCTCCACCAGGCCCCCACTCATGTCCCCTATCACCCCCACCCCCCAGCCACCAGGGGCACCCTCCACCAGGCCCCCACCCATGTCTCCCACCACCCCCACCCCCCAGCAGTGCAGGGGCAGCCTCCACCAGGCCCCCACTCATGTCTACCACCACCCCCACCCCCAAGCCACCAAGGGCAGCCTCCACCAGGCCCACACCCATATCTCCCACCACCCCCACCTCCCAGCAGTGCAGGGGCACCCTCCACCAGGCCCCCACTCATGTCCCCTATCACCCCCACCCCCCAGCCACCAGGGGCACCCTCCACCAGGCCCCCACCCATGTCTCCAACCACCCCCACCCCCCAGCAGTGCAGGGGCAGCCTCCACCAGGCCCCCACTCATGTCTCCCACCACCCCCACCCCCCAGCAGTGCAGGGGCACCCTCCACCAGGCCCCCACTCATGTCCCCTATCACCCCCACCCCCCGCCACCAGGGGCACCCTCCACCAGGCCCCCACTCATGTCCCCTATCACCCCCATCCCCCAGCCACCAGGGGCAGCCTCCACCAGGCCCCCATCCATGTCTCCCACTACCCCCACCCCCCAGCAGTGCAGGGGCAGCCTCCACCAGGCCCCCACTCATGTCCCCTATCACCCCCACCCCCCAGCCACCAGGGGCAGCCTCCACCAGGCCCCCACCCATGTCTCCCACCACCCCCACCCCCCAGCAGTGCAGGGGCAGCCTCCACCAGGCCCCCACTCATGTCTACCACCACCCCCACCCCCAAGCCACCAGGGGCAGCCTCCACCAGGCCCACACCCATATCTCCCACCACCCCCACCTCCCAGCAGTGCAGGGGCACCCTCCACCAGGCCCCCACTCATGTCCCCTATCACCCCCACCCCCCAGCCACCAGGGGCACCCTCCACCAGGCCCCCACCCATGTCTCCAACCACCCCCACCCCCCAGCAGTGCAGGGGCACCCTCCACCAGGCACCCACTCATGTCCCCTATCACCCCCACCCCCCAGCCACCAGGGGCACCCTCCACCAGGCCCCCACTCATGTCCCCTATCACCCCCACCCCCCAGCCACCAGGGGCAGCCTCCACCAGGCCCCCACCCATGTCTCCCACCACCCCCACCCCCCAGAAGTGCAGGGGCACCCTCCACCAGGCCCCCACTCATGTCCCCTATCACCCCCACCCCCCAGCCACCAGGGGCAGCCTCCACCAGGCCCCCACCCATGTCTCCCACCACCCCCACCCCCCAGCAGTGCAGGGGCAGCCTCCACCAGGCCCCCACCCATGTCTACCACCACCCCCACCCCCCAGCCACCAGGGGCAGCCTCCACCAGGCCCCCACTCATGTCTCCCACCACCCCCACCCCACAGCAGTGCAGGGGCACCCTCCACCAGGCCCCCACTCATGTCCCCTATCACCCCCACCCCCCCCGCCACCAGGGGCACCCTCCACCAGGCCCCCACTCGTGTCCCCTATCACCCCCACCCCCCAGCAGTGCAAGGGCACCCTCCACCAGGCCCCACTCATGTCCCCTATCACCCCCACCCCCCAGCCACCAGGGGCCCCCTCCACCAGGCCCCCACCCAAGTCTCCCACCACCCCCGCCCCCCAGCAGTGCAGGGGCACCCTCCACCAGGCCCCCACTCATGTCCCCTATCACCCCCACCCCCCAGCCACCAGGGGCACCCTCCACCAGGCCCCCACTCATGTCCCCCTGCACCGCCACCACACAGCAGTGCAGGGGCACCCTCCACCAGGCCCCCACTCATGTCTCCCAACACCCCCAACCCCAGCCACCAGGGGCACCCTCCACCAGGCCCCCACTCATGTCCCCTATCACCCCCACCCCCCAGCCACCAGAGGCAGCCTCCACTAGGCCCCCACCCATGTCTCCCACCACCCCCACCCCCCAGCAGTGCAGGGGCAGCCTCCACCAGGCCCCCACTCATGCCTACCACCACCTCCACCCCCCAGCCATCAGGGGCAGCCTCCACCAGGCCCCCACTCATGTCTCCCACCACCCCCACCCCCCAGCAGTGCAGGGGCATCCTCCACCAGGCCCCCATTCATGTCCCCTATCACCCCCACCCCCCCGGCCACCAGGGGCACCCTAAGCCAGGCCCCCGCTCATGTCCCCTATCAACCCCACCCCCCAGCCACCAGGGGCACCCTCCACCAGGCCCCCACCCATGTCTCCCACCACCCCCACCCCCCAGCAGTGCAGGGGCAGCCTCCACCAGGCCCCCACTCATGTCCCCTATCACCTCCACCCCCCAACCACCAGGGGCAGCCTCCACCAGGCCCCCATTCATGTCTCCCACCACCCCCACCCCCCAGCAGTGCAGGGGCAGCCTCCACTAGGCCCCCACTCATGTCCCCTATCACCCCCACCCCCCAGCCACCAGGGGCAGCCTCCACCAGGCCCCCACCCATGTCTCCCACCACCCCCACCCCCCAGCAGTGCAGGGGCAGCCTCCACCAGGCCCCCACTCATGTCTACCACCACCCCCACCCCCCAGCCACCAGGGGCAGCCTCCACCAGGCCCCCACTCATGTCTCCCACCACCCCCACCCCCCAGCAGTGCAGGGGCACCCTCCACCAGGCCCCCACTCATGTCCCCTATCACCCCCACCCCCTGCCACCAGGAGCACCCTCCACCAGGCCCCCACGCATATCCCCTATCACCCCCACCCCCCAGCCACCAGGGGCAGCCTCCACCAGGCCCCCACCCATGTCTCCCACCACCCCACCCCCCAGCAGTGCAGGGGCACCCTCCACCAGGCCCCCACTCATGTCCCCTATCACCCCCACCCCCCAGCCACCAGGGGCAGCCTCCACCAGGCCCCCACCCATGTCTCCCACCACCCCCACCCCCCAGCAGTGCAGGGGCAGCCTCCACCAGGCCCCCACTCATGTCCCCTATCACCCCCACCCCCAGCCACCAGGGGCAGCCTCCACCAGGCCCATACCCATGTCTCCCACCACCCCCACCCCCCAGCAGTGCAGGGGCAGCCTCCACCAGCCCCCACTCATGTCCCCTATCACCCCCACCCCCCAGCCACCAGGGGCAGCCTCCACCAGGCCCCACCCATGTCTCCCACCACCCCCACCCCCCAGCAGTGCAGGGGCAGCCTCCACCAGGCCCTCACTCATGTCTACCACCACCCCCCAGCCACCAGGGGCAGCCTCCACCAGGCCCCCACTCATGTCTCCCACCACCCCACCCCCCAGCAGTGCAGGTGCACCCTCCACCAGGCCCCCACTCATGTCCACTATCACCCCCACCCCCCGCCACCAGCGGCACCCTCCACCAGGCCCCCACTCATGTCCCCTATCACCCCCACCCCCCAGCCACCAGGGGCAGCCTCCACCAGGCCCCCACCCATTTCTCCCACCACCCACACCCCCCAGCAGTGCAGGGGCACCCTCCACCAGGCCCCCACTCATGTCCCCTATCACCCCCACCCCCCAGCCACCAGGGTCAGCCTCCACCAGGCCCCCACCCATGTCTCCCTCCACCCCCACCCTCCAGCAGTGCAAGGGCAGCCTCCACCAGGCCCCCACTCATGTCTACCACCACCCCCACCCCCCAGCCACCAGGGGCAGCCTCCACCAGGCCCCAACTCATGTCTCCCACCACCCCCACCCCCCAGCAGTGCAGGGGCACCCTCCACCAGGCCCCCACTCATGTCCCCCTGCCCACAGGCCCTGACAATCCTCAAGCATGTGCCTCATGGCCAGCCACCACAGACCAAAGACACAACCAAGTATTACATGTGCCCATGATACTACTCCAATGGAAACAATGTAAATCAACACATGTGTCTCACACACACACAATGGTTGCAAGTGAACCTGAAAACCCATATCATGACATGCATGAAAACAATGAGATGAAACCACACATTGAAGAATGAAAAAGTCCAAATAATGTATTAAAAACAACAGCAATGGCAATCAAAATTAACCAAAATACACAAGTAAAAAAATGACTAAATTAAGCAGGCTGTCCCTTTTCAAATTGAAATCAATAAATGACTATCCGAAAAAATATCTTCCAAAGTTCAAGTCCATGAAAAGTAAATGAAGGTAAAAAAGAAATGGAAAACCATTGCTCCATGGCAAAAAATAATCACGGTAAAAAAAATATCCAAATCCAAAGTCCAACTATGTATAAAGTATTCAGGGTCCATCATCCCAAGAGAAGAAATGAAACCTACCAAAAAACCTATCTAAAATGGAACTATATACAAAAGGTGGAGCAGTGTCCGTCGACTCCAAATAAAAATAAACTGCAAAGGAAACATATCACTAAATAACTATATACAATGGCGGCGGGCCAGTCCAGCGGCTCACTTAGTGGTGTTCCGGGCCAGGGCATCATCGAACTCCTCGTCTATGTCCCGGAGACGGTCCTGTTCCATTGCCCCGAGGGTCCGCAGGGACGCCGACATGTTCACCTCCAACTCCCTGCGGATTGCCCTGAGGCACTCGGCCCGCCTCAGGGCCCTCCGCATGGAGTTCTCCGCCCTGACCATCATGAGCCACGCCTCTTCCGCCTGCCGCCGCTCCGCATCTATGGCGTGGCCCAACTGCTGCCACACGGAAGACACTTCCCGTCCAGGGTCCTCCTGCCCTCCGGCCGATGCCTGCCCCTCCGATGTTGAAGGCCCCGAGCTATCGTGGCTCCCACCTACAGCCTCCTGCTGCTGCAGCTGCTGCTGTCCATGTGCCCTGTCCGATGGTGCCTGCACATCCTCCTCCAGCTGGGGTGCAGTCGTTGATGTGGCCACCCCTGCTGGACGTCTGACTCCCGACTGTGGCAGGGATCTGTTGTCCACCAGCCTGGCCGCACGGTCGGAGGCAGCTCCACAGGGCACCCAGGTGACACATGGGTGGGAAGATGGCATGGAGGACGACTGGGGCATAGGGGGTTCTGTGGAGAAGGGGGTCGGAACAAGGTCCAGGAAACGGAGGAATCCAGCCCTGGTGAGCTGTCCAAGTGGGTCAACGCGGTCAACGAGCCATGCGAGAAGACGTGCAGTCTCATCATGAAAAGACTGCAGGTCAGCTAGCATGGCCCGTTGACGCAACGCCACCCCACCCTGGACAGGCACAACCTGGTGCAGGATAGCCACATCCGCAGGGAGAGGAAGGCCAGGTGTTGTAAGCCAATCCTCTCCCTGAGAACGGGTCTGGAGGTAGGCATCCCCGCTGGTGCAAGATGATGCAGTGACAGGAGCAGGGACAGGATTGCACACAGGCACCTCCGCGGCGGCCTGTGCTGCCTCCTGTCCCTGATCCTGCACTGCACCACTAGCACCAGTGGAATCCCCACCTCCAGACCCCGCCACTGTCGCTTGCACGGCCTCCTCCTCCACCAAACCCCCCACCAACCTGGATGACTCCGTGCCATCTTCCTCCGTTGGGCCCTGTGGGGTCCCAGCTGCCCCTTCTGGTGCCGAGGAGTCCAACTCCTACCTCCGCCTCTTGGACCTCCCCTCGGCAGCTGCGGCCTGGGACGCGGCACCGGACTCCTCACTCCATGACGAGATCACAACCTGGGAGGGGATCCGGGCCTTGCGTTCTGGCTGGTGGTGCGACCCCTACCGCTGTGCTCCACAGCACCTTCTCCGCCCTCTTCATCAGTTGACGCTGCAGACAGGGAGAAAGAAAACACAGGCATCAGGGCACTGTAAAATGGACTCATACACACATGACAGTTATACATGAGTGGCATTGGTAAACCTCAGACATGGCATCACAATCCCCAACACACATGTCATTTCAACTTGCACACATGAGCCATACCACAGCCATATTGCAACAGCCAGCACCATCCATTCACATACAACAGCATGAGCAGCCAAAGGTCATCCACACATCACATGCAACATAGGGAGTACACTACACATGCACACACAACACCAAACTTGCATGCATGTGTACACCTCCGCCAACTGTCGCAGTGTTTTGATCGACATCCATGTCACACCTGACAATCATTCCTCCACATCCTGTGCCATGCAAGCCCACACACACAAGAACCATCCATGTGTCACACATGAGACCCCTCGCATGTGTCACCCTCACAGCCCTGTAAACCCCCCCTACTTGGCCACATAAAAATCCATGTTCAACCTGCACACTCCTGGCACACCACAACACGCACAGCTTACAATCAGTATGCATGTAAACTTACCGCTCGACTCCAGACGGGTCTGCTTCTCAAGGACCTGGATGTGGAGCGCTGGGGATATGCATTCCAGGACCCTCATCTGATCTTCCGTCAAGTGGCCCCGGCGCCCCTTAGCATCCGCTGCCTTCAGGAGGCGCCGGGCCTTGTTGAGGGTCCTGGACCTGAAGTCCTCCCAGCGCTTCCTGACACGTTCGTAGTCGTGGACTGCCACCTCCTCCGCGCTGATGGCAGTCACGATGTCCATCCAGATCCGAGTCCATCCTTCCTTGTCGCCACGCAACCTTCCAAAGAGGGCATCATACTGCCCCAGGACATGCTCCACCAGGACACCAACTTCGGTGGCAGTGAAGCTGGTGCCCCTCTGCCTCCTTGGCCGGGGGTTGCCACTGGTGCCAGATGTTGCAGTGCCCGACATGGCAACCCCAGAGGCAGGAGTGGGTGGACAACTGGGTCCTGGGGCTGGGCTGTGGTGCGATGGAAAAGCAGTCGGGAGTCTTCGGTTACAGCAGGGGTGGTCACAGCAACAGCACCCCTGGCTGATGTGCAGGCTGCAAATGGCAGGGCACGTGGGCAGCAGGCAGTCAGGCAGCAGCAGATGGCAGGTGGGAGCGTGCTCAGGGCTCTGGGGGGCAGTAATTTGGCCTTCTGGGCAGGAGCGTGGTCTTCCGTGTGTGAACGCGTGGCCAGCTTGATACGGAGTGATTTGGCACGTGAAAATCCAACACGTCTGCGTGTAATTGGATGAAAGGCCCTTAGCGCGTAAACGCGTCACCAGCGTATGCGCGTCTATGAAGTCACGTGCACGTTGAATAGGGCACACGTTGGAAAATGTTGCGTGTGAAAAAAATGAAAGACACGTCCGAGTGTCAAAGCGTGTAATTGGTGGAAATGGCCCTATACGCAGAAGTGACAAAGCGTGTAATTGGTGGAAATGGGCTTAGCGCGTACACGCGGCAGTGACAAAGCGTGTAATTGGTGAAAATGGCCCTACACGCGGCAGTGACAAAGCGTGTAATTGGTGAAAATGGCCCTACACGCAGAAGTGACAAAGCGTGTAATTGGTGAAAATGGCCCTACACGCAGAAGTGACAAAGCGTGTAATTGGTTGAAATGGCCCTTGCGCGTACACGCCGCGTAAGTGACGCTGGACGTGTGGGCCTGCATAAAAGGTACGTGTAGAACACCATTTCCTTGTACGTGCTTTTCGTGGAGAGCGAGTGGGTGAATTCTGAACTTCTTGTCGTTTCACACGCGATTTACTTCACGGCGTTTCAAGTTCGTACTCCCTGTTACCTCTGACAGCTTTTTCTCTTTTTTCTCTTTTACTGGTTTTCCTGGCCCTGTTCCCTCAAACAGTGTTCCCTTCTACTGTTGTCCTGTCTCCTCAGACAGCGTACAAATCTTCTTTTGGCGGGGGTGTTGCCAACTGTTAAAACGGATTTCTGAACTCTGTCCTGGTGGCGCAGAAGTTCAGAAGGCCAACCTAAATACTTGGAACAGGGTAACCTCTGGACGAGCCAGACCAATCAAGGTAGCGATCGCGGCGGTCAAGACTAGGTCTCAAGAGGGGTGAGGGTGACTGAAAGCCCGCAATGAGCACACAAAGCAAGATCACTTACAAACTACTCCAAACAGTTGTTATATTAAAAATATATACACATTTATTTCAAGGACTTTAAAACAATGACCGTAGCGAGAAAATCACAATATAACGATAGTAAACCAACACATACCATATCAACACAATATATATACAAATACGACAGTCGCAATCGTTATATGCACGAAATGTGTAGTCCACCTGCAAGGGAAGGAAAACAGGCAGTGCGATACAATGCGTTAGAGTCAGTTCGCCTTCAGAGGCACCTAACTAGATGGAAGTCCGAGCCCTGCGAAGAGTGGAGCCTTGTGCTCAAAGTACCTGCACGCGCTGGTGCCAACGGGCAAAAGGAGAAGCTCTTCGAAGGAAGTCAGGCAGTTCAGTTTAGTTCTTACAGAAGAAGAACAAGTTCCGCGACTCAAGCGCAGCCTCCACAGTGGGCAGAAGCAGAGCGCGAGTACGGCAAAAGGGTGCTGTTTTACATAGCGGGGAAAAGCAATGGGCTCCTGCAGGAGGGCGACCAGATCCTAGCTAAACTACTCACCGGTCCCCGATGCAAGCAGACCCAGGCTTCTCCGCGTCAGTTTCAGCAGCTGGCAGGTTCAGAAGAGCAGGGAACGCCTCATCGTCGTATTGAGTAAAAAGACGTCCCAATCGAAGAAACCCGCACAGTTTTGTCACCACAGCAGGGCAACGGAGCGGCCGTGTGTATCTGAGCCAAATGTACACTACTCACTTCCGACCTGGGAATGCCAAGTGTACGAAGCGTGTGAGAGTGACAAGGACTCGAAATACTACAGAACCTGGCAGCGGTTACAGAGCAAGACCACCGTGTAAGCTGGTCAGTCAACTGGATGGCCCAGAGACGCTTCCGAAGGCTTACTGGCAGGAGATGGTGAAGATGCCGAGAATAGCTGTTCCCGCTATTCCAAAGGGTCGAAGTACCAGTACAGGCCTTCTGGTTCGATCAAAGGTGAAAAGGGTTTCACAAGGCGACAGCAGTGCAGAGGAGAAGTCCTTCAGCGGGTCACCAGCGATTCCTCGGTCCAGCCTCGTGGTTGCAGGATACTTGGCTCCTGTATTCCTTTGTTCGTGAGAACTCAGGAGATCGACATGGTAGTGGTGTTTCCAGCCCCCTCTTATCCACGGTTCCCTTCGCGCCAAAACGGAGGGGACCCAATGGGAGATCCGCTCATCAACACTCACACCATTCGTGGACCAATCACGGACCACGGTGGTCCCAGGCATTCACACCACCCTAGACTCTCTGGCACCCAGGATGTGTATTGGGACCAGACATCCCAGCCCACATCCTGGAGGCACACAAAAGACATGTAGAAGCCCGCGAAAGCATCCCTGTTTCGCGGGAAAGTACATGCCCAAATAAGGAAGGCCCCGGGTCGGCTCGACCTGGGGAAGGTGAAGGGAGCAAGACGGTCAGCGGACAGGACAAAGGAGCCTCGTGGTCTGGCCATTTTGGGAGCCAGGCCACCATTTTGGGTGAAGCGCAGAAAACGCGCTTAGAACGCCAAAAGGAGCTCAAAATACAAAGAAACGATCGCTGCCACCATTCCCGTCCCTGAATCACTTGCACCGATCAAATACAATCCTAAACGAGTATCTAGGGCCTGTAGAAGGCTAGAGACCCAAGAGAGCTGTAACTTAGCTTACAGTGCCCTCTTGTGTCATGTTGCACTAAAGCCGCAACATGATAAAAGAAACTACAGGAAACAGAGTTTTCCCGGTACTGACTGTCTTAAGGGCATGTCAGTTTCCCCATAAGAAAGGAGCAAAAGCCCAGAGGAGTGCGGCAGAAGGCTGCACTTCTCTGGCAAAGTCAAGAACAAGGTGAAAAACAACAGCAAAAAGTTTAGGGGTTGCCACATGGAAGGAAAATTACCTACAGTTACGAAATCTTTCCTAACACCAACCAAACGCGCTCCTTTTTCACGCTCTTTTTCCTGGCAGACGGTGAGTCACACACGTATCTAACATTTGTGCTTGCCCCGTGTGTAGCCTACCCCTTCAGAGGTCATTCTAGGCTGCGTGTGACACGCATACGTTCATTCTTGTGTTACTGGGTGCCACAGCATAGTGCAGGTTTTTCTTTCTGCACACATGGTCTAGGAGGGGTTGCGTGCACGTCATCTACCTTTTTTGGGCTTCCTGTGCTTTGCGTGACCCGTCATCTTTCCCCAGGGGTCACATTCAGCCTTGCTAGAGCACTAGGGTACAATTACCATCTGGTACCCAACCCCTTTGACCCCCAATTGCCTAGGACAATAGTTTACAGCCACTCCCATACGCACATTAACATCAGTGCCATGGTTGGGAGGCGAGGATTCCGTAAGGGTGGCAAAGGTGGAAGAGCCACAAGTGGTGGCCATGGTGGATCCGGTAGGGGACGTGGTTGTTACTTGCAGGGTGACCCTGTCCCCCCATGTGTGGAAGACCAGTCAAGGGCACCCATAATCCCCCTCCCCCGGTTGAGGCTGATGTGGCTGACACCATCCATGCTCAGCCCTTGTTGGACCAGCCCATTGTGGCACCAGACCTGGCTGACTCCATGGCTGACTTCCAGGTCAGCAGGCCTATGACACGTGCGCTGGTGCACGTTGATGTCCTCAGGCCACGTGGATCTGGGGCAGCAAGGTCATCTGCTGCCCCAAGTAGGCAGGGCGGAGAGGCTGCAGGGGCAGCTGCGGCTCCATCCACCCCAGCTCTCACACACCCAGCCAGGACAGTGTCGGTCCTAGTCCATCCTGCTACATTCCCCATGACACCATTACACTTGAGCCAATGCCTGCACCAACTCCCATGCTGAGTGTGCAATCCCACACTCCTGATACAGAGTCCACCAGGGCTCCTGCCCCTAGTGTCCAGAGCGGCGCAGGACACTCAGGATCACCACCACCTTCCAAGCGGAAGAGGAAGAGTGCTCGTCCGGCACAGGCTGATGCCCCAGACACGGCTACACAGTCCGGCCCGTCGAGGAAGCCCAGCTTCACGGATGACGAACTGAATGCACTTGTCGAGTATGTGTCCGGACATGATAACGAGATGGTCATTGTTGCAGGATCCAAGACCACACCTGCACAACGCCAGGCACACTGGCAGACCGTTGAGGACATCGTAAGTGCCCTTGGAATCGTGAGGCCACAGCCAATGATTGCTATAAGCGCTGGAATGACCTAAAGCGCAGGGCAAAGAATAAGCTGGCCTCAAGTCATGCCGCAACTCTAGTGACTGGAGGTGGGTCTCCAGTAGAAGACATGGAACTCACTCCACATGAGTCAGTCGCTGGGACCTACGTCACGGAGGAACAGATCCAAGGCGTGGGAGATCTGCCAGATTATGAGGCATTGTCCGGTGAGTGCACATGCATGTGTGTGTCATCCATGTGCATGGTGTGTGTGTGAGGGCTTCTGTTTGTGTGCCAGGTGAGGGTGTGTGCGCCCGAGTCATATGGGTCACCCATGTGCTTCATGCAATACATCCTGCGCAGCAGCATTTGGCCATAGCAGCATCCCTTCTGCCAACAGTAGACATCTAGGCCAACAGCACGCCAGTTGCCCTTGAAGTGTCACCTTGCCACAACATTGTTGCTTATTTTTCTCTGTTCATTCAGGCAGATTGTTTGCATTCCACCACTTTTACTAGGCATTTCTCAGTCCTCTAGTCACATGTCTGACATGGCTATGGTAAAGTGGAGTGACTTTGTTACCTGGATATCATTTGTTCACACATGTCCCTGTGCAATCGGACCATTTTGGACTGGCAGCTCCAGGTGAAAAATCAGACCTGTTTGAATTAGTAAAGCTATCACATGCGGGAACTGGACTGAATGAATAAGTGCTGCCCTCCTCTCCATCTTCATTCAATAGCAATGGTACATGCCATCTGTGTGATGGCATGTGTATTTCACCTGGCAATCACAGGCCAATGTGTGATGCCACTACCAGGCAGAAAATGTGTTCATCTTCCATCTTGGTGTCATCAGTGTGCGCCATTTGCCTGCCCTTCATACGCAGTGAGGGTGCATGCATGGGAGGGTTTTAGTCATGTGGGACATGTGTCAATCAAGTACTGGTTCTCTTGCTTCTCAGCCCTCATTGTGTGCCATGGTGCTAATGCCTGTTTCCATTTGTTTGCTTTTATGTCTTTGCAGGGGAAGACGCACCTGATACTGCTGGGGTTGTGGAGATGGTGCAGACCCAGGAGGGGTCTGAGGGCCGACCAACCACCAGTGAGGGACGTGGTGTGGTGGTGGGTGAGAACCCACAAGTGCTGCAGGTCGTGGTCTCAAGGGGTGTCTCTGGCTGCACCTCCCCCGAGCTGTACTCAGGTGTTGATTCGGATGATGAGACCTACGTGCCGTCGCAGGTGAGTGTTCCTGGGAGGGATTCTGTTCTTTCCCACCCACCTGCACCAGGGTCAGAACCCTCAATGGGGATGTCAGTGTTGGCAGCTACGCCTTTGGTGGTTACGGATGCAGGGTCACACTCCGCGACATCTGATCCTGTTCCTGGGCCAGCAGATCAGAGGGGGAATGCAGTCCTGCAGCCTCAGGCAGTGCCGGCACAGCAAGGCGCAGTTCGCCTTGCCCCAGACAGGTGTGGTGCCCGCCGACGTGGTGGCCATACGCCACCTGGCAATACCGCATGGGAGCAATCCATTTACGGTATGGCAACCCAACAGGCAGCATCATCAGAGATGATGGCTCAGACCATGGATAGGGTGGCCACTTCCATTTTCCCCCCGAAAGGCTGATGGAGCGACTACAGCAGGCAACCGACTCCATCTGCCAGTCACACAGGGAGGACATGTTGGCGTCCAACAGGGACAGCCGGGCGGCACTGGCGACTCTGCAGGAAGCCATCTCCATAGAGTCCCAGGGCCACAGGGAAGACCTGAGGCAGGAGCTCCTTCACCTCAGGATGACTCTTGTTGAGCTTGAGGCTTCAACACACCAAAGGACAGAACAGCAGCTGGAGCGTCTCACCCGTACGCTCTCAGCTGAGATGCAGGCAACGAGGGTGGTCCCGTGAGTTGTTGCATGGGGACCTCCGCACACTCATCCTCCAGAACGAGACCTACCACACCCGCATGCTTGCAGCCATGGAGGAACAGACTAGGGCCTTGCGTGGGCTGCCTCCCATAGTGCAACCACCTCCGGATGCAGCTGCACAGGGTGATAATAGCGACAGCAGTGATACTCCCACAATAGGGTAGCCGTGTGGGCCATGAGCCCATGGAGGTGTTTTTTTTCCCAAGATCCACACAGGTGGGTTTTGGTGTGCACCCTGTCCTCGGACCTCCTGGGTGGCTTCCGCAAACCCCCCGGGCCCATTAATGGCCATTTTTGATATTTTTTTTTTTTTTTAGACTTTTTTAAAAAAATTTTGGGACAATGTGTTGCCTTCCGTGGGTCCTGTGAGCATACGCTGCATTGTGGCTGGGCACATGCAGGCTTGGCATGTATTTGGTTCAGATGCTTGGGTTTGAGTCACACACACCCCTCCTGCTTCCCGTTTCCATGGGCTTGCAAAGGGTGTGCCCAAGTGACATTGACGTACATAGTGACATTGGACTCCCACTACATGTGTGGGTAGTCTAGTCAATACTGTGTATACATTCCTAGTGCATATTGCTGTTGTGGTGTACACTGCATGTTGCATTGATGTGTAACTCATCATCCGTGTCTACCTCCTAATTTGCAGGTCCTTTCCTCATGTCTACACAAGGCCCTCTAGTTTGGAGATGGGGTCCATGTTGGCAGCAGTGCACCTACAACTCTACATGGCGGCAACACTGTACAGTTGGAAGTGGTGGGAGTGCAGGCATTTCCAGGTGGTGAGACTACTAATTCCTTACATCCGTAATGTCATGTTAATGGTAGTTTTGAGGGTCAGTGGCTGATAAGTGTTATTGCTAAATACCTGCTCAAGTGTGTTGTTGGTCCTGCATTACTGTGAGCATTTCAGGTGTCGCGAGTTTCAATTAGGGACACTGTACATTGTGACAGTTGTGTCATGTTGTGGGGATTACTTTGTTTACCTGCACATAGCATGACATGGCACGGTGTGTCGTGTGGCGGTGCTGGGGATGGGTTGGGTGACATGGCACTGTCCTCATGTTGCATTTTGCAAGTGGGTATTCATTTTAGCTGCTTGAATGTGTTTTTTCACAAAACTGCATTGGTGGTGTCTGTGTAGGTAGGGATGCACACATTGTAACACTTCCAGGTGAACAATCTCAGGCTGATATGGTTTTCACGGTTGATTCTCCAGACATTCAGGATCAGTGTCAGGTTGAGTCATTATTGATTGTCAGATGGTATGTGCCAGGGCAGTGTGCACTCCACAGGGGTGTGATTTCTATGTTAAGTAATTAGCCACTAGCTGTGTACGGGCTGCCTCCCCCCGTGCCCTTTCCCCTCCCATGCGCACCGGCCGTGCATGTGGTTGGGGATGTGGGGCCACCACCATGTCCACGGCCAGGCCCCGGCGTGTTGCAATGTTGTGCAGGACACATGCTGCCACTATGATCCTGCACACTACTGGGGGAGCGTATAACAGCTGCTCGCCAGAACGGTCAAGGGAGCGAAAGCGTGACTTAAGCACTCCGAATGTGCGCTCCACTATGCCCCGGGTTGTAATGTGGGCTGTGTTATATCTTACCTCGGGTGGCGTGGTGGGGTTCCGAATTGGCGTCATCATGTGGGGGCTGAGAGGGTAGGCACTGTCCCATGTGGAGGTGGTGATTGGTATCATTGGTGGGGTTGTGACCTTGCTCAGTATCTGTCATGCATGCATGTGCAGTGGCATTCATACTCACCAAGCAGCCATGTATCGCCATGCCGCCCAGCTTCTAGGTCCCGGCTTAGGGTGGACATTCGGTAAATGAAGCTGTCTTGGGTGGACCCGGGATAGTTGGCATATACTGAGGTGATGATTCCCTTGGCATTACATACTACCTGCACGTTGATGGAATGCCAGTGCTTGCGGTTCCTATAGATGTGCTCAGATGCCGTGGGGGGACGTAGAGCCACATGAGTGCAGTCAATGGCACCTAGCACTTTGGGGAATCGTGCCACACCGTAAAAATTCAGGGCGGCAGCATGCCTTTCTGCAGGTGTTCTGCGGACTGGTGGGCGTGCAGTGATGATGTTCAAGACCTGGTGTAGGCAGCGTGACTGCGTGGCCTGTGACACCCCACCCACTATGGCACTTGTCCGCTGAAATGATCCAGTGGCTAAGAAGTGCAGTACATTGAGGACCTTCTCCAGGGGGCTCAGTGCTTGGGAGCACAGGGTGGGTGATGTGAGGTCATCCTCCCACTCACTCACCAGGTCCAGTATTATGTGTGGTGGAAACCTGTACCTCCCATACACCTGGTCATCAGGCATCCCGAAAAGGCTGGTTCTGGGTGTGAATATTCTGGCCCTGACTATCTTCCTCCTCCTCCTCCTTTGGTAGCCCACGGCCACTGCTGCTAGGAACGGTATATTCATCCTGCCGTCTGAGCTTGTTATTTTGTTTGCGTGCAAATGTATGCGTCGCGGGTCGACGTATGCCTGCTTCCTACTATCGTATGTGTTTCTTTGCGCGTGTTGTAGGCGAGCGTGTGACCCGCGCACCCCTGAAATCCAGTACCCAGGCCAATAGCGTGTGGAAATTCCCGCGCACCCCGGGATACAGGTGCGCTGACGTACTCGCGTGTGTAAGTGCCCGTGCACCTCTGAAATACACGTACATAGGCCAATCGTGTGTACGTGCACTTTTGTCCAATTACACGCGATGACACTCTGACGTGCAGTCTTTCCACGTGTGCTCCGTCATCACGTGCTATGTGGGAAACACCCGTGCGGGTCACGTCACAGACGCGCTTACGCGCTGAGGGCCTTTGGTCCAATAGAATTGCGTATGCGTGCTGACGCGCTAAGGGCCTTTCCTCGAATTTCACGCTGACGTGCAGGATTTTCACGTGCCAAATCACTCTGTATCAAGCTGGCCACGCGAAAACACACGGAAGACCACGCTCCTGCCCAGAAGGCCGAATTACTGCCCCCCAGTGCCCCGAGCAGCCTCCCACGTGCCATCTGCTGCCTGCCTGCCTGCCTGCTGCCACCGTGCCCTGCCATTTGGTGCCTGCACATCAGCCATCTGCAGGGGTCCAGTTGCTGTGTCCACCCCTGCTGGAACTGAAGACTCCCGACTGGGATAACATCGCTCCACAGCCCAGCCCCAGGACCCAGTTGCCCACCCACTGCTGCCTCTGGGGTTGCCATGTCGGGCACTTCCACATCTGGCACCAGTGGCAACCCCAGGCCAGAGGGGCAGAGGGGCACCAGCTTCACTGCCACCGAAGTTGGTGTCCTGGTGGAGCATGTCCTGGGGCAGTATGATGCCCTCTTTGTATCGTCCCGCGCCAGCAAGGAAGGACGGGAGAGGATCTGGGCCGACTGTGTGGTTGCCATCAACGCGGAGGGGGTGGTAACCCGCGAAGTCCAGAAGATCAAGAAGCGCTGGGAGGACTTGAGGTCCAGGACCCTCGTGAAGGCCCGGCGCCTCGTGGAGGGGGGCCGGGGCCGCATGAGTTCCATCCAGATGAGAGTCCTGGAACGCGTACGCCCAGCGCTCCACACCCAGATCCTTGAGAGGGAGACCCGTCTGGAGTTGAGCGGTAAGTGTCCAAGCATTGCTGTGTGAGACAGGGCATTTTGCGGTGTGCTGGTTGTCTGATACTTGCCTGTATGTGTGACATAGGCCATGTATGCATGTATGTGTGCAGGGACATCATGGTAATGCATGTGCGACCAGTGATGTGTGAACCACATGGTTGTTGCATGTGTTTAAATGCCACATGGGGAGCCCTATGCAGATTTTAAACATGAGAGCATGCCAGTCTCTGTTCCTGGACATGGGTGGGGGTGAGGGATGGGTGCTGATGCCAGGTACATATATGGTAGCCATGTCTGTGTGCCTGGCCTGCGTGTCTGTGACTTGTGAATGCCATGGATGCATGACACATGTGTGTGACAATGCACAGATTCACTGATGCAGCCTAGTTACCCTTGTATCCGCTGTGTTTGGGGTGTATGAGGCCAGATGGATTTGACTGAGGTTAAGTGTGTGCATGTGATAGGCATGACCCATGATGCATGCGAGTTCCATATCATTGTATGTTTCAAGAGTCCATTGGACATGTATGGAAATGTCCATGGCATGCACCATGCCTGTTACTGTGTGTGTTTTGCCTGGTCTGACCCATGTGTTGTGGAGGGACATGATGGAAGTGTACTTTGACAGTGGTATTCATCTGCTATTGCTTCCTTTCTAGGGGACCATTGTACAGTACCCTGATGCTTGTGTTCTATGTCTCCCTCTACGCAGCGGCTAGTGAAGAAGAGGGCGGAGACGGCGCTGTGGAGCAAGGCGGCGGGGATGCCCCCACGGCTCCAGCGGAAGGGGTGGGTGAGCCCCCACAGGGGCCTGCTACGGTGGAAGACGGTGAGGAGCCATCCAGGTTGGTGGTTTCCACAGAGGAGGAGGAGGCCGCCACTGAGGCGCACATGGGGCCTGGTGGGGGCATCCCTGCTGGTGCAAGTGGTGCAGTCCAGGGGCAGGGGCAGGAGGCAGCACAGGTCACCGTGGAGGGGCCTGTGCATGTCGCTGTCCCTGACCCTGTGAGTGCACCACCATGCACCAGCAGGGATGCCCCGTCCCAGGCCCGTCCGCAGGTAGAGGGGATGTCCATGTCACCTGACTCCCCTCCACCTGCGGACGAGGGGACCCGTGTCCGTATGGAGAAGGTCCTGATTGGGGTTGCGATGTGCGCGGGTGCAATTCGTGATGACGTGCGTGCTTCCCGGGAGGAGCACGCACATCATCACGAAGAGCACCGTGCCGACGTGGCCCAATTGGGATCTTCCATGTTCGGGGGTTTCCTGCATGTGTCGGCCAATCTGGCGGCCCTCTCCTCCTCTGTGGAGGCTATACGCCGGTCGTTCTCCTTGCCGTCTTCTGGCCCCGATGCCACCAGGGCCCCCTGTGGACCTGCCTGACCTATGCAGCCAGCTCGGTGGGGATCCCATCCCTGCCACAGTCGGGAGTCGGAGGTCAAGCAGGGGTGGACACCACAGCAACTGTACCCCAGCAGATGGAGGATGTGCCGGCATCATCAGGCAGGGCACGTGCACAACGGCGTCGGTGGATTCCATCAGCCTGGATGCCGTCGTGCTGGCAGAGGCAGTTGAGTCGGAGGCAGCAGCAGAGTCAACGTGGGAGGCATCATGGCTCGGGGCCATCAACATCGGAGGGGCAGGCATCGGCCGGAGGGCAGGAGGACCCAGGACAGGAAGTGTCTTCCGTGTGGCTGCGGTTGGGCCAGCAGAGAGGTGCGGAGCGGCGGCGGGCGGAAGAGGAGCGGCTCACGATGGTCAGGGCAGAGAACTCCATGCGGAGGGCCCTGAGGCGGGCCAAGTGCCTCGAGGCAATCCGCAGGGGGTTGGAGGAGCAGATGGCGTCGTCCCTGCGGACCCTCGGGGCCATGGAACAGGATCGCCTCTGGGACATAGACGAGGAGTTTGATGATGCCCTGGCCCGGAACACCACAGAGTGAGCCGCTGGACTTGCCCGCCGCCTTTGTATATAGTTCTTTAGTTTTAGGTTTCATTTGTTTCTTCTTATGATTTGGAGTTGACGGACACAGCTCCACTTTTTGTATATAGGGTTGTTAGGGTTTTTTGTAGGTTTCCTTTGTTCAGTTGGGCTCATGGACCCTTGGATGTTTTGTACATAGTTCCTCATTGGATTGTTTTACTTTTTTATTTTTTATTTATTCTCCATGGAGCAATGGTCTTTGCATTTATTTTTATCTGTTGGATTGATTTTATTTTTAATGTGACTTTGAACAACATTTTTTGGGATTTGGATTTGTAGTTTTGATTTTTTTGGACGGACATGCAGCTTTTCTTTTTTTCATTGCCATTGTAGTTTGTTTCATTTAATTTGCATTCAATTTTTTTTAATACAATTTGTTTTCATACTTCACTGTGTGGTATCATCTCATTGGTTTCATGCATGTCATGTTGGGTGTTTTCCCATTCATTTGCAACCATTGTGTGTGACAGACATGGGTTCATTTGCTTTATGAACGTTGGGGGTGTAACATGTAATTTCCATTTCCATGTGGGTGAATGGGTTACTTGGTAGGACCTTTCGGCTGTGGAGGTTGACCATAACGCACATGGTTGGGGATTGTGAGGACCTGGGTGCAGGGGGACATGGGTGGGGGCCTGTTGGAGGGTGCCCTTGGTGGCTGGGGGGTGGGGGTGCAGGGGGACATGTGTGGGGGCCTGGTGGAGGGTGCCCCTGCACTGCTGGGGGGTGGGGGTGCAGGGGGACATGAGTGGGGGCCTGGTGGAGGGTGCCCCTGCACTGCTGTGGGGTGGGGGTGGTGGGAGACATGAGTGGGAGCCTGGTGGAGGCTGCCCCTGCACTGCTGGGGGGTGGGGGTGCAGGGGGACATGAGCGGGGGCCTGGTGGAGGGTGCCCCTGGTGGCTGGGGGTGGGGGTGGTGGGAGACATGGGTGGGAGCCTGGTGGAGGCTGCCCCTGCACTGCTGGGGGGTGGGGGTGGTGGGAGACATGAGTGGGGGCCTGGTGGAGGCTGCCCCTGCACTGCTGGGGGGTGAGGGTGGTGGGAGACATGAGTGGGGGCCTGGTGAAGGCTGCCCCTGCTGGCTAGGGGGTGGGGGTGGTGGTAGACATGGGTGGGGGCCTGGTGGAGGGTGCCCCTGCACTGCTGGGGGGTTGCAGTGATAGGGGACATGAGTGGGGGCCTGGTGGGGGCTGCCCATGGTGGCTGGGGGGTGGGGGTGCTGGGTGACATGAGCAGGTGTGCAGGGTAGTCCCCTGTGGTGTCGGCTGCCTGCAGGGGCCGTGGAGGGTGTACAGGGAATACCTGGGAGCACACAGCCAAATCGCGTGTAGAATTTCCCACGTACCCCTGTCATACACGTACCCAGCCAAATCGCATGTGAGACTTCCCGCGCACCCCTGAAATCCACGTACCCTGCCAAATTGCGTGTGAAAATTCCCGCGCACGTACCCGGCCAAATCGCGTGTGGAACTTCCTGCGCACCCCTGAAATCCACATACCCTGCCAAATCGCGTGTGAGACTTCCCGCGCACCCCTGAGATCCACGTACCCAGACAAATCGCATGTGGAAATTCCCGCGCACGTACCCGGCCAAATCGCGTGTGGAACTTCCCGCGCACCCCTGAAATCCACGTACCCTGCCAAATCGCGTGTGAGACTTCCCGCGCACCCCTGAGATCCAGGTACCCAGACAAATCACGTGTGGAAATTCCTGCGCACGTACCCGGCCAAATCGCGTGTGGAACTTCCCGCGCACCCCTGAAATCCACGTACCCTGCCAAATCGCGTGTGAAACTTCCTGCGCACCCCTGAGATCCAGGTACCCTGCCAAATCGCGTGTGGAAATTCCCGCGCACGTACCCGGCCAAATTGCGTGTGGAACTTCCCGCGCACCCCTGAAATCCACGTACCCTGCAAAATCGCGTGTGTGACTTCCCGCGCACCCCTGAGATCCAGGTACCCAGACAAATCGCATGTGGAAATTCCCGCGCACGTACCCGGCAAAATCGCATGTGGAACTTCCCGCGCACCCCTGAAATCCACGTACCTTGCCAAATCGCGTGTGGAACTTCCCGCGCACCCCTGAAATCCACGTACCCTGCCAAATCACGTGTGGAACTTCCCGCGCACCCCTGAAATTCACGTACCCTGCCAAATCGCGTGTCAGACTTCCCGCGCACCCCGGAATACACACACATGTTATTTTTCAGTCAGCGGGTGTCCCTGTTTGTGGGTACCCCTTTGCACGTCATTTGTCCTGGAGGGCCACAGTATAGGACATTCATCATGGCTGTATATAGGTGCTATTTGTTGGCGCACCTTTTGGCGCCCATTTCTTACAGGCGCAGAGACGCTACCGCCTGCTTTCTTGTGGCGGTCGTGTTTGTGCCTGTGCGCTGGTTTGACCGTGCGCTTTTTTGCCCTATTCGATTCCATGAATACGGGTTGTAGGCGAGCGTGTGGGCGTTCCGTGCACTTGCACCCTGTACTTCCCCCGTGACGCCCACATTTTGGCAAGTTGTTCCTCATTCCGAGTGTTACGCCCCGTGTTCCGCCTACTTTTGTTGTGTGCACCGCGCTATGTGCGATTTTCGCTGTGGCCTGTGCGATTTTCGCTGTGACCTGGCGCACGCTGTTAGATGGCCTGTGCGCCAACGTGCGCCGCGCACTTTTTTAGCGCACATCCGATGGTTTTCTCGCGCACGGCCTTCCATGAATCAATGTGCGCTGCTTTTCGTGCGATTTTTGCACTTGCACTGCGATTTTTGCTATTCCACTGCGAATCGCACGTTTTTGGCCACTTGCGCCGCGCTATTTATTCCATGAATCGGCCTGCAAGTGTAGCTTTTACAAAGTAGTCATGTAGTTACATACAGATAACTTTTTCTTGTCTACCTACTATTTCAAATAATGGTATGACTAGACATTAAAAAGAAGTACACTCAAAACAATTGTAAAATGTTGGTATGTCTGTATATTTTGTTAAACTGATGACATAGATAGGTTATATTTCTTGGTTTCCTTCTAAGGTTGCTTAAACTGCTTTGTGAATTGTATCCATTATAAAATGAAAGAAAATTTGTACAAAAATGAAACATAGGCCTTGTGTATATAGGTATTCATTTTTATGCTACTTTTATTGTGTATTTTATTTGTGCGTAGAATGCACTGAAGTAGCTTTGCAGGTGCACAAACCTTTAAAATTGCTTCAAATCTATTTAGAATTTGCTGATGCAATGCCAGGATCGTAGTTACCTAAATGCTTAGTGTAGCTGCTGTACTTTAGTAAGGAGATTTGCACCAGGGAATGGAACAACCGGAAAGAATACACATTCCCCACCTGCAGTCCCAGCCACCTGAGGCCTGACCCCAGGTGGCACCATTTTTGGGGGATTTTTTAATCTGGGGAGGGAATAGGGAGCCTCTCCCTGTTGCTTCTCTACCCTACCCCCAAAATCCCCTGATCATCTCTCCCACCACCTCTCTCCATCCCCACCTACCTGTGGGACTGGCGTTTTATGCTCCGGTCCCAGTGTTCCTCCAGTCTCCTAGCTGCTGCTATAGACATGGAAAAGGGATGTATTCCCTTTTCCATATGGTGGCAGCCATCCCACCCCCTGCCCCTTGGGAGATTGACTGCAGAAACAGTGCAAATCTGTAAGGGTAAAGTTTAAAAAAAAAAAACATTTTGCACCCTGGATAACTCCCGGTGTGTGAACGTCTTTGACCCCCTTGGTGGGGGGCTGAATGGCTGGTAACGGTCCACAGACCTCACCAAGGCCCTTGCTGCACTCTGGTGTATCTTGGCCAGGTGTGGTGGGCTGTTACCATCCTTGTCAGATCCCCGCTGCAGCGATGAAAGCTAAAATCATGTATAGAAGAATGTTTTAGCAATACTTAAGGTACATAGTACTGATTTTTTGGGGGAAATATACAATTAAGACATTATTTTTAATAGTATTGTTTTAGATGTTAAATGATTAAAAATCACAACCTTAATTGGTTGAGTACTCGAAATAATATCAGTATTCATACAGTACTATTATGAAGAAAACAAAGCATATCAGTAATCTACTTTGTATTTCTATTGTGAAATATATATTGTATTGTCTTTCACAGATGTTATGGTGACTGAGCAGACAAAATGAGGTGCCTATTAAATAAATTGGGTAAGTAATTTTGAATTACACATCCAAAGAAAATGTTGATAATATGCTATAAAAGAAACTTGAAATCCAAGGAAAAAAAACTTTAGTTGCAGGGACGTTAAGGTGAGAACTTAACATAAAAAAAACTTGAAATTCAGCTAAAGCAACCTTAACATTGTGCCCTGTGTTGTTCAGCCTATGGCAACAATGATGGCATGACAGATGACATCTCTGATAAAATCACTGGTGACATCACTAATTACAGCACAACAGTAACCAGCACTAAGCATGGTCTTTGGCCATGGTCAGTGGGTAAGGCTGAATATATTATAACATATTAATGGGCCACTAGTTATGGCCTTCGGCCAGTGGCCACGGCCAAAGGCGCCACTGTATATTTTAAAACCCTAACAGGCAGTGCCCGCTGTGCATTCTAACATATTAATGGGCCACTAGCCATGGCCACTATATATTATAGAACACTAACCAGCCATTAGCCATGGCCTTCAGGCATGTGGCCGGTCTTTGGCTGTGCACACTGTATATTTTACAACACTAGCCAGTCGCTAGCCATGGCAAGTGGCCATGGCCTTTGGCTGTGCCCATTGCAGAGGCGTTGCTAGGGGGGGGGGCTAAGGGGGCTATAGCCCGTGGTCTTTTGGTTTTAGCCCCGGATAGAATCTCAGGAGCTACAGCCAAAAGGCTAGCTAGCCCCCAGTCTCAACAGTTCCAACATCAGAGTAGCCCCGGGTCTTTTCCAGACCTAGCAACACCCCTGGCCCATTGTATATTCTAACATATTAATAGGGCACTAGCCATGCCCTTTAGCCATGGCGAGGGGCCATGGCCTTTGGAAATTGCCCACTGAATGTTATACAACACTCACTAACCAGTCACTAGCCATGACCAGTGGCATGGCTTGTAGCCGTGCCCACTTTATATTCTGACAATTAATAGGGCACTAGACATGGCCTTTAGCCATGGCGAGGGGCCACAGCCTTCGGCCTTGCTCACTATATATTGTACAACACTAACAGGCCACAATCTATGGCCTTTGGTGATGGCCAGTGGCCACATCCTTCATCATGGCCAAGTCCACTAAATTGTTATTAGGATAATCAAAGTTTTTATGAGCTAACTTATAAAGGATGTTATGTCTGATGCCATTACTGATGTAATCTGTCATCTATTATGTAATTAGTGTTGTCACCAGTGATGGTATCATTGAGAGGTGCGTCGGATATTTTGAAACAGTCGCCATGTTGAATCCCAGACAGCCGCCACGAACCGCAGACAGCGTGGTGAGCAAACAGTCTGGAAAACACATTTTGGGTTATTTGGTGGGTGGAAGAGGGCCTGGAAAGGGTGGGGAAGTGGAATAAAGTTCATATGGAGCTGTTTGTATAGGTGAAAAAAGGATGTGCAGGTGCAACCGAGTCCACAGTCAATTTTAGCATCCTCAGACATCATTTGGATGGCAGTGGGTTCTGGGTGAGTCTTGTTATTTGAAGGTGTATTGTATGTTATATGGTTTAATTATGTTGTGGTGGTTCTGGCCAGTGGCCAGATTCTTTGGTGCAGGGCTATAGGCCATTCCCCCAAGAATCAGGCCACTGGCTACACACTCTATAGTAATGTGTGTATGGTATTATAGGTACTGCAGCGGGAGTATACCGTATTTGTAATAGGGTGGAATTATATAATTGAAGTAGATGTGGTATTTATGATTGTAGTACAGTTGGGGATAGTGCTCCTTTATCTTTGCTCCCCCTTTGACATGGTCAACCATTCTATCCTCATTAAATGGCTACATGATACCTTCGGCATCACAGACCGGGCACTGGACTGGCTGACTTGTTTCCCTCACTAAGTGCCCTTCCCAGCTGCAACTGGGCGGTTGCTCCTCCACCACCTCATTCTCTGCCTGCAGTGTCCTTGAGGGTTGTATCCTATTGCTGTGGGTCTTGAATATGTATCTCATCACTTTGACTCACCTGATCTCCTTCTTCATTCCTCCTTTCCAGTGATATGCTGTTGCCACACAGCTTTCCTTGAAACTTCCCTCTACTACTTTACCCTACCCTTCTTTCATACGTCATTGTTTAACCACCAGCCAGGCATTGTGTTTGGCTAACAATCTCTGTCTCAGTGGCAGTAAAATGGTGATCCTTCTCATTGGGACACATGTGCCCTGTTTCCCTGCTACCCTCTGGCCGCCCTCCTTGGGTCCTCTACTGTCACCATTGTGTGAGTCCAACAACCTTGTGGGGCATCTTTGACTCCTCTCTCTCCTTAAATTTTGGACCTTGCTAAGAAGGCCCACTTTCAGCTTCACCTCCTTCCAGGCATTTCTACTTTTCCTCACCTTCCCGCAGATGCTCAACATCTCTAGAGCCCTGGTCCTGTCTAGGCTGGACTATTGCAACAGTCTTTTTATCAACCTCCCCCCTTTGTTTTCAATGCCAGCTTCAGCTAATACAGAATAGGGCTGGAAGACGTATCCTTTGAGTGTCTGCGGACATCGTTTGGATGGCAGGGGATTCTGGGTGAGTCTTGTTTTTTGAAGGGGTATTGTACTACTATATGGGTTAATTATTTTGTGGTGGCCTACTGCCAACACACACTATACACACTATACAAATGTGTGTATAGTAATTATAGGTACTGTAGGGGGAGTATACCATATTTGTAATATGGTGGAATGATATAATTGAAGTATATGTGGTATTTATGATTGTAGTACAATTGAAGATACTGCTCCTCAACCTTAGCTCCACCTTCCTCTTTCACCTGCATCCCTTCTCTGCTAACTCATAGCACTGCCACTGACACTGGTGGCCTGGCCCATCATAAACCTCACAGGTACCAGGCCCTATATGTAATCGGCACCAGTACCTCCCTCTTTCAGCACTGCCTTTGCAGGTCTACGGCCTGTGCAATCCACCCTTGGGACTCCTCCACCCCAGCAGAGTGTCAGTGGCCCTCCACCTTGGCATCCCTTGTCGTTTCCATCCTGGGATTAATTTGCCCATCCGTACTTCGACTTTCCATGCATGCACTTCTGTTACTGCTGAATGCATAAGTGCATTTATAGCAGCATTGTGTACAATTTGTTTGTATAAGTAAGGGAAATGCAGACGGAAAAGAGTTCTAGATAATTGTGAAGTGGCAGTTGGTGTGTGGAAGTTTAATAAGTTGATAGGGTTATGTGTAGAGTATTTGGAAGTGATTGGTGGATGGATGCATGACTGTTCAAAAGCAGGCAATTAGGGAGTGTAACAAACATACAAGTTAAAAGGGTAGAAGGGCTGTCCTGTGCTATGGTTTGCATGTGCCATCTGGGTCTTTTAATAATGAATGTCCTGGAAAGAGTCCACAGAGACCGCGGATAGTCATGAAGGTCTATGGATTATGTTCCTTATTGCATGCTGGAAAAAAGAATTTGGGACAGAAACTTGTTTCAGTCCTCTTATTTTTTTGTCTGATATACCATTGTCATTTTTTTCCATTAGCATAGTACAAAATGCTAATGGAAATGTTGGAGAATCTTATTGTGTCTAACTACTTTACTGAACAATTTAAAGTAGATGGTAGTCTATAAGATGATTTTTTTTCTGTTCTATTTTTTAACTGTGACAGTGGTTCCTAAAGGAACCTTTTTTTGTTTTTTTATTCCCAGGAGAGGGTAGAACATAAGGTGGGGACGGAAATGAGGGAAGAGGCACCAAGCACTAACATTGAGGGGCAGGTGGACAGGGGAAGATGTCACATCTAAGGAAGAGGGCAGTGTTTCTCATGCTCCTTGATTACAGCTTCAAAAACACTTTGCAATTGCTCTCCCCTACACAGTGGTGTGTTCCAGTATATAGAGAGGACTGTTGTCTTCAAAAGATATGGATAAACAGTCTCTTATATTGCTTGCAAGGTAGATGGTTGGATTTTGTTTCCCACAGAAGTAGGATGTATGGTTACAGTACTGGTTAAGGAAGATGAGGTGGATGAAGACCGCCTACTACTTGCTAGGTAAGGAACAACCTTTCTGAGAGCATTTTGGTGGTTAGAATGGGTTTGGCTGGAATGGGTTTTGTGTTATGCTAATGGGAATAATGTGGTAACTTCATCCCCCGTTCTAGGGACTGGAACAGAGGATAATGGCCCACCAGCCCAAGCGAAGCGAGTGCACATACTGAGGGCTCTGGACCATTATCCCCATTACAGCCCCGGCAATGGGGTGAAGGCCATACCATCCTGGGTTGCCAAAGCGGCACCCCGCTGTAAAAAGGAAAATCCTTTTTCCAAGATGGCCACCATGAAAAAGGAAGGTGGAGTTCCACACAGAGCCCCTCCTCCATTTCCATGGCGGCTTGCAGAAGGCGAAGAGAGAACCCTATGTCCATATTACCACAAGCACATTTTGTTTCCCTTTCAAATCTATCCCAATTTTAAAAAAACTTTACCCCATTGCCGGTCCCTGGTGGACATGGCCACTTTTTCCCCATTGGCCGTCCCTCGTGGTCATGGCCAGTAGCCAGATTGTCTGGGTCATGACCTTATGCCATGGCCCGGATGATCTAGCCATTGCCTATGGCCATAGACTATACCTCAGTCACCAAAGGTATATCACTGTTTTTGGTACCTACATTATGACACTTGTCAAAAAATAAAACATGGACACATTTGCAAAACCATGCTTTGAGGTCCTTGCCAATGCTCCTTACATGAATTTACTGGAAATCCACCCATGTTTTATTTTTTCACAAAAGTGTCAAAATATACATACATACAATAGTCATATAACTTAGCCCCCACTTGACAAAATCCATTCAGACTTTGCACAAACATTCAAGGTTAGGTCTATAATCTTTCTGAAAACATTTGTCTACATTCGTCAAACGGCAACAAAGTTATAAGTCATCTAAAAATGATGAGACCCTGAATCTAATTTAGCCCCTCTTGCAAATTTCTGTGCAGATTTGTCAAACAGCTCCACATTTATAAACCTTTACAATATTTTGAGACCCCCATCTAATTTTGTCCCCTCCTGATAAAATCCTACCAAACTTTGCAAAGACATTTATATCTAATTCTAAAATCTTTTTGCAAACTTGTGTGCACATTTGTCAAATGGCACCACGTTTATAAGCCTTTACAATATTTTGGGACCTCCCGCCCCCTCTAATTTTGTTCTTCCTTCAAAACCAGCACCACACTTTCCAAAACCATTCAGAATCAGGTCTAGAATGAAATTTGAAAGTTTCATGTAGTTTCATCGAGTGGCACCAAAGTTATAAGCCATCCAAAAACTGCTTTTCACCTACCCTGTAATGCACAAATAAGCATAGATGCCCCTGAACATCAAATATGTTCTTGAACATGAACTGCCCCTGACTGTTTACGGTAATTGGAGAAGAAAAACACTTGTTTTTGTGCCTTTTTATGGCCATATCCCATCCCATCCTCATCACGCCTGACCTCTCCAGAGATTGTTTGATAAGTTTGACAAGTGCAGTGTGTGTTTTTTTATATGTTTTTACCATGATGTTCGCGGACAACGGCACCTATCTGCGAATATGACGCACCTCACGTTTTTTATTGATACATCAACGGGCACGCCTGATTTTCACTGACCTCACATCGGCCTCTGGGCCAATCAGAGGTCCTTCCGGGGTCTGAACAGGGAAGTGAGTAAGTGAACTGAACCCAAATGTCACTAATTATTATCACTATTTATTTATTCCTTACTTTTTGGTCATTTAAAAAAAATACTGGACAGATTTACACCAAATTTACAAATGCACACTTCCTTCACCAAGCTGCCACTCCTGATGCAAATTTGATGTTAATTCGCCCAGTGGTTTTTTCCATTGCGTCTATGGGAAAAACCACAAATGTTGAAACCACCCCTATAACTTTGCCCCCCCCTCAACTAAACCTCACCAAACTACGCAGGATCGATCTGACGGGGCCATATATTTTTCTTGCAAATTTTCATGAGGATTGGTCCAGGTGGACAAAGTTATAAGCCGCCCAAAAAGTGCTCTTCCTATGGGTTGAGCAACTTAACTAACCATCACTACAGGGCCACTACCGCAGGCCCCGTGAAATATGTTTGCTCAATGACCATTTCCTCTTCAAGAGAAAAGAAAACACCAATCTTTGTAGTTACCTTGTCTTTCCTTAGCCAATCACTCTTTCTAGTCTAGTTGTACTGTCAAGTAGTGATTGCCGTGTTCTGAGTAATATACAAGTACACATTTAATGCAGCCAAAGGATGTACAGATAATATGGTGCCTTTGACATGCATCAAATTGCCACTTGCACTCAAACAAATCAATATGTCCAATTATGTTAAGTGGGGGTGTTGTGAAGTTCCTTGGAGATATTGTGACATTCCTGCTATGTTTGTTTGTGTGCCCTTCCCCTGCAAGCTCGCACATTAATAGGGTTATCATCTATAATTGTATAGATTTGGAGAATCATGTTTAAATTGTCTGTGCTCCTCTTCATTGTCAAGCTCCCAAGTATAAGTGTAACCCTAAATGTGGATAATTATTAGTTAAGTCTAAGTCTCTTATCTTCAAGAGTCTGAAGGGGTCTGCAAGCATCGGCTCTCTATACTTTTTGGACTACACCTCCCATGAGCAATAGCCAGAATAAGCAATAGCTGGAGAACTGCAGGTTGAAGACACCTACTTGGATGTGCTACAGTTGCCAGGATACCCAGTTAAGAATCCCAAGGAAATGGCAAGCCATTATAATCCAAGAGGTTAATACGTCTACAACTTTGGAAGCACTACTTGATAAAATGTCCTTATAATGTTCACGTGACATGGGGTAGTCGCATTTTAACCCAACTTCCCTTTGTTGCTAGTGCATGCATCTGTGGATGAGAGCATTCTTGCATTATTCCCATAGTAGAATAGTAGAATAAAAGTGGGAATACGGTGAGGACATCAAGTCTCATTGACAAGTGTATGAGATGGGTATGATTTCAGCTAGAAGAGGTACCATGAAGTGAGAACAGAAATAAATCCCTCAACCGTCCGCCAACTGCTGTATCCGTTATAGTTATTTGTTTGGGTCTGTGACTGGTACTAGCCATTCCAATGAAGATGCTAATCACTAACCATTTAATAATGGTCTCACAAATGAAGAGCAGAAGCAAATCTCTGCAATATGGCTGCATTTGAAATAATGAAACAACATTGACAGTTGTACCTGTGGAGGTTTTTCAGCCACAATAATGGTGACCTCAGGGATAAATCTACCACTGGAAGAAAAGCAGCACATTCGTACCCGGCGGGGTGGGACTGGGGGTGGCAGACTCCCAGCCAATGAGGAGGCTCAGAATGGGGGAATAACCACATGGTAATCCCCCGATTCTGAGCCTCCTCACGGCTGGAGGCTGCCATCTTCCCACACCAGGGATTCAGGTAAATAATCTGCTTCCCTGCCCTTCTTCCCCCACCCCCTCCAGAGATTTACCTTACATCCCCCCTTCCCTCCACTTACCCGCTTTTTTGCTCCTCTTTGGGAGCATATGCGCTGGAAACACTTCTGTCTCCAGCGGTTCTGCTCCCGATCTACGACAAGCCGTTATAGAAAGGAAGAAGGGACTACATGTAGTCCCTCTCCTTTCCAAGGTGGCATTATTGTGTTGACTTTTTTCCTATTTTTTGAATGGACACCATGGAAACGGAGACGGCACTGAAGGTAATCTGACTTTGTTTTCCCTTCCCTGGTAGCCATTTTCTTTTGATTCATTCCTTTCCGAAATGCCAGAGCATTTTGCCAAGGAAGAAACAAGCTTTTAGTACCTCGGTCCAATGGGCCGGATTACTAACAGCAATAAGCCCAGAGCCTGGGGGCCTTGCCGAGTCAGGTAATGCCCCTCCGCCCCCCCGGCTAAGGGGTTATTGCTTAAATAGAATATGCTTGTATCAGGGTGCCTGTGGCGCTAAATGTGTGCCTTAGTTTTCACATTTTTTCCAGCCATTTATCCCAGTGAAAATTCATCCATGGAAAGTTGGCGCTTCAGAATTAGCAGTGGATAGATCAGACTACCCTTGAATAAACATGTGTAAGTAGCACTACAAATATCTGGTGCCCACCACAGCAACAGAGAATGCAAGGTTCAATGTTGAATGCAGAAAGGTGATCCAGAGCAGGAAACATGAGGTGCAGCGTAGCCACCAAAAGATCCACTGCAATGGCGACAGACAATATGAACGGACTTCCATCAGGGTATGCACAATTATGAATCATGTGTAGCGTTCACTCCCACCCTCTATTGTATGACATTCCTCCACAATATTCCCTGTTCAACATCGTAGCATCAAGCAACATCTCAAAGGTACCATCTGCGGTTTACAGTACTTTGGGAAATAATTAGGTGGCATAGCAGCATGAGGTTTTTACAACTTGTAATACCTACGCCAGGCAAACATGCATTAAGAAAGCCAAAACATATAAATAAGCCTTCACCAGTTTCCTGTTATTGGCATCACTTGCCCAGGTATTATTACCATTACCATAGTTTGCCCTGGCACTCGCATCATATAGCAGGTATTGTTATAATGTTCGTGTTTCTGCAGCAAAAATCCAGACACTTACACCATTGCCAGGGATGGACATCAAATGCCCAGGTAATCATTCATCTAGCATCAAATTCAGAAATGATTATATCATTGTCCAGTTAATGGGAGGGAAGTGGAAAACATTCAGCACGGTTGTAGGACTCCTCCTTCTGGTAAGGAAACGCACATGTGTCTCCCCCTGCCAGGGAAAACAGTGTTTTTTTCTGTTCATTGATTCACCCTCTGTCATGAATATAACATTTGTCAATTGGCGGCTCTGCCACCATCCCACCAAAAGTGAAAAGAAGAGCTCCCATGAATTCCTGGATGAAAATCCACTGAACACAGGAGAAATACACAACAGCATGGTTAAATCACGTTATAATACGTTATAGTATGTTCAATGTTAGTACTACAAGAGGACTCTGTTTTGCCTTAAGGGATAGATAAAAATTGTGTTTCCGACACAAGGTGGCCAGGTCTCTCCCATGATTTGCAGCTCAGCAAAACCTCTTTCGGAGTTTTCATCTCAGCGTTGCTAAACAATAGGCAAAAGACACAGTGAAACATTTTCATAGAATCCAGCGCACAAGTAGCGCACGCGGCTGGCGCACAGCGTGCGCCTGCGATAGTCTGCGCCAGGCACGTGCGCTAAAACTGATTTCGGCGCACAGCGTATTCATGGATTTCATGCTCCCAAACCAGCCGTGGCGCAGAGAATCGCAGCGAGCCTGCAGCAGCGCCAGTAACGCCCCCAAGAACGCCCTCGCGCAAGGAAAAGCCATCAAAATCGCTAAATCATCGCTAAGGGCTGCGCTAACCCTGGACCACTTCACAGGGCAGGCAAACAAGGAAAGCAAAGCGGGCAATCTTCAAATCAGGAGTACGCGGGAAGTTCTACACGCGACTAGGCAGGGTACGTGTATTACAGGGGTACGCGTGAAGTACAACACGCGATTGCCCAGGGAACGTGTATTACAGGGGTACGCGTGAAGTAGAACACGCGATAGGCCAGGGAACGTGAATTACAGGGGTACGCAGGAATTATCACACGCGAACAGCCAGGGAACGTGTATTACAGGGGTACGCGTGAAGTAGAACACGCGATAGGCCAGGGAACGTGTATTACAGGGGTACGCGTGAAGTAGAACACGCGATAGGCCAGGGAACGTGTATTACAGGGGTACGCGGGAATTATCACACGCGAACAGCCAGGGTGCGTGTATTACAGGGGTAGCGGGAAGTTCAACACGCGATTGGCCAGGGTACGTGTATTACAGGGGTGCGTGGGAATTATCACACGCGAATAGGCTGGGTGGGCCCTCACAGGTGTACCCTGTACACCCTCCACGGCCCCTGCAGGCAGCCCACAAAACAGGGGACTACCCTGCACACCTGATCATGTCCCCCTGCACCCCCATCCACCAGGGGCACCCTCCACCAGGCCCCCACCCATGTCTCCCACCACCCCCACCCCCCAGCAGTGCAGGGGCACCTGCCAGCAGGCCCCCACCCATGTCTCCCACCACCCCCACCCCCCATCCACCAGGGGCACCCTCCACCAGGCCCCCACCCATGTCTCCCCCCACCCCCACCCCCCAGCAGTGCAGGGGCACCTGCCAGCAGGCCCCCACCCATGTCTCCCACCACCCCCACCCCCCATCCACCAGGGGCACCCTCCACCAGGCCCCCACCCATGTCTCCCACCACCCCCAACCCCCAGCAGTGCAGGGGCACCTGCCAGCAGGCCCCCACCCATGTCTCCCACCACCCCCACCCACCAGCACTGTGGGGCACGTGGCCAGCAGGCAGTCAGGCAGCAGCAGATGGCAGGTGGGAGCGTGCTCAGGGCTCTGGGGGACTGTAATTTGGCCTCCTGGCCAGGAGCGTGGTCTTTCGTGTTTGAACGCGTGGACAGCCTGATAGGGAGTGATTTTGCACGTGAAAATCCCACACTCAGCGAATCGCGCGAAAACCCGTCACCAGCATATGTGCGTCTATAGTTACCTGCACGTGCAGTGTCAAAGCGTGTGATTGGTGAAAATGGATCTACACGCAGGAGTGACAAAGCGTGTGATTGGTGAAAATGGATCTACACGCAGGAGTGACAAAGCGTGTGATTGGTGAAAAGTGAGCTACACGCAGGAGTGTCAAAGCGTGTGATTGGTGAAAAAGGATCCACACGCAGAAGTGACAAAGCGTGTGATTGGTGAACATGGGCCAAGCACGTACACGCCGTAAGTGACGCTGTACGTGTGGGCCTGTATATAAGGTAGTGTAGAACACCATTTCCTTGTACGTGCTTTTCGTGGAGAGCGAGTGGGTGAATTCTGTACTTCTTGTCGTTTCACACGCGATTTACTTCACGGCGTTTCCAGTTCGTACTCCCTGTTACCTCTGACAGCTTTTTCTCTTTTTCCTCTTGTACTGGTTTACCTGGGCCTGTTCCCTCAAACAGTGTCCCCTTCTACTGTTGTCCTGTCTCCTCAGACAGCGTACACATCTTCTTTTGGCGGGGGTGTTGCCAACCAAACGCGCTCATTTTTCACGCTCTTTTACCTGGCAGACGGTGAGTCACGCACGTATCTAACTTCTGTGCTTGCCCCGTGTGTAGCCTACCCCTTCAGAGGTCATTCTAGGCTGCGTGTGACACGCATACGTTCATTTTTGTGTTACTGGATGCCACAGCGTAGTGCAGGGTTTTCCATCAGCACACGTGGTCTAGGAGGGGTATTGTGCACGTTCCTTAACTTTTTTGGGGTGCCTGTGCGTTGCGTGACCCGTCATCTTTCCCCAGGGGTGTCATATAGCCTTGCCACTGCACTAGGGTACGAATACCATCTGGTACCCAACCCCTTTGACACCCAATTGCCCAGGACAATTGTGCACACCGACTCCCATACGCACAATAACATCAGTGCCATGGTTGGGAGGCGTGCAAGCCGTAAGGGTGGCAAAGGTGGCCGAGCCACACGTGGTGGCCGTGGAGGATCCACTAGGGGACGTGGTTGTGACTTGCAGGGTGCCCCTGTCCCCCCCAGTCTGGAGGACCAGTCAGGGACACCCATGCCCCCCCCCCCCAGTTGAGGGTCATGTGGCTGATACCAACCCTGATCAGCCCTTGTCGGACCAGCCCATTGTGGCACCAGACCTGTCCGAGGGTGATCCCATCGCTGACATCCAGGTCAGCAGGTCCACTGCACGTGCACCGGTGCACATTGGTGTCATCAGGGCACGCGCATCTATGCCAGATAGGTCATCTGCTGGCCCCCGTAGCCAGGGTGTGGCTCCATCCACCCCACCTCTCATACACCCTGCCAAGACTGTGTCGGTCCTAGTTCATGCACCTCAGATCAGGCCTGACCCCATCCCTCTACCCCCAATGCCTGCACCTACTCCCATGCTGAGTGTGCAATCCCACACACCCAGTACTGAGTCCACCACGGCTCCTGCCCCTAGTGTCCACAGCGGCGTAGGACACTCTGGATCCCCACCCCCTTCCAAGCGCAAGAGGAAGAGTGCACGTCCGGCACAGGCTGATGCCCCAGGCACGGCTGCACAGTCCGGCCCATCAAGGAAGCCAAGCTTCACAGACGCCGAACTGAATGCACTTGTTCAGTATGTGTCAGATCATGATAGGGAAATGGTCATCGTTGCAGGGTCCAAGACCACACATGCCAGACGCCAGGCACACTGGCAGACCATTGCTGACAGAATAAGTGCCCTTGGAGTAGTGAGGCGCACAGCTAGTGATTGCCAGAAGCGCTGGAATGACCTTAAGCGCAGGGCAAAGGATAAGCTGGCCTCAAGTCATGCCGCAACCTTGGTGACTGGAGGTGGGTCCCCAGCACAGGAAATAGAACTCACACCACACGAGTCCGTAGCTGGATCCTACGTCACCGAGGGACAACTCCAAGGTGTGGGAGATCTCCCTGATTACGAGGCATCATCCGGTGAGTGCACATGCATGTGTGTATTATCCATGTGCATGGTGTGTGTGTGAAGCATTCATGTTGGGTGCCTGTCAAGGGGGTGTGTGGCAGAGTTGATAGTGGCACCCATGTGCCTCATCCAGTATGTTCAGTGCAACACCATCTGCCCACAGCACTATCCCTACTGGCAACAGTGCACATATGGCCCTACACCATGGAAGTTGCCCTTGAATTGTCATTTTGTCACTACATTGTTGCTCATACTCCCCTGTCTATTCATCTGATGTCTTACATACCATTCCTATACTTTCCCCCAGCCATTCAAGTTTCATCTTCACATGCCTGACATGCAATGATACCACATGCTAATGCGTCCTCTGTATATAAATGCCAACCAACATGCTGTCATACTGTGGATGTTGCCTTGAAATCCACCTCCTACCTGTGTGCTTTGGTACCGTCTGGTTTCGAGCCCCATTCCCTCACACTCCATGCTGCTCTTCATGGTCTATCTTCCCTGACTTCTACAGTTCAGACCATCATGCCCTACTCACGACACCTGCTTGCTAACAGTCAAATGAGGGCACCCTGCCCTCCAATGCGACCCACCCTATTGCTGACAAGTGCATCTGAGCCTACTCAAAGCTAACTCTCACTGACATCTGCTCATACATGCCTTTGCCTGTCCCATAGACCCTTCACATGGTCCCTGTCCTCTCTCCTTGCTCCTCTTCCACCATCAATGGTGGGACCCGTTGGGGTGTACTCCTGGCCTCCTTCCAATCCTCAGAGGCCACAATTGATGTGTATGGTAATGGGAGCATCTCAGTCCAAGGCCCTTAGGCCAACCTCATTCTCCTTGAGAAATGCTACCCACATCTCATCAACTTCCTTTCCTCTCCTGCTGTCCCCCCTCCTCTCTCCTCATCAATCCTGCACTGCCTCCCTGCACCCTCCCATGATCCTTCTCCGCCTCCCACTCCAACTCCTACACATGCTGCACCTCTGATCTCTAGCACTCCCCGTAAGTCCTACAAGGCTGTCAACCTCCTCCACAATTACATTCCTTTCACTGCGGCTGCATCAGGCATTCCTCCGATATCTGTCACTTACATGAGGTTATGCACCTTGACATCCTTGGTCTCATGGAAACATGTCTGACGGCCAGCTCTGTCTGCATCCTTCACACACTCCTACCTGATGTTCAGGAGATCCTCTCCTTGGCCCGCCACTACTGTGCAGGGGGGGTGTGCCCTTGGCTTCCCTGAGGGTATTCCTGCCACTGTCACTCCTACTTAGACCTACTCCACTCTGGAATGGCTTGTGTGACGTCTCTCTCTACCACACCTTGACATTCACAAACTGTGCGTACTGTGTCTGGGAAAACTGGTCAAATGTACTACTTCATTTCTGAGTGTCCTCACCTCTCCTCCTCACTCATGTCCCCAGACACAGAAATCCTCTTCCTTGGTGCTGTACGCATCCACCTGCATGCTTGTTGACCCCCCCACGTGACCTTTCTGTGACCTCAGCAACTCTCTCTCACCCTCTAGACTCCCGTCTGTCCCTACTCATTCTGCAGGGCACACTCTTGATGCTCTGATCTCATCTGACTTTCCCCTCTCCGTCCATCTCTGCACTCCTCTCTCCTGGAGTGATCACATTCTCCTCTCCTCCCAGCTCACCCTCACCACCCCACAGGCAAAGCCACCCTCACCACTGTCACACACCTTCTTGGTATTCCAACCCATGAAGTGTGTGTCAGTCGAGGCTTATGCTGCCAAAATCTCCCCCCCATCCAGCTCCCCCTTAGGCTCACTCCCATCCTGACAGGGCCCACTCCATGCTCCACTCTATGTCAGGTACACTGGATGTCTTTGCCACGGTCATGACCACCTGTCTGAAGCCCCATGCCAATGCAGATTCCTGGCATGACTCGGATCTTGTGAACCCAAACCACAGGTGCCGGGTGGCAGAGAGGGAATGTCCTGCATCATGCTCATCCTCTGGCAAACTGGCCTGCCACATGCTCCAAAGGCAATAGCGCCTCACCCTTTTCACCAAGATGAGATCCCCAATCCAAGGGCACATATCTGCGGCATGTGACAACTCTGCAGGACACATAGAAATCTGCAAGGACCTTGCCGAGCCAGATGCAGTGTGTACCTCCCCTGTCCCCTCCGAGCCCACAGCACTGCATGATTGTCTCTGTACCCCTATAGGCCACCCCCCCAGCACTTGTCTGCGCCTAACACCATCTGCCCTTGACGTTAAGTCCTACTTACCTTGTACAGCACTTCCAGCCGCCACTTCCCCTTGCACTTCATTGTGCCACCCACCCCTGCACTTGCGTGACATGAATGACACCAGCACCAGTAGGATTGTTGACTGGCATCCCCTTCTGCCCCACCACCCCTCAGTGCTCCGCTGTACCTTCATACATTTCTGGACCGGTGCTTCACGAATGCTATATGATTCCTTTACAGGTGATGGGGAGGTGGAATCTCATTGTTTACTGCATTTTGTTGATGTAGACAAGGCACTGTGCATCGTGGCCAATTGGGACTAGCAGATCCATGTACAACATGTTAACTTATTGATGTGATGATGCAATGTCAGGACCAGAGTGGTTGAAATCCAAAAAAGTTGCCCTCCTCTCCCTCTTCACTTGGTGGCTATGTCACATGCCATGTGTGTGATGGCATGTGCCTTTGACATGGCAATCACCGGCCAATGTGTGATGGCAGTGCTAGGCAGCATGGTGAGCAGGCGTTGCTCTCCAATCTGTACATTGTATGCCCTGAGCCTCCCCTACAGACCCAGTGATGGTGAATGCATAGGAGGTCCTCCAGTCATGTGGGACATGTGTCGTAGAACTACTGCCTCTGTTGTTCATCAGCCCTTGTTGTATGCCATGGTGCTAATGCCTGTTTCCATTTTTCTCTTTCATGTCTTTGCAGGGGACGAAGCACTTGTTGATGCTGGGGATGTGGTGGTTGAGCCATCCCAGGAGGGCAACCCGGGCCGACCTTCCACAAGTGAGGGACGTGGTGTGTTTGTGGGTGAAAACCCACAAGTGCTGCAGGTCGTGCTGTCGAGGGGTGTCTCTGGGGGTTCCTCCCCCGAGCAGTATTCAGGTGTAGACTCGGAGGATGACACCTATGTGCAGTCGCAGGTGAGTGTTCTTGGGAGAGAATCTCCTCTGTCCGACCCACCTGCAGCCGGGCCATTGCCCTCAATGGGGATGTCAGTGTCGGCAGCTCAGCCTCCGGTGGTTACGGATGCAGGGCCACACCACACATTCTCTGATCCTGTTCCTGGGGCTGCAGATCAGAGAGGGAATGCAGTCCTGCAGCCTGAGGCCTTGCCGGCACAGCAAGGCGCAGTCCGCCTTGCCCCAGGCAGGTGTGGTGCCCGTCAACGTGGTGGCCGTATGCCACCTGGCAATACCGCTTGGGAGCAATCCATCTACGGTATGGCCACCCAACAGGCAGCATCATCCGAGATGATTGCACAGGCCATGGATAGGGTGGCCACTTCCATTGTCCCCCCAGAAAGGCTGATGGAGCGACTGGAGCAGGCTACAGAGTCCATCTGCCAGGCACACAGGGAGGACATGTTGGCGTCCAACATGGACAGGCGGGCGGCACTGGCGACTCTGCGGGAATCACTTTCCATGGAGTCCCAGCGCCACTGGGAAGGCCTGAGGGAAGAATTCCATCACCTCAGGTCGACCCTGTTAGAGCTTGAGGCTTCATCCCATAGAAGGACAGAGGAGCAGCTGGAGCGTCTGACACGGACGCTCTCGGCCGAGATGCAGGCAACTCGTGCGGAGGTCAGGTCATCCCGGAAGTTACTGCATGGGGACCTCCGCATGATTATAACCCAGAACCAGAACTACCAGACCCGCCTGCTTGCAGCCATGGAGGAGCAAACTCGTGCTTTGCGTGGGCTGCCTCCCATTGTCACACCATCTTCTGAGGCAGCTCCCCCACCTCCTGAGTCAGCTGCAGGGTCTGGCCAGAGCGATAGCGACTCATCTCCCACAACAGAGTAGCCGTGTGGGCCACGAGCCTATGGGGTGTTTTATTTTCCCATGATCCACACAGGTGGATTGTGGCATGCATCCTGTCCTCGGACCTCATAGGTGCCCCCCCCCCCCGCCGGCCCTTTCATGGCCATTTTTTCTCTTTTTTTTTTTCTTTTTCAAGAGTGTTGCCTTGTGTGGTTACCTGGGCATACACTGTATTGTGGCTGGGCACATGCAGGCTTGTCCTGAGTTTGGTTTCGATGCTTGGGTACCAGACATCCACACCCCTCCTGCTTCCGTTTCCATGGGCTTGCAAAGGGTGTGCCCAAGTGACAGCAAATTACACGGTGACATTGGACTCCCATGAGCTGTTGGCCAGTCCATAGTCAATACTGTGTAGACATTCATAGTGTACATTGTTGTTGCACCTAACTATGCATGATGGTTTGATATGTGCCTCTACTTACATATGTTGCTCATGTTTTGCAGGTATTTCACACAGTTCTTCACACGGGCATACTCTCTGGAGTCAGACTACATGTCGGTAGATGTGCACTGACACTTTTGCGTGGCGCCATCACTGTACATCTGGACGGTGAGGACATACCAGCAGAATCAGGTATTGAGACTACCATTGATTACATGCATTGTGTCTTGTTTGGGTGGGCTTCAGGGTGGGTTGGTGTGTAATTTGATTGAAATTACTCTTACACAGGTGTGTAGTAGTGGCTCCAGCGCGGTTAGCTGTTCAAGTGCGGCTATGTTCCATTTGGGGCACTGCTATTTGTGACACCGGTGTCATGTTGTGATGGCCAGTTTGTTTGCTCTCACATACCATGACATGGTGTCCTCAGTGGCGGGACTGTGAAGGGAATGGGTGACATGGCAATGTTGTCATGTAGTGAATCGCCTGTGGCAATGCATATTTGATTGATGGAGTTGTGTCTTTTCGTTGTGATGCATTGCTGGTGTATGTGTAGGTAGGGGTGCACACATAGTGACACTTCCATGTTAACAATCTCAGGCTGATGTGTATCTGACAGTTTATTGTCAAGTAATTTTGTGACATTGTCAGGTAGTGTCATCATTGATTGTCAGATGGTATGTGCCAGAGCAGTGTGCACTAGCCAGCACTGTGATTCCTAGGTGAAGAAGTTGGCCACCAGTTGCGTACGGGCTGCCTCCCCCCGTGCCCTTTCCCCTCCCATGCGCAGCGGGCGTGCATGTGGTTGTGGATGTGGGGGCACCACCATGTCCACGGGCAGGCCCCGGCGTGTTGCAACGTTGTGCAGGACACATGCTGCCACTATGATCCTGCACACTATTCGGGGAGCATATAACAGCTGCCCGCCAGAACGGTCAAGGGAGCGAAAGCGTGACTTCAGCACTCCGAATGTGCGCTCCACTATGCCCCGTGTTGCAATGTGGGCTGTGTTGTACCTTACCTCGGGTGGCGTGGTGGGGTTCCGGATTGGGGTCATCATGTGGGGGCTGATAGGGTAGGCACTGTCCCCTGCGGAGGTGGTGATGGGTATCATTAGTGGTGTTGTGTCATGACCCAGTATCTGACATGCATGCATGTGCAGTGGCATTCATGCTCACCAAGCAGCCATGTATCTCCATGCTGGCCAGCCTCTAGGTCCCGGCATAGGGTAGACATTCTGTAGATGAAGCTGTCGTGGGTGGACCCGGGATAGTTGGCATATACTGATGTGATTATTCCCTTGGCATTGCATACAACTTGCACGTTGATGGAATGCCAGTGCTTGCGGTTTCTATAGATGTGCTCTGTTGCCCTGGGTGGACGTAGAGCCACATGTGTGCAGTCAATTGCACCAAGCACTTTGGGGAATTGAGCCACACCATAGAATTCCTGGATGCACGTCCGCCTTTCTGCATGAGTCCTGGGGAGATATATGTGCCTGCGGACTGATGGCCGTGCAGTGATGATGTTCAAGACCTGGTGTAGGCAGCGTGACTGCGTGGCCTGTGACACACCACCCACTATGGCACTTGTCCGCTGAAAGGATCCAGTGGCCAAGAAGTGCAGTACATTCAGGACCTTCTGCAGGGGGCTGAGTGCTTGGGAGCACAGGGTGGGTGATGTGAGGTCATCCTCCCACTCACTGACCAGGTCCAGTATGATGTGTGCTGGAAACCTGTACCTCCCATACACCTGGTCATCAGGCATCCCGAATAGGCTGGTTCTGGGTGTGAATATTCTGGCCCTGACTCTCCTCCTCCTCCTCCTTTGGTAGCCCACTGCCACTGCTGCTAGGAACGGTATGTTCATCCTGGCATCTGGCTTGTTTATTGAAAAGTGCGCAAATTAATGCTTTGCGCGTGTTCTAGGCGAGCGTGTGACCCTCGCACCCCTGGAATCTAGTTCCCACTCCAATAGCGTGTGGAAATTCCCACGCAGCAGGCATACAGGTGCGCTGACGTACTTGCGTGTGTAAGTGCCCGCGCACCCCTGAAATACACGTACATAGGCCAATGGCGTGTACGCGCACTTTTGGCCAATTACACGCTATGAAATACACGTACATAGGCCAATGGCGTGTACGCGCACTTTTGACCAATTACACGCGATGAAATACACGTACATAGGCCAATCGCGTGTACGCGCACTTTTGACCAATTACACGCGATGACACTCTGACGTGCAGTATTTCCACGTGTGCTCCGTCATCACGTGCTGAGTGGGGAACGCCCGTGCGGATCACGTCAGACGCGCTTACGCGCTGAGGGACTCTGGTCCAATAGAATCGCGTATGCGTGCTGACGCACTTACGCGCTAAGGGCCTTTCCTCGGATTTCACGCTGACGTGCAGGAATTTCACGTGCCAAATCACTCCGTATCAAGCTGGCCACCCGAAAACACACGGAACACCACGCTCCTGCCCAGAAGGCCGAGTTACTGCCCCCCCAGTGCCCTGAGCGGCCTCCCACGTGCTATCTGCTGCTGCCTGCCTGCCTGCCTGCCTGCCTGCTGCCACCGTGCCCTGCCATTTGGTGCCTGCACATCAGCCATCTGCAGGGGTCCAGTTGCTGTGTCCACCCCTGCTGGAACTGAAGACTCCCAACTGGGATTACATCGCTCCACAGCCCAGCCCCAGGACCCAGTTGCCCACCCACACCTGCCTCTGGGGTTGCCATGTCGGGCACTTCCACATCTGGCACCAGTGGCAACCCCAGGCCAGAGGGGCAGAGGGGCACCAGCTTCACTGCCACCGAAGTTGGTGTCCTGGTGGAGCATGTCCTGGGGCAGTATGATGCCCTCTTTGGATCGTCCCGCGCCAGCAAGGAAGGACGGGAGAGGATCTGGGCCGACTGTGTGGTTGCCATCAACGAGGAGGGGGTGGCAACCCGCAACGTCCAGAAGATCAAGAAGCGCTGGGAGGACTTGAGGTCCAGGACCCTTGTGAAGGCCCGGCGCCTCGTGGAGGGGGGCCGGGGCCGCATGAGTTCCATCCAGAAGAGGGTCCTGGAACGCGTACGCCCAGCACTCCACGCCCAGGTCCTTGAGAGGGAGGCCCGTCTGGAGTTGAGCGGTAAGTGTGCAAGCATTACTGTGTGAGACAGGGCATGTTGCAGTGTGCTGGTTCTATGATACTTGCCTGTATGTGTGCCATGGGCCATGTATGCATGTATGTGTGCAGGGACATCATGGTAATGCATGTGCGACCAGTGATGTGTGACCCACATGGTTGTTGCATGTGTTGAAATGCGGCATGGGGAGCCCTATGCAGATTTAGGACATGAGAGCATGCCAGTCTCTGTACCTGGACATGGATGGGGGTGAAGGATGGGTGCTGATGCCAGGTACATATATGGTAGCCATATCTGTGTGCCTGACCTGCGTGTCTGTGACTTGTGCATGCCATGGATGCATGACACATGTGTGTGACAATGCACAGATTCAGTGACGCACCCAACTTACCCTTGTTTCGCCTGTGTTCGGTGTGTTTGGGGCCAGATGGATGTGACTGAGGTGAAGTGTGTGCATGTGATATGCATGAGCCATGATGCATGTGAGTTACATATCATTGAATGTTTCAAGAGTCAATTGGACATGCATGGAAATGTGCATGGCATGCACCATGCCTGTTACTGTGTGTGTTTTGCCTGGACTGACCCATGTGTTGTGGAGGGACATGATGGAAGTGTACTTTGACAGTGGTGCTCATCTGCTATTGCTTCCTGTCTAGGGGACCATTGTACAGTAGCCTGATGCTTGTGTCCTTTGTCTCCCTCTACGCAGCGGCTAGTGAAGAAGAGGGCGGAGACGGCGCTGTGGAGCAAGGCGGCGGGGATGCCCCCACGGCTGCAGCGGAAGGGGTGGGTGAGCCCCCACAGGGGCCTGCTACGGCGGGAGACGGTGAGGACCCATCCAGGTTGGTGGTTTGCACAGAGGAGGAGGAGGCCGACACTGGTGCACACATGGGGCCTGGTGGGAGCATCCCTGCTGGTGCAAGTGGTGCAGTCCAGGGCCAGGGGCAGGAGGCAGCACAGGTCACCGTGGAGGTGCCTGTGCATGTCGCTGTCCCTGACCCTGTGAGTGCACCACCATGCACCAGCAGGGATGCCCCGTCCCAGGCCCGTCCGCAGGTAGAGGGGATGTCCATGTCAACTGACTCCCCTCCACCTGCGGACGTGGGAACCCCTGGCCGCGTGGAGCAGGTCCTGATTGGGGTCGCGATGCGCACGGCTGTGATTCGTGATGCCGTGCGTGCTTCCCGGGAGGAGCACGCACGTCATCACGAAGTGCACCGTGCCGACGTGGCCCAATTGGGATCGGCCATGTTCGGGGGGTTCCTGCATGTGTTGGCCAATCTGACGGCCCTCTCCTCCTCTGTGCAGGCTATCCACCGGTCGTTCTCCTTGCCGTCTTCCGGCCCAGATGCCACCATGGCCCCCTGTGGACCTGCCCCGACCAATGCAGCCAGCTCGGTGGGGATCCCATCCCTGCCACAGTTGGGAGTCGGAGGTCCAGCAGGGGTGGACAACACAGCAAGTGGACCCCAGCAGATGGAAGATGTGCCGGCATCATCGGGCAGGGCACGTGCACGACGGCGTCGGTGGTTACCATCAGCCTGGATGCCGTCGTGCTGGCAGAGGCAGTGGCGTCGGAGGCAGCAGCGGGCTCGACGTGGGAGGCATCATGGCTCAGGGCCATCAAGATCAGAGGGGCAGGCATCGGCCGGAGGGCAGGGCAACCCTGGCATGGCGGTGTGTTCCGTGTGGGAGGAGTTTGGCCAGCGGATAGGTGCGGAGCGGCAGCGGGCGGAAGAGGAGCGGCTCGCCATGGCCAGGGCGGAGATCTCCATGCGTCGGGCATTGAGGCGGGCTGAGTGCCTCGAGGAGGCTCGCAGGGATTTTGGTGAGCACATGGGGTTGTCCCTGCGAGACCTCGGGGCCAGGACAGAGTCCCGCCTCCAGGACATTGACATGGAGTTCGAGGATGCCCTGGCCAGCATCACCAAGTGAGCCGCAGGACTTGCCCGCTGCCTTTGTATATAGTTTTTTAGTTAGTTAGTGCTAGGTTTCCTTTATTTATTTTTATTATTTTGGACCGCTCGGACAATGGCCACTTTTTTGTACATATTTTTTTTATTAGTTAGTATTAGGTTTCATTTGTGGTGTTGGGCTCATGGACCCTGGAACATTCCTGTATATATTGTTATTTTTTGGGAGATACATTTTTTTATTTTCTTATTGTTTACACCATGACGTAATGGTTTTTCTTTGATTTCCTACTACATGGTTTTGCTTTGGACAAATTCGATTTATTTTTTAATCCTTTGTTTTTTGGTTTATCATTTTTGTTCTCGGACATGGACCTTTTATTTACTTTGCCACATAGTTGTATGTTTTATTAGTTTACTTATTTTTTGTTTTTAATACATTTTTATATTTTCTTACACTTGTGTTATTTTCTCTTTGGTTTCTTACATGTCATGATATGGGTTTTGACATTCACTTGCACCCATTGTGTATGTGTGTGTGACGGACATGTGTTCTTTTGCATACTTGCCTTTGGGGTTGTGTCATGTGATTGCATTCACTATGTGGGTGCATGCAATCCTTGCCTGGGTGTTTGTGCTGGGTATGCTGGCCATTACTGCCATGATTGTGTATCGTCAGGACCTGGGGCCAGGGGGACATGGGTGGGGGCCTGCTGGCAGGTTCCCCACAGTGCTGGGGGTGGTGGGAGACATGGGTGGGGGCCTGGTGGAGGGTGTCCCTGGTGGATGGGGGGTGGGGGTGGTGGGAGACATGGGTGGGGGCATGGTGGAGGGTGCCCCTGGTGGATGGGGGGTGGGGGTGGTGGGAGACATGGGTTGGACATGGGTGGGGGCCTGCTGGCAGGTTCCCCACAGTGCTGGGGGTGGTGGGAGACATGGGTGGGGGCCTGGTGGAGGGTGTCCCTGGTGGATGGGGGGTGGGGGTGGTGGGAGACATGGGTGGGGGCCTGGTGGAGGGTGTCCCTGGTGGATGGGGGGTGGGGGTGGTGGGAGACATGAGCAGGTGTGCAGGGTAGTTCCCTGTGGTGTGTGCTGCCTGCAGGGGCCGTGGAGGGTGTACAGGTAATGCCTGGGAGCACACAGCCAATTCGCGTGTGGAACTTCCCGCGCACCCCTGAAATCCACGTACCCGGCCATATCGCGTGTGGAACTTCCCGCGCACCCATGAAATCCACGTACCCTGACTAATCGCGTGTGGAACTTCCCGCGCACCCCTGAAATCCACGTACCCGGCCATATCGCGTGTGGAACTTCCCGCGCACCCCTGAAATCCACGTAGCCGGCCATATCGCGTGTGGAACTTCCCGCGCACCCCTGCAATCCACGTACCCTGCCATATCGCGTGTGGAACTTCCCGCGCACCCATGAAATCCACGTACCCTGACTAATCGTGTGTGGAACTTCCCGCGCACCCCTGAAATCCACGTACCCGGACATATCGCGTGTGGAACTTCCCGCGCACCCCTGAAATCCACGTAGCCGGCCATATCGCGTGTGGAACTTCCCGCGCACCCCTGCAATCCACGTACCCGGCCATATCGCGTGTGCAACTTCCCGCGCACCCCTGAAATCCACGTACCCGGCCATATCGCGTGTGGAACTTTCCGCGCACCCCTGCAATCCACGTACCCGGCCATATCGCGTGTGCAACTTCCCGCGCACCCCTGAAATCCACGTACCCGGCCATATCGCGTGTGGAACTTCCCGCGCACCCCTGAAATCCACGTACCCGGCCATATCGCGTGTGCAACTTCCCGCGCACCCCTGCAATCCACGTACCCTGACTAATCGCGTGTGGAACTTCCCGCGCACCCCTGGAATCCACGTACCCGGCCATATCGCGTGTGCAACTTCCCGCGCACCCCTGCAATCCACGTACCCTGACTAATCGCGTGTGGAACTTCCCGCGCACCCCTGAAATCCACGTACCCGGCCATATCGCGTGTGGAACTTCCCGCGCACCCCTGCAATCCACGTACCCTGACTAATCGCGTGTGGAACTTCCCGCGCACCCCTGAAATCCACGTACCCGGCCATATCGCGTGTGCAACTTCCAGCGCACCCCTGCAATCCACGTACCCTGACTAATCGCGTGTGGAACTTCCCGCGCACCCCTGAAATCCACATACCCGGCCATATCGCGTGTGGAACTTCCCACGCACCCCTGCAATCCACGTACCCTGACTAATCGCGTGTGGAACTTCCCGCGCACCCCTGAAATCCACGTACCCGGCCATATCGCGTGTGCAACTTCCCGCGCACCCCGGTATACACGCACACGTTTATTTTTTCTCTCAGCGCGTGTCTGTGTTTGTGGGTACCCCTTTGTACGTCATTTGTCCTGGAGGGCCACAGTATTGGACATTGATCATGTCTGTATATAGGTGCTATTTGTTGGCGCACCTTTTGGCGCACATTTCTTGCAGGCGCAGAGACGCTACCGCCTGCTTTCTTGTGGCGGTCGTGTTTGTGCCTGTTTGTGCCTGTGCGCTGCTTTGAGCGTGCGCTTTTTTGCCCTATTCTATTCCATGAATACGTGTTGTATGCGAGCGTGTGGGCGTTCCGCGCACTTGCCTCCTAAACTTTCCCCGTGCCGCCCACATTCTTCCCCATTCCGAGTGTTGTGCCCCATTTTATTCCCCATTCCGAGTGTCCCGCCCTGTGTTCCGCCTACTTTAGAGCTGTGCGCTGCGCTCGGAGTGATAGCGCAGTGGCCGTGGCGCACGACGTTGGTTGACCTGTGCGCTGGCCTGCGCCGCGCGCTTTTTCAGCGCACGTCCTCTGCTTTTCTTGCGCACAGACTTCCATGAATCGACGTGCGCTGGTTTCCCTGCGCTTTTCGCTAATTTTCGGCGCAGCGCACGTATTGGCCCCTCTGCGCCGGGATTTTCGGCGCACATTTATTCCATGAATCGGCCTGCGACTGTAAAAAGACAATGTAGAAAAGAAAACGTATATTCGTTCACTAGGTTCTGTATTCACAGTGCATGTGTGTGTCTGATACGAGCCCTGAGGGCCCTGTCTGCAGCAGCATTTACAAAGGCAGAGGGAGCTTTCTGATACCTTCAACAGTCCAAAAATGTCTTTCACTTTTTAGCAAATCTCTTCAACAATGCATGAGCACAGAATGAAATATTTATTTCTGCTCATTAGACCTATTATTCTGCTGGATGAGAGTTGTGCATGCATTTTGAGTCCAGTCTGAAAATGCTGAGCATTTTTCAACTCTGCCACCTTCTGAAGCTGGCCAGTTTCCCTATAAGGAACTGGAGGGACTTAGAACCTGTGATATGCACAAAAGTAAGAGGAAGAGGCGTGGTGCCACAACTGCGTCCATGCCACTTTTCAGGCACGATGATGTGCTCTGCGGACATGAAATCAAACAATCATAACTTGCTGCTGTTTCTTGCCTTCCATTTTGGTATGGCCTACTCCACTCTGAAAGAGATGGAGCAATAGTTTCACAAAACATACATCCAAAAAAGCACAAAAGCTGTGTTTTATGGAGATTTCTGATTTTTCGGAAATGTGCAGACCACCTTGTTCACAAACAGTACTACCCTTGTATACTGTGCAATAGCATGCTGTCAGCACTAATGGATGACAGCCTCCCACCACCCACGTGGGTGCTGTGAGTGCAAGGGCCAGTCATTATGAAATGTCAAAAAAGAAAAAAGTATTTATAGCCCTATTTGAGGTATAGAAATGCATGTGCGACAGCATTACATTTTTGCCTTTTATAGATTTCGATTTTTTCCCAAAAATAATGTGATGAATGCATCATCCTAACAAGAAGGGCAACTCCTTTTTAAATCAAAGGAAGGTTTTTCAAGAATTGGTGACTAACCCCAATCTGTCCTTACAAACATCTGAAAAGGGCTTTACACTGATAATCTTGAATAATAAAGATGATGGTGCAGACTGTTGTCTTCCATTGTCCGATGTCGATACATATATTCCATTCACACATAAAACCACATTAGAAGCCTCGAAAGTAATTTCAATATTTTTTGACAATGTTTTGGAGAGGGAGTGACTCGCTGTATCTACTAAACTTTTTTTCTTAACTAGTGTCCTATGATACTAGTTTTACTGTCTTTCAAATGTTCTTAAATCTCTAGATAAGCCAGCTGGTCGACTTAGCATTGCAGCTAATAATAGTCTCTTCCACCCCATAGGAATGTACACCAACAACTGCCTTCAACCTTTAGTGAAAGCTATTCGTAAATGCTTACCTAATGAATAGTTTGTGTTAATCTAGGAGGGCCATGATGCCATCGGATTACTTGTATTACCTTGAAAAATAACACATTCTACCTAATGCCTCTTAGCATCAATGGTTATGGTGGCATTGCCATATTGTTTACATCTGCAGGAAATGGTGAGCTAGTTGGGTTAATGTAACTGTTTTTTTAAAAAAAAATGTTTAAATGCAAGTGCATCATTCAAGATAAGGTGGGATTTACACTTAATGTTTCTGGTCTTTACATCGATTTTCTGGTTTTAGAATTAATCATCATTAATGATGAACTTGTTACAACGCTATATGAGAAAAGTATCTACAGGAATTGCTTGGTACCATTTCAGAATTTTTATCCATGTTCTTAAATTGATAAAATGGTTGAAGGAACGGTGGTGAAATAAAGTAGCTGGTCTAATTAAGTCTGTAAAATTGATGGGAAATTCTGATAGTTTTCCTTAGTTGCAGCCATGAAATTCTATGATGGGAAGCTTATCCCAAAACTAGTTTACAGTTCAGAACTTAACAACCCCTGGGTATTTGATTGTCTGCCTACACTAGAGTGCCTTGTGTGGAGAAGGTTTCTTAAACTTCTCAATGTGTTTCCAGTACTGGGCATTAGACACAAATTGGATTTACATTCTTTGCAGTGTTGGGTCATGTGGACCAATTTGAACCTATTTGGGAAAATCTTGAATCCTATTCTTGCCTAGTTATGTGAGGACTCATTTGATATTCTGATGATTAAGTCCCGTACTCATGTTAAGTCTTTTAGTAATATGTATGAAAGGTTCTTGAGAGCAATAGCTTCCACAAGAGAGGAGCTCTCTGAAAGTCCGGATCGCGTTAAACGACTCTTATCTCATTGGGATTGGAGTAGGAACCTGGAGGACTTTCATAGTTATTCCTCATGGAATCATCTGCTTTTTGCTCATACAAATATGTGAGTCCCTGCTCCATATTTAGCTGCGTACCTGAACAAATGTGTTTTCAGTGAGTGAGATTTAGGTGGAACTTAATGCCTTAGTGAGTTACAAGTTAATTGAATTGGATCAATCTTTTTGTTGGTTTTGTGGGGCTCCCAAAATTATAGAATCTCTGTATCATTTGACAGTAGATTGTCCTATAAATCAAGCCAATTATATTAGATATTTTAAACAATGTTTCCACTCCTTGCCCTTCATTGATGTTATTTCTGGAGGTGATATTTAAGTGGTTTCACCATGTCTGATGGATTGCGGTGGTGGGTTGTGTCAAGACTCTAAAACTTGAATATAAGGACTTTTAACTTGATAGGTTGTTTTATATTTCTTTGTGTATGTGTGTAATCAAAGGAATTTCACTGGGAATTTTTGTTTTGATGAATTGTGTCCTAATGTAATCAACATATCTCCAAAACTGTCCAAAGTCATTGGAGCATTTGTATTGGTAGACTAATGCAAAGCAGTTCTTTTTAAAATGTGTTCAACCTTTACGTATAGACTTATCTTCAATCTTTGCTCTTTCTTAATTTGATTCCAGTGGCTTTCCCTTGCTTAGGCTGTCAGAATTTTTACAATATTATTAAGGGTGCCATTGTCCTACCTCCACTCTTAGGCAAAGAGATCCATTCATGTAAGTTTGCTACCTGTCATAGCAACAATGCACCAAATTCCATAAAATGCCCCTGTAGGCTATGCTACGTTAGCCAGTCCTCAAGGAAAGATAGAATCAGGTGGAACTATCATCATTGCACCTTTTGCAATAAAAATATTCACTCCCCATTAGTGAGGTATTTTCTAGAGAAAGAACATATGTTCTGACGTGTTAGTTCTAATAGAGAATGCTCCTTGCTGGAATCTGTGGCAGTTGGAGGGGCTTGATAAAACCAGTATGAACCTCTCTTACACACTGCAGGCGTAATAAAGAAATTAGCGCAATTCAACTATGAGGCTCACTTCATCTATGACAACATGCTTTGGGGGGCTGCAGAGGGGGCAGCCCAGGCCTGCGATTCTCCCTGCTGGTGTTGCAGGACTCTAGTGTCCACTCTACCATACCTGATGTTGACTGGTCATAATTGATGCCTTGTCACTGGTGTCCAGTTGGTGTCCTGGTGTTGTGGCAGAGGGTTGGGCCCTGCAGGTGATGCGGGTGAGGCTAGTGGGAGCAGCTGGAGCTGAAGTTCAGGAGGGAGAGGCATGTGACGCTCCCGCTGAGGCAATGGTCATGAGTCAGCACTAGAGGAAAGGACCTTGGCACATTAGCACGTCACTTGAGGATTGTGAAGTGTACTTTAGCCGCTCATTGAAAGTTGAATTTAGAAGTATGCCCATTAGCCGCTCATTGAAAGTTGAATTTAGAAGTGTGCCCAATAGCCGCTCATTGAAAGTTGAATTTAGAAGTGTGCCCAATAGCCACTCATTGAAAGTTGTTTTTAGAAGTGTGCCCAATAGCCTCAATGTGGAAAGTTGAATTTAGAAGTGTGCCCATTAGCCGCTCATTGAAAGTTGAATGTAGAAGTGTGCCCAATAGCCACTCATTGGAAGCTGTATTTAGAAGTGTGCCCAATAGCCTCGCTGTGGAAAGTTGAATTTAGAAGTGTGCCCATGAGCCACTCATTGAAAGTTGAATTTAGAAGTGTGCCCAATATCCACTCATTGAAATCTGTATTTAGAAGTGTGCCCAATAGCCTCGCTGTGGAAAGTTGAATTTAGAAGTGTGCCCATGAGCCACTCATTGAAAGTTGAATTTAGAAGTGTGCCCAATAGCCACTCATTGAAAATTGTATTTTAGAGTGCATAGAATTGTGTGACGTATATAGTATGGTCTGGAATGCAGAGAACATTTGAAAGAGCATTTAACCCATCATTTCATACCACCATGCTTACTCTCTCCTTTACATCACCACTCAACTAGAACACAGAGATACTATGACACCATTCGGTATAACTGTTCTCATACCAACATCCGCCGCACACTCCACAACATTCTAAGTAAACACTGCTGGTTACACCCCCCCCAGCCAGACGTTCTCCTCAGGCCTAACGCAGCCACATCCGGTCTGGATAAATCCTGCCAGAACGAACACATACTCCTGATCTCTCAACCACCACACCTACCGCTAAGAAGCAGCTATTACACGAATACTCACCAGCTGCACACATACCCGGTGCTCACACGCAACTTTTGACTCCCCATACTCTCTCTACTGATCTGAACTTCGGTTCCCAAGGGCGTTCAACCTACCAGCACCTTCAGACCATACCAATGGAACATAAGGTGCTATATAAATGCAAAATAACAATAACAATAACAACAATAACTTGACAAGTGTTGTTGTGCACCAGGGAACAACATTTGCCTGACTCCATATTGCACATGACCCTGTATCATCCCAGGGCAAATGGATTGGTGGAACAAATAGGTTAATCATGGGAGGCATTCAGCTGACCATCAGTTCTGGTTTGCTGTGGTGAGGCATGCTGCACCATATGAATTGTGGGTAGTGCACCACTCCCCATTCGGTAACAAAGCCACTGCTCTTTGTATTGCGTAAGGGCTGTGAACCAGGTACATGGTTGTGCCCGGGCTAGTTAGGGTTGGTAGTGGGCATGAAAGTGGATAGGCAGAAAATGACATGATTAATCACAGAGTGCCAGGAGCGTTACAAGAGAATGTTTGACTGTCAGAAGAAGGTAAGGAGCATGGAATGTTCTGTTGGAGATTCTATTTTCATTCTGAACCCCAGGCTAGGACACAAGTGTCAGGAGATTACGTTTTTGGCACCTAAGAAGATCACTGCTGTTGGAGATGGAGTGGTTATAGTAGAAGGTGAAGTGTGGTCATTAGGATTATTGGTGCCCTGAAGTGGGTGTTCAGTGCAGGGGAGGAGAAAGATGGTAGGTGGGAGAGGATGTGAGTAAAAGTTGAGAACAAGCATGAGATTGAAAAGGCCACCATCCTGGCAACAGGATTATGCATGTCCTTGAAGGTGGCAATTGGACTTTGAATCCGTCATTCAGTTGTACTGTGAATTCCTCATTCAGTTCATTCAGTGTTTTATTGCACTCAGATTTCACCAAGTTGTACATACTCCTTATTGTTGGTATTTTATTGTTAATTAGGTTCCATGTCATATAAAAATAGATATTTTAATATTTAGAATTTTGCACAGCTGTAGAAGCTACAAATTACAGGTAACAAGTTTAAGATTGTTTAATTGTGATGGCATTTCATTGAAGGGAGGGGGATGTGTTGTGATGTGTTATTTCTATTAGTGAACGCTCTTTTCTGGAATGTGCAGCAGTTGGAGGTGCTTGATAAAACTTTTATGAAACTCTCTTATACACTGCAGGCCGAATTTGGCTCTGAGGCTCACTTCATCAACCTACTACCGCACAGACCCATTTTGAAATTTTTAAAACCCTCTCAACTCCCCTAAAGAAGGACATATTCATGAATTATTACTACAAAGTGCAGCTAATTAGTGGAAAGTTTTGACATCTGTCTGGCCTACAGGCCTTAATGTTGAACAGAATGGTATGTTTTATGTGTAATTGGATTTACATTAGGGACTTTAAAACAATGATCAGTGAATATATTGCTTATTGTAATTGATGGACCATGTTCTTCTTTCAACAAAGGTTTTAGTTTTTTACTGTGTTAATATATATTCAAGCATATTTATTCTTCACTTTCTTGTACAATATTTGATAGATTTTTACACTCATAATATGTACTAATCTTTATATTTTTTATTTTCTTTACTATTTTTCCAAACTTTCCTATATATGTTCTAAATGATTAACTTCGATTTGATCATTTTTTAGTTACTTTATAACTTTGTCATTTATGTTTACTTTTATTTAGTACAGTGTGTCTGCTGTGATGCGACCATATTATTTTTTATTTATGTTTATATGATTTATAGTTGTTTTCTATTTTTTATTAATCTGTTTTCCTTAAATGTATTCATTATATTTTCTCTGAGATGCACCAGCCGTGGGCCCATCACCACATGTCAGTGTGGGTCTCTCTGTGGGGCATGCCAACTTCCTCATGATTGTCTATGTGCGGCATTACAGGGCATCCTAATTTGTGTGAGCATGGTACATGGACACTGATGTCGAATGATCTGTCTCTTTAATGTTTCTTTATACTACTGGCATTAGCTTTATCCACATTTGCATTTAGATGTACTGTTGTGGTGACGTTGTATGCTTCTGCGTGTTATGCAGTAACATCAAACACACCTGTATGCACGGTGAGGCCATGGTGCCTCTATGAATGTTCTTGTGGGTGGCATGGAACCAAAGAATTGGATATTCTCTTAGACATCTAAATATGGGGGCAACCAGTGAATTACATTGAATGGTTTTTCTATGGTGGCATGATCTCTTATCATGTTGGGATCCATTCTGAGTGCATTTCTAACTACTGCTACTCCTTTGGGGTGATCATGTCTTCATCTGTTTGTTGCTTAATAAACACTTATTGCTTTACAAATGTATGCCAGAATGTGTACAGTGTATATTTTATACTCTATGCTGGTCCTTTTTTACCCAATAGGCACCATGCACTTATTTCCATGTTTTAATTCATGGTTACATTTAATGGTATAATGAACTCGGTGACCAAAATTGTTGGGGGTTTGTTCTGATTATACTTGAAGTTGTTGTTTTATTATTTTCACAGACTACTAATGTTTCTCAGCATTTATATGGCCTTTCTTATGTTATGCTGTTGCATGTTGTATGTGTTTATTTGATGTTATTTGTATTTGATTTGTATTAATTGATTTATAAAGCACTTTCGGCGAAAGTGCTGCATAGTGTGTGGGAGCGAGGGGCCATCAGGCCCCTCACGTCCTCTACATCTGAGTACAAAACTCGGACCAAGTGCCTCCAGTAGTGGGTTCACTCCAGTAGTGGGTTCACCCCTTGCCCTTATGCGAAGTTAACTTTGGTTGACTTTCACGTAGATGGTACCACTGAGCAGGACACGGGGCATCCATTTTTGTACCCCCTTTCGACTCCATCTTGGTGACTAGGCCTCACTGCGATAGTACAAAAACGCTTCTCTTCCCTTTTCTCGCAGCAGCACGGCCAGGCGCGCAGGGCACAGGGCCCCCACCCCCGTTCTCACTCTGACTGAAAAACTTTGCGGGTCCATTCTCACGCTGAAGCCGGAGATGCTCGCAACACATAATAAATGTAACACATCGCTCTTCCTCTGAGATCACTGTCCTGCATGTGAACCAGCATGAGCTAAGCACATAGCTCGTCCATCTCCACAAACATGTTGTTGCCCCTCCCGCACCCTCGCCAGTGGAAACTTACTGCCATGGTGACCCTGTGTCCCTGCAAGATATTGCTTTCATGTGCCAGACCACTGACCATGCCATGATGCCCACCCAGCAGATCCCCAACTAACATGAGACCCCTGCTGCAATATATCATTGCCTACCACTAACAACTGCCACATACCAGAGATTCTTATGAGTACGGACCTTAACTTCAACCAGTGTATTATAGCGGTCAAGACCCTTAACCTAAGACTTGTATAATCCAATGTTATTGATAGTATAGATATATGTGTGACTTTTATAGAGACATGATAAACTACTGAAGGTCTTTGAACAATTATTATTTAGTGCATGCATTTTTTGAGAATATATTATGTTAGCTTAGATAGTGACCACCCGCCTCCCAGCGACCTGACGTCAATCATCCCGCCAACCAAGCGACCAACCCGGATGAAGAGATGCCACCCCACCTGAGACATCGAGTGAACTGACCAATCCGGGACCAACGTAGTATCCTATGTTAGTTGCGTCATTTACCTTATAAAATGGAATGTAATGATAACTTGTGCAGAGCGCTCTCAGATATCTCTTGAATACTATTCATTAGATAAAACCTTGACTTGAAATCTCGCAGCCTGCTCTCTTTGCCTTATTCCCCGTCAGGGGTGTGTTTGCTTTATTCTTTTTGCACGTCAAAGACGGGGAGGGCACAAACATTTGGTGACCCCCTGCGACGTGATTTGGAGAGATGCCTCGAGGCCCACACAGTGCGGCGAGATCCAGGACGCCCCCCAGCAAAACCAACGCCTCTGCGGCCGACCAGCCTGTGCCCACTACAAGAAAGGGTCAAGGGTTGCCGGTTGACGAATACCCGATTGAAAAGATGCTCGCCGAGGCGGGCCACGGCTTGGTTGGGGTGCGGACCTGACTGGGGTCAGACCGAGAACGGTGATCCTCGGATTACCTGACCGAACACATGAGTGCCAGTTGCGAAGGTTTCCAAGGAAAGGTAAGGGGGAAAGTAAGGGAACAAGGGAACAGGTGATAGTGGGTTAAAGACAATAGCAGGGACTGTGTGAGTGATGCTGAGGCTTTTCTGATCTGTCCTTTGTATGGCCATTAGGTTTTGTGAAAAAGTGAGAAGAGGAGAAGAGATATCCTAGGCCATACGGGGTAGAAGGCGGCGCCGCGTAGCATTGTCTCGTCCAGTGCAGATAAATAAGTGAAGATAAAGAGAAAATAGTAGGGGTCTTGTATATTGAGTAGACTCGGAGTAGTTATTTAGAATATTCTTTTTCCGTGTAAGCAAGTATTCTTTGGGAACAAGTAAGAGGGTGTAAGAGGTGGGGAGTGAATGAGAAGAGTAGGTAAAACGGGGAAAAGGGAGAGGTGTTCAGTAACGGGAACAAAGGAGAAATAAAAGCATGCACGTAGTGCATGTGCATGTTATGTATTATATCTTTTTGCTTTTTGTCCATTTTGTGTAGCATATGCTGAAATATTGTAAGTGATTTGTTGGTAAAAAGTCATACATGCTAAAATGAACTATTGAAGTCGGGAATGCAATAGGTACAAAGGTAACATTGAATATTGGTACACAACAATTGCCAGTTATTGAGAAACACTTGACATTGTTGATCTGTATAAGGGGACAAGTGGTTGGAGGGGGTCATTAAAAGGGAGGCTCATGTGCAAGGGCACGTACAAGTGAAGGGAGAAACATCGTCATGGGAGGAATAACACCACTAGCTCATATTTGCCAACACCTCACACTATATAGTGATAGAATACAGAAATACCACGACCACGGGTGACAGAGATAAAAGGGGACAGCGCAACACCAATTTGGCCGGAGGGAGGGTCGTTCGACAAACGGGTGTTAGATTTAGTGTCCACGCACTTATTGGTGAGGTATAAGGGAAAACAGTTGCAGAACAGAAGAGAAGTGCTAGATCTGTGGCAAATGTTTGAGGAAATAGCCCCCACAGCAGAGGTAAGTACAGGGAAGGCAATTGGAAAAGAGAAAACGCAGGAAGAGATAAGTGGAACACCGAAAGATGAGTGCACAACGACTACAGCTGAGAATGACACAACCAAAATATACCCCTTAATGACAAGACCAGCAGTAGGATACAGTGAGCCTCTGTACATACCGGCATGCCCCACCCCCACTCCCTCAAACGGAACAATAGCCACTGCACCGCCGCATATGACGAAGGAGGCCTGTATGGCCCAACGAGCACGTCCCCTGTAAATTTAGTGTGATTAACTGGAGATCTCGACCGCCAGGTAGCGCATGCACAGATGGAAATAACACGACTGAGAGCATTGTGTGATAAGGGCCAAATGCTGCCGGGGGGAGGGGAAGTGCCACCATTATCTGTAGCAGATCTTACACCCTCATTAAGCGCAACAGGGGAGTTGGCACCAGCAACATCAGAGCCAGCACGATCCATATCGTGTCATGGAACACATATATCACAGGGGCAAGAAAAGGGATGGCGGTCAGGAGAGTTCCTGTTTCATCTGAATGATAAACCAGTGAAAATTATACGCCCAGCCACCCCAGAAAGTCAGCGAGGGGAAGGACACAATGAGAATGGCGAGCAAGAGGAGGTGTGGAGCGATCTAGACGAATGCCAGGAAGGAGGGGCAGCCGTAGGATCCCCACTGCCACATCATTTCGATGACATGGATCCACGATCACCACCATGATGGCAGGGTAGATTGAGGCAGCAGGTAGGAAACATGTTGGTGAGTAAGGTAAAGAAAGGGACGGTAAGTTAGACAGGAAAGAAACATAAGTTGAAGATGCCACTGATACATAAGGGAGCAGGTAGGCCACACTACATTCCGTGGGCCCAAATGGACAATAATAACGTATTAAAGCTCCTCCCCCCACTTGCGGGAGGGGCAGGGAAATGGATTCATGCATTTGAGAAAAACATGGCAGGGGTACCATTAGAGATAGGTGATGTAAAGAGTTTGCTAGTGTCCGCCGTCGGTGATCAGGCAGACGCTGTGTGGGAAAAAGCAGGGTTCCCAGGAGTGACAATGAGTTGTGACCGCCACAATGGATCCCCATTCAACAATGTTCGAGCGCAAGTATGGGACGCATTGCGGCACACGTTTCCAGATATTCCAGATTTACATTTAGCGATGCAATGTACAATGGAGGAGAATGAGGATCCTATGCAATTCATACTGCGAGTGCAAGATTTGTGGAGAAGCGAAACTGGCACGGCATGGAATCAATCCACTGCCCTGTTCTACTTTATTATCAAAAAAGGGCTCCCGAAGGAGGTACAGAAGGCCTTGGATAAAATAGCTGGGATAGAAGCCAAGGGTTGACCAGAAATTCAGAGTATAATTGTACACCACTGTAGGAGGATCAAAGAGAGAGAAAAGGAGATAGCACAAAAAAGGTTGGCAGATGAAGCGAAACTAGTGCAGAACAAATTGGTGAAGGTCGCCGCCATAAACGCCAGCATAACTGCTGATAGAGAGAATGAGGGGGACGAAAGTGTGGGAAATAGACCAGTTGGAATAGCAGTGCTGTGGGCCGCAGTATAACAAGGACCGTGGAACGGAGAACAACCACAGAGAGGACCACAGTGGCAAGAAAGACCAATCAGAGGAAGAGGTGAGTACAGCAGCCAGAGAGTGGGGTTCAGAGGTATGGGAAACAGAGGTTTTGGTGGGCAAGGGATGAGAGGGGGACAGCAAGGGTCATGTTCGAATTGTGGAAGATGGGGACACTATTCAAGAGATTGCAGAATGCGGCCGTCAGGGTACTTTCAAGGGCAACCACTCATGGACAATGAACAGGTATGGGGTTGCCCACACCCAAGTAGCCTATATGGACTACCAATGGGGAGAAGAAGACCACAGGACCAGTGTTATAATGAACCCCAAATGCAACAAAGACACCCACCCCCACAGCCACATCACAGTGCATCACAGCCCATGGCATGACAAAACACTGTAGGGAACGCTAGCAATAACAGTTTTACAACGGCTGCAAATGGTGCACCTGCACCATTCCGTGGTGTAACAGTAGTTGGAGATTATGTCTTTTCAGTGCCAGGACAAGGAAGGTACGCAGATTAGGACAGCCCACAGGGAGCACTTGCGTGTCCAGTCCAATCTACCACCCTACGTGCAGAAGAGGAACCACTAGTGGGGGCAGAGATAGGAAATAAGCAGTTTATCTTTATGGTAGACTCAGGAGCAGAAAAATCATATCTTATGGAAGGGCGGTTTCCGCTCTCAGGCAGGAAGTTGGAAACGCAGGGGTTCTCTGGGGCTATTTTAAAAGTTCCTTACATGAAAGATCTCGATATAACGGTGGGGGGAAAAACTGTGCACGCACCCTTACTGTACCACAAAGACGTGCCAATCAACTTGCTTGGAAGAGATTTGCTAAGCAAATTGAACATGACCATTTCATTTACAGAGCGGGGGATAGTGTGTTCCACCCCAGGAGTGTGCCCAGTACGAGCAATGTTGATGATCTGTACAATAATGAATGAGGTTGTAGTGCGAGGGATAGCCATTGATATAGACATGTTTATCTATGGCATCAAGGTGTTAGCCCGAGTAGTGCCTGAAATAGCAAGAAAAGACTGGAGGACACCATCAGACTTTATATTTTGCCCAATCACAAGTGTAGATGTCGTGCCAGGGACGATAATATCCATAGACATTGAGGCAGTTCAGGTATTGACTAAACGTATTGTGGTCATAGGCTTGGACACACATGGGTGTGGGTGGAGAACTGTGCTATGCATAGATCCCAACATAATACTCAGAGACATAACTGATGAAGAATTATTCACTGATAATGAAGACGACAGAGAAATAATAATGGAAATAAGCATTCCGTGTGACATTATGATCCAGTACAGAGAGGTACACAACCTGCTTATGGCCAGTGTTAGTGCCCCACCAACAATATTTGAGGAAGACATGGCAAAGGTGGAGCCAGAAATTTGGACTACAGTCCCCCATGATGTAGGGTTATTGCATGAAGTTACACCCATAAAGATAAAACTCAAACCAGGTGCCATACCGCCAAGAGTGAAACAATACCCAATATCCAGAGAGGCAGAGGAAGGAATTAGGGAAACAATAAATGCACTCCTGAGCCAAGGTATCATAGTGCCATCAAACTCCCTGTGTAATACGGCATTCTTCCCGATCAAAAAATCAAAAGGAGGGGCGTGGAGGATGATCTAAGATCTCCGCCCACTCAATGCCGTCATCCAAAAAGAATTCCCATTAGTGCCTAACCCGGCATCAATACTGTGCAGTATACCCAAATAATCGACATGTTTTACTGTGGTTGACTTGAAGAGTGCTTTCTTCTCTATACCACTTGATCCCGGATCACAGTACCTCACAGCATTCACACTGGAAAACAACAGATATGAGCATCGCAGACTGCCACAGGGGTACTGCGAAAGCCCCAGCATTTTTAACAGAGTACTATGTGAAGATGTTGGGAACATAAATGTAGAGAGCACCATTATACAATACGTAGACGATCTACTCGTCTGTAGCAAAACAGAGGAAAAGTGCAGGGAAGACTCCATAGCACTAATAAACGTGTTAGCTACAAAGGGGTACAAGGTGGACAAAGGGAAATTACAATACTGCCTTGCCGAAGTTGTATACCTCGGACAGTTGATATCAAAAGACGGCAAACAAATACTCCCAGACAGAGCAACTGCTATACGTAACATAATCATACCAAAAACAGTGAAGGACATGCAAACATTTCTCGGTATATGTAACTATTGCCGAGCATGGATCCTTGATTACGCGGCATACACACGTCCATTACTGCAAGCACTAAAAGAAGCACAGAAGAACAGAGCCCCAATAAAATGGACACATGACATGATGACTCAGTACTTTAGACTAAAAGACCTCATTGCAGATGCCCCAGTGCTCGCGAACCCAGATTATGAGAAGGAATTTTTCTTGTTCTCACACTGAAATGGAACACTGATGACAGCATTACTGACACAAAAAACTTCATTAGGACACAAACCATTGGCCTATTACAGTGGAACACTAGACGCAGTGATGCAAGGTCCCTTCGCGTGTGAAAAGGCCCTCGCAGCTGCGGCCTTCGCCATTGAAAACAGTGCCACAATTGTGATGGGATGTTCAGTAACACTATATGCCGATCATTCATTATTTGCAATTCTCGAGCGGTCAAAATCGACACTGACAACACAAAGAGCAACAGCATACGAAATAATAATTTCAAGCCCCAATGTACATGTAGTTAGGTGTAAAACGTTAAACCCAGCAACGTTCATAACAGAGCCATGCACAATGGAGGACATGCAGGAACATGACTATGCAACGTATGAGGGGGAGGGTGATGATATTCCCAAAGCAAGTGAAAACACCCTGAAGCAAGGAGAACTATACTTCATCAATGGGTCAGCATCAATAAATGCGGAAACAGGGGAAAAACATGTAGGGATGGCAGTAGTACGAATGGAAGAAGACAGCTATGAAATAATCATCCAAAAGCGCCTCCCGTCCCATTACTCTGCACAAGCAGCAGAACTAACTGCATTAATTGAAGCATTATGCACAGCCAAAGGATGCACAGTGATGATATATTCAGATTCAGCATATGCAACTACCACTGTTCATTCAGGACTGTTGCGCTGGCATAGGAGGGGGTTCAGACGAGCAGATGGCTCGCCAGTACAGCACGCTGCACTATTGAATGAATTGATAGATGTATTAGCAGAGCCATCGGTAGTGGCAATGGTGAAATGCCAGGCCCATACCAACAACACAGATGCAATCTCATTGGGGAACGCGGTAGCCAACGCAGCAGCGAAGGAGGCCTTGTATTTCAATACAACACCAGCAACAGAATACATTGTAAAGGCAACCACTGTAGAGCCACTAGAACAAGCTTATAGCAACACACCCATAGCACAGTTAATAGAGCTACAGAGGAGAGCACCACCAGAAGAGCAAGAGTTGTGGGGCAAACGAGGGTGCAAACAGTCAGCCACAGACCTTATTTGGAGACAGGAGACAACGGGAAAGGTAGTGATGCCGGTAGAATTACTAGAAGTAGCATTCTAACAGCTGCACTTCCCACCCCATGTAGCGAAACAACATAACGCAGCAGACATTCAGGAACATGTGTCCCTAACCTACAGGAGCATTTGTCAAAGTTTGTCATAGAGTGTACGACATGTCAAACATACAATTCAGGGATGACACTGAGGATATTGTGAGGCACCTTGCCACGACCAGTAGGGCCATTTAGAGAACTCCATATTGACTACGCCGACATGGGAGAGAGATGTAACGAAGCAAGACATCTAATTGTGGTGGTGTGTCCCTTCTCAAGGTGGGTGGAGGCGGGTCCATGTCCCCACCCAGACGTGAAGTGTGCGGCGAAATTTCTAGTACGAGAAGTGTTCTCTCGGTGGGGAATATGTGATGTGATACGGTCAGACAATGGCACACACTTTGTGAATGACCTCTTCAAGGAAGTGACAACACTCTTGGGGGTAAAGCACAAACTGTGTTCCATTTATCATCCGATGGCCAATGAGAAAGTGGAGAAGATCAACGGCTTGCTCAAGAGCAAATTATCAAAGTTGTGCAACACACTAAAAAAGAACTGGGCATATTGCCTGCCCCTAGCACTGTTCCAACTCAGGACGCAACCATGCAAGGACCATCATCTGAGCCCCCATGAGATTGTAACTGGGCGGCGAATACACACACCACTCTTCCCGATTAGGAGAGCGTCAGACACACACAGGGCTGCCACAGTGCTGGGGGAGGAATTTAGGGAATATTTAACTCAGCTGACACATGCAGTTTGCAGCATAGCGCGCCAAATAGCACCACCATTCACTGAGAATGTGGCAACTGATACTACCACACCAGCTACAGACAGCCCCAGCGGGCCGCTGATGCCAGGGTCACAGGTGTACGTCAGAAGCTTTGTGAGGAGATGGAATTCACCTAGGTTTCATGGCCCCTACGAGGTCATATATAGTACACCCACTGCAGTCAAAGTTAAGGGACTGAAATATTGGGTGCACCTCTCAGATGTGAGGAGGGCACGCGATAGCACACTCCCTCGAACAGGAATGTGCAACTGATACTACAAACGATGTTGAGAAACAATGACAATGTGATTTAATGAAGGAACATGAAAGGATGTTATGCCCTCTGGTTGCTCTGCCATATGTTCGTCTCAATTTCCTTTCTCTCTCTCTCTCTCTCTCTCTCTCTCTCTCTCTCTCTCTCTCTCTCTCTCTCTCTCTCTCTCTCTCTCTATAGAAATGCCTATAACAGAGGACGTAATTGAAACACAGAACTGAGAAATGCATATAAAAATGAAGTCGCAAAATGGAAATAATGAGTAAAAATGAAATGGAAATATATAAATAAATATACATATTATGGTGACTTAACAACTTTGTATCGCCTCTTCAGGTGACAAATGGCCCAACAAAGTACAATTGCGGCGAATGCAATTATGTTAGATAGTGATAGGGATACTATCAGGGCAAAAAGGTCTAACAGTGTTGAATGTGTTTTGAAATGTGCTGCAATTTTGTTTTCAGTGATGCTGTTTTTCATGGCCTGGTACTATACTCTCTTATCTCCGCTTAATGATTTGCACAAAGGGGGAAGCGGGGCTAATATGATACAAGAAGGTTCCAACCTAATATGGACTGGAGTAAAGACAATGTGGGGAGAAACTTATAACATTGGTATTAACGGTACAAATGTAACGCAACCTTCAGAACACGCCATTGCAGGTCCAACAATTGCCTCATTGTTACATCCTGGCATAAATATAAGTAATGATTATGAATTAAATGAATATGATGGCGTCTATTATTGGCCAAAAAACTTAGCTAATACAAGTGCATATACACAGGCAGCTATAGAACCTACCTCATATTACGCTGCTACCACTAGTGAATATACACATTCCATGTTCAACAGCAATGATACGACCTGGGCTGGAATGTTTCCAATACATTACCAAAGAGTGAGAAGCCACAAGGAGGGAAGGAGAAGGAAAAGGGGGGCGGGAGGGAAAAGATACAACATTTATCATGACCTGGGGTTAGATGAAATAGAAGACCCCCGCCACCCTGACCAATCTAACAAATGGTACTCGGACATGAGTGCTACGGCAAAGCAAGCAACAAATGAAAGCTGCTATGTCTGTTCACTCATTCCTCATGCATCAGGGACACCAAAAATGTTGATACCCCAGGAAGTGCCCTTGTCGGAGGCTCAGTGTTTAATTAATTTAGTTCTGTGTAGGATAAAAAGCACCTTCCAGGCACACACCGTCAGCCTAGAAAGAATGTAGAGTGAGAGAACCTGCACGAGTCGGTGTCAAGGAGTGATTTGCCCCAAAGAGCCATTTCTTGTCATAAAGGGGACGAGGTATGCAGAGAAAAAAATGGCACGATGAAACTATTGAGTGCAGAGCAGAAGCACTCGGGGGGCTGGCCAAAGACGCATTCCAATGGATAAAAGGAGTGTGCACGCCTATCTGGTCACAGCATGTTGCTAAGCTAACATGGATTAAAGCGCTGGAAACGCCCATAGAGACGCAAAAAGAAATACCACACGAACTATGCTTCCGTGGAGAAGGAAAAGTGAACATGGGGGAAGCAAGAAAATGCAACAAGACAGTAATAATACCAGACATGAAAAAAGGCACCCTCATGGACATGTACTGGGTTTGAGGCAAGCAAGCATACCTGCATCTACCCGCATCCTGGAAGGGTACTTGTGCCTTAGCCACTCTCCATACAGCACTGATTGTAATACCAGAAAGCCATATTCAAGGGGCAGCAGGGGATTCGGCTGGCAGATCGGCAACAGGAGGTTCGGCTGACAAATCGGCAGCGGGGCAATCGGCTGGTCCATCGGCAGCGCCACAACATGAAAACACAGAACTTCCAGTTTATGAACTATTGTCAGAATACGAGCTGAAAACAAAGTTGTCACGAAGCAAAAGATCATCCAACTACATTTCGTCCGAGTCATCAAAACTCCTTGCAGAAATCCGGCAAAAATACAAGCTGTTTTCATCTGCAGAGACATTTTTTGCATCACTCTTAACACCAGGGCTCCAAGCACAAGCAAACGCCAAATGGTTGCAAATAGTATGCTGGGAGCTCATCCAACTGGCCAACGACACTGAAGAAGGATTCAACGTTATAAAAATAGAGCTCCGCACCCTACGTCTAATGACAATGCAAAACACATATGTTCTAGATCTCCTCACGGCGATGGACGGTGGTGTTTGCCGAAAAATGGGGGGGGGCCTGTTGCACATTCGTGCCATCCGAAGATGCAGATAACGGGACACTCTCTCATGTGATAATAGCAGTCCACAATCTAGGAGCGAAGATGAGAACAGAGGGCGGAGCGGAAGAAAGTACATGGTTTGACAACTTGTTCAGCTGGATACCATCATGGGTAAATGTGATGATGAAAAAACTAGTTCCTATCATCGTCTTTGTGTTACTATTCTTCTGCGTGTGCCAACTGGGACTCTGGTGTTGTGCAAAAAGTATGCCTACCTCGACTATGATGATGGTAACAATGGGCCGACCGACAACAGCAGCAACTATGACAGATGCCCAAATGCAAACAGGGGAACATAACCCTTCAAAGTACAGGATGACTGCCATCTATAGGCAATATGGGGACAGGGTCGATAATTTATACCACACCACGATCAAGGAACCAACAGAATTGCAATGGTATAACGAGGTATGGGTAGACTTGGACGGGGATGGTGGGATATACCTAACATGCACTCCAGATGAATATGCAAGAAGAGGGAATAGCTTGCGAAGTGTATGCAGAGCATGGATGCCAATAAAGGGTACCCCAGCCTGGGAAGAAGCAGTCACTGAAGCTGAGTACTACCGAAGGGAAAATTAAAATAATAAAGTGTCATAATTCGTTACTTTAGATGTAACAAAAGGGGGGAATGTGTGGGAGCGAGGGGCCATCAGACCCCTCACGTCCTCTACTTCTCAGTACAAAACTCAGACCAAGTGCCTCCAGTAGTGGGTTCACCCCTTGCCCTTATGCAATGTTAACTTTGGTTGACTTTCGCGTAGATGGGACCACTGAGCAGGACATGGGGCATCCATTTTTGTACCCCCTTTCGACTCCATCTTGGTGACTAGGCCTCACTGCGATAGTACAAAAACGCTTCTCTTCACTTTTCTCGCAGCAGCACGGCCAGGCGCGCAGGGCACAGGCCCCCACTCCCGTTCTCATTCTGACTGGAAAACTTCATGGATCCATTCTCACGCTGAAGCCGGAGATGCTTGCAACACAAAATAAATGTAACACATCGCTCTTCCTCTGAGATCACTGTCCTGCATGTGAACCAGCATGAGCTAAGCACATAGCTCGTCCATCTCCACAAACATGTCGTTGACCCTCCCGCACCCTCGCCAGTGGAAACTTACTGCCATTGTGACCCTGTGTCCCTGCAAGATATTGCTTTCATGTGCCAGACCACTGACCATGCCATGATGCCCACCCAGCAAATCCCCAACTAACATTAGACCCCTGCTGCAATATATCGTTGCCTACCACTAACAAATGCCACATACCAGAGATTCTTATGAGTACGGACCTTAACTTCAACCAGTGTATTATAGCGTCAATACCCTCAACCTAAGACTTGTATATTCCAATGTTATTGATAGTATAGATATATGTGTGACTTTTATAGAGACATGATAAACTACTGAAGGTCTTTGAACAATTATTATTTAGTGCATGCATTGTTTGAGAATATATTATGTTAGCTTAGATAGTGCCCACCCGCCTCCCATCGACCTGACCTTCACCCATGCGGAGCACAGATGACTGACGTCAATCCTCCCGCCAACCAAGCGACCAACCAGGATGAAGAGATACCACCCCACCTGAGACATCGAGTGAACTGACCAATCCGGGACCAATGTAGTATCCTATGTTAGTTGCGTCATTTACCTTATAAAATGATATGTAATGATAACTTGTGCAGAGTGCTCACAGATATCTCTTGAATACTATTCATTAGATAAAACCTTGGCTTGAAATCTCGCAGCCTGCTCTATTTGCCTTATTCCCCGTCAGGGGTGTGTTTGTTTTATTCTTTTTGCACGTCAAAGACGGGGAGGGCACAAACATTAGGCATAATAAAACGGCACAATAACATGACCAAGGTAAAAGAAAAGCATTAAGGTCATGTTAAGTGGCATAAGAAATTAGTTTTGAGGCATGATCGAAATGTTTAGAATGTAGGAGAAGATTTTATAGAAAGTAACAAAGTATTCCAGTGTTTGGGTGCCAATAGAAAGAACAAAAATGAGATTGAGCAGAGAGATGTTTAGGAAAATCATTTTGTGAGCATAGAGACTGAGATGGGATGTAGATACTGAAAAGTAATGCTAGATATGATGGGGCAATGCTGTGAATACATTTAAAGACAATGTAGAGACAATGGAAGAGAAGATAGGAATCAAAAGGAAGCCGAGACATGGAGAGAAAATAAGTCTGCGGAAGGGGATGGAGAACTGGAAAACAAGTACAAATGGGTGAAGTTAGGTAGGAATGTATCAGGGCGAGCTCGTAGGAAAGAAGGCCAACCAAGAGGGCTGAGCAGTAACCAAGGCGGGAAAGAACAATAAAAGACATAGGTAATTTGGTAAAATGAAATAGAATCAGAAGCAACATGATCAGAAAATACTGGAAATGGGAAGAGAGAAGGAGTGGGACCAGTCAAACATACCCCAAAATTGACAACCGAAGTGAAAAAGGAAAGAGCTGTGGGCCGTAAATGGGGGAGGAACTGTTTCTGCAGGGAAGAGGAGTACCTCATTCTTGGAGGCATTATGATGCAGGAAGTGGGAATACATATAGCGAGCAGATAAGCAATACAAGTAGATTAGAGAGAATCAGAGAAAAAAGCAAAAACGATATCAAGATTTGGAGTCATCAGCGTAAATGTGACAGGACTAGCCAAAAGAAGACATGATAGGAGAAAGAGGAAGGGTGCAGAGTGAGAAAATAAGGCACCAAGTACATAAACCTGAGGGACACTATTGAAGAGGAAAATGTGTTGTCAGATAAATAGGATTGAAACCACAGCATAACAAAGTCAGAGAAGCCTAAAGCAGAAAGACTAGTAAAAAAGTGTGGTGATCAACAGTATCGAAAGCGGCAGACTGATCAAGAAGAAGAAAACAGAGGGTACCTTGGCGTGTTAATCAGAATGTAAACAGTGACACAGAGGAGTGCTGATACAGTTGAATGCGATGGGCGAAAGCTGGACTGAAAGAGGGGGGGAAGACAGTGCTGCTCGAGGTAGGTGGGCCCCTGAGAGTTGACCACACACTCAAGCATTCTGGAGAAAGATATGACATTATAGAGCAGGAAAGGAGATGTCGCCAAAGGGGGTTTTCAAAATTGAAGCATGTTTGAAATCAGAAGGAAAAACAGCGTAGGAGTGGGAAGTATAAAAGAGAGTAGTCAGAAGTGGGAGTAGGTGCTGAAATATTTTTGCGATGATAGAAGAAGATAGGGAATTAAGCGAATGTGCATGGGATAGAAAGAGACCACTGTCAGAATCAGTAAGAGATGATAACAAACGGAAGTTGAAAGAATTAGGGTTAGGGGAGAAGAGTTGCAGGTGAAACTAAGGAAGAAGAGAGAGAGGAACGTAGCTCAGAGAACTTAGTGGAGAGATAGTTAGCAAAGTCCGAAAGAGAAAGAGTAGAACAAGAAGGGAACAAAATACAATTAAGAAGTTGGAAGAGGATGGAGAGAGAATTCTATGTTAACTATGTTTTGTTTTCCAAAGGCTTGTCAGATACTAGCTTGTACTTTTGACACCACATAGTTATAATTTTCTTTTGATACAGATGTACGCTCCTGAGAGCAATTTTGTCGCAATGTTTTGCGCGGTTCGTTTCTTTTGATTATTTTCCCTCTGAATCTTGCCGATTCGGACTGCTAAGGGTTTTGATGAACGCTTCTTATTTGTCATGGACGATTAATTATACATTCCTGCAAAGCTTTACTTAAAGATTTGTTTTGTTTCAACTCGGATCTATGAATAAATACAACACCGTTTTGCTTTGATCGACAGATGAATCGTACGTGAATTGCTTTTGTGTAAAGCCTGTGATATGTATTGACTTTGTGGCTATTCACCCCTTTTCTCATTTTGTTGTGCATTGTGTCGTGATTGTTTCAGCACTCTTTACAATGCGATCTACACGCTATACACCGTTGAAGTTATTTGCAATATTTCATCTTTTCCTTAATTTGTTTTGAGTGCTGATTGTAACACGTATGTTTTCAAGTAATGAAATCCGTACCTCACGTGAACATGTATACAATCACTGATGCAGTTAAGGACGTAATACAAACCGAGTGGGGGGATCAACCCCAATACAGCATTTTAGCCTTCTAAAATCTCAGTAGTCAATTTATCCCTCGCCATTACTGTGCTTTTGTTTTCCTTTGTGTTAGGCTATTCCCCAGATTTCATCAAGTAATCCATTATTAGGAGTGAAAGAGGTATATGTGGGTAATTTTGCATTTCAGCAATTACAATCATCATATCTGTACCATTATCTTATACATTGTTTATGATATGCTATGGTATGATAAGTCATTTATAACGTGCCTGTACACAAGTGTTTCTAGGCGCAAATCCTCTATCATATCCTCTATGGCCGCTCAGTTTAACTGTCCCAGTGGATCAGATATTTGAATCTCAATGTGTATGCTGTATTCGTAACAGCTGCAAGTGTGCATAAACCACACCAGATGCTGTGTTGGCTACATGGGGCGGAGGACTTTTACAATTGTGATTTTTAACACGTAGACCTCCTTTAGGCCATCCTCTGGCCCTTTGACGGACCATTTCACAGATGGTATTGAGCCCATCCATCAAGATTGTTTTTAGGGCCCAAGTATCTTGTAACATCACAATATCCTGCTACAAAAGGAAGTCATAAGTACCTATTAGGCTGTCATCACACAGATCTTCCCACAACGTACCGTTTTCTGGGATTATGTAACACCTAAATGGGTCTGTTCCATTATATTCCAAAATCTCTCAATACATTGATATATGCTTTGTTGGGCATGTCCTCTGAAGTAGTCTTTAGATTGTGTTCTTGTATTTTGTTACTATTAGTCATAACTAATGTTTGTAATGAATTAATGGTAGGCCATTCCTGTTCCTCATTTTCAGTATGATGATCAGTTGTGGGTGAATACATGGGTGGAGCATACATTGCAATTTCTGCAGGCGTTCGGTGATGTTTTTGATTGTTCTAGGCCCAATGCACTGTATGTGTGAGAGATGCAGTGATGTTTCTATTTTTATTTCACCCAGAGTGCAGAGCCACGGACTAGAATCTTTACAGTCTTTGCGATAGTCCATTGACCTGTTAGAAGGATCTAGACTGTCTTGCACTCTAGCATTTTCAGCAGGGACAGAGATCATATGGATTTCACCCCCGCAGTGGGGGGACGAATATGGCTGGTAACGGCCTACCAGCCGGAGCCTAGGTAGGTCCCTGTCGTGCCACTGAAGCATCACATGAGCATTTCTTCAGGATTTTAAATTGCAGAGATGAGCATCCTAGCTAGAAGATGTAGTTTAGGTGAAATATATAATGGCTCAAAAGAAAAAACCTGCAGCCATCATCTTAAAACACTGCACGATGCAGCTTACTTATGTGTCAAACAAATATTAGAGCAGTCAATATTGCCAAACATTGTAATAAAGCACGTGTCTTGTATTTGCCAATAAAAACAGAACTGTTCCTGTAAAAGCACACTTGTGTTGGCTAAACCCAGAGAGTGCGTACCAATGTAAGAACATTCATGCAGGATGTGTCCACTTCCTAGCAGTGAGGTATTGTCTTCTAAAAACGATTTACATGATGCGAGACAGGCCCATTAACATGTCAAACACATGATGCAGAATGAGGCATATCTCACAGCATGGAAACTTCATACACAATCAGAAAATGCCATGCAGATACTCCCTGTGTCATTCATTCACACATATTATGTTATGTTGTTTTATACTGAACATCACTGCCATTTTCATGGTCTCCAGGGGCTCACAATCTTACATTCTCATTCAAACAAACACTCTCTCACACATAAACACACACACACAAATACATTCAGGCACACATACATACACATTTTTTAAAAGACCTTCGGACTATGGTAGTGACATCTTCTCCCTCCAACCACTCCCAGGACACTGTAGGTCACAGTGTCAGGAATCTACCTTCTCTACTCCCTCCCTGCAGCAGAGCTGCAGCCCCTCAGCTACAGCCCTCATGGTTCTGCCTCTGAAATCTGCAGATTGTTTGCCCTGAACCATATGGAGTTGCCCGTAGGGAGCCGGCAGGCAAAGCCAGCCCCCACCGAAGACCCACAACAAAGGCTTGTGACCACTGTCTTGGTCTGTCTGGGTATGAAGGGGCAACACCCCTCCTATCCACCCACACCCCCTCTCCCACTCATCTTGATGCATGGCGGCCCCACCACCTCAAGGCTACCATCAGCATTAGGCTAATTTGTTAAAAAGGGTGTCTAGTCAAATGGTCGACAGGCAAATGGTCGACAGACAAATGGTCGACACAATTTGGTCGACAGGTCAAATGATAGAATTTTTTTTTTAGTTATATTTATTTTTTAGGTTTTTGTTTAGGGGAAAAAGTGGTTTTTAGCCAGAAAAAGAGGGTTGGGGGGACCCCCCCCCAAAAAACAAAAAATAAATGTGAAAAAACAAAAAAAAAATGTTGATCATTTGACCTGTCGACCTTTTGGTGTCGACCATTTGTCCTGTCGACCATCTAGATTCGACCATTTGACCTACAACCGTTAAAAAGGTTATTCCTAACGCTGAGTCCCTAGCACAATTTAATTAGCCCTGTATGTGAGGAATCTCGTATCCAAATGTTACAGGTCCTAGTTGGTGCTGATGTGCCAACTACAAGGGGATGTCGAGATCCTGACCCTATCCTCTCTAAACCACTTTCCTAATGTCTAAAAGTAAGTGCACACAAAAGTGGGGGTTGGTATCTATATTTAATGTTTCTGCCTCCAAAGTGTGTGTCTTATCACTAAACACAAAAAAAGGAAAGAAAGAAGAATCTATGACAGTTGGTCAATAGAATGATGTAAAAAACTCATTCTCTCTACACTTGTACAGTACTGTAGAGAAAATGAGTAGTGATAACTTTAGTACATTTCTTTATACAAGCCATTTTCTCAATGTGTAAGGGTATCGGAGTCTGGGTTATCAACCAGTACTACTTTGGAAACAGTCAACCGGTTTCAGCGGGATTCCTAAGTGGCCGCTTTCTTCAGGACGAATACTTGTGGATATAGTATTCTTTTAATAATCTTCAATTCTATTAAGTTTTTTTTTGAGGATATCTTCAGGTGTCCAAAAGGGCTTGTTGGATCAGTCCCTGAATCCTAAAGGATAAAAAGACAAGAAAGACAAATGGAACTATCATCAGTCTCTAAGTGCTTCTAAAACCTACTTGGCCGAATTTTTGGTTATTCCGCCATCTTAAGGGGTAAGACTCTTCTTACCTCTATGTGCCAGATCTCTTGGTCGTGCCTGCTATGTGCTGCGAGTGTCTTAAAACTCAACTGCCTGTGTTCTTTGCAGGAATCTGTAAAAGATGTGAAATAGATGCTAAAGTCCCATTCTCTTTATCAGTTTTCCAAAATGGGAACTGTGTGTAAATAAGACCCAGTCTATCTATTCTCCTGTCTTCACTATTTGATCCTGTGGGATTCCACACATATAGTGCCTTTCGACTGCACTTTTTTGTTACTTTACCATCAGCATTACCCTTCCCAGGTAAACTGATCTGCGCAGTCTTGTATCCTGTTATCAGGCTCACTCACACAGTGGTTATCCCCAGACCACCTATTTCCTCCCATCTCTACTCCTACTCTATCATCCGCATAACCATCACCCCTTCTTCTCCCCTTCCACCAACACCAGTACACACCCCTACCACTTACAACCTGCCATGGGTCACCCTGGCAGGTAGGATATCCTGCCGCTCCTCCAACAGAATGATCTACTTAGTCTCCGGCACACATACACCAGAAATCACTATTTCTCTGTCCCACCTCCTAGCCTCAGAAACTCCTGACTCCGTGCCTGCATCAATACACCCATTTTAGGCAATGTTGAAACCACCCCCCTCTCCTCACATCTGCATACCCATAACTCCCATAACACCCCATCGGTGGTCAGTGATAATGTCGAATGCAATAATGTCGACAGTCAAAATGTCGGAAAAAAAATGTCGAAAAAAAATGTCGAAAATCAATAATTTCGAATTTTTTCTACATTTTTTCGAATTTTTAGAAAAAAAAAATAAATATATATAATTAAAATGTGTTGAGTATTAGGGGTGAGAGGGTGGTGGGGGGGTGGGAGGGGTGGCAGAGGGGTGTTTGGTGAGGGGGGTTGAGGGGGGGATACCGCCCTAGTAAATGATATTCTTCTTGTTTATTTATTCATTGAATAAATAAATAAATAAATATATATTTAAAATGCGTTGAGTATAAGGGTTGAGAGGGTGGGGGGAGGGTGGGGGTGGTGGTAGGAGGGTGTTGGGTGAGGGGGTTGGGGGGGACCCCCCTAGTAAATGATACTCTTCTTGTTTATTTATTTATTGAATGAATAAATAAATAAATATATAATTAAAATGTGTTGTGTATGAGGGGTGAGAGGGTGGTGGGGGGTGGGGGGGTTGGCAGGGGGGTGTTGGGTGAAGGGGGTTGGGGGGACTCTTCTTGTTTATGTATTTATTGATAGTGCTAAATGCCATTTTTTTCAACATTTTTTTTTCTAAAAATTGACTCTTTTCATTATATGTATAGGTTTTCGACATTATTGTTTTCGACAATTTTTTTTCGACATTTTTGTTTCGACATTATCACTATGAACCCACCCCATCACCTAGCGCCATCAATCATCAATCTCAAACCCAAAAACTCTGCCACCCTTCCCTCTACCATGTTAAACTGTACCCGGATTAATGCCAGATCCCTCTTGGCACATGAACTTGAAATCCATGACCTCATCATAGCGAACAACCTTGACATCCTCATCATTAATGAAACTCAGCTCCAGGACCTGCAATATCCATCGCTATACCTGCAGGCTACGCCATTCTTCATAGTGACCGACCTACAAGCAAAAGTGGCAGTGTCACTATCATTTCTAGGAACTCCATCCCAATCAGAGCCATCGACTCCAGACCTCCCCCCAAATGCGACCTTCTGTCAACTAAGCTCACCTTATCACCCACCTCCACTATAAGCATTCACCTCCTATATCACTCTCCTGGCCCCATTACCACCTCTGAAGAGGATATCTCACAGATACTCACCTCTAGCCTTAAACCTACCTCCAAACTCCTACTGCTTGGTGACCTCAACCTATGCCTCAACAACACTACTGACATTAACACTACCTCTTTAGACAACACCCTACATAGCTTAGGTGGCACACAGCGTGCACTAACCTCTTCCCACATTGTAGGACGTACTCTTGACTGGCTTGTTGACTTTAACTGCAACACCATAGTCCAATCTAACACACCCCGTCCCTAGTCGGACCACCACATTATTGTCTTCTCCATCCCGATCCCAAACCAGCTTATCCACATCCCTCCCTCACTCCCTACCACTCTCTTGCACTGCTCACATAATATCACCAAAGACCATCTTCTTACTCCACTTGCAATCCATGCTCTACCAACCCAGGTAGTAACTAATCCCACCACCCAAGTCAACACTTACAATAAACTGTTTACCCAAACTGTCAATACCCTTGCACCCCTCAAGCAGTGCAAATCCAAATCAATTTCACAAAAGAATTCTTGGTTCACCCCTGACCTCAATACCATCCAAGCAAGAAAACGAGCTATCGAAGTTGAATGGCGGCAACATACCACCATCACTTCCAAAACACACTTCCCGCGCCATTGCTATGGAATACAAACAAGGAGTACATAAAGCTAAAGCCTCTAGCCACATTACCAGAATTGCTAATGCCAACTAAAACTCAGGCAAACTCTTTGCAATTCTGTGTGAAGTCCAGCAATCCACCCCATCCAATGTCACCATAGATGACTTCTGGTGCAGCAAAATTCAAGATGCCCTCGTAGGCAAAACTGGCAAAATTCAAGATGCCCTCGTAGGCAAAACTGGCTCACTTTATGACACAATAGTTGGAAAACAAGTCTCCATCCAGGCCAAGCCCCAGCACTCCATCCAACAGCCCTCTCTCCCTTCCTTCCTCCCAACTTTCAACTTTAACCCAGTCTCAGAAGCTGACATTTCCCACCTCATCAAAGGGCTCAAACCATCCCAATGCAAAGGTGACACCTGCCCCCCCACCCCATTCATCAAAGATTATGCAGAGGCCCTCATACCACTGATCACAGCTATTATAAACACATCCTTTGCATTCTGCCTTGTGCGATCCTCACTTAAAGAAGCCTAGATTTCACCCCTTCTCAAACTCAACCCATGTATCCGAACCATCTACCATCCATCACCATGGTATAATTCCTTCTGAAAATCCTTGACCCAGCAGCATACCTCAAATCCAATCCCACCTCGAACAACACCACATCCTCAGTCTCTGACAATCGGAATTCTGACCTAGCCATGAAACAGAATCTGCTTTACTGGACCTAAAAACCAGCTCAACAACCTCTGAGACTCTGGTAACATTCCCCTCCTCCTTCATCTTTCCATTCCGATCGACTTAGTCGGATGGCATCCCATCAGCTTTGCCTAAACAATGACAAAACTGAGAAACTGATCATTGGTACCCATGCTTGACTGTCTAAACATGATCCAGTCTACCAATCCTTTTTGATAGGTGGCATTACTATCCCAGTATCCCCCCATTGTGAAAACACAGGGTGTCTACCTTGATGCCACTCTCAACATGTCTAGACAAGTCAATGTCATTGCCTCTTCAGCTGTTCACACCATAAAACTCCTGAATACCTGCAAACCTTTCCTCTCCACTAGCAACCACGTCACCATCGCACGTGCGATTATAGGCGCCAGACTTGACTACAGTAACTCTCTCCTTGCTGGCACGTCAGAACGGAACCTTAACAAAAAAGTCATGTAGAACAATACGCTCCGTCCCCCTCTGGATATCCCTAAGTGAGGTCATATTACTACTTCCAGAAGAAATACTCACTGGCTTCCAGTCCGAAATTGCATCAAATTCAAAGTCCTTGCCATTACTCATTGATGCCTTTCTAAATCTGCACCTCCTTACCTTTCACAGAGGCCCTCCAAGGCTGTACATGTTAGACCCATATGCCCACCCTGCAGCCATAAACTCACTATCTCAAGATTCTAACACACTAGAGCAGTGGCTCTAGTTTCCCCATCACCGCCCCTAAACTTGGGAACTCCCTACCACTCTCCCTTCGATCAAAGTCATCCTACTGGACTTTCAGGAAACAACTCAAGACTTTGCCTTTCAACTAGCCGGTTACACCAGCCTATTTCGCCCTCCTCAAGTACTCTTTTTCTTGATGAATTTCTGTAACCAGTGCTTAGACTCACACTGTTCTTGATGTATCTCTGTAACCAGCGCCTAGATGCCCTTGGGTTCAGTGTGCTTTATAAATGTAAACCTACAATAAATACAAATAAATAAAATACTGTCTATCCACTTCAATGCTCAAGAATGTGGCTGGGTTGCAGTCATAATTGCATCCATGCCCCCCGGCCGAGACAGGCACGCGGATGAAGAGGCCTTTATGGACACATCATGGACTGAAATGGCGGATCCCATGTAGGAGAACTAAGGTGTGATGTCAGGCAGATCTCTTTAATCATAGTTATTTTTTGTTGGGAATGCCAAGATTAAGTGTCTCTTGCCCACAACTCTATTTGCTCAGCTTTATGTTTGCATGACCTGGCCTTGATCCTTGAAATCACCACTTCCTGTGCCTCTATTTAATGTGTCACTCCAAGGGTAAGTGCCTCTTGCCCTCCACTAGAATTGCTATATTTTAAACCTAAAATCGAAATGTATTGATCCATCCTCTTCAGCCCATTCGCCAACCACAGTAACATCCCTATTATGTATTTGTAGGTTTAACCATGCTTGGCGAACACCGTCTGAGCGTAATTCGCAGCCATGTAGTCATTAACATCTGCACCTAATGTGATGCGTTTGATACATTCAGGCAAAGAGTAGGATTCACAATTAAATGCAGATAATAATGGTGAGTTTGGATTTGTGAGCTCTCTGCCAGACCTTATGTTTGTTATGGTTCTTATGGGCACTTTGCGTAAACCAAGTCAAGGACTGTATTCCCTACTTTCTGGGAAGTTATATTATGTTATGTTACTTGCCATTTATATAGCGCTCTATATATCATTGGTATGACCTCAAAGTGCTGGTGGGTTGAACGCCCTCTGGAACCGTAGTTCTGGTCAGTAGAAGGAGATAGTGTTGTAGGGTGCATGGGTGCACCAGATATGTGTGCATCTGATGTAATTGCAGGGTGATAGCTGTGTCCTAGCTTTAGGTGTGGTGCTGGAGATTTCAGTTAGATGTGTGCAGTCTGTTGGGTGGACACCTAGACTGGGCTCTGGCTGCGTTAGGCCTGAAGGACGCATATGTTAGCAACCAAGTCAGAATGTGCTCGGCAAGCTGCATTTTATTAGGGTGATGAGGTGTTCTCGGGGTCGTATTCATATGTAAACAGCTAGGCCAAATTAATCAGGGGTATAGCTGTGTTCTAGTTGAGTGATGGTGTATAGTAGAGAGTAAGCTTAGTGATATGATATGATGGTTATCTTTAAAGCGCCCGAGACCGGCACATGCACAGGATGGCAGGGAACATAGCAACACACAGACACATAGACAGAGGGCTGGGCTTACAGCGACGGGGGGGGGGTACGAATATATAGCAACAGCGTAGGGAACAGGAGGCAGTGTACACAGTGATACATGTGCGTGCATGTTAACATTTGCCTTCGTATTTCTATCCAGATGCAGTTCGGGCTAATGTTCACAATTACAATTCTGTCTAAGTGTGGGACATGCTACCATTCACAATTCCATCTAAGTGAGGGACATGGTGACAAATGTATTTCTATCTAGATGCGACTCAGGCCAATGTTCACAGTTCCGTCTTTAGGTGAGGCACATGCTACCATTTACAATTCCATCTAAGTGAGGGACATGGTGACAAATGTATTTCTATCTAGATGTGACTAATGCCAATGTTCACAGTTCCGTCTTGAGGCACGGTTACTATTCACAATTCCATCTAAGTGTGGGACATGCTACTATTTTATAATTCAAGGTGTGGGACATGCTACCATTCGCAATTCCATCTAAATGTGGGACATGCTATCATTCACAAATCCGTCTAAGTGTGGGACATGCTTAGAAGTGCATTCTATCTAGTTGAGACTTAGGCTAATGCTCACAATTTCATCTAAGTATGGGACATGCTACCATTTTATAATTCAAGGTGTCGGACATGCTACCATTCACAATTCAAACTAGGTGTGATACATGCTACCATTTTACAATTCAAGGTGTGGGACATGCTACCATTCACAATTCAATATAAGTATGGCACATGCTAACAATTCACAATTCAATCTAAGTGTGGTACATGCTACCATTTTATAATTCAAGGTTTGGCAGATGCTAACATTCACAATTCCATCTCAGTGTGGGACATGCTAACATTCATAATTGAATCCAAGTGTGGTACATGCTACCATTTTATAATTCAAAGTGTGATACATGCTAACATTTACAATTCTATCTAAGTGTGGGACATGCTACCATTTTATAATTCAAGGTGTGGGTCATGCTACCATTTGAAATTCCATCTAAGTGTGGGACGTGCGATCATTCACAATTCCGTCTAAGTGTGGGTCATGCTTAGAAGTGCATTCTATCTAGTAGACACTTAGGCTAATGCTCACGATTTCATCTAAGTGTGGGACATGCTACCATTTTATAACTCAAGGTGTCGGACATGCTACCATTCACTATTCAATCTAGGTGTGGAACATGCTAACATTCACAATTCCATCTCAGTGTGGGACATGCTACCATTCACAATTCAATCTAAGTTTAGCACATGCTAACATTCACAATTCCATCTCAGTGTGGGACATGCTACCATTCACAATTCAATCTAAGTGTGGGACATGCTACCATTCGCAATTCCATCTAAGTGTGGGACATGCTATCATTCACAATTCCATCTAAGTGTGGGACTTGCTACCATTCACAATTCAATCTAAGTGTGGCACATGCTACCCTTCAAAAGTGTTCTACTCCCCACCTATGCCACACTTACTTGGGCGGTTGATGCTGGTTGATGGCTGGCTACTGGCTTCCCTGGCGTCTCCTGCAGACACCTGCGGACACTTTCTGGAGCTGCCTCTGTTGGAGCCGCCCTTTGCCTTGGGGGCTGCCGGGCAGGAGGGCTGCCCAGGTTTGGTCGAGGATAAGGTTGGACCTGGCCAATAAGGTCCAGGGGAGGGTGCGGGAGCCGGGACAAGGGAAAGGGAAGCCTCAGTGCGGCTAGGAACCCTTTGTTTGGGGCTCTGGCTCACCTGTTGCTGCTCCGGTTGAGAATGCAGCATGCTAGGGGTGCCGGGGTGCAGGCCTAGTAGAGGAGGTCCAATGGGGGATTGGGGGCAGACTGGAGGGGGGTCTAGGAGTGGGATGGAAGTGAGGGAGGCACGGGAAAGTGCAGTGGTTTGGGCTGAGCCTGGACTTTCTTAGGGGCAAAATGTGGACACAAGGCCAAGGAGCCTTTGCTCGGGGCTCTGGCTCACCTGCTGCTGCTCCGGTCGAGAATGCAGCATGCTGGAGGTGCGGGTGTGCAGGCCTAGCAGAGGAGGCCAATCGGGGCTCGGGGGCGGGCAGGAGGCGGGTCGAGGAGTGGGAAGAAAGTGTGGGAGGAACAGGAAAGCGCACTGGTTTGGGCTGGGCCTGGGCTTTCATATGGGTAAAATGGGGACACAAGGCCAAGGAGCTTTTGCTAGGGGCTCTGGCTCACCTGCTGCTGCTCCAGTCGAGAATGCAGCATGCTGGAGGTGCGCGGTGTGCAGGCCTAGCAGAGGAGGCCAATCGGGGCTCGGGTGCAAGCAGGAGGCGGGGCGAGGAGTGGGAAGGAAGTGAGGGAGGCACAGGAAAGCACAGTGGTTTGGGCTGGGCCTGGGCTTTCTTAGGGGCAAAATGTGGACACGAGGCCAAGGAGCTTTTGCTCCAGGCTATGGCTCACTTGCTGCTGCTCCAGTCGAGAATGCAGCATGCTGGAGGTGCCGGTCTGCAGGCCTAGTAACGGAGGTCAATCGGGGCTCGGGGACGGGCAGGAAGCAGGTGGAGGAGTGGGAAGGAAGCGAGGGAGGCACAGGAAAGCGCAGTGGTTTGGGCTAGGCCTGGGCTTTCTTAGGGGCAAAATGTGGACACAAGGCCAAGGAGCCTTTGCTCGGGCTCTTGCTCACCTGCTGCTGCTCCGTTCGATGGTGATGTGTGGGATTAACCACAAGAGGGAGATGTGGGTTTAACCCAAGAGGGAGATGTGGGAAGTTGGGTGGTTTTAGTTTGGTCTCTGAGGAATTTGGGCATCTTGATTTTCAGTCTCCCATTAAGAATGGAAATGCATAATAAACCCCCCATATATTTGGAATGCTACAGGCTGATATCACTGATTGAAATTGAAGCAAAGATCCTTGTGAAAGCATAAGCAAATCGTATGCTCAGGTGATGCCGGAGTAGGTGCATGCGGTCCAATGCAGTTTCATGCCAGGGCGCTCCACTAGAATTAACATTTGTTGGGTACACATTGCAATAGACAGGGCCAGTTTGATTGAGTACCCAATGGCTATCCTATCAGTCGACCCAGAGAAGGCGTGTGACTCAATCCCCTGGCAGTCCCTTTGGGAGGTAATGTTGGAAATGGGATTCAGTGAAGAACATATGGGGTCGGTGAAGGTCCTCCATCATGGGATAATGGCATCGATCAGAGTTAACTGCCGCTCCTCTCATTTCTACTTCAACTACCCCAGCCCCTTTTCTCCAACTGCCCCCTTTCTCTCCTCCCAACTGCCCCACCTCCCTTCTCCCACCCTGCCCCCCTTTCTCCCAAATGCCCCAACACCCTGTTCCCGCAACTGCCCCCACACCCGCTGTCTCCCCAACTGCCCATGCCCACTGTCCCGACCCATTCCATGCCCTCCCAACTGCCCTCAAACACACTGTTCCCCCAATTGCCCCCACCCCCATGTCCTCCCAACTGCCTCCACCCCCCCTTGTCCCCTCATCCCCCAACTGGCCTCTCTTACTTCACCTCAAATGACATTCTCCCCAAACCCTCTTTTCAACTGCCCCTTCTCCCCTCAACTGCCCCACCCCTCTTCTCTCCAAATGCCCCCACCCCACTTCTCTCTCAACAACCCTCTTCTCCTCCTGAACTTCCCCACCCCTGTTCTCTCCCAACTGCCCCCTTCTCCCAAACCGCTGCAGTCCTCTTCTACCCAACTGTACCCCACCTGTCTCCCACAAATACTTCACTACTCTTGTCCAACTGCCCCCTTCTCCTTCAACTGCCTACCAGCTCCTTTGACCCCCACTATCCATCTCACTCAAATGCCTTTCCACTCCTCTCTCAACTGCCGTTCCACCCCCATTTGGTCCATCTCCCAGCAGCTGTTTTTTTTCCCGAGCTGCCCAATCCCTTCTCCTCCAAGTGCCCATTACTTCTTCCCCAAACTAACATTTCTACTGCAACTGCCCCACCCGTCTCCCCAACTGCCCCCTTTCTCTCCCCCAATTGCCCACCCCCTTCTCCAACACTGCCCTCGCCCCCTGCCTCCCCAACTGCCCCACCTACCTGTCCCTCCAACTGTCCCTGCATGTCCTCCCAACTGCCCACACACCCCATGTCCTCCCAACTGCCCCCACCACCACTGCCCTCCCACCTTACACCACCCAACTTATCCACCAACTGGCCCCACCCACCTCTCCTAAAATGTCCTTCTCCCTAAAACCTCTTCTCAAATGCCCACTGCCCCACCCCTCCCCAACTGCCCTCTTCTCCTCCTGAACTGCCCCAACCCTGTTCTCTCACAGCTGACCCCTTCTACCACCCCCGCCTCTCCCACAACTACCCCACCACTCTTCTACAACTGCCCCTTCTTCCTGCAACTGCCCCACCCCTTTCCTCCTCCACCAGAACCCTACCCCTCTCTGCCCAACTGCCCCATCCATCTTCTCCCTCAACCATCACCCTTCCTTCCAACTGCTTCACCACCCCCTTCTCACCAAACTCTCCCAGTCACTATTCTCCCCAACTGCCCCTTATTTCCCAGCTACCCCTTTTCTCCTTCCCCACATGCACCAAGTCTCTCCTTCTCAACTGCCTCCTCTCCAACTTCCTAAATGCCCCCTCCTCCAACTGCTCCCCCAGCTGCTGCTTCAATCCCCCGCCGCCCGCCCCTTACCCTTGTTTGTTCACAAGCTGAGCAATCATTGTTTATATTGACGATTCCCAGACCTGCCAAAAGACTCCGAAGGGTACTTCAACATTCCAATCCATTCAACGGCTCCACAAAGAAAATACCTCATAGATACATACGGATTGAATAAAGAATGAAGGTTCCACTATATATATAGCAGTCTTGGGCAATGAGGAAGGCCTCAATTCAGTGTCACAGTTACAAAAGCAATTGAATTAAACAAGAGTATATTTCAGCTAAGAAGTTGGATGAGCCAAAGAGCCAAGGTCTTCTCAGAACTAAAATTGCCTGATATTAGATACAAAAAAGTGCCTTGGTAATAGGAAATAAAATTGAAATAACAATAATTAAAAGAACTACAAGAACTACAGCACTTCCTGCAAAGCTTGTAGTTGCAGTGTGGTTTGTATAATTAGGTGAAAGGTATCGTCAGACTACATTGGCCTCGCAGCCTTGCTTTTAAACCGAAACAAGCTTTTTGCTTCCCTGAAAAAATGTTGAACACTGATACTGGGCCAGTAACCTGAACAGCTTTTAGGGCCGATCATCTAAACAGCTTTTGGCTTCTATTAAATATTAAGCTAATAAGTGGGAGTGGACAGCTTTTGCTCAGAAAAGTATAAAAGGGCTGGCTTTGGATGGCAGAGCAGGAGATTAGCCTTGTGCGGACCAGACGGGAATTGGCAAATGAAAGCAAGACGCAGACAGAAGGCTTGAAGGACCGTCCAAAGGTAGGAGCACTGGGGCCATTATCCTCTATGGAGAAGGGAGGAGTCAAAGTATCTCTTTTTTTCCATGCTTGATTTTAAAACCACTATATTGGCTTGTGTGCTTTTTTGAGGCATTTGAGTCCCCAAAGGACCCTGGCTATTGGCTTTTGAACAGAAATAGTATTTTTGACTGAGCACTGTGGGGAATATGTTTACATTTCTACCCAAGGTAAATCAGCTCACCATCTGTGAACAGATAGTATTCTTAATTTGTTGATGCTTGCACTATGGTTGGTCCCAATTGACATTGACTCTTTTTGAAGTGTTTTTTTTTCCTATTTTCCTGCTTTTTGATAAAAAGAACATTGTGATTTGCCAAGTGGGTTTTGATTCTTTTGCCATTTTCTTGGATTGCAGACCCCTCCAGGTATCCGGTCTTCTTCAGCCCTCATCTGCCTACCTTCTACAGAGTGTGAACATGAGAGGTTTACCCATCTTTAATATCACATTGAGAAAGGCATTGTGTTACTGAAAGGGTAGGTGTTTCAATGAAAATTCCCTATTAAGATTTGATGAGGTTGCCTAGCAAGACCTGGTGAGGCAGGTAATTGTTTCTAAGGTGACTATGATATCTTGGAAAAGGTTGATTAGTCTTAGAGTTGAGTAGATGTAGAGGCAATGAGAATGATTACTGCTTATTCATTAATGGGTTTTTGCATTTTAAGCATGCTTTGTGAAGTGACTATAATGGTAGCAATGTTTCTTTATTACTTATTTCTCATATTAAAACATGTACATTATGCATTAGAGTATAAGAGGCATTCATTGAATGTTCATTAACATTCTTTGAATTCATTAGCAAAATAAATCTATGGGGTTCAGTTGTGGTCTGTTGATACTGAATCAATTTGTGAAAAGCCTATTGTGATGTGAAGTGTATTTCTATCCACATACCAGTCAAATAATCGTCATGGTATAAGAGTTGGGGAGCAATGTATTATGTGTGAAAAAAGAATCCCTGCTGAAGTTACTGGTTTATGGTGCAGAGGATGATGGGTGTCAGATGACGTGATTCTTATCAACTATATCTCAAAACCCTTTGCTCCACCCGCTGGAGTAGAGATAGAGAAAAGCATATACCTGTAACTGTGCATCAGTAAAGAGAGCAGACAATCAACCCCCTGCAATTGGTGGCTGATTCTCATTTGTCTGCACAGGAGTGGCTCACTAATGTCACATATATGTGTATTGATAGTCCCTCACCTCGCCAAGCTGCCATAAACCAATATGAAGGACTCCACACTCTGCAAATGAATATTACTCCATTGTTTTGCTGTCCCCAAAGAAGAACTTGAAATGTTTGGAGAAAAAAAAAGAAACAAGCAGCTTGATGGTATGCCCCTAACCTTGACAACCACAGAAAGACAACAGAAGTATGGAGCAACTCTGGAGGAATAATTACCATGACATGGACAATGCTGCATGCTACCAGCAACTGCAGATCTACTGGCCAAAGCAAATACTATATGCCCACACTACAGACAATGTGCACAATGCCATAATAGGAAAATTCTCAGAATTGTGAAATAATTCCATTAGCCACTAACACTATGCATACCCCATCATGATAGGTTTGGGGATCATTCTCACCCCACTGCAATGGGGAGATCATATATGTTTAATTGCACATAGGTACAAAGCACAACTTCCAACAGAACAAGCAGAAAAGAAGAATCACCATGGATTATGCGATCATTCCACCCATTCACCATACAAGAAGTAATGAGTAAATGCAAGCAAATCAGCAGGATCACCTGGATAGCCTTGCCCAACTAACACCTACAAAGCCATCACACAACAGATGTGGCTCGCTCTCCACTTCTAATCAATCCTTAATTCATCAATTGAATAAAGTATCATTCTGCAAACCTTCACAGTTGAAATAGACAATTCTATGTTTAAAACAAAGTAAAGCCCAAGGACACTATGAGCAACCAGTATATCTAAAACACTCTTTTTGCAACATAATTAATAGAAAAGGTAATCTAGCAACATTTTGCAACAGAATTAATAGAAAAGGTAATCTAGCAACATTTTGCAACAGAATTAATAGAAAAGGTAATCTAGCAACAATTTCAGGCTGATGCAGAGATCAATGGCATCATGCATGATTCACTATATGGATGCAGATCCATGAGATGAGCAGATTCCACTATGGTATCCATCTTCAACACACTAAAGAATAATGCAGACACACCAAGTCCACTCACCCTTCTGGATATCTTTGTAGCTTTCAACACCATCTGTGACTAAATCCTCCTAAAAGAATTGTAGTTATCAGACGGGGGGATCACAATCCACTAGATGACGTCATTTATCTCCAACAGGACAGAGTCGACTTAAAACTGTTACCACTAACCTTCAATATCTAAAGTACGACACTCTTGAAAATCATACTTCTTGTATAAGCACCTAACAAGCAAGCAATACATAAATGAATAAATAAATAAGAAACTCAATTCTCACCCGCTTTAGCTATGCAGATAATACTCATGTTGCCTTCAAAGGTACACTAGCCTTAAATCAAAATAAACTGGACCAAGGCAATTGCCACTCATAAAGAGACACAAGGATGAACTAAAATGTAACCCACCTAAAACCAGTCTTATGATGTGTGGCTCCAAAACAACAAATCCCACAAACCATCCGAAGGTTAAAAGAAAGTGTGAACCTGCCCTGAAGGCCTCAACACTCATACATCTTGGATTCCTCATGGACAACTCTCTCACCCTCGAATCACAGGTTAAAGCTATATTGAGAATCTACTCCATACAACTAACTTACATACATTGCATCAGGCTGTGCTTGACCTTCCTACATAGACCGATGGCAGTCCTAATCTTAGCATTCCCAATACATTATGGCAACAGACATTACATAGGCTTACCAATATACTTGACAATAAAGAGAGTGCAATACTCATCTGCAAGACTCCTATGACTTAAACAATTGGTGCACGTCCCCCCATCACTCCTGGCACTCCACTGGCTCTCAGTAAAACATAGTATCCAGGTTAAAATACTGTATATCACCCACGGCACCTTCTACAGCCGTGGCACAAACCCACCATGTGTGTGTCACAATGCTCTAATCCAGCAATGTTGCTTCATTAGAATTCCCAAGCTTCAACAGCATGCTAAGGTGAATTATCATTCTCATTCCTAATAACCACCCAAGGGAAGACCATCAGTTGGTTGCGAGGATCTGCATGCTGGCAAACCACATGACCATAAGAACATTCCTTAAAACTTGGCAGTTAACAAGCTCACAATAAGAAAACTAGCACTGATAGACATGCTCTATAGGCTGGCGTTAATAAGGGTGTTATAACTTTAATTCCCCACTAGTAACTCGGGATTCCAACGATCCCTCCTGGAGCACACAACTGCTGACACATGCATTTTTTAATCCAAACTCAGTAGGTTCAATCTTCCCCTTCCATTCTCCATAACAAACAGACAACATTAGTACTACCCCTTGAGCACAAGCTCATGCCTAACCTAGAACAACAACTATAATAGAGACACTGTTGCAATCAGTTCAATATCATTTTACCACCCCAGATGTCAGGAACAGGATTTGAAATCCTCTCTTGTATTACACAAATGTTGTATGTGCATCCATTGGCTGAAGCCGAAAAGGTCAGTCTCACCCATCAAGACAGATATGGAACATCAAGACTGCTCCACGATCACTCACCAGGTGTGGACAGTGACAGAGGAACTCAGCCAAACCACCAAACTCCATCACATGTCTTAAGAACAAAACCAAGACAATCAAGACTATATCTATCTATATATATAAAAGGGAAAATGTGTGTGTGTTTGTGGCTTTGTGCATGTTCCCTAGACAATTCCACACTGTTTCACTAATCTGCACCAAATGTTGCACAGTCACCTTTTAGGACCCTCCAGACATTACTGGCTACATGATATCTGTACACCACACTCCTTTCCCCAGATTTCAGCAAAAGTGACCATTTGGGTGTGGGTTTGTGGCTTCGCATATGTAACCTATACAATTCCACACCATTTCACTAATCTGCACCACATTTTCCACAGTTACCTGTTAGGACCCTCCGGACATTACTGGTAACATAACATCTGTATACCCCACCCATTTTCATGGATTTCAGCACAAGTGAACATGGTATCAGGTAATATTATCCCCATATATATGCCGCCGTAAATAATATCGCCGGGAAAAAGTCATGGCGATATTATTTGGGTGACCATATATATGGGGACAGGGGCAGCAGGGGTTGTGGGGGTGTACCCCGCTCCCCATGAACAAAAAAAAAGGTTTGGGGGTTGCGGGCGTGTCCCCCGCATGTTCCATGTAATAATGTCCCCACAAAAAATGGCCATTTTTCGGTGATTTTTTTGCATGGCGATATTTTTGCGGGGACATTATTACATGGAACCGTGAACATTTGGGTGTGGGTTTTGGGGTTTGTGGCTTATCATATGTTCCCTATAAAATTCCACACTGTTTCACCAATCTGCACCACATTTTGCACAGTCACCTGTTAAGACCCTCCAGATATCAATGCCCACATGACATTTGGACACCCCCACCCCTTTCCCCAGATTTCAGCAAAAGTCAAAATGTGTTTGTGGGTTTGTGGCTTGGCAAAGTGTTGTTCCCTATACAATTCCACACCATTTCACCAATCTGTACCACATTTTGCGTAGTTACCTGTTAGGACTCTCCAGACATTACTAGCTACATGATATTTGGTCATCCCACCCCTTTGCCTGGATTTTAGCACCTTCACACATGAGACGGTTGCCTGAAATTGGCGAAACATCAATGTGGTTGTAGAACTGGTCCCGACACGAGGAACAAAACTCAAGGTCCAGTCCCTAAGATCAGATTCAGGGTATGCTTCCGTGCACTGTTACAGAGTACAACTCAATCGATACAGTGGTGGATGCAGACAAAGCCGTAAACTATCCAACAGAATTCCTCAACTTACTCGACCCCCGGGAATGCCAACACATCACCACGACTGAAAGTTGGGTCACCCATCATGCTGCTTCACTATATCGACCCACCTAGGCTGTGTAATGGCACAAGGCAATGCGTTAAAAAATTGTTCCCCAACATAATTGAAGAAACTGTTCACCTGGAAGGGAAACAACCAATGTTATTTATAAACAAGCCTTACAATGAACCTTCACTTTAGTAATATTGAGCTTTAGATCCATAGTTGGCAGCTTCGGTATCCTGTTACCCTTTCATGCAGTTCAGAAATCTCCATGTTGTTCACACGTATCGTTATATGTTTCAGAATTACTTTTTAAGGACAACAATACATTGTTTAGTGAGTCATTATAAGAAAATATTTTTTAAATGAGAAATAATTGAAAAATGTAGTGCATTTTTCATTTCATCTTTCTTATGGAGCCTTTCCGAAAAGCGTAAATCTACCTTAAGGTATCGCTAACAAATAGTACCTATAAGAAAATAAAATCCCGGGCAACACCGGGTATATCAGCTATTGGTCTAATAAATACTGTCAATCTAGGTCTCTTATCCCCACTAACCTAAACACAGTTTTGCAGTGTACCATGTTAATGTGAGTTGTTCCCTGCTTAACCATAATTATTTCTCAATCTGGTTCCAAACAAATCATTTAATTCTCTCTTGCTACCTTGTGCCTGCTCACTAAAGACCACTGAAGATCTTTCGGCTGTCAGTGTGTACATCAAAATCAAGAAAACCAGAAGCTCCGGTTCCCCTTTGCCCAAAGTCATGTGACAATTGCAGGCAGCTGTCTGTCACATGTGCTTATTATCCAATCTTTGCCGCAACTTCAATAAGTTGTGAATGTAAAGGCCAATCCATTTTTTGTCTAATATTATAAAGCTTCATCCTTTTGTAGTGAAAAGCGTTATCAATAATTCATGAGTCAAACCCAATTTGACTCTGTTCGCCATGATAGTTTCTACTGGCACCCAACCCAGAATTCTCACTGCTCATAGGTATCCTCTAGTTCACAGTTTTCTTGAATGGGAGGCAATTTGAGATTCCAATGTAGCTCATTAAACTTGACTCAAGGCCCTGGGACTAGGCTGGCTTTGTACAAGGTTACAAGGTTTGATTTCATAGTATCATTACTCACATAAACTCTGGTTCTCATCTGATTCGGCATTATTCCTTCAAGTATTGTACTGCCTTCCATCTGCTTATTTCATTTTCATAACTTACACATGTACTATAATATACTATAATTCTTCAGGCAAGGTGCATCTACATTTGCTTGCTGTCCGTGAAAGTGACCTTGTTATTCTTATCAGGAACACAAACTGTGCTTGCCCTCTGTATTTCTGAACAAAACGAAGGCCTTGCCTCTTGTGTTCTCATTTCTTTCTTCTTAGTGTGTGCTATTCCAATATTAAATACAGTGTGTATTTCTATTGCACACCATTATGTTACAGTTCCTGACACTTTTTAATTTGCAAGTAAGTTACCTCTATGCATTATTCCTGCTCCTAAGGGCTATCCAGATATCTACATGGAATGATCTGCTGTTCAGATTAGGCTCTTTATGGAAGCTAGATTTGCACTTCTCCCTTGGCACTTACCTAAATCATGACTCCCCTCATGTGTAATTGGGTGCAAGAAAATACCTCAGTGTCGGGAGCATAGCTCAGGGGCAACGTGCTTGCCTTGGAAGCAAGACAGCACAGAGCAACACAGGTTCAATCCCCGGGTCTGCGCTTAGAAACCTCTGGGTGTTAAGCACGTTATAAATAACCTATCATATCAAAGCTCCAAGTCTGGCTTCAAATATCTTTGCAACTTCTAATTAGGATTGGCAATCTTAGCAACACTCGTATATATTTGTGAATGTGTGTAGTGAATGAGAGGAAACAGTGTAACAATCACCCTGTGGCACCAAGATAAAATGAGCATTCACACAGGGGTTTCTTAAAACATAGATACTTTATTTTCTGAACATGGTGAGGGTGGGCAGCGTTCGGGCTAGCTTCTTTTAACGGTAACGTAGTACTGTGATTCACAGTCTATGCATCAGTCTGCACATCCACTGGGATTTGTCCTTGGTCCGTTAAAGTAGAAAAGGCCACATTTTGAGACATTTGCAGAGTGCGATAATTAGAGAATTTTAGGGGCTTTCCAAATCGATACTGGGATTAAGTTGCATAGGGTGGGTTCGTCTCAATTAAAGGTTTGTTTTCGGGTTCTGTCTTTGCTCTAAACAACCCCACCACTGTAAAGCAAGTTCTCAGATCAAAGCAAAGACACATACACACATGTATATAATCAAGCAGAAATGCAAAATGTTTTTAAGGTAAAGAATGGTGTTCTAATTGTCTTTAGTTTCTGACTAGGTCACTTTGGTTATCTAACTCAAACCAGCTCCATTTTACACATTTCTTAAGCAAATAGGTTGGTCACCTGCGCTGGGATCTAGACGCTGGAGCACTTTTAAACCTAGATTTAAAGCATAATCCGGTACCCCTGTGACTTAAAAAAAATGTATGCATATAGAACACTTGAGACTGAGATTTAGTTAGTAAATTAAGGTTATCAATCAATCATACCCAAAACATGTCTTTTCATATCCCTTATTTCCCAGTGTTTTGATGTGAAAGAGCATGATCTTTTAGTGCAATAAAAACTTTGGTAAATAAACAAATCAATCAATAAATAAAGGGATCCTGTAGTTGTGGAATCTCAGCATGTTTATTGAGGTCAGAGGTCAGGGCAGAGGGCAACATGGGAACGCATGCACATCTAAAGCTGGTGCCCATCTAGGTATTCTCCGCAGGCAGGTGAATTGTGTTTCAGCCAAAGACATCTGTCACAATCAAGCCTAAGAAAAATGAGGTTTGTTAATATTGCTTTAGAATGTAAATCCAGTGGGCGAGAGCCATCGGGGGCGGTGCTCCACTACTTCTGTTACTGTTCCTATACTTTAATTTTAAAAAGAAACCGTTCCGGAATGGTTTCGTTTTCAAATAAAAGTGTAGGGAGAAGTTGAAACTTGCACTTTCATTGCACTGCACTGAACGTTCCCCTAAACAGCAGGCGCATGTGTTTTGGAGTTTGTATTATGCGTGGAAGGGGGAGTGGCGATGGGGTTTGTGTGGAGCAGTGCAAGCCATTAGGGAACATTGTTCCACTACTCTTTTCGTACACTTCGACCACTGTGTAAATCTGTAAGAAGAAATTGAATATATCCGGTGATACTAAGCACATACATGGTAACGGCATGACGGTAGGGGAAGGTAGCTGAGGATTACACATTTACCAAGTAATTACAGGAGAAATTAGGTAAAATAATTGTTTTTGGCAATTGTTCAGGACAGTTTTGAACTCTTACCCGGCAAGGGGCATATTGAGAAGGATGAAAAAGTGTTATACTTAAACATGTTTGAATGTGCTTTTACACACCATATACTGAAATATCTTACACGAAACCTAAAGAAACCAGCAAAAGAAATGGCAATGTGTACATTTTGGAATAAGTAATCTTTTATTTACACCTGCTCAAAATAAATGTCTTTTTGATTAATATGGCCATCACTAAATTTGCATCACTAAGTGTGTTTACTCATAATCCAGAGATCCTTAAATACAAGCTTCTTAACAAACAATACAAATTGGATAAAGACGAGAGGAGAGGCAATGTTGGTATGATTTTTTAAGCTATATATACATATTTGCATAGCCTCACACAGGTAAGTATGCATTACACATGTCAGTACAGCCCACTGTTCGATAAAAAAGTACTTCCTTTTTCCCCTTCACGGGTGTATAACATGAAACCTAATTTTTGTGTACAGTACAGTACACCCTCTTCATTTTGTACTACAAAGGTGAATAGTATAAAACCTAGTAATAGTGCACACACCCACAACACACAGTAGTGTTGCACCAGACATTGTGAAAGGCAAGTGCAACATGCAGAGTTCAAGCCTGAAGCAAATCACTAAATTTCAGGATGACTGTAACCACTGACGGGTGAATCAAACCACTCCAATAGGCTACAATCAGGCCTGCCACAGGTATAGCTATTGGTACATTGGTCCCTCGGGCAAAACTGGGTCTAATCTCAGCTGCATTAAATGTAGTGCCGTGTCTCTTTTCCTGAGATTTCAAACTAAATATTTGCTGTTACAAATCCTTGTATTATCTATGAAGCCGTTCTGCCTCCTGACAAAGGCTAGAATTCTCATCACTAATTTTATTGATCATGGCTGCTTATTTGCATTTGGCACTGGTCAAACTCTCTGTGCTTCTTGTCATTCTCTTATAACATTTTAACTATTTCTTGTTCTAAAGCACAAAATTCCTTATCTTTCTCCATATTATTCTTTTTAAGCGTTTGTAATTCCAAAATGGCATCATCTTTGTTTTGACTTATTGCATCTAAGACTCCTTTTAAGTGTATCAATTCCTGTTCACTCTCCTCAAATTGCTTTTTCTTTGGAATCAACTGATTATCCATATCACTACATTTAGACTGCATTTCTGTGTTATATTGCTCTAATTCTTTATTTACAGGACGTTTTTAAGGTAGGGAATGGTGTCCTAATTGTCTGTATTGCCTAATGTTTAAAGGCCAAGGGGGAATAACCTACAAAAGCCTTTTTAGGGGCCTCTGGTCCATTCACAACACTACATTTGTCTTTGGTAGTGGCACAAAAGCATCAAGACAGTCTTCTTGGTGCGTTTCCAATGGCGCAATCACAAAGAACACCGGCTTGAACCATCAAGATTGAATCGCCGGTGGAAAGTTAATCTCGAAGGTATGGGATTCCGCGCCAAGTGGCATCCACTTCATGGCTCAACTAGATTCTCCACTCGGCTCGACGTGTGGAAGCATAGCTCGAAGCACAGGTGATGGGAAGGTCGGTTTGCATCAGTGGACCACCAGCATTTGCATGGTGACCTGGTCGACTCCATATGGCTCAAATCATGCTGGTTTGCCAATTAATGAGAAGCAGGAGGCGGAGGGGGGGAATGAATCTACAGCTGGCTGTCTTTGATCAGGCAGATGATAAAGTATTCTTACGTTATGTCCCCCCCCCTCCTGTAATGCTTGGCATGCTGACGCATCCAACAGTGGCCCAGCTTCATCTACCATGTGTGCATCTACCATGTGTGCATGTGCCACACCATCACTACTGAAGCTGGTAACAGCCTTGTATTTCTTCATCACTGGCTCACTTCTTCTGAGGATTAGTTTAATTAGAGCAGATGCATCGTAATCCTTGTAGTCAGCACTTCAGGCCGTCAGTGTGAACCAGTTGTGTGTGCCTCTACTCAGCAATTGCCAGCCAATTTGAGAGTAGCCTGTATTGTGTGGCCTGTTTCTTTGGTTATTAAAGCATGAAAAGTATCTCTCATAAGTCACAAACACATGTTATGACTCGGTTGACACATTTCCATTATGGCTACCTGATGAATGTGGGTAGCCCCCCACGGAAGCATCTGGTTGCCCCTTTTCTGGAACACAGGGTGCAGAGGGTAGCACTGGTCCAGCCTAGTGCACATCTACACATGCAATCCCCTCAAGAAGCTGGTTAGAATCATGGTGTACCAAATCCAACGGTTTGACCATTCAGGAGGTTACCTGCTGTGCTACCCTGTGACCATGTGCAGAATTAGAATGGCTTGTACCACTGCATTACATTGCACTTAGCTGCGGCCTGCAACTGCAACGGTGTCATGACTGGGGCCAGAACCACTCATCGTGCATGCTGCAGCTGGCGGGCGGAGGCACCTTCAAAAGGCACTCAAGGAACAGAACCTTTGCTTAGTGGTTTCCCTCAAGACATACGTGCTGATACACAAACCAAATATATATTTCATAAAACCCTTCTGTTGCAGAGACATTCATGTTTCAATACAATGCTACGGTAGTGATGCAGTAAATTGTGATGGCATCAGAGAACTGGCATGTGATATCATGCGCTCTGCATTGTGGGAAATCGGTTCCATGTAATAATGTCCCCGCAAAAATATCTCCTGACAAAAAAGTCGCCGTTTTTTGCAGAGAGATTATTACATTGAACATGCGGGGGACAATTTTTACAAGGGGAGCAGGAGACATCCCCGCAACCTGTCCTCATACATAATGTCACCCTATATAATGTTGCCAATGGCTTTTCCCGGCGACATTATGTATGGGGACATTATGCATGTGGACATTATTACCTAATTCCGGGAAATCAAGGTTACATTGCCTCCATATCCGACAAATGCTTTGACTTTTGACCCTTTGCAGTAAATCGTTAACGCCTCTTCAACTAAAAGAGCAGTGAAGAAGTATTAGAGAACCAGAATAACACCCTCGTATGTGCGTGTGAGGACAGGCTGAACATTGTAGGTGTAAACTGGTGCTCCTGTGGTCTCATTACAGAAATGTTGCACTAGTGCAAGTGCATTTTTCACTAGGTCATACAATCACGCAAAGTGCACTCATTAGTCTGGCTATTTTTTCCACCTTTCGACACCATCAGCCACTAAATCCTCCTAAAAATGAGTAGCCATCAGAGTGGAGGAAACCACAATATGCGAGATGATGTCATTTCTTTTGAACGTGACTTCGACCAGGAGACCAGTTGGATGTCGCACTTCAAATCACCATCTCTTCAATGTCATCTGAGGTTCAGATTGTCAGCACGACTCGTCAAATCTAAATTTGCTTCATGCAAAAAATGATCTGCCAATCAATTTTTTCACGTAGGGCAATTTTTGTCGTAGCAGGAAGAAGGCACGCATGTAGAAGTGTGGCAGACAATGGCCCGGTGAAAAGCCCACAGAGGTCCCGGGTCTTATTTGGGTACCAGGTAGCTTTGTAATGTTGGCCTAGTGCCACCATTCCATGCTATCACTAGTGCGAACACTACCACTGCCAGAAATGCTTTGAAAAAAATGTTTGCCACTGCCACAATTGCACTTGCACCAGTGAAAACTCCTCTAATACAATCCCAGAGCCGTGATACAGAAGTTGTGAGCTGTGGTGCACTGCGGTGCAGAACTTGAACTGTACCCGCACGCACTTGCGCCTTAGAAACCCCCATGCCTTCAGAATATCATGCAATGGGAGAGATATAGGCCAACAAGTATTTGCAGTAGAGATTATAAAAGAGCATAGGGAGCAACACATTCAAGTGTGATGGTGGGGTGTTTGCGCTGGCACCCTCACTACAGCACGGTGGCGTGCCCTACCTGTGTGAGACAATCCCCATCAGCGAAACATAAGCACCCACATTTGAAGCATGAGGCATGTGCTTCATAGTATATGACGCGTTCCAAGTGCAGAATCACAGCTTTGCAGTGGCCTGTGCACAGAGCTATGAAATGTCACCCTAGACCCTCACAGTCCTTGCATATGAGGGCATTCATGTAACCCCCACCTGCCGTAGTTTAATTACTTGCCAGCAATGTTGTACAATAAGATGTTAGGTAACTGGCATGATTGCACCTCGGCCCAGGCGGGGTAGAAGGTGTCCCAACATTGAAAGTAATTTGGGAGTGCGAGGCTAGCGTGGCAGCTCCCAGAGCAGAACCACAGCTTGATAAATGGCAACAGCGGGCACAGACCGGATGTCTTCAGCGTGAACTTTAGAAAATGTTACCTTGAGCGTGTGGTGCGTGCAAGTTTCTTGCAGCTCAGCTTTCAGGCGAGAAAAATCACAATTTATGTTTAGAGAGCCACAGGCCAATACATGCCTTTGACGCGGAGAAATCAATATTGTAGGCACTCCTGGGCGGTGATTGATTTGTCTACTGCGCCACGACCTTTCGCGCTCACTTCCAGGATTATAGAGCCAGTCTATTCTTACTGCATACACAGGATCCTGCAAACGAAACGCCGATTGAGTTCCTTGAGAGCTGTCGAGTACAAAACGGCCGCGCAATCCATTTCTGCCATCTGCTCCCCTCCTTGGCATTCTTCCTGCATGGGTTCATGTTTCCCTGCCCCATCGCTCTTCCTCAAATGCAAACATGAACGCCTCTTGCATAGAAAACAAGCAGCGTCCAAAGCCTGAGACTTGCAAAGATATTTTGTCCTTGGGTATCTTTTTTAAGGAAAAGAATATTGCTTTTGAAAGCTTTTTGTGGGGTTCAAAGTCCTGGGAAATACCGGGTTGCCGGCACTCTCTCGAGGTGAAAGCGTAGATGAAGGTGTGCGCCCGCATTGGGCCATTCAGAGCGCGCGCTGTGCAGGAAGCGCAAGCAGCCCACCGCTCCTCTTTATAAAGACATCACCATCAGTTAGATCCTGTAAACAAATATGTACATACTTTGATTATAACCCATCAAGACTTTGTAGATGTGCTGACACAGTGAAGCAACTGTGTACAGCCCAAGGGGTCATCATTGGAGGTGAATAAAGATATTGACCTAATCTCTGCCTAGTGTGATTATATATAGACACAAACCCGCCAGGAATAAGATGAAAGGTGTGACACCGCCCCCTGCCTTCTTGCAAACTCCAGGTAGGCATGCAATATTATGGCCTCAATAGGAACTGCTGTTAATGTACTCGGAAGCAGTGGGAGGTGTCGGCTACGCGGGAGCAAGGAAGAGGGCCATGCTGCTAAACGCACTGGGCGCCGAAGGTCAGACAATTTTTGCTGGTTTGAAGCCTGACGTCATGTAAAATGACACTGACGATGTTTACAAGGAGGCAGTGAGGAGGATCATTAAGAGGTTCACGAGCGAATAGAACAAAGTATTACATAGGATCAGATTTTGCAGTAGAAAGCAAGAACTCACTGAGCCAATGGATGGCTATGTGACAAAAATGAGGGAATTGGCTGCATTGCGAGCCTTTTGGGATACTGTTGAAGACAGGATTTGTGACACACTAAATGTATCTTAGAGAAAGAGCTGCAATTGGACAAAGCTATTCAAATTGCCAGGGCAGAGGTAGACACTTTGTGCAGATTTAGTGGGAAGTTTGCCAGTTCCGGGTGTGCATGTCATGCATTTCAAAGGGAGAAGAGACAAATGTCAGTCAGAAATTTGGAGAGGAGAAAGAGGGAAAGTGAGAACCCCTAAAACTCACAGATGCACCAGCACCTACCATCTTGCAAACAATAGAGATTGTCCATCCAGGAATAAGGAATGTTCAAACTGCAGAAGATTTGGCCACATAGCCATAGCCTGCAAATGGCGGGGAAAGAAAGTAGCAGTCATGAGTGAAGAACCAATGGGCGGGTAGTCATTGGAATGGTGAACTGCGGGACAGCCAGAAAGGAGAAACCACACTGCATCATCAAGGTGGACAGCAATGTGACAAGAGTGATGACTGACTCAGAGTAGGACCTAAGAAAACTACTCATTTACACATAGAAAGACATGGTAGGCAATTACATGGTTGAGGTTAAGAGGACGAAGCACAAAACCACTGTCTTTGCGGGTTCCACTGTGAACATGTTGGGGTACATCCATAGAACGACTGAATTCAAGGGCAGAGTGACGAAGACCAGAGTTTATTTTTCAGAAGAAGGCACCGCTGCCTTAGGGTGGTAATGACAAAGCCAAGTTAAACATCAGATTGGATCCCATCATGGTGGATCAGGTACGTGATTAAATTCAGGAAGATCGTCGGTGTCCAGAGAAGACATTTCCTAATTATTCTCAGAAAATCCAGGGAGAATAAAGGGCTAGGTGCACAAAATCACACTGAAACAAAATGCTGCGGTTCCATTGGAATCTTCCTAATGGCTGAGCACAGTGGTTCTGATAATAAAACAGCACTCAGACAACATCAGGGTTTGCATCAATTTGCACAGTCTGAATTTGGAGGTGGTTACAGACAGCGACCCTCTCCCCAGTATGAATGAGTTGATCCTCATGATGAAGGAGGTCAAAGTGTTTTCGAAACTTGATATGAGGGACACATATCATCACATCATCCTGCAAGGCTTTTGACGGCATTCATAACCACTTTTGGTATATACCAATTAACCTGCATGCCATTTCTGCCTGTCATCTTCTGCTTCAGAATTCCAGTAAATGATGGACTCTCTGCTACACAATATAGGCAATGTATCCTATTTTCAAGGTGACATCTTAATCTATGCTTACGTTGTTGAACCCCATGACATTGTACTGCAGAAAGTTCTCACCAAAGTGTAAGAAGCAGGAGTGAGGTTGCTCTTTGAAAAGTATGTGATCAAAGCCAAAGAAGTGGAGTACTTGGAATATAAGATTCATATAAAGGGGATCAGCCTAAAAAGGAACTAGTTACAGGCTCTTATGAAAGCCCCGGCACCAGCTAACACAGTGAAATTGAGGTTGTTTTTTGGGCCTTGCTGAATATTATGCCAAATTTGTTCTCAGGTTTTCAGAGACTAGCAAACTAATGACAGAATTGCTAATAAAAAAGGTGCTGAGTATGACTGCCGCCAAGAGCAAATGAAGGCTTTCGACAAAGTCAAAGAGAGAATCGTAAATGCCCCATGCCGTTAACCCGTTAAACCGTTGTGGAAGACCATCATAACAACTGACGCAAGTGTGTATAGCCAGGGGCGACTCTAACACAGAAAAAGGGTGATGCAGAACATATTGTTGTGATTGCATCCAAAGTGTTGTCCCAGGCTGAAAATAACTATTCCACTGCGCAAAAAGGAATATTAGCATGCGCCTGGGCAGTTGAATATTTCAAGACTTATGTGTGGGGCACAGAATTCCAAGTAGTGATTGACCACAAACCATCAGTTCACATGTTGAGCCTGGGAGGGACGTAAAAACATCCACGCCTCGACTGGCCTTCATCGCAGTCAAATTGCAGGAGTACACTTACAAAATTGTAGGTATCCCAGGATGGAAAAAAGTTCAAGCAGACGGCATGTCCTGGCTAACTGAAATGAGAGACGGCCTCATTACGAGGTTGCCAGCCACCTCGTATTACCATTTCTGCCACCTGACATCCCAGTGCTACCGGGATATCACAGGCGGAAGAGGTGTGGTAAGTTCCCATTCCCATGGAGTCCAGACTCAGGAAGCGATTCAATAATTGTGAAACTCACAGAATGGGTTAGGAAAGGATGGCCCCAGGAGAGAACAATTGCTGAAGGACTGAGGGCATACTGGAAAGCAGCCAACAAAATATTTGAGATGGAAGGGTTGGTGATGAGAGGCAATCAAGTCATTCTGCCTGTAGGGATGAGGAAAATAATCAAGTTCAGAGCTCCTGCAGTGCATCTGGGAAGAAACTTGATGAGGCAACATGTGAGAGAATCCTACTGGTGGCCCTGCATGGACCAGAAGACACGAATCATGATGGAAAGGTGTCACAAGGGCCTAAACAGTGATATGAGGTTGAAGGTAATACAAGCACCACTGATCCCGGCTGAGATACCAGAAGGAGTATGGCACAAGCTGGGGCTGGACTTCATCGGTCCACTTGAAGCGATGTAGCCTGAACACAGGTAGAGGGTTGTCATGATGGACTATCTTTTCAAATGGGTAGAAACTGAATTTGTACCCAACACCACAACGTTCACTGTTGTTAGTGTGCTCACAGCAATATTCCAGAAGGATGGTTTGCCCAAGGAAATTGTCACAGACAACCGCCTCCGATTAGTCTCCCGAGAAATGGAATGATTCATGAGGTATAACAACATTACTCAAGTAAAGGCATCACTATATCATCCCCAGGCATATATGGGCTCATCAAGGGGGCACTAATACTAGCCAAAGCATCCAGAGTGGACCCGTACAGAACAGTCAAGGAAGTCATAGCTGCCAATCACCTGACCCCCAACAGGCCCACCAACAGGTCCCCTTTTCACATGCAAAGGGGAAGAAGAGGAGCATCCACATTAGTACCTCAGTAGTTGTCAAGAGTGAAAGAGGATGACACAGTGAAGATGAAGGATGGTGTATAAGGAAAAGTAAGGAGCAAATGGAGGTGTGGAGGGACAGGAGAAGAACAGTCCAAAGGAATGACGTTCAGAAGGGTGACTTGGTAAAAAAAAAAGTTGCCTCAGTCATAAGGATCCTGCAACAGGATCTAAGTACAGCAGGTGCATCAGAGTAATGCAAAGGGGTACCAACCGTGCACGTGCCCAAGATGGTAGAAAATACATGTATAGCATTGTTTCCTGTTCTGGAAGATATCCAAAGAGTGCAAGGAGTTGGAATGTAGTGAACATGTGGCCAGAGAAAGAAAGAGGCCCGGGGAGCAAAAGGGACTTCGATAAGTCAAACATGGATGGGCTTGGAACAAGAGAGGCATGAAGCTTCTGAGTTTCGGAGAGATCTGAAAGAGGTGCAAAATGCAGAGAGATGAATCAGGTGTGATGCCAAAGGATGAGGAGAGCAGAGAGAACCAGCCTCAACACGAGAGAAAGAGACCTGCAAGATTTGCAGACTTTGTTATGGGATAGAACCAAGCTGCTCAACACAAACAGGTATGTAGGGATCAAGTCTTGCGAGATGCCGGGCCGCCAGCAACCTTGCGAGATGAAAGCAGACATGCAAGCGCGCATCCTGCGTCGTGCCATTCAGAGCGCGGGCTGTGCAGCAAGCTCAAGCACCCCGGCACTCCTATTCATAGAGACATTACCATCATTTAGATCCTGTAAATCAATATGTACAAAATTTCATTATAACCCATCAAGACGTTGTAAAAGCGCTGACACCGTGCAGATACTGTGTTCAGCCCAAGAGGTCATCATCGGAGTGAATAAATATATTAACCTCATCTCTGCCTGCTGTGATTATAGAGGCCACTATCCCTTCTCTGCTTTGAATACACTGTTATTCTTTTGCTTCCTTGTTCTATTACAACTGCACATCAATAACATGGCCTCATGTGCAGTGGATGGGCCGTGGACCATTTTTAGTCATTCCTTTAATGTGAAACGGATATATACAGTAGTATTATGAATGCGTTATGTTGTATTACGTGGTGTTTGGGAGCTTTGTGATAATGATGCTGTCTGTCTCCTGTAGGCTTCTCTGAAGTTGAGTCTCAGGTACATTATAATATTTTGTTATTAAAAAATGAGCATGTTATTTGCTACACAAACTCCCCATCCAGATAATTCACAAATGTCTATTGGCACAAGGTGTGTGGTGCCTCGCATCCTGCATCTGCATTTTCCTGAGTGCGTATCCCTGATTTTCAAATGTCATTCAACATACCCCTTCAATCAGTGCAGACAATTTTAAGTAGCCACAACACTGGTAAGCCAATCCAACGCAACCTTTCTCCTTGCTGCCAAAATCACTGCCCTGCTACCCTCCTGTCCTTTCTTTCATGTTTGCCCTGGCTTCCTCCTTGCATACCTCCAGTGGCTGCCTGCCTGCCTGTCTACTTTTTGCAAACTCCTTTTCATGCTGTGAGAAACTCTCTGTCTCTCCTGAGCTGCCGTATCTCCATCCTTGACCAAAATTGGTTCCCTACAGCCTGGAACCCTTCACTTCTTCAGATTGCCATCAAAGGGATTTTCTCCATCTGAGTTTTTTCCCCTCTTTGAGGGGGTTCAATCCAGAGGTTGAAGTGGCTGCCTGCAAGGACAGACCCTATCTTTTCCCTGAAAGGCCCCCCAGCACCGCCAAGATAAAGCACGATCCTTAAGACACTGTTGGGGAAGTTTTCCACCATCTTGTTTCTCCCTGTACTTCTTCTTCCTTTCGGTCCCCTTTACCCTTCACTTGCACAAAGCACGTTGTGTATGATGTAAGAAGACACAGATCACTTGTCACAAGGACAAGGAATGAACCCCTGAAAACAGGCGTTCTGCTGTTCGATCACCTGTGGACTGTTCTCTCTGTCTGAGGGGTCTTCCACCCCTTCTTGGATACATTTTGGGATTCACTTTGGACTTGCAAGAAGAATTCCTTTGGACCTCGTTTGATAGAGAATTCCTCTCCAAAGCCCGCAACCAGTGTGGTGAAAAAAAGTTCTCCAATTCAGAGGCAACCTATACCTACCAACAATCCCGAGTGCACATTGGAAGTCACCTGTTACTGGAGCAAGACCTGCCTCTCTGCCGGTCACAACAGTATCCAGGACTTCACTGGAGGCAAAGGATTTCTGCAGGTGTTTGCCAGTGTCCCCCATGTTCAGGGAAAAAAGAAGGACTCATCTTGTTACTGAGCCCCAGGATTGGGACTCACAGCATATTGAGAGCCAGAACAGTCCTGCTTTTCACCCTCAAACCACTTCGAGCTAAGTTTGAATCTTGTTCAACACCCACCAAGCCACAAGGACCTGCTGGTATTGCTTTTGGCACTCTCTTGATCTTCACACCTCTGCTACTGTATTTTAAAACCAGTTTGCAGCTGCACTGTGCCAGCTGAGTGCGTTGTTACCTCAAGAAACTCACTCGCTCATGGATGTGGTAGTTCTTTACCACTAATGGGAATGTACCAAATGCGAAAGCTACCAAAGCAAAATACATTGAGTGCAACATTGTACTCAGTCGCAGACTTCCTGGACAGAACTCTGCAGGACCACCTCCATTCACCACCATACCAAATCCAACCATGGCAATGCTCGCAAAAAGGTTTTTCCTTTCTTAGCAAGTAGTAGGCTGTCTTCCTCCACCTCCACTTCCTCAACCAATACTGTAATCACACAGCTACTTCTGTGGGACACAAAATCCCACCAGCTATACTGCGAGCCATAAAAGTGGCTGTTGATCCATACCTCTCGAAGACAACAGTACTCTGTATATACTGCAACACACCATTCTGCAGGCGGGAGCAATTTCAAAGTTCTTTTGAAGCTGTAATCAAGGAGCATGAGAAACACTGCCCCCTACCTTAGATGTAACACATGCTTAACATCTTCCCCTGATATCCTGCCCTCCATATTTGTGGTTGGCGCCTCTTCCCTCATTTCCCTCCTGACCTTACTTTCTGACCCCTCCTGCAAAAAATGAATAAATAAAAAGGGTTCTTTAGGAACCACCTTTCACAGTTAAAAAATAGAACTAACCAAATAATCTTATAGACCATCTACTTTATAAGTTTCAGTAAAGTAGTAAGACTCAATAAAATTCTCCAACAAATCCATTAGCATTTTGTGTTATGTTAATGGGAATAATGGACAATTGTATACTAGAGAAAAATATAAAAGGACGGAAACAATTTTCTGTACCGAATGCTTTTCTCTAGCATACAATAAGGACCATAATCGATAGACCGTTATAACTATCCATGGTCTCCACAGTCCCCTTTCCAGGCCTTGGAGCATTAAAAGACCCAGATGGCACATGCGCATCATCACACAGGGCAGCTCTTCTACCCTTTAAAAGTTTATATTTGTAACAGTCCCTCAATGCCTGCTTACAAACAGTCACACATCTGTCCACCAATCGCTTCCAAAAACTGTACATATGACCCTGTGTCCATGTTTAAGCTTCCACAAACTAACTGCCACTTAACAATCTTCTACAAATCTTTTGCACCTGCATTTCCCTTACTTATTCAAAAACATTGTACACAGTGCTCGATAAATGCACATATGCATTGTGCAGTGAGAGAACTGCATAAATAGAAGTGGCAGTACGGATGGGCAAGTGCTCATGAGAACCCAGGAGAGAAATGCCAAGATGGGACGCCACTGGTTAACTACTGGAGCAGAGGAGTCCCGAGGGTGTTGTGAATCTTAAACATAACATCCATTTAACAAGGTTTTTTCTGTCAATTTAATTGGTTTTTATAAGTGAAAATGTTTAATGGTGTTACATGACTGTATATAAGATATTAAAAATTAAATTCCTCTTTTCATATATATGAAAGAACTATAAACCTCCTTCTATCCGTCATTATCAGCAGTCCATGCTGGGGTTTCAAATCATCATCCAATTGCCTATGGCAGAAGACTCAACCATGACCCCAGCCCAACCAAACCACCCCTATTATTCACTGCACCTACCCTGCTTCCTAGCGCAGTGTCCATTATACCCTAATAATGTAACCAATGGCCAGTGCTCATGGCTTGCAGCCATGGCCAGTCTCTAAATCCATGGGGCTGGGCTTCGGTCATGCTGCATTCCCCAATAAGCAAATCAGAGTACACATTTGCACTTACTGAGGGCCAGGCCCACTAACCAGACACCAAATGTATATCAGTCGTTTTTCTACTTGCATTCTTAAACTTTGGAAACATAAAACACAAGCCATATTTCCGAAAACATGCTTTCATGTCTTTGCTAATGCTCATCGCGCAGGTTTGTGGTAATCTAGTCCACCACTTCACGCTGTAACTGCAAGCAGAATATTTCTTCACATTCACACCTTGCTCTTCAGCCATGCTGCATGCTTCAATCTGCAAATTATAGTAAACATTTCTCCTTGCTGACGACCAGGCCCATTGCCCAGACACCAATGTTATATCACTGTGTTGTGTACTTACATTGTCACATTTGAAAATAAATAAAGCACAAGGCACATTTGCAAAACCCTTCTTTGAAGTTCTTGCTGACCCTCCTCGTGCATTTGTGCTGCAATCCCATCCAGCACTTCAAACTGTACCCATGAGCAGATATTTGTTCCCCATTCAAACCTATCCCAGTTTAGCACATAGACGTTTCCTGGTGGCCATGCCCACTTTAACCGTATTGCTGATCCCTCGTGGTCATGGCCAGTAGCCAGATTGTCCATGTCATGGCCTTTGATCATGACCCAGAAAATCTGCGCACTGCCCATGGCCACAGGCTATACCTCAGTCACCAAAGGTACATCATTTTTTTTGTAACTTTAAAATAAATAAAACACAGGCACATTTGTAAAACCATGCTTTCTGGTCTTTGTCAAAATGTGTGTACATAAAATAGTCATATAACTTAGCCCACACTTGACAAAATCCATTCATCCTTTGCACAAACATTCAAGTTTGGGTCAATAATCTTTCTGAAAACGTTTGTCCACATTCATCAAATGGCAGCAAAGTTATAAGCCATCGGACAATGTTGAGCCCCCCTTTAATTTGACCCCCTCTTGACAAAATCCCACCAAACTTTGCAATACATTTAGATCTAGGTCTAAAATCTTTTTGCAAACTTCTGTGCAGATTCGTCAAATAGCACCACATTTATAAGCCTTTCAAATATTTTAGGACCCCACCTCTAGTAGTGTTCCCTTTTGCCAAGACAGCACAACACTGTGTAGAACCCTTCAGAGTCAGGTCTAGAATGAAATTCCAAAATGTCATGCAATTTCATTGAGTGGAGCCAAAGTTATAAGCCATCCAAAAACTGCTTTTCACCAACCCTATAATGTAAAAATAGGCAGAGATGTTCCCAAACATCTGACATGTCCACAGACATCATATGACTGCCACGGACATCCTGACTGTTCGCGGATGTCAGATTTGAAAAAAACACTTTTTTTGGGCTCTTTTCGGCCATATTCCATCCGATCCTCATCACCCCTCACCTCCCCAGAGATTGTTTTATTAGTTTGAAAAGTGCGATGTTGCTTTTTTAATAAATTTTCACCATGGTGTACGCGGACTGCGGTCGCTGTCCGCGAATCCAACATAGCGGGCATTTCCAAAAATCGGATGCACCTCACACTTTTCACCATACAATCGGTGGGTCTGTCCGATGTCTGTGGACATCAAACCGCCCTCTGGACCAATCGGAGGTGCCAACAGGGAAGTGAGTCTCTGGACCAAACCCAGATATCACAATTTTTTTTTACCTACTTTTTGGCAGTTTAAAAAAAATCTACTGGACGGATTTACAGCAAATTTACAAAAGCACACTTTTGGGACCAAGCCACTGCTCCTGCCGCAAATTTTGTGAAAACCTGTCCAGTTGTTTGGGCTGCAGGAGTAAGCACATTTTATTTTACATTGTGTCTATGGGAAAAACCACACATTTTGGCACCCCCCTCTACAACTTTACCCCCCTTCACAAAACCTCACCAAACTTCACAGAATCAATCTGCAGGGCCATATTCTTTTTTGCAAAGTTTCATGAGGATTCGTCCAGGGGAGACAAAGTTATAAGCCGCCCAAAAAGTGTTCTTCCTCCTATGGGTTGAGCAACTTAAACATAACTGCACAGCAGCTATCGCAGGCCTTTTAATATATATATACTGATGGTAACTCCCCCCCACTCACCACTGAGGGCTAACATTAAAAATGGGGGAGAGTTGGATCCTGGCTGGCTCTACACTACAGTTATCAAAATTCCCTGCTGCCACTGGCTGGAACATACCAGAGGGATTCATCCCTGAACACCTGCATCCAATCAAACTCCCTGAAGATTGCTGAGGCATGAAAGCATGGTAGGAGGAGAATTTACTGAAGCTGGGACCCAGAGTAGCGCCCCTGCCACCCCTCAAGTTTTGTTTGCACATCTAACTGAATACTGGAACTCCAGAGGGGCTGCACCTGGGCTACTCTTGCCCAACTTTGGAGTGCCATACTGACGGTAACTCCCTTCCCCTCCCCACTGAGGGCTAACATTGAAAATGAGGGAAGAGTTGGATCCTGGCCGCCTTTACACTACAGTTACCAGAATTCCCTGCTGCCACTGTCTGGTACATACCAGAGGGATAAAACCATGCACACCTGCATCCAATCAGACTCCCTGAAGATTGCTGAGGTATGAAAGCACACTAGGAGGAGAACAGCTTTGAACCGTTGAGCTAACTGCAGCTGGGACCCAGAGTACTGCCCCTGCCACCCCTCAAGTTTTGTTTGCACATCTAACTAGAGACTGGGGCTCCAGAGGCGCTGCACCTGGGCTACTCTTGTCTAACTTTGGAGTGCCATTCTGATGGTAATTCCCTCCCACTCCCCAATGAGGGCTAACATTAAAAATGGGGAGTGTTGGATCCTGGCTGGCTCTACACTACAGTTACCAGAATTCCCTGCTGACACTGCCTGGTACATATCAGAGAGATTCAACCCTGTACACCTGCATCCAATCAGCCTCCCTGAAGATTGCTGAGGCATGAAAGCGTGCTTGGAGGATAACATCTTTGGAGTGTTTGAGCTTACAGCAGCTGGGACCCAGAGTAGAGCCCCTGTCACCCTTCAAGTTGTGTTTGCATATTACATGGCCCGTGGTAGCGGGTGTGTAGTTATGGTTATGTTGCTAAACTCATAGGAAGAGTACTTTTTCTGCATCTTATAACTTCGCTCCCCCTGAACGAAACCTCACCAAACTATGCAAAAAAGTATATATCCGACCAGTACTTTTGATGCAAATTACTGAAATGTACGTCCCAAAAAATGTGTGATATCTGGGTCTGCTCCGCGGACCCATTTCCCTGTTCGCTCCGTAGAACGAAGTGTCATTGGCCTGCAGCATGCCGTGATGTTGGCGAACGTTGGTCGCGGCTGGTGTTTGGCTGGAGGGAAGCGTGCTGTGTGTCAACGTTTTGGGGAAATGCCGCCATGGTGTGTCGGTGGACAGTGCGCCACCGAAAGCGACTGACAACCATAATGTAGGGCATGTGGTGGTGGCAAGAGGGGATGGAAAGGGTGGGAGAGAGAGAAGTGGTTCAGCACAGATAAGTGATTATTAGGTGGACGAAGATGGAAGAGTGCCTGCAATTTTAGTGCGTATTGCGTCAATTCGTCGGTACGTAGATAGCCGACTACCTTGTGTGGTGATTGTAGACAGCTGTCGTAGTGGCCCAATAGCTTGTGCCACGACCTGTTTGCAGTGACCACTTTCCGTGGTGAGGGGTGGCAGGTGATTTTTAGAAGGGGAGTGAATTGGTATATGGCATCAGCTGGGCGGGAGCACAGATGACTGTGCTATGTGGATGGATAGCGGTAGTTAGACACATTGTGGCAAGCATGGGTGCATGATGTATCAGTGGGTCTGTTGAAGGATTAGACTATTGGGTGCATGGTCGAAGGCCGTAGGCCGGCAGCCATGCACTGAAGAGCCTAGGACTTGAGCTCACAAACCCTAGAAATGCCTGTCAGACTCTATATCCAGTAAAGGGCGGTGCGTGCATAGTGTGGTGTGTGCAGATTGTTTGGAGTAGGTTTACTGTTGCGAGGATTACGTGGGTAGGTTGGCAGTGACACAATACCTAGTGAATGGAAGTTGGTACGTCCATACAATGTGATTGACAGTGCGCAGGGGTGCAGGAGACAGTGTTTTATTTTTACAATATGTGGCAATTTAGTACTGGATCGATAAAATGGCGCTGCAGTGGTTGGGTGGGAGTGCTGGTGGGAGTGTTGTGTATGTGGATTGTGTGAGTTGGTGAGATGATGACATGTATGGTGCCATTACGTTGGGGTGGGTGTGTCCAAGGCCTAGACTATTCGGTGCATGGCCGAAGGCCGGAGGCCGGAGGCCATGCCCTCAAGAGCCTAGGCGTTGAGCAAAACAACGGCACTAATGTATTGTTGCCTCTGCATCCTGTCAGTATGGTAGAGGGTATGGTTGAAGGGCAGCTTATATGTGCTTGGAAAGTGTGCTATGTGCAGATGGCTTGCACTGCAGCCTTGCAGGTTTGACAGTGAATTAGGCATAGGGAGGTGATGTTTGGAGAATGGGTGTCGAGCACATTGTACATGTGCTACAGCAGCACAAGTGAGCTCCAAAGGGTGTATTGTGCGTTCCATGGTTGTGGTGATAGTTGTAACATGGTACAGTATTTGGTTTACGGCAGGAGATGGTGCAGTGAGAAGTTGTGTAGTGTGGCCACAGGGTGCAGTGTTTATCTAATGTGAGTATGGAAGAGGGTATGGTTGTAGTGCCACTTACATGTGCTTAGTTACTGTGCTGTGTGTAGATTTCTTTCGAATGGGTGTGTTGAAGGATTGGACTATTGAAGTATCAGTGGGTCTGTTGAAGGCTTAGACTATTGGGTGCATGGCTAAAGGCCGTATACCGGCAGACATGCACTGAAGAGCCTAGGGCTTGAGTGCACTGACCGTAGAAATGCATTTGAAACTCTGTACCCGGCAGAGGGGGATGCGTGCATAGTGTGGTGTGTGCAGATTGTTTGGAGTAGGGTTCCTGTTGCAAACAGTGGGCCTGATCACGACTTGGCCGTTACTGCTGGCGGTATTACCGCCGGCGGTAATAGCCCTACCGCCGAAATCCCCGGCGCTAATAGTGCCGGATCACGAGTTCGGTGGTAAAGTAATTCCCCATTCCCCATTGAGCCCATTCGGGAATGCCCCATTCCCCATTGGGCTCAATGGGGAATTTTCGCGCTCTTACTGCCGGCAGATTACCCGCCGGCGGTAATAGCACAAATTTTCGGCAGATTTCCCCCCAGCTCAGAGCTGGGGCAAAATATGCCGAAGCTCTGATTCGGCAGACCCTTAAATCCGGCAGTATTAGCGCTACCGCCGGATTTAAGGGTTACCGCCGAAGTGGTGATCAGGCCCAGTAAGTGGGTAGGTTGGCAGTGAGACAATAGTTAGTGAATGGAAGTCGGTATGTCCGCAGTATGTGAATGACAGTGCACAGGGGTGCAGGAGACAGTGTTTTATTTTGACAATATGGTAAATGTTGCAAGTTTGTACTGGATAGCTGAATGGCGATGCAGAGGTTGGGTAGGAGTGCTGGTGGGAGTGTTGTGGATGTGGATTGTGTTCGTTGGTGACATGGTGACATGTATGGTGGCATTACATTGGGGTGGGTGTGTGCAAGGCCTAGAGTATTGGGTGCAAGGCCGAAGGCTGTAGGCCAGAGGCCTTGCACTCAAGAACCTAGGCATTGAGCAGAACTATGGCACTAATGTATTATTGAGTCTGCATCCTGTCAGTATGGTAGAGGGTATGGTTGAAGGGCACCTTATATGTGGTTGGTTTGTGTGCTATGTGCAGATTGATTGCAATATGGGCAGTGTTTTGAGTAGTTTGTGGTTAGGTTGGCAGTGACACAATACTTTCTGAGTGGAATTGGGGAAGACAATAGTATGTGAATGAAAGGGCGTAGGGGAGCCTGAGACAGTGTAATGTCAGTACTGTTGCATTTAACGCTGTGCATATGCATTGTGGTGTGGAGGTTGGGTAGGAGTGGTGGTGCCAGTAGTGCGTATGTGCATAGTGGTACGTGGTGGAAAGCTGACATGAATGGTAGAGTTACGGTGCAGGGAATGTGTGCAAGGAGCACATCCACTGCAGCCTTGCAGGTTTGATAGTGCGTTAGGCACAGAGTGGTAATGTTTGGAGAATGGGTGTGGAGCACATTGTACACGTGCTACAGCAGCACAAGTGAGTTCCAAAGAGCGTATTGTGCGTTGCATGGTTGTGGTGAAAGTTAGAACATGGTACAGTATTTGGTGTACAGCAGGAGATGGTGCACTGAGAAGGTATGCAGTGTGGCCACAGGGTGCAGTGTTTATGTAATATGAGTATGGAAGAGGGTATGGTTGAAGTGCTGCTCACATGTGCTTGGTTACTGTGGTGTGTGTAGATTTCTTTGCAATGGGTGTGTTGAAGGATTGGACTAATGGGTGCATGTACGATAGGAGATGGTGCAGTGTGAAGTTGTGTACCGTGGCCACAGGGTGCATTGTTTATGTGATGTAAGTATAGAAGAGGGTATGGTTGAAGTGCAGCTTACATGTGCTTGGTTGTGATGTGTGCACATTTATTGAAATAGGCCCAATGTTGTGTAGCTGTTGTGAATAGGTTGCCAGTGACACAATACTTTTTGAATGGCAGAGGGTAAGGGTGGTGCAGGCTGTGGCATGTTTGTGGATTCTGCTTATTGGGATACTTTTCCTTGAATGGGTGTTATTCAGTGTGGAGGAGTTGGGTGGAAGTGGCGCCACAAATGTGACGTTTGTGCATTATGTTAGGTGGCAAAATGGTGGTATGTATGGATCCATAGTGTTGTCGTGGGTGTGGAAAGGGATGCACTGTTGTGTGCATGGCCAAAGGTGTGGTGGGTGTGCCTCTGGATAATTGAGGATGATGCAATCGTGCATTCTTTAGCAGAGGTTTCTGGTGGAGGGGCTTTGGAATGAAATGGGACGTGTACTAAGAGTGTATAATGGTAAATATGCAGTGGTGTGCAGAAATTATAGTGTGCTATGTAGAGGTTTTGTATGTGATTGCTGCATGCATGTCTGACAATTTACCAACACCTAATGGGAGCAAAAATGCTTGTGCAAAGGGAAGAAGTATTGTGTGTGCGTTACTAGACCGTGGCCCTAACTGTGGATCGGAAAGCGCACGTGCCACATTATGCCATTATGAGCATGGTGGAAATTGAAATGGAATTGTGGGAAATAGGCAATTAGGTGTTTAGGGTGTGGTTGCCGAGAAGGGGCGGTACCAAATCAACCCATTACTGTCTCATGAGGGTGGTGGAGATGGAGAGACGCAGAGTGCTTATCATCGGTGACACCTTTGTGCGCCATCTGCACAAGTGTTGCATGCAAAGAGGCATTGCTGGTAATTTGAGGTTGGAAGGAGTGCACTCTTTCTGGGGCTGTCAGGGTGATTGCATTTTCGGCAGAATGTGGCCTCTGTCAAGAATGCTGACTTTGTCGTTGTGCACTATGGAAGTCTACCTTTGGGTTATTTGTCGCGTGGACGTTTAATCTGCCATCTGAAGAGGTTGCTGAATGCAGTGATGCAGATTTTTCCTACTGATAAGGTCTTTTTCTCATGCATAACACCAAGAGAAGGATGAGCCCATGACTGAGTAATTTGTCTGCAGCCAGAGGTCAGTAGGCGTATTATAAACAGATGTATGCATGATTTTATGCAGACTGCTGGCAGGTTGTCCACCCATTATGAGGTGATTAGGTTGCACAACAAGCAGTGGTTCCGTAGAAATGGCATTTATTTGAGCCCCATTGGCAATGCTGTTTTCTTTTACACTGTGCAAGAAACATTGCGCAGAATGTGGTAAACAAGTTGGAGAGGCAAACAAAAACACATATAAACAGGAAAAACAAAAAATGTTGCTCGCACTGCTGTTAAAAACAAAACACAAAAAACCCTTTATACATCTACGACAGACGATCCAATCCCATTGTGAGGTTCATATTACTTACCTCGCCACCCCCCCCGACACCCTCCTCTACCCCCTCACTATCACAAAAAGGTCACAGATTGTGCGGTACGTTTAGGATAACACGTGCCACATCCTGGATGGCCATGTAGCTATATGCAGATAAAGAAAGCATACATAGTTTTACAGAAATTTGTAGTGGATGTGCTTTGTATTGTAAATGTGTGACAGTACATTTGAAGTGTTGTACAGGTGTGACAGTGCTGGGTGATGGTGGCCTTGATGCAATTGGTGGAGGCGTGTGTGCCTATTAATACATAAGCCAATTAGGTAGTGCCGCAGAGAAGATAGTGCCAAGGGAAGGACTCCTGCTTTACGGTGGCACGGCCATTGCACTACTTGGTGAAAGGCACGTGCCACATTCTGCCCTGCTCATCATGCTGGCCAATGAAAATGGGACTATGACATTTGGCTAATCAGGTGTTCAGGGTGTACGTGACAAGAAAGAGCACCAATAGCGAGAAGGACTCCTCCTGCTTCACTGGGGCACAGCCCTTGCTCTAGTTCGGAAAGCGCACGTGCCACATTGTGCCCTTGTAAGCATGCTGAGCAATGGGAATGTGCCTGTCGGGATTATCCAATTAGCTTCTTAGGTTCTGCCTCACAGGAAGGGGAGGTAACAAATTGTTACAGTACTTGGTGCAGTCAGATTGGTAGAAATGGAGAGACACAGAGTGCTGTTACTGGGTGATGGCTTTGTGGTAGATTTGCACGGGTATACCCAGGAAAAAGACTTGGATGGCAATTTCAGGTTGGAAGGAGTGGAGGCATTGTAGTGCGCTGCTGACGTCTGCAATTTCGGCATTGTCATTGACCTTTGCAAAGAAGTGGTTGGGCCTTTTGACGTTGTCGCGTTTCTTTTCCACTACGAAAATTCTATTCTCATCTATACCGCCAAGAAGAATGTGGGCCTGTTGCAATGGAGTTTCTTCCCACCCAGAGGGCGAAAGGTGTACCATCAATTGAAAAATTGCTACTGTTTTTTTAGAAAAGTTGGAATGTTCTTCTGCAACAATGAGATACTTGGGTATAGAAATGCAGTTTTCTTCCACGACAATGGCATGTCTTTGTCGAACATTGGCATTGGTATTTTGTTGCAGCATTTACAAGATGAATTGAAAACCTTACTTTAAGAATGCGCGGAGTACAAGAAAAGAAAAATCTGTATAAAAAGCAAAAATCCTTTGTATTATCCATACCACTAACAAGACTATGCATTTGTTCTAATGAAGTTTGTTACCTGCGAGAGGGCGGAAGATGTGTCAGCAATGGAAGCATGTCTCAATTTTTGTATGATGCTGCCATGTTTTTCTGCAAGATTGACATTATTCTGTTGGGATCTCACGTGACGCTGAAGTCTCGCCAGATCTCGGGTGACCCCGAAGAGCCGGGAAGAAAGAGCACGAAGCCGTCACCGACTCAGACTAAGCCGGCAGAGGACACTGAGCAGGTCGAACTTCAGGGCCTCCTTTCAAATGTATTGTAAAATGACTCCAGAGTCTGCATTTCATTACATCACCCTGCACTGCTGAAGGCCAGCTACCTTTATACTTAACGCTGCACTTGTTGTCTGTTTTGCACTGTTATTTTGCTGCAGTAATAAAGAGTTAAACTTGTAACATAATAGCTTCTGCTACATCATTTCACAACACATTGCTTCAAAAAATGCTGATTTATTCCATGACAATAGCATTTCTTTGTGCAATATTGGTAATGCTGTTTTGCAGTTGCATGTACAGGATGCAGTGAGGAGGTTGTTTTAAGAATGGGCAGAATGCACAAATATAATAATCTCTATAGAACCCACAGAAAGAGTTTTCCCTTAAAAGCATCTACACAAAGAAAACCACAAATGCCTCTTTTTAGATCCACCGCTACATATAAAATCTGCTGTCCTGGTTGAAATGTATTCCACCACGTTTGCAAACAGCAGGAAAAGTATGCGTAAACCCTGTTACTTCTGAGATTCCACGTGCACATCCGGGCCATTTGCAGAATGGTCTGCATTTAACTGTATCTGTGGAAGCTACAACATTGTGCAATAAGGCTTCTGGGTGTGGTGTGAGCAACATTGTGTAGGAAGCATAATGTTTATAAATTAGTCACCAACGGAATATTACAGTAAAATATGATGTTGTTAGCAGGTAATTGGAATAGCTACTGCAAACGGTGGGCAGGGACTTGGACACGCATTGCGATTGAAAGCCGTCGACTGTAACTTGATTCCAATACGCACTGTGTTCCTTTCGTCTTTCCTGTGAACAAAGGGTAACTGTACAGGTTGCGATCAACAGTACAATAGAACAGCAAATGTACATATCCAACGTATCATGCACTACTCCTACACAGCTTGGGCGGGGGAACTGCCATATGTGTGAATGTCTCACCACAGGTCAGTTGTTCTTGTACTTATTGATGTGCACCATATTCTATGATATATATTACGACACAAAACTGCTATTTGTACGTCTTCTAATATACCAATCTGTGCATCCAGGAAAATGTTCCCTCACTTGATGGTACAATATTAGTGGCATTTATGGTGATGAGTATATTTTGCCACATAGGAATGCTTTTCATCAGGAGACACACAGTTTCATTAGGAAGCGCAATAAGACAGTTATTCAGGCAGCGCCACGCGGCCACAATACTTTTGTAACCGGCACTGTTAATGTTTGAGATTCCAAGATTGTGTTGTTTATTCAGCTGTGCTCACATGCAACTGTCTGGGATTTAGCAAGCAGCAACAGCGTTCATATTTTGCAGAGTCACTACTGATTGTCATATGTGCAGTGCAATATTTTATGCACTTGTCAAACGGTATTGAGGAACTTGCTATGTGCACTCACATTGCTAAGTGCAGAGATGGTGGGTAAGTTTCACACGTAATGGAATGACAAGCAGCTCTTGATTCAAGGCAATGGGCTATTTAACATGCTCACTGTACAATGGAGCATCCTGTTCCTTGCTCGGAATGGGCCCCAGGCAGCCAGCCATGACGTAGTCATAAATGGGTAGCTTTGCAACACGAAATCCATAGGAGGCAGCACAGTTTGAAATGAGGTAGTGTGTGGCATGATTTGGTGGGCATGGCAACAGGGGAGGCATGACCAGGAAACAGAGAATGACATACGCATACGTATAGCTGTGCAACTGACAGATGTCCCGTGCCACGACTAATTAAAAAGGGAATGAGAAGATGCAGACATGAGGCCAGTTCAGTAGTCGTATGGACACTTCCATTGCAATTGAACATACGCCGGCCACATGCACTCTCAGAAGGAAACCTCCATTTTGCTGACCTGCAGGCATCTGGGGCAGCACTATGCGCTACTTAGTCACAATGCATTGACAGCACCTAAGCAACAAATATGCACACAGTCACAAACAGTTTACATGTACATGTTTAGTTTGTAAGAAACATCGGCCGTATTTGGACAGGGTGGGGTACTAGTAATTGTTTAGCAATTGTTAAATTTTTACGTACTGGCTGTGTACATTACTTTTTATAGTGTCTCATAGATTTTGTGTGGCTACATGCTGTTGTGGAAGAGGTGCCGCTATTGATGCATTCCTTTAACCTAAAGTATGCCCTTATACACACAAACATATGTGTGAAGTGTACATAAAGCAATACATATTACCTACATTTCTTTTTACACTGTGCTGCTTGCCCATGCAGTTAGTATCCTTACTTATTTAGGGAAGAGGGACGTTATTTTCCAGCTATTCTATGGTGCCTGGCAAATATCATGGTTCCCTATTGTGATACACTGCAGAAATTAGGCATTAATAGGAGACACGTCAGAGTAGTTACCACATTGGAGTTATTTTTTGCTGTCAATACTTTGCATTCCTTACTCTGCTATTTGTTTTTTCATTTTCATGTGTAGCGGCATTGTGGTAATATTGCTGGATGCAGACATGACTTTGTGTATTGTTTTTTTTCATAATGGTGCATACTGTATGCCTTTGGTCTGCGTGTTTCACAAGTACAGAGTTTGCACACGTACCTTACTTCAGTCTCCTTGTGATGTACATACATTGTGCTATTTATACATATTTATTCACCTATGCTGTATGGTACATCTAGGCAACCCAATGGCTTTGTGGTGAAAATCTATTAAATTCAGTGAAAAAACTTTGTTAAAGGGAAGTTATGTTTACATTGCACTAATAAAAACCTATGAAATTCAATGGAAAAACTTTGTTACAGGGACGTTATGGTTACAGGTAAAACCGAAAAAAAAAACAGGAATTCGCCAGTTAAGGTAAGGTAAGCAACCACAACTTGTGCCACCAGTGTGCACTGCAAGGACTAACACTCATGACATCAAAGATGCCATCACAAATCTCATTGATGACATCACTGATGACATCCCATGTGTGGCTCCCTCTTTTTTGGTTATGTTATGTTATGTTATGTTAACGGTACTTATATAGCGCACCGTCACCAACGGAATTGGTCCCCAGGCACTCTGGAGGATCTGTAAATGAGAAGGTGGATGGGTTAGTAAGGTGAAGAGGGCGTAGGATAGTGGGAGGAGTGGTGTACTGTTGGCAGCTTCAACTCGGTAGACACTGGGTGCTGAGCTTTGGTGCGAGTATTGGATCGGTGTCAGTCCGCGTGTGCTGTTGGTGCGGCTTATGTGTTGTTGCAGTGTGGTGAGGTGCGCACAGCTGGCTGTGCAAGAGATGGTTGTGTGAGTTTTTTTTTAAGTATGCAGAGAGTTAGAGTTTATATTGATTAGTGGGTTATGTGACATATAACATGCAAGCATTCACAGTTCTATTTAAGTGTCGCACTTGCTGCCCTACACAATTCAGTCTGAGTGTGGTACTCACCAACCCTAACAATACCATCCAGATACGACACAGGCCAATGTTCATAATTCTATCAAAATGCAGGACATGCCAACATTCTCAATTCCTTCTATGTGTAGTGCTTGGCAATCTTCACATTTCCGTGCAGGTGTGGCACTCGCTAACATTCACAATCCCGTCCAAATACGGTGCAGGCCAATGTTCTCAACTTTAAGTGTGGCACATGCTAACATTCACAATCCTGTCTAGATACGGCGCAAGCTAATGTTCTGAACTTTAAGTTTGGCACATGCTAACATTCATAATCCTGTCTAGATATGGCGCTGGCCAGATTTGGGAATTATGTCTGAGTGTGGTACATGCTAAAATTTACAATCCTGTCTAGATACGGCGCAGGCCAAAGTTGGGAATTATGTCTGAGTGTGGTAACTTCAGTGGTCGAAGTGTACAAAAAGAAGTAGTGGAACTATGTTCCCTGCTGGCCTGCACCCACTCCCCACAAACCCCGTCACTGCGCCCCCTCCCACACACAATACAAACCCCCAAACACATGCACCTGCTGTTTAAGGAAACGTTCAGTGTGTTGCACTGAAAGTGCAAGTTTCATCTTCTTCCTACACTTATTTTAAAACAAAACTATTGTGGGATGGTTTCTTTTTAAAACTAAAGTATAGGAACGGTAAAACTTAATTTAAAAAAGTAGGGGAGCAGACACCGCTCCCAACTGCTCCCGCTCACCTCGATCAATTGGTACATGCTAATATTCACAATCCTGCCTAGATACGGCGCAAGCCAAAGTTGGGAATTATGTCTGAGTGTGGCATATGTTAACATTCACAATTCTGTCCAGATACGGCGCAGGCCAAAGTTGGGAATTATGTCTGAGTGTGTTACATGCTAAAATTCACAATCCTCTCTAGATACGGCGCAGGCCAAAGTTGGGAATTATGTCTGAGTGTGGTACATGCTAAAATTCACAATCCTGCCTAGATACGGCGCAGGCCAAAGTTGGGAATTATGTCTGAGTGTGGTACATGCTAATATTCACGATCCTGTCTAGATAGAGCGCAGGCTAATGTTCTCAACTTTAAGTGTGGCACATGCTAACATTCATAATCCTGTCTAGATACGGCGCTGGCCAAAGTTGGGAATTATGTCTGAGTGTGGTACATGCTAATGTTCACAATCCTGTCTGGATACTGCACAGGCTAATGTTCTCAATTTTAAGTGTGGCACATGCTAACGTTCACAATCCTGTCTAGATACGGCGCAAGCCAAATTTGGGAATTATGTCTGAGTGTGGTACATGCTAACATTCACAATCCTGTCTAGATACGGCGCAGGCTAGGTTGAGGATTCCATCTATGTGTGCACATGTTAAGAATTCTCTGTGTGGTGCATGCTACAATCTTGATCCCATCTAGATGCGACGCAGGCCAATCTACACAATTCCCTCTAGGTGTGGTACTAGCAGACATTGGTAAGTAAATTGGTATGCATTGCAGAGCAACATTTACAGTCCATTAGCAGTGGTTGCAAGTCATTCTCAAAAAAAGTTTTCAATTTATTTATTTATTATTAAAGGGTTTATTTAAATTTAGTATAGGTAAATAAGTGTTTAAAAAAGAAAGAAATGGGGGTTTGGCAGTGGAACTCCCCCCAAAAAAAAATAATCTAAACTTTTTTTTCAACACTCCTGTGTCAGAACTTTTGGCATTCGAAACTTTGACTGTCGAAACAGTCACTAGGAACCGTTTTTAGTAGTGCAACATAACCATAACGTTTCTTTAACAGTTTTTGCTTACTGAAATTCATAGGTTTTTAGTAGGGCACTTTAACCATAACATTTGTATATTATCGTTTTTTGATGAAAGGCGATAGGGTTTCAGTTGCACAAGTGAACGATAGTGTCCCTGTAATAATGTGCCTTTCAGTGAATTGCATTTGTTTTTTACAGGATACACTTAATTTGTAAAGATGTACTGTACAACATACTGAAGCCTGTGACTGTATAGTAATAGGCACAAAGGTTGGGAACACAGCGTCCGCTTGTGTAGATCGGGTAGAGTCCAACGTGCCCAGAAAGGGAGGGGTGGTCATAAAAAGTAGTAACATGCAGCAAAGACAAAAAACATATACAAACAGCAGCAAGTGCGTGAATGGGAAGGGAAAATGCAAGAGGCAGAGGAGCAAACAACAACTACCGAGAACAGAGCGTCAGAGCAACGTGGTAAGTATACAAAAGTTTATTTTGTAATTGCACAAGTCCGGTAGTGTGCAATAGCATGAAAGCATGATGTTTTCTGTTAGTACGCAGCAATGGCAATTTTCTGCATGAAGAAATGAGTGATGACGATATGCCCATTGTTTCCCGCTGCACTGTGAAAAGAGAAAGAGTTACTGCAAGGGAAAGCACCCTGGAATGGCTGGAAGAGAATTTCCCGCCCAAATGAGTGAGCATAGTAACCCTATAGACAGAGAACTCGGTAGGAAAATGAACATAATCACAAATGTAATACTTCATGTGAATGAACCACATTTGTTGTCTTTTAACAGAACATACCGGAATGCAAAGCAGGACACCAGAAGTGGCACCTTTTCCACAAGAACATACAGCCACCGAAACTGAAGTGAATGCTGGGCATATGCAAGTTGACCACCTGGATGCCAAAATCGTTCAGTTGTTCCACCAATTTGCCGCCTTGAGCAAGTTTGTAGAGGAATATATAATGGGGAATATAAGATATCACTGCCAAACGTGCACATGCCCACCTTCTCCATTTTCCAGCCCCTCTTCTCCACAGATTGAGTGTCATGAGAGAATCTCCGAGCCCCTTCTTCCCCTCACCAGCAGCTTTGTGAATTGGGAAAATCCCCAATACATGTATCTGTTTCTTGTCCCCCTTCCATTTCTGAACAGTCGCTATGATTGTGTGATAATAAAGATTGATATATTAATTTGTAATGATTGTGTATGTCCCTTTTTTTCATTTAACAAGGCCATTGTATGTGTGAAGGGCACAGCAGTAGTGGGGATGATTGCAAGTAAGAAAAATGGAGGAGGCGGATGGCCACCGCACCTGGGTTCCCTATGCACAATCACAATGAAAGCATCCGTAGGACGCCACTATGGGTTGCATTTTTGCATGCATACAACTACCTGTAAATAGTTGCATGAGCGTCTGTTTATCTGTGGCACAACTGTGCACATGCATATATCATCCTATGACACCTGGAAACACTGTCCCTAGGGAATATATGCAAATAAAAGTGTGATGTTGTTGTAGTAGCTGGAAGCATGCACCCACGTCCTGTGAATATTTTTGCACCTAAACAATCCACCTACTGTATCATGCTCACAGCAAGTGTAGGTAGAAATGTACAATGTGCGTGTGCCGTATGTTTAAGTAGTCCGGGGATGGCAAGAGTATACATAGGAGAACTATGCATGTGGCCACAAAGTACAAGGGCAATGTACGTCCATCAGACAAGCTTGCAAATGGAGAACAATGGCGACATCACAATGGTAACGGATCAACGGTGCGTGTTGTCCCTTATTTGGCGGACACACCCCAGCTCCGAACAGATCGAAAAAGAGGACATTTGTCCCCCATTAAACCCTCCCCCTTGCAGAGTTTAAAATCCAACCCCTATACTTCTAGGTATACCCACCACTCTTCCTTGTGGCCAGTGATTATATTCTATTCTTCCTGCAAACCTTCCCCCAGCCATTGGCTGAATTTGCTGTGTGTCTTGTATAACGAATGCCTCTCCATTTGTCAACATGGCTCCTTTCATTGAACACTTTGATAGTTTTTTCTGCACTAACTTCACTTTGTCTACATTTAATTTCCTCATCTTTCTTTCTGGCTTTCTCTTGTAACAACTGACAATGGTGAACTATAGTTAGCTGGATCTCTCCCCACAGCTTTGCTTCCATTCCCACTAGTTTTTTCAATTGAATCTCCACTGACTCAGGCAATCCCTGGCACAATATGTGGTAGAAAATAGCAATGGTTTTGTCCCATGGTTCACAAGTCTCAAGGCGCCAATGCTCTAGGATCTCATGCATCTAAGCAACTGGGTCTTCATCATCAGGCATCTTGTGCGTCATGATCGCACTCATGTCTGACGTATCGGGATATTGTACTCTGAGCGCCCTCCATACAGCTGCCCTACAATTATTAAATGGTGCTCCGTTATGAGCTGTGTTCTGTGGCATCACCCCAGGATATCCTGCTCATTTCCAAATGTCATTGGCTCTCACCCCAATAATGGCAGTGAGCATGCTTTTTATGTCACCCACTGCAACGTCATTCCTACTATCATTCTTTCTAGCTCGTTAATCCATTTTCCCGTCCCTGATGGTAACGTTGTCAATTTACACTTAAAATGATCCATGTCATTTTGAGGTATGTATTGCGGCTGTCCTCCCCCCTTTTCTAACAGTGGGAAATGCATTAATAATGCACTATGTTCAGGTTCCGTTGCATCCTTCATTTTTGTGATGGCACCAGTCATACTCGCTCTCTTTCATCCTGGCAACATTCTTAACATCTGGGTATATTGGGTAGCTTTTTCAGGACTATTTTATCGCCCCTTTGAATACTTGGGGTGTGACACAGGTTTGGGCTTTTCCCCTTCTGGATCTTCCACATCGGATCACTCTATCTCCCTCTCGGGGGTTACTGCCCATGGAGTGACCCCACACAGCTCTCCCCTCTAGCTCATTTTCACTTTCCTCCCTTTCCTCATCTGAACACATCGTCCCACAACTATCATCACTTTCTTCATCTTCTCTATCCTGAAAATCTAATTGTTTAAGGTTTTTTCCCCCATTCATTCCCTTTAGAGCTTTCTCCAACAAGCTCAAATCCCCTCTCTGTGGAGATCCAACTACACACCTTTTCACATTACGGGTAAGACCACTGTCCCTCCTGCTTCTGTACATGTTACCAATTCTTCTTCATATCACTGCTCCCTCATCTTCACCTGGAAGAGTAGGATTTGTCATTATCTCCTCCCTCATCAGCTTCTTTCTCTTTCCCACTCCTGCTCCTTGCTCTTCACCTTTCCCAGATGTATAAGCTTTTGAACTTCCTTCTGCCACATCTTTCTGTTTCGCTCCATCTGTCTCCTCTTTCTTCTTCTATTTCCCTGATTCTCTTCTCCTCTGCTTCCTTTTTTCTCCTTTTTTTTCTTTTCAGTCTTTCCGTGTCTTCTGCCTCTCTCCTTTTTTCATTCTTTCACTTCCCTTCTCATTTCTTCCTGTCATTTATTTTCCTTTCTATGCCTTTCTTTTGCTTCCTCCGTTATTTCTTCCAGTTCTCTTTCTTTCTAGTCTCACATCCTTTTCTGCTGTGCCTCTTCTCCCTCTTTGTCCTGCTTCTCTTTAACTTCCCTTCCTTTTGTTTAAATTCCCTTTGTTGCTCATGGTTTTTTCCATCTAATTTAGGAAATATTTATCCTCCCACCCACTCATTCTGGGTAGTCACTGTCCCTTCATTGTCACTTTATCTCTCTTTCTGTCTTTGTATCTCATCCTCCATCTCTATTAATTTTTCCTGAAGTTTGCAGCGCTCATTATACTCGTCGCACATGGACACTGAATCCTTTCTATTTGACGTGTCTCCATTTATTGCATCTTCACTAATATATGCAAGGGGCGTATATATGGTATGACGTCCTTTCATTGCGGAATGTTTTTTCGCTGGGTTTCTTACCACAAATATTTTTATGGAAAAACCCATTGAATTTTATAGGGGGGTTAGAAACTTATATATATGTGGTGTGGGTGTTTAGGAATACATAAAACATTAAAGGGAATAGGGAGTTTGGGGGGAAGCCCCCCAAAAATAATAAAAAAGAATTTGATGGGCTTTTTCGTTAAAAAAATCATGGTAAAATACCCCACGATTAAATAACATGGAACCGTATATATATGGGGGTAGTACACCCTGTTTCTGATTTTAATTCCTTCAATGAATGAAATCCCTGTCCTTCAGTTGGTCTATCGATGCTCTGTGGAGGAGAAGGCGGAGCTGTGAGCACTGTGCCCTCTCCTTCATGCTGATCAAGCATCCACTGCCTCAGTGTTGGCTCTTCCACCTTGTCCCCCTACATCTGGCATAGCTCTAAAAGGGCTAATCTATTTGGTAGCTTCTTTCATTTATATGCAGCATTTAAGTATGTGGTCATGTGCTGCAGCACTGATTTTGAAAGACTGCCCTGCTGGGGCCACGCTTCAACCATTTTGCCCGCTATTTCCCAAACCCATTCCACGTTATATTCACAAATATTTGTTTTATACCGTGGAAGGGATTTGCATAGGTGTGTGAGGGGAGTGTATTTCATGATGGCATGTCATGCTCATGACTGACAATACTTAATGGACTTAAGCTTAATATTTTCTTTCAGGCTTCTTTCAAAATATCTCATCAACAACATTTTCTTCAATTTCCAACACTTTCCACACCTCTTCCCAAGCCTCTCGGCTTCAAAAACACCAGTTTGGGTGATCACCACAAACGCTGCCCATACTCGGGACTACGCTTGAATCCAAACCAGAAGTCCACATGCTCCTGTGATATAAACCAATATTGGCAAAGCCTGGTTTTCGCAACTTTGACCCAGCTCCTCACCCTTCTTCTGTTACCTCACACTGCTGATAAACACAACTTCTCATGTCAATTTCCCACAATTTCCTTATTTCCTACCACTGGCAGCAGCAATCTCTGCACAGATCGGTGAACTATCAAAATGACACAATAAGACACAAAAAAGCCCTGGCCGTCTTCCTGCCTTACTCTGAAAAGGTATCCTCACTTCTCATAAAACTGCGCCTTGGAGCATGGCACCCTCTTCCGTGCCATTGTCAAAGGATATCTTTTTTATTTTTTACTTCAACAACTTAATACGCCTGCTCAGGGTTTAAGGTGCCACCTTCTGTAACCCTGGGTACAGGTAACCTCTTATAAATAAACTCTTTATCACTCTTCCCCAAAATTATACAAACAAATCCCTCCCACCTTTTTGTGTCAATTCGATATTCTCATGCTTACATCTGTGGATCGGCCGAAGACTTCGGCATCACTCCTCCTACAATCAGCCACTCTGCCTGCCGCTCTGCGGGGCGCCCCATGGGGAACGAGCAGAATTTTATCCAAGGGGGCTCCTGGCAACCATTTCCGGTCTCCAAGGGTCACTCCTCAGTCCTCAGGCTTACAGTGGGAAAAGTCAATATTTCAGAGGGCATTGGCCAACTGTCCTCTGCTACCATATGTATGAGATGGGGTGGGATTCCCTGGGGTGAGCACGAAGGACAGAAATCCCACACCCAATAATGGAAAAGTGCAAAGAATTTGACAAAGACCTGTTTTATTAGCAATCCGTATAAAACAGGGGCAGCTATAAACATCAAAAAATCTCCAACCTCACCCCAGTCTTAGGCTTGACAATGGGTTATAAACATAAAACATGTCACAACTGATGTTGCATTACTCTCATTGTTACAAAAACCTACGGAGTGGAGGGATTGTTAGGGGAATCATCTAAATATGCGATGCATAGGGGTTACTCTTTTTGGCACTGTATCTGATAGTTCCACCTGGGACCACATCCTAACTTGAAACAGGTGAATACATGTCATCTCTACCCTACTGGATTGGCTAATGCAACAATTATAGGACAGTGTTATTGTAGGATGGGCATTTGTTTGGCATTGGCTTCACCAACCAGGGCAATTTAGAAGATCATCAGCACATGAGCAAAAATAGTAGCCAGGCGGAGCAGCACCAAGATGCTGCTTTTCCTAATTAGATTACCATTCTCTAGGCAACACCCCAAGACCTTTGCTTGAAACCTGGCACTGGCTTGTATCTTTGTCCTGAGAACTCAGGAGATTGAAGGCCTCCGCCGGTCTGTCCTTGAAGCTAATGAATAGTTATTATTCTCCATCTCTATGTCGCGTGTGTGGAGACCACATGTTGATTATTCTCCTCAGTGTTTACTAGGATTTAAGCCCTTATTAATTCAGGTGTCTTTACTTTTCCCAGCCACTGGAGACTTTTTCCAGCTACTTTCTTTTCAATATTAATCCTTAATTAATGAGCACCTGACTGTTTGTTTCTTTGCTTAATCTAAGATGAATATATCTCATGCTTGCGAACTGTGATCTTCTTTTCTCATGGGTGCCAAGCCTAACCTTCCTTTTCATGGTTACCTTGGCATGAGTTATGCTGCTATTGTCTGGTCTGCTTGGATATGTGTTCTTCACAGATTTAGCGAGTCGGGCCCCCTGCAGCCACGAGGTTTCTCGATGCTTCCCATTCACTCGAACGTGGCTGCACCGCCCATCTTATCCAAAATGGCCACGCATTCTTTCTGCGTTTCTGCGTTAAGCAAGATTCTATGGGTATTCTTATGCATCAGTGTATATATGGAGTATGTGTTTTCTAGCCTATTGGATGGAGGTACATTCTTCTTGTCCAAGTGCAGTTTGACCTATTGTTCATTTATCTTCATAGTGGATGCAAATCTGCTTTGTGTCTAATGCATCTACGTGTGTCAGTTTTAGAAGTGACGTCATTCGTAATTTTGATTACAACATGTCCATATCTGCCAATGCTTGCAGACTCATATCGGTATACAGTGTATATAATGAAAAAAAAGAACAAAAAGCTTTTTCATTGAAAAATAAATAATTTAAAAAATGTTGACTTTTTGGTAAAAGTATATATGTGGGTTGGGTGAGGGATCAATAAGGGTGGTGCGGGTTTGGAGAGTGGGTAATACAGCTGAGGAAACAGGGGTATTGGGGGGACCCCCCCAAATAAAAAAAAAGAGATGAAAAAATGTTTTCATTATTTTTATTTCACTGAAAAGGTTTTTGTTATTTTTGTATTCGTTATAAAGACATGGAACCACTCATATCCTCTTAGATCCCTCCGTTGTAAGGTCATTAGGGCTGCCTTGATAAGTAACAACTCTCATATCTGCGGTACACCGATGGAGAGGGGGCAGACACCATAAATGATGCACTATTTTCATTTCAATGATATCGATGCAGGGTAGGGGCCGACGTTAATGAACGATACATTCATTTGCAACACTCCCATGGTTTCATTCCTTTGGACCCTGTAGAAAAGCAGCATATCATGTATTCCTCACTTAATCTGGTAGTTGGACCTTGGTATTAACTGTGTGGTATCTTTAACCACTTTGTTGAACCTTTCTACATCGTTGGCCTGTGGATGTTATAGAGATATAGGGCTTCTTTACAAGTCTGGTGGTCCGGAAACAAGTCTTGTATCTGGTCTGCCACACTGCGAGTCTGCCTGCCAGGCCACTGCGGCTAGCAGGTCTGACCCTGCCGGCAGCAATGGCCTCGGTAGGCAGATTCATCATGGAAGCACCAGCACCTTTAGTAACGGTGCCGGTGCTTCCGTGAACCCATTCCAGTGAATGGGGACTAATATCTTCTGGCATCTAGCTTACCGATCACCCGGGACTTGTAATGTCCGGTGGCACTGGGAAGCTAGTTGCCAGAAACAGTGATACAAGGTCAGTGGCATCCCGTCGGTGCTTCCAGAGGGTTACCGCCAACCTTGTAATGAGGCCCATGATAATGTGCGTGGCACCTGAGCATGTCGGAAATTCATTCATCTCCTTGACACCAGCTGTGTGCCATTATTCATGACAAGCACTCCTGGGATGAATTTTCTGGCAAAAACGTATCCGGGAATTCCTTAGTCTTTTTAGTAGTGATTTCCTGAAGCCATTTCACTTGAGGTCAATGGTAATGGTAATCAATAGAGACTATTACAAACTTCAAACCTATTGGAGTATGTGAAAGGTTCCAACAAAGTTGAGGGGATAACTCTCCAAAGTGCCCACAGGGACACATAAAGGTGTGTACAGAGCCCTATGGGGCTGAATTACTTTTGCACTTCAATGACAAGATGACAACCCCTGACATATCGATCTATATCACAATCAATCTCAGACAGCCAGATGCCAGGCATGAGCATTGCGCATTATTTTCCTTCTGATGCAATACTTCTTTCTGCCCTCCATATAATACTTCTTTCTGCCCTCCTCCAAACTAAGTTGAACCGCTGTTTTCATGTCTGAGAGCACCTTTTTTGGCACCTCCTTCGGTTTGATTGGAACTTTCTAGTCTTGGGATTTCATGGTTACGCCACCTACTTAGATTTATCATAGGTTTAAAACCCCAGACACAACACTCACTCTTGACTACATTGGAAAATTGTTCTATGGCTTCTGTTACTTGCTCTGGAGGACACACTAGGTGTACTTGCTTCACCCGCCCAGCCTTGAGAAACATTCCAAAAGCAGCCTCATCTCTCCAGGATGCAACAGATGACAATAGACATCTATCCTCTGGCTTTGCATATACCTCTTCTGTGCTGTCAAGTTAGTCCTGTCTTGATATTCACCAAGAAAGCAGCCTAACATGTACCAAACTGTTTTATTTTACACTGCAAAATGAAAGGCCTCTCTATTTATGTTGAAAGAAGTGCTGGCTATGAGGCAAGGTCCTATGAAAAGGTCAACAACAAAGATTTGTTTGAGAGATCCTCCTTGGCGATTGCCCAACATTTGGATTATCTGGAGTTTAATTTACCAAAAATCTGTCTTGGGGGGCCCAAGTATTAAAAAGTAAGTGTCCTAGCCCTGTAAAATGCTGGTTATAGCCTTCTTTCTCAGAATCAAGGTCTTTCATGCTAACATAATGGATGTCTCCATTAACGGTGCAGAATGATGAGGTGGTGTCAACTTAAAAAGCCTAGAACTTTCAGAATGCATCCCTACGGGTCCTTGCTGAAGCTTCCTCAATTTACTGGACATGTTCCACAAGACTGAGGTTAGAACTATGCATCAGGTCACAATCTCCCTCTATTGTTTTGGGCCAAGATATGGACATGGCAAAGGATAGACCATATCATTGTGCACTTTTATCATTTGAAAAAAAAAAACTCCTTACTTTATTAATTTTAGATCTATGTTAAATGCAATATATCTTCCAAATTCCTGCTTCACACTAGAGGCACTATCTAAGAGGGATGCAACATGGATGGAGGCAACATTCTCTGAGTAATCAGATAATATACGTTTGTCAAACCGCGTGAGAAGCTACCTAGCATTGGAGCCTGTTTTGGGAATGCGAAACATTATTTGACAAAGAATGCCAATTAGATCTAATGGAATCACAGATATTCATATTGTGCGACCCAAAATTTTGCTTGGGTGTATTGCAAATGTTTCTGCCAAAATGGCCCTATGGCAACCACTTAAACCCTTGCCTATGTTGCCATGTGCAATCAATGGCCCACTTCTGTTTCTTCAATAGTAGGCAATTACTGAAGAAGAAATGGCTGCACTTGATCCAAACACAGTTGTATTTATTTATTTATTTGAATTTATAAAGCGTGCAAACTGCCCTGGGGCATCGTGGCGCTGTTATAGATGACTTGCTTAGGACACATGGTACAGTGATATGATACAGGTAGGCAATGGTACAGTTGAGCAGTAGTAATAACATAGGTATAAGGTTACAACAGTAGGACTGGCCGAGGTGATGAGCAGGAACAGCTTCTTTCAGTCTACTGTGACCTTGATATGGCCAGTCAAGGGCCCCTACATGATAGGTTTTAGAAATCCAATGGATATCAATTGTTTGCATGGGGAGGAGGCTCTTTTTAAACATAACTTACACATGATATAGCTATTCGTTTCTGTAGGTATGTTGCAAAATATATATTTAAGTTTTTGTGTGGGATGTGTACTGTATGTTGCTTGGAGTCTTCTTTTAGAATAAACATATACATTCATTACGAATCACACGGTCATATCTATGTCCAGCGCATGGTCAAATATGGTCAGCATCTAGATCACGTATTAAACACATTCCTATGTTTGGTAGTGCGACACATACGGGTGCAGAGCGGAAGGCGTGTCTGCTGGGTCGATCTTGCTAGTATCAGGCGGGCATTAAATAAGCTGGGAAAAGGTTACTGTCAAAAAGTGAAAAGAAAGAACACACACCCCAAATAAAAAAAAAGGTGTGTAAAATATCGATAGGTTGAAATATGTGCTGCAAAAAAACATCCTCTTTTAAACCAGTATGGTGCTGTCATCGACAATGTAAATCTGGGCAACTAAGCACAAAACAATATTCAAGGGCTCCCACCATCAGCCTTTAGAAATATGGCACAAAAGCTTGACCAGCTCAGGTTCTGCACTGAAACTGTAGAAACGCATGTTGTGTAGCAAAGCATGACGCAGGGAGGACGTGGGACCACAGAAGGCAGGCGGCAGGCAGGTCCGGAAATATCGCTGCAACACTGAGGGGGGAGTAGTAAGGGGCTATGAGTGTTCTCCTTCAACAACAAAAACAAAGCTTCAAAGAGAAACGCAGAAAAGAAAAGGATATTTAAAGGGTAAAAACTGTTTTGTAGGCAATCCACGTTACCACGTAAAGCACAGGTTAAGAGGTCAGGTGTGTTACCAGACTGATTCACAGAGTCGCAATAACACTATTGAATTTGCTCAATAGTTCCACACTAATATGGATTGAGGACATCTAATGGGCGCATTACAGGTAAGGGATACAAAGCACTGCTGCTTGCCACTCAAACATAATGGACCTTAACCTGCTTTGACGTCTGTTGCTAGGAAACGGTCTATCGTCAATAGAAATCGAAAAACATACGTGTTGTTGTTGCCTTCTGTATTCAGAAAAAAAGCAAAACAAATAATGATTCAATTATAAGTAATGTTAGGATGTATAGCTTGCGTGATTTTGCCAATTTTGGAAGAAGTAGATTTCCTGAAAAGACGACTAGTTCTACAGAAACACAATATTACTAAACCACAGAGATCTATATGTTCATCACTTCTGCAACAGCTTCAGTTCAAAATGATTGTTTGCCTTGGTGGTAAACATCCGATGAAAACAAAATTGAATAATGCAGGAATATGCACTTCTTGACCGGATTTGTTCACCACTACCTAAGCTAAATAAAGCTCTGGCAGAGCCCAGGAGATCTATACAGTCTCCTGGGCATCGAGGGCTCACCTTAGTATCACATAGTTCCTGTAGAACAGACTATAACAGGCTGGGGAAAGTCTTGGGAGGATAGGTCAGCGGCAACATACTCGCCTTGGAAGCAAGATGACACTGAGAACCACAGGTCCGATCCCCGGGTCCGCCCTTAGAAACCTCTAGGTTTTAAGGACGTTATAAATAACCTATCATATCATATCATGCCTTTGACTATCACTGTTAGATGCCAAGTCCCCCGAGAATCTGCACTGGCCCATTGCTCTTCAAAATCTATGTATAGTTGTCAGTCCTCACTGACGCTCCTGCTTGCTCCTTTCCAGTGGATGCAGACAACACTCAGCTGGTCTACTCGGTTGATGGCAACAGTATCCAGCCCGGTCTCAGTGCATCTTCAGTAACAAGACTGGATCACTGACCATACATTCTGCCTCAACGCCTCCAGAGCAGAACATCTTCTCTTTGAGAGTGGGCCTTATGTTAAGTATTTCTTGATCATCTTCGAAGATCACCATTCTTTCCACAAATTCAGGACCTCGCCAGGAAATGTCACTACCAGCTGCACTTCCTAAAATGCATTCTGCCTTATCTGAATGTCTCACAAAATGGAGTTGCCCAAATCCGTGGCCCTAACCTACTTGGACTATTGTAATAGCCCATCATCGGGCCTCCCCAAAACACAAATTCACCTCATTGAGGTCATCCAAAGCGGGGCAGCTAGAATGATATTCAACCAAAAGGCCAGAAAGCATCTCAATGCAACACTCCAATCTCTCCACTGGCTGACCCCGCATCAAACAACATATCTCCTTCCATTCACTCTGCATCATCCATTGGGCCCTCTGGAAGACTGGGTCAATTTACATCAACCTAGAAAATTCAATATAACTGCCACGCTAGGCTCCTGCAATTCTCTGGCTTCATGTAAATCTCTAGAGGATCCTCAGGAGGAAAAGGTTAGGAGGTAGATACCTTAACGATGGCTGGTTCTACCATGTGGAGCAAACCGTCAACCTCACCTTAATTTAAGGAAAACAACCAAAGATTAAGAAAACCCTAAGGTAGAGTGCCTGTCCTCGCTCCGTAGTTCCTTCCTCCCAACTGGAGTACCTCAAGACTAGCCCCTCTGCTGCCTCAGACCATCTCACAATTTCCGTTCTACCCCCGGTGCACTTACCAGGCGCTAAGGGCTAAGGCTTCAGGACTTAAATCCATTATCTCTTTCCACCTTCACTGTTACCTGATCTGAATGCCCAACATCTGTGAAGGATTTGGTCCTCTCCCCAAACCCCTCTCATCCCGGTGTTTTCATTGGAGCACCTAAAGCCTGTCTGTCTGCAGTGGGTGCCATACAACTGAACTATACATATTTAAATACATAAATAAATAAAAACAGGCAAAGTGGGAAGCCTGCTGTCAGTTTTGTGAAGCTGCCATAGCTTCTTAACTGGGCAAGTGTCAGGGAAATCCTTAAAACAGAAATACCCTCCACAATTTTGTAATGTCAATGTTCTACTGTGACAGCATTTGAAAAACGGAGAGCATTTTTATGGGAGAAGGAGTATGTGTCTCCTTTGTTGTTGGCCTAGGTCCTCATCAATTTGTGGACTGATTTCGGGCTGTTAAATAGGAAGTGACATCAGAGGAGGAGAGGAGACCCCTTTTGTAGATCAATTATAGCAGCAAAGGGCTAGTGTAAAAGGGTGCACTAGTGCCAGTACTGCTCCCAGAGCTACTAAGAGTACTTCTGTCGGAAGTAACACTAACATTATTAGTAAAGGTACTAGTTCTTCCAGCAGTACTATTATTATGGTTATGACTACTGCTGGCATTAGCACTGATAGTAAAACATTACTGCAACCGTTTACGTTGCTCCATTGCCGCTCTAATGGATCAGAAGACCACAATTACCTTCTCAAAGGGCACCGCAGGGTGGAGCAGGTCATCATTACAGTGTAGAAACGGCATATTTAAATCCCTTCTCTTTCATTTACATGCCATTATGTTGTAACTTGCAGGCGCAGGGGGAAAGAAAAAATTGAAAGGAAAGTTAACAAAAAGGAAGGATCTCCTGCGGCATGTAGCTGCTTGGCGGATCCTTGAAAAAGTTGCAGAGTGCAATGGTGCGTTAGAGCCCAACCCTCACAATGGAGGGTCGAGCAGTGCTTTGCGCCTTTGCTGGGACCATTCAGCAACATGGCCCAGATTAAAAGTCTGGTACTTCGTTGACAGGGAGGGGAGAGCCCAAACTCACCACCACCTCCTGGAGCCTTCCATCACTGATTCGGCTTGGCTCACCAGCGCTCCCCAAGTGGGGAGTTCCCAACAGTCACAGCCGCCCCACCCAGGCAGGTTCTAAATTGTGCTGCGTTCCCCACCGAGTAAAGGGACCTCTGTGTCACTCGTTAAGGTCCGAACTCTGCCAAGGCAGGCCTCAGTGGCTCCCTGGGCTTCCCCAGTCAGGTGCAGCACGGGTGAAGGATGTATTGGGGTTCCCATGCTTTAATCTACCTCAGGCTGCACCTGACATACGCAGCCCTGCCAGAGAAAATAAGAGGAACTCCTTCTATGCTGCTGCTGTGTGCTGGTATGATTCTAGCATTTGCAGCCCAGTTTATTAGATTGTGTGTGCCACACACGTTTTTGCTGCTACACTGCCAACCAGAAAAAAACATCTGGCCTGCCAGAAAACAACAGGGGAGCAGAAGAGACGAAGAATTGCAGCAAAGAAGGAACTTCACACAGCCCTGGCCAGGCTGTCTACAAAGTAAGGCTTTTTATATATAGTTTACACTGCACTGTATGAAGTCTCTTTTGAATATATTTTTCAGGACAACAGTTTATAATTTTATAGAACTTTGTAGAGTTTTAAAAATATTCTTTCATGTTTGTTTAACTCTTCTTTTCGGTTTTGGCACATTTTGTTTCCCAGTCACCAAAATATTGCCAACAGCATTGCTACAGAGAAGATATATTAAAGGGGTGCCAGAAAGATGACTTTGTGGTTAGCGTGGCAACTGGAAATGCGGCCAACACACTACATTTTATTTCTTGTTCCATTACACTGATGTAATCCAATAGTGGCTTGTTTTTTCTCCCAAATACAAATAGAGTTCTGTGCCATGTATGACTGTGTAACATTCAAAGCTATTTTTATATTTATTCATTTATATGCAGAAGGAACAATGCTGTTTTGATCAGAAAAGCACGTACAATAGATAAGAAATCAGATTTCACCGGAAGCAGTGAGCTTCTTACAATGGGGTGAGTTTGAGGGACATTCTGACCATGTTGTGGAGAGGAGTAAATGGAACAGTCACCAGGGACAATACATAAGTGGACATACATAGATTACGGACAACCAACATTGAACATTTTGTAAGTGCAGGTAGGTGGTACAGCCAGCTGTGCTCGGGACGTGACCATGATTGGTGAAGTACTAGAATGTAGGCAGAGGAAGTGAGAGACAGAGGCCAGTCAGAATCGAGGGAAAAATGTTAGCTAGCAGGAAGATGAGAAGTAGGTTAAGAGGGTAACTCATAGGCGAGGAGGTAGGCTTTTATTTTCGTTTTAAATAAATCCATGTGGACTGTTTCTCAGTTGTCCAGGGGAAGAGAATCCCATGCAAGTGGAGCAAGAAGAGAGAAAGTGCAGAAGCAAGAGCAAGGACAGGGAGGGCGAGGAGCCACAACACTAGTCGAGGAGGCAGAGTGAAGATTATGAGAAGGCTTACAGAGTTGGATAGAGGAGGATAGATGCAGTTGTGCCTTACCATGGCTAGATTTGTAAACCAGGAAAAGAAATTTAAATCTGGTCCTGTTTTGCATCACCAGCCATCCAGCCTGGTGACTGTATGAGGAAGTGTGAAGTGAGGGAGTTCAAAGAGAGTCCTCGTAGCGAAGTTAATGATCTTGTGGAGAGGACAGAAAGCATGGTTGGAGAGACCAAAGACGATGCTGGCACAGTAATCCAGTTTAGGGAAGACAGGAGTAGTTATGCCATGCTTGGCAGTGTTGAAAGGGAGGAGGTGCCTGATTTTCCTAATATTTAGGAGGTCGAGGCGAGCTGCTGTTCCAGTTTTGGAGATGTAAGTAGAGAAGTTGTGAGAAGGGTCATAGATAACGCTGGGGTTTCTAGATGAAGAAGAATAAAGGAGAGAGCCAGGTGGCAACTGGATAGGCAAGAGGAAGATATGAGAGAGGGCTTTTGGCCGAGAAAAATAGTACCTCTGTTTTGGTATAGTTTAACATCCGAGAGTGCAAAGCCATCCAATATTTAACGGCAGAGAGACAGTTGGAAATTTTGATAGAGAGATCATAAAAAGAGAAGACGATTTGGATGTTGTCCACAAAAAGTTGCTACGAGAACCTAAAGGAGGAGATTACGTCCCCAAGAGCAGAAGTGTAGAGTGTAAAGAGGAGCGACAGTTAGAGGAGTGAGTTGAGAGGTGTTGTTGCTCCAGGAGACAGAGAAGTGGTGAGGTGCAAGGTAGGATTTAATCCAGGCAAGGGGTTGATAATGAATTCCAAGAAGAAAGAGAGTATGAAGGAGATCAGCGTGATCCACAGTGTCAAAGGCAGCAGACAGGTCAAGGACAATTAGGATAGAGGTTAGGGTGAAGTGCTTAATAGAGGCAATGAAGTTGGACACATTCATGATAGCAGTTTCTCTGGAGTGACAAGAGTGGAAACCTGCTTGTAGGGAGTTTCCAAGGTTCTGGATGTCTAAGAAATTGTTAAAACGGTTGAGCACAACCCTTTCGAGCACTTTAGAGTAGTGTGGAAGGAGAGACACTAGGTTCGGGTCACCCCCTTGCATTTTTGGGAGAGGGATAACTGTGGCTGTTTGGAAAACAGTGGGAAAGCAAGCAGAGTCAAAGGACAGTTTAAAGAGTTCTGTGAGGTGAGAGACCACTATAAGGGCAATAGGCTTGACTAGGTGAGGACCAAGAGGGTCTGATGGGGCAGATGGAGGCAGAGGATGATGGTAGAGTATGCGGAGTGTAAAATGTAGGAGGAGGGAGTGTGAGGAAGGTCAGGAGAGAGTCTCTAATTTTGGTAATTTGTGCAGCAATGTATTCAACTAGGTAATTAGCTGTGAGAGTGGAGTTGATAGTCATAGGGCCGCATTAAAGTGTGCCGTTCCATTTTTTTAACATTTACTGGCGCCTGCCTTCCCGGAATGCTGCTAATCCCCCGGTGTTTCCAGCAAGCCAGGTGCCGGTAAAATTTGCAAGTCCAGCAGCAACCTGCCGGCTTTACCGGCACGGTTACCCCGGACTTGTAATGAGGCCCATAGACTTAGCAGGAGTGAGATGTGAGTTCAGGCTGACCTGTAGCCGGCGAGGATGGTTGAAGTGAAAGTCAATGTGGGTTAGGTAGAATTCCCTTTTAGCTCTATCAAGAGAGTTCAGACTATAGAGGTAGAGTTAGATATGCTGCTTGTGCAAATGGGTACACCTCCATTTACAGCAGCCTACGCATGTCTGTGCAGAGAGACCGTATGAATGGGTTGACCCATGATTGAGGATGCTGAGACTTAGGGGTGAAAGTAAGATGTGCGAAGTGAGTGGAGAATGAGTCATATAGTAAGGATTGGAAGCTGGAAATGGTAGTGTTGGTGGAAGAGGTATCGGGTGTGAAGGATAGGAGTGAGAACTGTAGGTCGAAGAGAAAGGGTGAATGGCAGAAGGTTTATATTTCTTTTTAGTAATAGTGAAGCAAGTGGTTTGGAAAGGTCAGAGAGTCGAAAGGAGATGGTGGTGAAAACAATTGAGATCAGTTATGGATGGTGTGACAGTAGTATTCATGGCTGACAAGAGAGGTGGAGATGAATAAGAGATCCAAACAGCTACCCCCCCTACCCCCGTGTGGGTACGTAGGTTATGGATTGAGTGGAGAGCATGGTCACAAATAAAAGACTGATGTTCAGATTTCTGAGAAGTGGTTGGAGATGGAAGATTGAAGTCACCTTATTAGTTTTAGTGGGAAGAGAATCAAGGAGTTGCTCAAGGTCATCAAAGAATGGTCCAGTGGGACCAGGAGGGCGATAGATGGAGATGATGTGAACTGAATGAGGTTTAACAATCGTAGAGATGGTGAATTCAAAAGAGGTAGGAGAAGACATGGCAGTGGAGTTTTGTGAGGCATTGAGGCGGGATGAGAGTATGGCCCTCATTACGATACTGGTGCTAAACAATGGCGCTATTAGCACCATGGTTGGTGCTGGTATCGTAACGAGTCCGCCAATGTTCAATGGGGAATTACCACCCCATTCCATGGTTGGTGGGCGGAAATTCCCCATTGAACATTGGCCCTTCCCCATTCCCATTTTTGCCCCATAGGGCTCAATGGGACTGGGGAAGGCGCTAAGTACGGTAACGCAAATTGCGGTACCGTACTTAGCACCAAGGTCCCTTTGCGGGTCCCTACTTTAATGGCTGGTCTAGACCAGCCGTTCAGGTCGGGTCCCGCAAAGGGACCTTGTAGTAAGGCAGTAAGTGTTTAACGGCGCCGCAGCATTTTACGGCGCCGTTAAACACTTAGCGCCAGGGTCCTAATGAGGGCCTATGTGTCTGATGCCTCCACTACTACTATTTGAGGAGAGTGAACGAAGGATAGTTTGGAGTCATGTAGGGCTGCCATAGTGTCAGTGTCAGATGGAGAAATACAGTTTTCAGTGATAGCAATATGGTCTAGGGGAGGAGAAATGGTGTGAAAGTAGTCAGTGATAAAAATAAGTTTTGTTACAATCAGACTGAGCATTGGAGAGTGCAATGTTCAGCTGATGAGGTAAGGAAGAGAAGTTGAGTCTCAGAGGAAGAGATGCAAGGTGGATAGGTGTTAGAGGACATATGGTTAGCTCATCAGCTTTGTTTGTTGGAAGGAGGTGGAAGAGAAATGGAGCATTGTGAGTTTTATAATAGGGATAGGAAAGGAGGAAGTTGTAGCATGATTACAGAAAGCATAGGGAGAGGTGAGTATGAGGAGCAGGAGTGAATGCATTATAGGTTAGTAGCACAGTGTGGAGAGACAGCACATTAATTAGGAAGCCTTGGGTAGTCACAGGTGCAGCAGAGAGAAAGGCAAAAGCAAAGGTGCATAGGCTAACAGGCAAAGAGGCTGGTCAAGAGCTTGTCTTCACCCTTCACTGTTCCGCCCTTAACTGGGATGCCACTGGCTGGAAGTCACTGACACATGCTCTTGTCACATGATCGCCTAGTCCATCAGTGGTTGGTCTCTCTGATATTGTCCCTGCTGTTGCTGGGATGAGGCGATTTCTTCCTGATTGGTGTTGCCATAGGAGCCTCTTGTGGCTCTCGGCTGGAGATGGGTTTGGTTAAAAATGGCTGCAGAAAGTGATGTCAAGGATCCAAGATGGCCACAGTAAGTGATGTCATGGATCCAAGATGGACACTGGAAGTGATGTCAGTGACCAATACAAGATGGTCACTGGCAGTCAAGTTACGGACAGAAAGTGATCTTTCTTTTCACAGCCAAAAGAAGATCGGCTATATTTGGGCTACTTTCCCGGCCCCCTGGGCTACTTCTAGATTGACCTTTCTGGATTCAATAACTATGCAAGCAATTTTCTTTGGAGGGGTGACTGACAACATATCTAGGTCCTCATAAGAAATCTGAGATGTTTCAGTAAACAGAGCCCATGGTAGTCTGGGTAATGTAGTTTAGAGTGAGAAATGTGCGCTCTTACAATCAACTAGGCAATGCGTATAGCAAGTTTACAAAGTCAAATGGAATTACACTGAAACAATGAGAGTACTTTTCTCTCTGCCTGGAGGTGTTCGTAGTTAATCTCAAAGCACGACGGCACCTGGAGGGAACGTGCTAAATGGCAGAGACTATGTGGTCAAGTAAACCGAGTTACAAAATCACAATGCTGAATTCCAATTAGCAAAATTCACAGTGTCACATTGTCTGCGTGAATCAGACAAAACACATGCAGTCACAAACAACAGCAGCCTATATCTATACTTGTGTTGTTGCTCCTCACCCTTGTGCTGTCCCGCCTCCCCACCTCCTGTGCTGTCGCTCCTTCCCCTTTGTGCTATTGCTACTTTCCCCCTTTGCACTGTCCCACCTCTGTTGTTCTGTCCCTCCTCCCTCTCTTGCACTGTCCCTCCACATCCCCTTGCACAGTCCCTCCTTCCCTTTGCTCTTCCTCTCGTCCCCCTTATGCTTTCTCTCATCCCCCTTGTGCTGTCACTCCTCCCTCTCATGCACTCTTTCCTCCCCCTGCACTGTCCCTCCTTCCCCCTTGCACTGTCTCTCCTCCCTCCTTGTGCAGTTGCTCATCCCCCCTTTTCCCTGCCACTCCTTCCCCCCATTTGTCTTGTCACATATTCCTTCAAATGTTGTACAATGTTCCTGTGCACTGTTGCTGGCCTAACTTGCATCTATTGTTTTTTTTTATTCTTCCTCATGTTGCCATGCATTTCTTATTCCTCCCCCACCTCTCATCTGCCTGCTTCTCTCACCTGCCTGCACCCTTCATTCCCACCAATACTGTAATTTCTTCCTCTCTGTGCTGTCATTCCTCATTCCTTCCCTCCATGCTAAATGTAAAATGCACAAAGCAATTCCAAACGTCAAAACTATTGGCTTTGCCAATTTTTTTTTTTTTAGTCATGTAGCTGTTTAGGTATAGTAATAGTGTATATAGTGTCTTGTGAATTCCCCTCTTTGTTACACAACTTAAAAAAAAATCTGCCATTTTACTGGGAAAAAGGAAATGACTAATCTACCAACTAAAGAAACGGAACACCAGCACTTTGTTGCATGCCTTTACTTTTGTGTGTTATAAGTTATTATAACCCAGTGTTTCTTCCCTAGGGGATGGGGAATCTTAACCCTTGCCTCGAAATCCCATGTCCTATTCCCAAGGTGATCCAAAACTCAGTTAAGTGGGGCTTGGAGACAGGTAGGAGGCAGGTCAAGTATTGAAAAGTAATATAAATGTGATTAAAATAATATTGCTGTGCCCCCTACACCTGTCTCCCAATTCGTGTGTTGCAACCATCCCCAGGCTACAAATCGTTCCATCTTCTAGGTAGTTCTCTCAACATGTTCTTTAAACTGTGCCCTGGGACAGTAACTCTCGGATTGGAGGAACATGCGACAGGAGGGGCCAGGACACCAAAGCTGTGAAATACTTAACTTCAAAGCTTTCAGGCGCTTTGTCTCCAGCAACTGGTTAGTCCTAATTTCCACAGGTGAAGCCGATATCGCCGCCAGAGTAAAAGAAGAGACCATTATTTTATGAGAGCAGTCTTCAGTCCTTTGTTGACATATGAATATAGCAATTACCTTTGTAAGGTGGGATGTGACCTCCCAAGTTTGACCACGACAATTTGGCATCGTATAAGGGAATCCCTGACTCTAATTGGTTGTAATGAGTAATTCAAGGCCCTACATTTGTCAATTGGATCCACCACGAAATTGCAAACATCCTCAACCGTTTACTGCCTTCACAGTGAGAGCAGGATTTGCAATAACGGGCTTCCTTTAAACTAAATCGCGCATGTTATTTCCCCCTGACATGGCAAATCTGTCTATCTGCAATGCGAATGGATTCTCGGCGAAAACAATTCCAGCCAGACCTTTCCAGTAGATACTCCAGCCTTCTAGATGCCATTTCGTCCCTGATGAACTGGAATTCATTCCGCTAATGTTAGAAATTGGAATCTCCCGAAAGTGCAGCCATCAATCTTATCTTATTGCACGTGCAGTGATAGCAAGAGTGCATTACTGTAAGTCAAATGTCAGATGACATTGGGTCTCTGGAAATAGCCCTACCTAATGCATTCTGGGAAAACAAAACTCCCTGAAGCAAGGCCCTTCTGATAGGTGATTTGAATGGACAGTTGTCACGTGTGATACAATAGCCAGGCTTGTAACCCAGGAAGAATGTTACAATCCTTGTGGTGCCATTTGGGAGGCACGAGGGCAACATATTAACAGATCACACTGATTGCATGCAGGCTCTGATACATGCTTCTCTAGGAACAGTGAGGATTTGCAAACGTTATTTTGGGCGGAGGAATATGTTTCAGCTTTGTCTGCACCTGTAAAATGAATACTATTTAAAATCTGTTTTTTCTGCACTTTTAAATCCTGCATTTCGAGACAATTTAATAGTGAAGTGAAAGATAATTTTGTCCATGTTCACTAGGCCTTGATTTGTTTTGAACAATGCCCTTTCTACTTGTGCTGGAAGACTGGACTGCTTTAAACCATAGACTTCCCTAACTCGCTGCCTGCAAGCGAATGGGTCTTGTTATAGAAGTACTGCTCCAAGATGAGAAGATCAGCACATACTGCATTCCATGCATGCCAGCCTTGGTAAGGCCATCAAAATATGTCTCTGAACTCACTCCTGCCTGTGAACATCTGATGAAGAGGTCTCTCGCACTTTCGAATGCTAATGCGTTTTCCCTCGCAGCACAATATCACAGTTAGTCCACTAAAGTATATCAAACCTCAAAATTCCGTGCCTTAAAAAGAAACAACTGGTCTAAACATAGTGACAGGCTTCCTTTGCACCTCTGTGACCATAAAAGACATAAGGCCCTATTCATGGAATTTTTTGCAAAGTGTATTTTTGCATTGCAAAGTCATTTTGTAACTTTGTACTGACTTTGCCCTGATTTGCAATGCAAAAATACACTCTGCACAGTTCCCTGAATCAGGGTTTGTCAGCAGAGCAGTCACTTTTCAGCAGTGCAAAGTCACTTTGAACCGTGCAAAAAACTCAATGAATCAGGCCAATAATCATGTTAAATGGCAAATATAGCCACATATTAGCTAAGAAATTGTGTTGGATTAGGTTCTCAAGAGCAATCAAATTGTTATAACATTAACATTTCTTGTTATAACATTAACATTTCTTGCATTTAAATTAGCAGTTCATATATTTGTGCTTTAATATGCTCACAGATAACATATCCACCAGCAGAAACTATTCAGATGGACTATTTTAGAGAAGGATTTTACATTAACATTGGTTACAATCTTCTCATGTTCTACTTCTTACTGCTGGCAATAAGACTTTTAATTCAGAGTTAAGATTATAATGTGGTGCATTTGCTGCCTGAAATGGGACCTTTCAGAGTTCTACTTATTTTAACAAGAGAGTGTCAGCCCCTACACTGAGAACGAACATGGTTCAAATAACCTGTTCTGTGAAATGTTGAGTCTACTCAGGAGAGTCTACAAGCACATTTTAGCACCTGCACCCTACACAGAGGAGACATATTCAATTGCATATCAGTCTGGTCCCCTCCACAAAGACAGTCCAGCACCAAAATACTAGGGAATTCTGCTCTGAACAAGAGTACCATGAGCAACCCCACACATGTGTTTTAGCCTAGTCGGGCCTCATCAGTGAGGTGAAGCTGGGCCTCTCTAAGGCATAGTGAGGAAGGGGTCCAAGCCTGGATTACCCTTGGTGACAACGGATGAAACCCCACGTCTTCCAAATTTAACAAGAGTGTGGGAGCACTTCTACTGAGAGCAAACAGGGTTCAAAAACCTTTTCTGGAATTTCATTCACTCAGGAGGGTCAACAACCACCACTGTGAGTTCTGCTTTATGTTGTCGGTGTAGAGGTTTATGCAACACATTTTTTTTTGTTTTTATTTACATTACGTCTATCACAGTCCTGACTGATGTGCATAAGCAAACATACTACTGATTTCCAGAATGGGGTGTAGAAGAAAATGATTTAATTAATTCAGGTAACACTTTCTTAGATGCTAGCTAGCTTTTTTGTTTGGAATTTAGCTTGTTGCTGACATTCCTTTACCTGTAACCTTACATTAGTTTCTATATGCATATCACTTTCTCCTAAAATGTCCTGTTCTACCCATTTAATAGCAATCTATGCCCTTTACAATCAACTGCAAGCTTGTCCTTTATACGCCTTTTAATACAATAATCTAATTTTCACATAAATTCGATTTTTGGAAGAAAGAGGCGATTTGATATCCCATTAAAACATTTGAGATTAAGTTTCAAGATACAACTTGCCTCTATTTGCTAAGTGTGTGTTCCATCTTATAATCTGCAGATGTTTAGAAGCAGAGACTCTGGTGTCTTAAGTGAATGGGATGACACTTAGACAATCAGGACAATTTCCTATGTAAACAAAGTATGATAGGATCCGGTGGAAAGTTGAAGGCCATCAAATAGGCTTGTATCCAGCCACAATAAAGCTATGTGTAATATAAGAATATTTATGGTACAAGGAGCTTTGCGTGCCATTGAACCAACGACTCTGCTTTGCAGGAACGTGTTCATGCTTCTTGGTGTAATTGGGTGGAAACAGAGGGCTACCACATCCATAGAATGATGGAGGCCAACCATAAGCGAAGCTAGGCAATTTTTTTAACAATAGCCTAAAGTCCCTCATTCCTAACTTTGTGTGATAGGACCATTGCCCCCTAATAAGACCCTAAATAACCTGGCCCTGGCCCTTGTGTTTTATGGTAGTAATGTGTTGCATATTTACATAATTTGTATGATCCCAATGAGCCCCCTCTTAAACGCAGTGCCATAATTAAGTTTCTACATTCTTTACCTTTGTTGTTGATCATTACTTTAATCTATTTAGACTTGTTTGAGATTAACTTCGGACAATCAGTAACGCTTGATTTGTTCTTGGGTACGTTTCTTCCCAGCAAAGCCCTTTTCCTTGACTCTAACATAAATTGATAACACTTCGAGAAAAGGTTTTGATGTTAATAATTCAATGCAGAGGGAGGTCTGGGGAAAGCTCAAGGGTGTGTTAAACAAAGAGACTGTCTAAAGTTCTAGATCTGCCACTAGATACTATTTCTGCTTGTCTTTCTGGTAAGCAAACACTTCCAAGCTCGCCATGGAATAATCTCCACATTGAGAACGTATCTGTGGAAAAGCAGTGACATGGGATTTGCCTGATAAAAGTGACCTGGAATCATTGAGTGTGGTTAATTTCGTGCTATGTTCATGGCTCCTATCCAGCCCTCCAACAGAACATTTTTCAATGTTCCTAGGTCTCTAGCTCCACAGATGGTCACATTCAGTCATGGATGTCCTCAAGAGGAGGGACACCACATACAGGTAGTAGGAGAATCCATAACGGGCGAACAAGTGCATACGCAGAAGACAGACAGAGATGAATTCTATCTAGCATTGCCTATGATTCCTCTAGTTCCTAGGAGGCGATGGTGGGCCGCTTATCTAAAAGATAATAGGATACAGAAAGGAAAAATCTACTAATTTTTAGTATGCACTTGTCTATAACTGTGATTAGAGAGAAACACAAGGGAGACTCCTATGGCCCAAACATTGTCAGATACACCATTTATATACTGTAGGGTGTGAAATGACTAAGCAGTAAAAGAAGTCTTGTGGCTTCGACACACACTGGTGCAGACTACATATCGCTTCGACTCACACCGAAACAGACTACATATGGTGAAAAACAAATTTTGTTGACCTTTAGACTAAGGTCAATCTGTGGCTAGGTTTAGTAACAATAGATATGACACTGGTATTGTTTTATTTCCTTAAAGGGCCATTGTTTCACTTCACAGGCTAGGCAGCAGTAATAACAAAGAGGGTGTAAGTAACCTACCACCCTCCTGTCATCTGCCAGAGAGAACTGGTAGAAAGAGAAGACTGTTCTGAATAAAGTGGGTAAATTATATTAAATGCCACTAAAACCGGTAGACCTAAAACAGTAAGCAATTACCTTTTCTTGCTTCCACACTTTCTCTTGTGTGCAAGCCTTTCTTGTCTTCTACCATCTCACAAATTTGAGACAAGATATGTGTACATTCTCGGGTACCGCATGTACGGCTTACGTAACTTGTTTTTTACTATACAGATAAACTTTTTCATCTTTTATAAACATCTCCACACACTGACCTTACACTACAGGTCAATAAAACTTTATCAGTGTGAGTCGAAGCCGCAAGGCTTCTTATGCTGCTCAGTAATTTAACACCCTACAGTACATAAATGGTGTGTCTGACAATTTTTGGGCCATATGAGTCTCCCTTGTGTTTCTCTCTAATCAAAGTTATATACAAGTGCATACTAAAAATGGGTAGATTTTTCCTTTCGCTATCCTATTCTTTTTTAGATAAGTGGCCCACCATCGCCTCCTAGGAAATAGAGGAACCATAGGCAGTGCTAGATCGAATTCATCCTTCTGTCTTCTGTGTATACACTTGTTCACCCGCTAGGGATTCACCTACTACCTGTATGTGGTGTCCCTCCTCTTGAGGACATCCACGACTGAATGTGTCCCCGTCACTAGAAATTATTAAATTGGGTGAGTGTTCCAATTGTTGAGTTATAACCTTACTGCAGGTACATAACGCTTATAATTACAGGCACCTCCTTGTGTGTTTTTAGCTCCACAGATGACAAAGTCTCCATATTGTCACGGAATACAATGCAGTTTAGATGTCATGCCTTTGATAAAGACATTGCTACAAAGTTTTCTCTTTTTAGCTTTTTTTTCATGGACCTCCAACATTTGTGCTGTTGTTTTTCAACTCTGTCCTTACTTTTAAAGTGAAGACTTCAGCTTCACTACGCTGCACTTTTGCTCATTGTTACAGGGACACTGACTAGTCCTTAAGGCTGTCAGTACTGGGAATCTATGTTTCACTTTTCTTGTTACATGCTATCTATTTTTTTGGCAACTGTTTATCATTTCACAATGTATCTTACAATACAGTGCAATGGGTTTATTTTTGTATGACCCTTGACTACACTCAAAGGGATTTTTTGGTTAGTTTGGATGTACCTAAAAGACAAGCTGGTGGCAGCAGTTGCATTTCAACTATTTTTTCAATACTGTTCATTAGCCCTACCACATTTACCGCATTTGGTTACTAACTCTGGCTAGTGTCCTAACATGGCCGTGCCACAAGGTTTTTGCTTGTTCTTTTGGCCATCTTGTTCTGTGGCTTTCTTCCTGCCCTGCCAGATCAGGAAATTCCTTTTAAGGCCATGCACTTGCCTGGGAAGGTCTTGGTTTTCCCAGAATAGTGCAGGACCATGTGTGTGTGTTCCCAGGAAGTGGGCTGGGACTGTCTGCTCCCAATCCACATACTGGCGCCTCAATATCTGGTGTGCATGCTTGCATGAGACCCACAGTGGTCCCTGATTGGACTACTGTGGTGTGCATGAGTGGGGCAGATCTTGCCATTGGAGGGTTGAGTCTAAACACTCACCAGACTTTGGATAAGAAAAGGAGTCCTACAGCCATGTCACAGGAATCCTGGAAGAAATCATACAAGGAGCCAAGTAGCCTGCATAGCTGAAGATGATTGAAGAGTCTGTTGACCGGTCCGAAGAGCTGGAGCTTTGAACCTAGGAGATGACAGAACATACATTCCAGATGTCTGCTTGGTGTCCTGCGAACCATAGCCTTTCGGAAATGCCCCAGAGACAATCTGTGGCATACCAGCTCAAAGTATGTGCTAATGTGCTGCAGACTTCGCCATTCCATGTTTTCGCCTGGAACTGACAGACTGTCCTACAGAGGTTGTCTCTACCAGATTTTGGCATTCCAGCATCCAAGGAACCCGAGATAAGAGGCTGACTTCTACCACAACAACTGTGTCCTCTCTTGTCGTCTTGCACAAGTGACAATCACCAGAAACTGCTTCCAGTCTTGTGCTGAGAGGAGGCCCAGACCTGAGTGAGTTGCATTCATTAACTGGAACAAGTCCCACCAGCATCTGTGGCCAACCAGGTATTCACTCAAGCCTGCAACTCCTTTGCACCAAGATCCAGAAGAAACAGCAGGAAACGCAGCCTCTAATGACCCTCAGAAGACCATCCAAATCCCAAGAGAAACCGGAGTACAGGGGGTGAATTGCAGTTGTACTTACCAGAACCCCTATCTCCCCCTTTCAAAAGTTTTCCTAACTTTTAAAACGTTTACAATAGTTTAGCGTTGCCATTGCTTGGTCGCACAAGCACTCTGTAAGCTGAGGACAGTTATATTCAGTAGAATAGACACTTGTCTGACTTCTGGAACTGTTTTCCCAACCACAATACCCTCCTCCTAACTTGTTCCCACCTTACAAAACTACTTGGAACTTTGTGAACTTTTGGGGCCCAAGGCCCCAGTCAAATTAGGGTTGGACTTCTAAAGTTAGGATTGTAATCTTGTGGACTGCCATTGCCAATCTCACTATACCTTTCCTTTCAGTATTATGGGGTGGAGGTATTGTGGTTCCATCACACTGGCTGTATATAAGTATGTTATTATTAGTTTATGTGAGATAACTACCTGCTTACTACCTGATTATAGTCATTTTTCTAGTTTTTGCTAGGCTATGAATAAATATAATGTTTGTATAAGTACTTGTATAATTGTAATCCTTGATTACTTAGCTTTTGGACTCATTGTGGACCCTTGACCAGGCACACCCCTTCCTGAGACTTGGGCTTGGACACTCTCCATGCTAGCTTGATTGGTTTGGCTACAGCTCGCAGAGTTGTCCCTGCTCACTTACTATGTTGGCTTCCTATCCACCAGGCTAGAGAATAGAAATCCAGTACTAACAGACACGCTGAGCTTTTGTTTTAAACATGGCATCATCACAATTAAGAGGAACTGGTTAACTGAAGATATTCACATTCGTGGTTGGACTATGATAAATAAACTGGCCTTTCATACAAATACTAAACATTCTGGTAAAAAAAAAGAAAAAAACTTTTACAGATACATAAAATCAATATGTTCCCCAGTGCCAGTCCCTTCTGGTGTGACAAGTGGTTCTTCCTACAATTATGAATTGCACTGAATTGTTATCAATAGTTCACCTACAGACCCTGATGGTTTAAACTACTCTAAAACGATCTGGCCATATACTAACATGTTATTGGAAAAGTGTGCAGTTTCTGAACCTAGAGCACTTTTGTATTACTTTAGGGGAGTTAAATGTTAGATCCCTCTCAAACTGTTGCCCTGAATAAGGTGTCTCTTCAAGTTAATGAAATGTGTTCTATTAACGTCTCTCTGCTACCACATCTGGTAGGGAATCCTAAGGAGACATTTGGTCAGAACATGCTGGAAAGTCTTACATTATGCTTAATGGGACATTTGTTAAAATCAGTCCATATGATTTCACCTGCTCTTAACAAACCCAACAAAAGTGTTGTAGGTGGGCAAGGGCCCCTGTGACCCAAACACAATAACACAAACTCCAAACCCACAAGACTCAAGAGGACAGAATATGCCACACCACACAAGAGGGTGATGCAAGAGAAAACTATGAGAAAGGATAAATGAAATGGAACCACACCAAGCCACCAAGCCAACAAAGACCAGCGCAGCAACAAAGCGTACACCCATAAGCCCAACAGAAATTAAACAAACTCTAAAATAAGACAAACATCTCTATATCTAACACCATACCTCACGACGGGCCAGCCACCAGATTAACTTGCAACCTCCATAAATGCTGGACACACCAGAAGGACACCAGGACAACATAGGAAAAGGCCAGAAATATGCAGAAGGGGAACAATGGAAAACAATACCCTCACCCCATAAATCAACAAAACTCAAGTGGTCCCAATACAAGACCTAGCTGATCTATTCAATGATGAAATAGACCCTACAGAACACACCTAACAGCCTGAAAATAATTGGGAAACTAGCCGATACGACCACACTAAAACAAAAGCAGCTACAAAACAGTGCACTATAAAGAATAAAATACACTGCAATTTGATCAACACAAGATCAATGTCCAAACATGCTACAGAGATCTACGAACTACTCTACAATGGTGGAATTGACATCCTATTCATCACAGAAACATGGTTTGATGACAACTACAAAGTCTCACTGCACAACTGTCTACCAGACAAACTCAAATACACACAGGTAAACAGAAAAGGAAGAAGAGAAAGAGGACTTGCAGTAGCCCACAAAGAACACCTGAAAATAAAAACAGCTGACTTGTTGAACATCCAAAATTGTGAATCCCTTGTCCTTTACCTGGCATTGAACTGACAAACAAACCTTACTTTCATACTCATCTATAGACCACCAACCTGCAATGCCATCTTAGTAGACACCTTCATAGAAGCCATCACAAACCTGGCCATCAAACACAATCTCCTTATAATCCTATGGGACTTCAACATATGGTTTGAAGAAGAGAATGGAAACTCACAGTAATCTCTAATTAAGCAGCTTGAGATAATGAGACTACGTCAGATGGTAAAAGGTGTCACAGACAAGGCAGGAAAGACTCTCAACGCAATCTTTGCCTACAAAAAACTGATCTCAACTGTGCCACCAATACAAATATTATGGAGCGACCACCTCATTATTCCGTTCATGATCCAACTATCACCGAATGCAACCAAAGTGCCCCAAAAATTCCCACCGATCTGGAATAGAAACTGGAAAACGGTCGAAAGCAGTAACTTAAAAGAACAACTGGAATCCTCAAACGCATTGAGAGAAACCTGGGACAACACTGACTTAGACAAAAAAGCAGATGTAATCCAGAAATGGATTGCCGAAACAATTGACAGCATCTCCTCGGAAAAACCTTTCATCTCATAGTAAAAGAAAGCAGTAGCAAGATGGTTCATGCCCTACCTAAATACAATGAAAAAAGCAAACTGGAAAATAGAAAAAAATGGAGGAAAAACTACGCCAAAGCAAAAAGATTAATCTTTCATAAACAAATCTCAGCACACAAAAAGTAAACTCTCAAAGCCAAAAAATAAATACTGTGGGCCTGATCACGACTTTGGCGGTAACCCTTAAATCCGGCGGTAGCGCTATTACCGCCAGATTTAAGGGTCCGCTAAATCAGGACTTCGGCGGATTTCCCCCCACCTCTGAGCTGGGGGGAAATCCGCCGAAAATTCGCACTATTACCGCCGGCGGGAAATCCGCCGCGGTAAGAGCGCAAATTTTCCCCATTGAGCCCAATGGGGAATGGTGCATTCCCGAATGGGCTCAATAGGGAATGGGGAATTACATTACCGCCGAACTCGTGATCTGGCGCTATTAGCGCCAGGGAGTTCGGCGGTAGGGCTAATACCACCGGCGGTAATACCGCCAGCGTTACCGCCAAAGTCGTGATCAGGCCCTATGACTGAATCACAATAGCTACCAACACTCAGAAAGAACTATTCATCATCATAAACGAGATGAGAAATCCCCCTGCATGCAACAACACACTGGTATCCTCACAAAAATGATGCAATGATCTTGCAGTCCACTTTAGGAACAAAATCACTTACATACACCAGGTCATACAAAGTAGACCAACCGATCAGACAGTGCACCACCCACACCTACCCCAGGACCACAAAAGAAGCTGGAAAGCTTTGCCCAAATATCAAGATACAATTTCCTCAATCTGGTGAAAAAAATCAACAAGTCAGGCTCCCCAATAAATCCCTGCCCACCTGACATCTATAAATCAATCTTTACACAGGGCACACCATCGGAATGCTTACTAAACCTATTCAACTCATCACACTCATCAGGGAAAGTATCACAAGCATTCAAATCTGCATACCTCAAACCACTCCTCAAGGACCCGATGGGCGATGTGGAAGACCTCTCAAACTACAAACCAATCTCAAACATTCCCTATCCTGTTGCTCTACTTCTTTACGAATATACCGTATGTGGCAAAGAAGGTGTTTTTTAAAATGTTGAATGTTAAGATTAGGGAATTGCTGTGGGACACGGGGAGGAGGCGGATGTCCCTGCAAACTCTCCGAAGATTGAGGGAGGGTGGGGGACTGAGCATTCAGGACTACGAAAAGTACTTCTTGGCGGCACAATTACAATCGGTGCTGGTGTGGGATCAACAGGAGGCGGAACTTCTGCGGACACTGGTGGGGCCCCTGCAGCGGGGTTGTAGACCGGTGGAGCTCTTGTGGCACCGACTGGGCAACGTAGGGACGTCAGTGGTCTTTGAAGTGGTGAGGGAGACATGGAGAAAATATGTGGGCGGCAAGGGGGTTAAGGGCCGTTATGAGAGTAGTCACCCATGGGGGGCTGACCAGAAACTCTGCCAGGCAATTGGGAGGGTGGGGATACGGAGATTACAGGAAAAAGGATGTGAAAAGTTGGGGTATTTTTTCGTGGGTGGGCAGCTCCTTACCTGCAGGGAGTGGTGTGACAAGTTTGACCTGCCACAGGGAGTTTTTCTGGCATATGGGGCGGTGGTTCGGAGGATGGCGGAGCTATGGGAGGGAATTCCTGAGGAGCCGGAATCATGCCCGGTGCTTCGAGTACTACTTGATCGGGCGGGGGGGAAGGAGCGTATCTTGCGGGTATACAAGGCTCTTGGAGAGAGGACGGTAGAGAGGGAGCTGAAAGTCAAGGAGAAATGGTAAGTGGATATGGGGCGCTTGATATCGAGTGAGGATTGGGAGCGGGTCTGGGACTTGGTCCGGAATTCCTTGAGGAATGCCCGCTTCCAGCTGGTTCAACTTAACATTCTGCATAGGGTATATGTTACCCCATTGGCGGTTAAGGCGATGAGCGGGGAACACTCGGGCGAATGTCCCAGATGTGGGTCGGAGGAGGCGGGGTTCTGGCATATGGTGTGGGAGTGCGGGGCAATAATAGAGTATTGGGACGCGGGGCTTAAGGGAGTGAATGAGCTACTGGGAATCAACCTGGAGCGACGTCCAGAGATCTGTCTGAGGGGGAACCTACCGGGGGGGAAGCGTAACAAGCTGCGGAACAGAATGGGTCAGTTTCTACTCATATTGGCAAAGCGCCGACTGGCGATAGCGTGGAAATCGCCCCTGGGTCCGACAATCCAGTTATGGAGGAAGGATGTATGAAGGTGGGGTTAAGCGGAGTTAACAGTGTTGCAGAATATGGAGGTGGAGGAGGATAAGGGGGAGATAACGGTCCATTTGTCCCAATTGCTGAATGACCTTGCAAAGGAAAATGACCTGCACCCACCGTGAAGTAACAAATGCGGGAGAGAAGCCATTAATGAGTCACGAGGGAAGGGGGAGCTCGGAGATAGGGGTGGAAAGTGGATTGGCCCTAATCTCACCGAATTGTGGACACTTCAGCTGGACTGCTGTGACCAATGGAGGAAGGAGGAATTAGATGGGACTTGGGGAGGGGGGCAGGGAGGAGGTGGGTGGGGAGTGGGAAGTGGTTGTATTGTTGGTAAAAATTTTGCTACTATTTGGGAGGGACTGATCCTTGGGGTTGGGGAGCATGAAGGGACAGTTGTGAAATTGTTATAATAAAATGCCAATAAAGAGGGTTTAAAAAAAACATCCCCTATCCAGCAAAACTATTAGAGACTTATGTCTATGAACAAACACTGGAACAAGTAGAAAATCACCATCTATTGGAAAAGGCACATGTCAAATGTCGGCTTCAGACCCATGAGAGGGACGGAGGCAGCAAATGTCTCTATATGGGACAACCTAAAGACCAACACACCTCCAAAACAAACTCAGCACTGATACTACTCAACCTCTCCACAGCAATCGACATATTCAGACACAACATCCTCATCAATAGACTAAAAGAAAGAGGGATTACTGATACAGCCCTGCTCTGGATTAAATCCTTCTTGTCTGAAAGAACAGAAACAGTTTGGATAAAACCATTCAAATCCACACTGCGGGACACCACCTGTGGAGTACCACAAAGATCCACATTATCCCCACTCCTCTACAACATCTACATGACACCTATAATCAACCTCATCAAAAGACACAGTTTCACATGCTATAATTATGCAGAAATCACCAAAATCATCTATAAAATTGTCAATGAACTAGAAGAGAACAACGCTAATAGATTGTCTCAAGGAACTCTACCAATGGATGAACACTCACCACCTCAAAAACAATCCGGCCAAGATGGAGATCGTGATTACATACAACAACCTAAGAAGCAACGGTACATCACATGGCTCACTGAACTGGTAACCACACCCACAACCACACCATCCAGAGTTATCAAAAACCTTAGATTCCTAATGGACAATGAGCTAACTTTAGAACCGCAAGTAACCACGATAATCATGAAAAGCATCTTCCATCTATACAGTGTCAAAAAGATTCTGCCATTCCTCTTCTTCATGCACAAAACACTGCCCATCATCTCCCTCATCATGTCCAGGTAAACCGCGCCAAAAGCCTATACCTCAGTATTCCGGACTATTTACTGAAGCAAGTACAACATTTACAAAATGCAGATGCCAGTCTACTCCTGAAACTCTCACTAAGGGATCACAGCCAGCGCTAAAGATGCTACATTGGCTTCATGTGAAAAAAACAATCACCTTCAAAACAAATGTGCATTACACACAGAGCTATCCACAGGCAAAGAGCAGAATTAATACATAAGAAAATCACCATCTACCAGCCGACTACAACACTCAGATTCAGGGATGACATCGGCCTAGAACCTAAAACGTCCATGAAATACACTATGAAAAAGCTTGATGGATCAGCATACTCTTGCCTAGCCGCTAAACTCTGGACTCCCTCCCCAGAGAAATACGAACCATGAAGGGCCATATAAAATTTTAAAAACCTCTAAAACTTCAACTAAGAATGGGACAAAAATGAATGAACAACACCCATACCCCACGAAATGGACACACAACTGGAAAAATATGGGAGCAGGCCAAACCAGCCAGAGCAAAGCACATGAAAGTAGAGAGGTACCTAAATGGGAGGGAGACCTGGATGTACCCGTTTCCCATAGAGGGTCAAGCCGAAAACAGGGGAGAGAGATAGGACCAACTTAATTGGACCACAGATAGAGGACATTAGATTAAAAGCAAGAGAGAGGCATTGCATACTTAGAAAATGATGGAATACTAAACACAGAGAGTCAGTTGCCCCAAGGGGGGAGGGCATGGGGATGGTGATTGATGCACACCGGGATGCGCCAGGGGTAAAGGGATGCAAATGGCTATTGGTCAGAACACCTGGGGTGGAGAGGGTGTCGCAGACCACAATGTACAACAGGGGAAGGGACATACGCAGCAGACAGCCAAAGCGGAGGGGATAGGATAGGGTACCACCACAATCCAATCCTACTAAAAAATGTATCCTCTCCATACAAATCTCCATCGTTGAACAAAACACAGCCATACCTCTACAGCAAAACATACGCACACACTTCACTACACCACCACAACAACGAAACAACACATGACGGCTATCAATCTAAAATCACACCTACGCTCAGCGAACTGTGTAAACCGAACAGAAGCTGCCAAAAGCACATCAAAGCTCTCTTCCTCTTTTCACCTGCTAAGTCATACTAACTGACACCCCCTTAACTGCTGTGCTTTACAGATCCAACAGAGCACCAAGAGACCATGCAGGTGGTGACAGAGCATGGTAAAAAAAACCTTTAACATAACAAGCTTTAAGTTGTTGACCCTATATTTATCCCTGTTTTTCATTTTCCTATATTAGTGTCTTTTGAAGTGTTGGCTAGATCAGAAAGTAATCACTGTACTTTAATTTGTAAATAGAAATGTGCTTTAAATATTATGGAACAAGAGGCTCATTATGAGTTCCCTGGTATCCCGCTGGTAATTACGAAGACCAACTGTACAGTTTCCACCGCCCAACCTCCTGGTATTTCTGGGATATTACAGGCGGCAGAGATACTGGTAACTCCCCATTCCATGGAGTCCAGTAGGACTCCATGGTCTGGGGTTGGCCAAATCACTGGAATCGTTAGTAACAGTACCAGTGATCCAGGCACTTATGTGCTGGTAGGGGCCTGATCTACAAGGCAGGCCAGGCCTGCCAGTAGATCAGAGCCCCTACCGAGAGGGTTGGAGGTGGCTGGTCCGGAAAGGTGCCGGTAACAATGTATACTTATTTCCAGATTTGACCAACTCGTAATGAGGCTGAATATTGTTTCAACTGATTTCGATACTAAAAGTGTGCTTTATCATGCTAAATGGGAAGACAGGGTTTTGATGGAGAAGAGGTTTAGCTTCTTGATACTTATTTGATTTGAGTAGTAGATTTGCATAGGTGAATATTAGTAAGACTGGGCATACTCCGCTTGAATGTACTCTTATACTGGTCTAATGAAGGCACGTGATATAGCTTCCTGTTTAATTAATATTTCATGGCTATGATTTGCGGATTGCCCTGATCTGTGCAAAGAGCTTCTCACCAAAATAGGGATACCTTACGTTCTGACTCTCTTTTATATGTTATTTGGGGAGATGGGCTGGCAGAGAGACACTTGTTGCAGTAATCCCAAATTGTAGTTCTTATCAGAGTTCCATGTGCAAGAGATGGCTTCTGCAGCCTCAGACACCTTCTCCTCTCCATCCCTCCCTCAACACCAGCACATCGCTTGGTCTTCATTTTCCAGAGCCAACCCAGCTGTTGCTGATAGCAGTGTGACATGGATAAAAACAGATGTCTGGGAGGTGGGGGCGGGAGCTGTGTTTTCACTAGCTAAAAATAGAATGAGATCAGCATTTTCAGCAGCATCCACAGCATCAGTGCTTAATTTGTGCCTGTGTTTGTCTATTTTTGGTGCCAGCACTCTTTTTTTTGAGCCTGCAGCTATTGCTACAGAGTCCTTCCTTGGTCACGCTCGGACCGGGTGCCCCTCAATGTTGGTATTTTTTGGGTGGATTTTGGAATGGAGATCTGACTGCTCCCAGTGCTCCACTGTGTAGCAGATAGTCAGATCATCATCACACAAATAAAATGCCAACAACGAGGCAGCCCTGTGGCCCCACACTGCACCAAGGGCTCCACAGCTGCTGACCTGCGATTAAGTACTCCACGCTGATTAATAGCAGGCTAGCTGCAGAGGCCATGGTGTGCTGTGCGGCCAACGGGCCACCTTGTTGTTTGCCGGTCCAGTAACAACAGTACCGACAATCTTACCGGTACTGTTGTTACCGGACCAGCAACCTTATAACCAAGAACAAGTCAATGGGCTGTTTTTGTGCTGGTAGGGACTTTCCCAGACCCCCCTCTGTGTTGCAAACTTATAATGAGGCCCATTGTGTTTGCACAACCCCAGTGGAATTTAAATGGCAATTTCCAGTGCAGGAGGGTAGAGCAGAAACACAGAGGAAAGGCTTAGTTGAGAACTTAAGCATTAAAGCACACACTCATCTGAATGTGTCCTCACAGTGATTTAGGGAACCTGCCTATCCAATATGGAGTCGAGGGAGTTTGGCGGCAGTGGCTCTTCTTATGGTTCCCTAAGGCCCAAGCCAACAGAAATGCATTTGCGTAGCACTGTCTGACTGACTCTCATTCTGTTTTCTGCAGCTGCCTGAACTTTACCCAAGGTGTCATTACAGAATGTGGCAGGGCCTCAAGTGCTTGGACACAACCAAATGGTAGCATGCTAGCGCTATATAAAACACCAAAGCAAACTCTCAACATTCGAGTGTGTTTGCTAATGTTAAGTGTGTGTGCTGGTGGCAGTGAGAAGAAAAGTAATCACTGAATCCAGGTGGGAAGAGGTAAAGAGAAATGAAAGTGTGTGTGTATCTTGCTATTTAATTGAGCCACACTCCCGTTGTTTTGCAAATGTTATAGCAACATTTACCACTGCATGGTCCAGACGTGCAACATGTTTTGTCTAGAAGTGTGTTCCAGTGCACCCTTTTGCCTCTGGGGGTGCCAGAACCACTTTGCAGTTGGGATTCATAGCCGAGATTATTCAATTGCAAAAACCTAAGACAACTTGGAATTGCTACTAATTGGAACTATGTGAATATGAGATTGTCCTGATTTGAAAAAGGCTTGTGAGGATCTGATACACGTGCCATCAACAAGGGCTCTCCTTCGGGAGATTGGCGATTAAAACAAACAATCATTTGTGAATCCTAAAACATCAAAATCAAAATCAAACTCTACGTGTGTGGCGCTGTTTATATGTGAAGGTAACAAATCCATGTTCAAACCTTGGAGGTGGAGTAGTGATTCCTCCTAAAAACCCCCACACACACGACATCCTCAGATCACTTACCCAAGAGGTTGTGAGGCCGAAGATGTTGACCTCCAAAAAACGACTCCTCATCACCGATACATGTTGTTGTTGTTTTCCTACAAAAATGTGAGTGTGATGACTCACTAATTATAACAATGTCACATATTTGAAAAAAGGTATAGTTCTTACTTCAAACCAAACCATTCCACATTATATTTAATGATTTAGCATTATAATGTAATTTCTTTTAAAGCTAAAAAAATGTTTACCTATGTTCTTATCTTTAATTGTTTGAAAGAGTGTACACATTTCTATGTTAACCTTATTTAGAAAGAATTGTACTGTCAGTACTTTACTCACAGAAGTACATTTTTCAAACATACCAATGCCTTGCATTTTAGAGGATAGTCTAAATAAGATGAATGCAAATATTGGAACCATTCAACACAACTTTTTCTGTATTTGTTCCACAGATTGTGCAGGCTTGTGGCCTATGCAGCGTTCATATGGTGTTTCATGGAAGACTGGGATGCCATGTTCAATGAGCAATACCTGCCTGTAAATTCCTTAATGATTCTGGACACTACACAGGATTTATACAGAGATTACCTCAACTACAGCAGTATAATGTGTAGTTGGTATGTTCCATCAACCATTTCTAAAAATAAAACTAGCATTTTACAAAAGAAATATAACTTTCAATAAAGAATATATTGTTAAAATCATTTTGCATTGGATTTTTTAAAATGATTTCAATTTGATATGTGTTTCATTGAAAGTTTTCAGTTTTCCTTTCAAGTTTTCAACAACATACATCAAGGAACATACACTGCAGTGAACGCAACAAATAATATTGCTTGCATTTAAAGGGTGAATGAAAATCATATTCTTTTCATTTATTCAATTGTTACTTTGTGCCTTCATATACACTATATCAGAATAAATTCTATTTCTCAATAAACCACTCTTTCAATAAGATTGAACAATGATAACCCTTTTACTATCATAGTCAATCAAATCAATGTGGTAATGTGACAAGTGCATAAAAGTAATGTCTAAGTAACCAACACCTTCAAGTATAATTTTCAAAAATGTATGCCATACCATCTACATCAAGCAAGTTTACTGTTACTGAAATCAATAATCTTTAAATATCATTCTGACTATATCATAATGTACTAAAGAGTTATCCCTTATCAATGTGCTCATGTATTCAAAGCCTTTAAGGTTTTTTTTGTGTTTTTTTTGGGGGGATAGCAGGTTCTACATAGTGTAAGTAAATGTACAACTCACGTGTTCTAGCGTCTAGTGACAATTGTCCACTGAGGATCTGTTGTCTTTGTACTGTTCTTAGAAGTCCACGTCCCCGCTTTGAAAATATCTCTGTGCCCTTTGGCTAGGTTTTGGACTTATTGCACCCTAACTCATCCACATCCATCTCCCTTCCAGTATCAATGGCAGTTATCACCTGTGACTATGTGCTTTCAAGGGGGCTGGGTGGGTGAGAGCGCACAAGGTGCCAAATACCCTGTACAAGTCTATGGAGTCTTACTTCTAGGGACCATTGTCCACATGGCCACTGCAGACCGGTGTGTCTCCATACTACCCTTTGAAGAACCCATTCCTGTAACCAACATATCTCAGTGTCCTTTGACTAGGTTATGGGCCTTTCACGCTTGCCTCATCCGTCCCCCTTCCACTATCAAAGGCAGTTGTCACCTGTGACCATGCACTCGCAAGGGGGCTGGGTAGATGGAAGGCATAAGGTCCCAAATAACATATATGCTACAAAGAGATCTTTCTTATGTAGGCCATTGGCCACATGGCCACTGCAGACCCAGTGTTTCCATACTACACTTTGAAGACCCTGTCCCTGCACTCAACATATATCTGTGTCCTTTGACAAGGTTCCAGGCCTATTGCACTCACATCATCCACATCCATACCCCACCCAGTATCAATGGCAGTTCTCACATGTGACCTTGCACTCTCAAGGGGGCTGGGAGGATGAGAATGCACAAGGTGCTGAAAACCATGTACAAGTCAAAGGATTCTTCTCTCTAGGGACCACTGCCCACATGGCCACTGCAGACCTAGTGTCTCCATTCAGCCCTTTGAAGACACAGTTCCTGCGATCAACCTATGTATGTGACCATTCACGAGAACCCTGTGCACTTCATCCTTATACACCTTTGCCCTTATCAAAGGTAGTAATCACATGGAGCATGCATTCACGATAATTGGCTGTTGGTGCCCACATTCCTCTTTGAAATATGATGTCATTAAACCCTCACCGCCATCAATCTTTAAACATACCAAAATATGGCTATCTAATGATAGTATGTCATGCCCCCCCACAGCAAATAATTTAGGGGCAGTCCATTCACACAACAAATTCACATAGGCACCCACTTTTCTAAGAACTTACAAACTCCTTCAAACTTAGCAAGCAAAACATCTCTGCTGTCTACTACAGATATCATCACTGCACCACTTCTTATCCTTGTTGCTGAATCGGTATTAGTACTCTTGGTTATTGCAGTGTCCTCGCGTTCAACTTGGTACTTTTATAGTCCTTTTTTTACTAAATTTCCATCCCATTTTTATGTTCATTTACCTCAATGACTTCACCATTATCAACCTTTCAAAGTATTATTATCTCTCGAATTAACACATCACATGACAGTGTATTATTTAAAAATGTTATCTTTTGATCATCCCTCATTTCTTTCATTGGCTCCAAGGTTGCTCAATGTCTCACTAATATGTTTCTTGATGTGACAGACCATTGACTTAAAAGTACTTTGTTCGCCTGTTTGCTCAGACTATGTTACAGGGTTGTTACCAAACTGTACAGCCCTTTCTTTTTGCAAGATTTTTTGTTGGTTGAAGTAATCACTGTCATACATTATTGATTATATTTTCTAATATTATTTTCTAGATCTTGCAGTCTATCAAACAATGCCTTCATGTATCTTTTGGGGCGCCCTTATACCAGCAATGTCAAAACTCCAGGTACAGTTATGCAGATTTTCCCAAAGAATCTGTTGTTTATAACAACATTGTTGTTCAATTGAGGATTTCCAGTATCCAAGATTGACAGCAGAGCCAAGGATGTCTCGGAGAACATGAGGGGCAATCGATTCTGCGTCTGCAGCATGCACTTCTTGGAAGATGTGTATGAACCATCAAGTTTACAAAAAAGCATTGCCAATGCTGTCCAACTGTATTTCAGCACACACTGAGTCAGGTTAGTAGTGAATGCTGAAAGATTAATCTATGTATATATACACAACTGCGTATATATGTATATGTATATTCAGTAAAAAAACTTTGTTAAAGGGACATTATGGTTAAGTTGCGCTACTAAAACACTATGAAATTCAATGAAAAAACTTTGTTAAAGGGACGTTATCCTTTGATATTGTGGGTGTTAGTCTTAGCAGAGCACGGTGGTGGCGTGAGTTATGGTTGCTTAGCTTACCATAACTGGCGAATTTCAGGGGTTTTTCAGTTTTACTTGGAACCATAACGTCCCTTTAACAAAGTTTTTTCATTGAATTTCATAGGTTTTTAGTAGCGCAACTTAACCATAACGTCCCTTTAACAATGTTTTTTTACTGAATTTCATAGGTTTTTAGTGGCACAATTTAACAATAATAACTCTGACTTTATGTACAAGTAGCATAGAACATACTGAACCCCCTTCTACTGAATGTGATGTCCGCAAACTCTTTTAATGTCCGCAGAGAGATGCGGACAACAGCACCACTACCCAAAAAGCCTAGGGGGTATGTTTAATTGTTAAATCATAACATATGAACATTTTACAAATTCACAAACCAGCACACATACACATTATATGTAGTAATAAATAAGAATTGTAACCCATATATATAACACACTAACCATTCATTTAAATACAATATGTTCTAAAATGGAATGTCCCAAATGAAGAAGGATAGTCTTCGAACATGATTACCACACAGAAACTCCACAACTAAGAGCAACAGCAGATCTACAGACCACTCAGAAATGGCTAGTACTCTGGAGTGGATAGAGGAGCATTTCCCACGTGAGGAAATGTCAGAAGATAGTGAACCTAATGGTAGACACTTTACTATATAAACCAATTAATAAATATTATTTTACATACATTTAACATATATTTTTTTGTACAGACCATACAAAAATTGAAAATACTAAATAAAAAGCAGTATTGCAAAAGACTCTTCAGCACATAGAAGAAAAAATTGACCTACTCTTGGCAAAATTTAATAATTTAAAAAACTTTGTGGAGGATCACTTGAAACAAACAACTACATACCATTGTCCCACATGTACCTGTCCCCCTCACCATATCCCACTCAATTATCCCCAAACCCTCTCCATGAACCAAAACGTTTTCATGAGACTTCCATCCCTTCTTCACCTCATATAAATACTATTGAAACCCCCAATTCTCCTGTTTTTGTTTCAGTTTCTGCCTCACCTCTCTGTCATAAATTTAACATCCATGTAAAATGAAGTAAAATTATTATTTTGTGTCCTAATTCATTTCTTGTCTTTTTTTAAAAAGCAGTTCAGGTGTCCGCAGACAGCACGGGTGTCCGGAATGTCTGTAAAGAAACGAACCATCCTAAGGACACTACATCTGTCCGTAATGTTTACATGCAAGTTGAAACTGTTCTAAGAACACAGGCGGTGTCCTGAAATGTTCGTAAAGAAACAGAATGGGGGTGTCCTGAGGACGCTATGCCTGTCCGTATTGTTCGCAGGCAAGTTGAAACTTTTCTAAGAACACAGGCTGTGTTCTGAAATGTTTGTAAATAAACAAAAGGGGGTGTCCTGAGGACACTATACCTGCCCTTACTGTTCATAGACAGGTTGAAACTGTTCTAAGAACACATCAAGTGTCCTGGGATGTTCGTAAATAAACAAAATGGGGGAGTCCTGAGGACGCTATGCCTGTCCGTATTGTTCGCAGGCAAGTTGAAACTGTTCTAAGAACAAACGCCTGTCCGTAACTGTTTGTTTCACTTGTGACACACTTTTAATCACTTCAGGACCGGAACAGTGTCCGTAGAACACCAACGCGCCTACGCAAATCAGTTTCTGTGCATTTGGTGTCCTGCAGACACCCGCTCCCTTCGCAAACATTTTATCGAACCTATCAGGTGACCGCACCCACGATGAGCGTATGTTCTGATTGCGAACACTGTTCGTGTCCCTGAACAACTTTAAACTACATTTTCGAGTAATGTACAATATTTTTCAATAAAAAATCACCATAGAACAAGTCCCACATAGTAATCCTGAGTTTCTACATACTTTTTGTGACTTTTTTAACCCTTTTTTCTGTTCGATTTGTCCACGGACAGCGCGCATGTCTGTGAACCACGCACAAGCACCCCTATAAAAGACCACGCCCTAAAGCTCATTCTCATTGTTTTTCTGGCTATCCTACAGAACACAGCGAATGTTGATGCAAATTTTCAGATTTTCATCTCCAAGCTGATGGCTTCCATGGCTCCACTCATGCCACCTGGTGCTGCATCTGCCTCAGCACCACCCTCCACCCCTCCACCACCACCACCTCCCCAAGGGCTTGAAGAGGGGAACAGGAGTGAGGATGCACAGGAGGATGAAGTGGATGACGAGAATGAGGTAGTGGAAGTCCCTACTACCAGCACTCGGCATGAGTCTTGGGTGTGGCGGTTATTTACCATTCGTGTTAATAGTCCTAAGGCGCGTGCGAACCAAGTTACCTGCAACGAGTGCAAAATGGTACTCAGTCGCGGAAGGCCTGGTTCATACAGCTTTGGGACAACTACCATGAAGCGACACCTAAAGTCATTTCACACTGGGGGCATTCGCAAGGTTGTACCTTGCGAGGAGCGTAGCAGGTTGACTTCCTCTACTTCATCCTCCGTTTCCGATCCTGTCACCACAAGGAACACTCCTGTGGGACAGCGTATTCCTCAAGCTGCCTCACAGGTCATACGCAATACTGATGACCCTTAACTTTCAAGGGTCACAGTTGTGTGTATGTACTGCGACGCAGTACTGTGCAGGGGGGAGAGACTTCGTAGTGTTTTTGAGGCTATCGTCTCAGAGCACGAGAAGATCTGCTCACTACCCAAGTAAAACCCACTCTACATCTTCCTCTCTCAGCTCGCCCTCTCTTATCCACATGGCTGGTGTCCCCCCCTTAACTACCTTTCCCCTCTTCTCCTAGTGTGTCGTGTATAAAAAACCAAAAAAATATAAAACAATAACATTTTTAAAAAAAGGCTCTTTTCAGAGCCGCATTTCACAGTTAAAAAATAGAAGTGAAAATAAATGAAGCAGGCCCCTGTGTATGTTTTAGAAGTCTGCGGACAGTCCGCGGACATCTAAAATGTTGGGGTGCTGCCCTATCATAACCATTGCAGTTTTATCTGGGAGGAAGTGGTGGCTCTGAAAAGAGCCTTTTGGTGGTGTTTGTTTGTGTTTGAAAAATTTGAAATGCTCAACACCTACTACAAAATGGATGCTGTAATTCCAAAAAAGGTTGCAATAGATTTTGTACATTTCTCAGAAAAATCTGATTGCCAGCATAAATAAGATGGACTCCATCTCTACGAAAAATGTATGTACTACGAAACATAATATTTTCATTGTGAAAAGAGGACATGCCAAAATCTCTTAGAAAGGCACAAACAGCCTTATTGACATTGCGCCTTGCTTTCTCCATTTGTGGACCAAATGAAGATGAACGAAGCCACATTTGTCTCTGCGCAATCCGTGAAAAAATTACCTGAGAATTTGGAAACATGTCCATGACCTTCCCAAGTCCTTCTTTCATTGCAAATTGCAAAAAAATTCCAGACACATGTCCTAAACTGTTCCCCCCACAATGAATTACAATTATGTCTGGATGTTGCTCTGTCTCCAAAGTAGCACAGAGAGGTAGCAAGTCCAACCACTTAATTCCACGTACTCCATGCCAGAGCACTTCCACATGTGGTAATCCAAGATCTACAGCTACTCCACAGCTTTCTGCATGCAACTTCAACCAATGTATCCACGAGTCTCCCAAAATCCAAACAATCTGTTTTCTGAAACACACAGCCATAGCTATCTGTTCTTCTCTCAGCAAAAAGAGTATCTGAGAAACTCTCTCCTGGCAAAACACACCCACTGAACCTTCCTGACCAATCCCTTTCTCTGCTCATTCTCATTTGCATGGCTCCCCAACCCAAAATCCCCAGATGTAACACCCGATGTCCGCGGACTACCGCCATGTCCGCGGACATATTGTAACATGGACAGTCCTTCTACCATTTCCATTTCACCTTCTGTGCCATTCCCTCATTCGATATAGCTAAGAAGTCACATGAACATCCACCAATCACATCCAAGACTTCGACATCTAACTGCATCATCATAGATCAGCACTTCAAATGTACTGTTAATCTCTCTGAGCACAAGTGTCATATCATTGGAAAGCACCTTCTACCAGAAATACTGTACAGGTCTCCAAGATTTCTACTTGCAGCTGCATGCATATCCATATGCATGAACACACACTACAGGTATGCATATTTTCTGTATAGTACATGTACAATTCTTATAGATTCATATAAACAGATTAAGTGACTTTTAGCTTGTATAATCTATAAAATGAATTTACTGTCATTTTTCCATCTCCTAAAATCAACTGTCACTTCCAAACCTATCTTCTATTTAATTTCTTTTTACACACACATTTTCAAAGCATGTTGAACTAACATATTTAAAGTACAATATGAAGAGTTAACATACTCAAACAAAATTGCATGCACACAGTATGTTCAAATATCAAACAACAATACTTGTACAAAAACATAAACATTTATTTACTTATATTTATATACTGCGCAAGCAGCCCATGGCATTGAGGCCCTGTTACTTACAAGAGCTTAGTTATAGAAATAGTGGTATTCAGTGGTACATTATGAACTCCACAAGGCATACAAATGATATTTTGGTTGGTACAGTTAGTCATTACAATACAGTTTATGCATTATGAACATATGATATGTATTCAACTGGTGCGACGCATCTTATGTGAATAAAATAGTTTTCATGATTTTGAGGAAGGCGCTAAGGGTCAATGTCAATTAAAAAAATCAATGTCTAAATTAAAAACATTGCTATATACAAACAAAATTACTAATTTGTTTCCTTTACAATTGCAGTGAAGACCATTCTCCTGAAAAGAAGCAGCCGAACAACTAAGAAGAAACCTGCTCATTTGAGAAAAAAAGTAAGTTGAATACCACCATATTATTTGTACTATTATTCAAACACACTGTAAGGTTAATTCATGCTATTTCTGTGCCTAAAAATAGAGATTGTGCACCATTCTGTCTACAAATCCCCATTTCTTCAACAGAGATTTACAGGCAGAATGGCACACCATTTCATATTTTTCGACACACAAATGACCCAACTCAGCCCCTAGAATTTTGATATTATAGAACAAACAACTGTTTTAATTGTATACCATTAGATTTACTATTTCTACTTCTACACACCACTAGCTTACTTTCTACTGTCATCTGAACCCCAGTTTAGTAGCACATACATTTAAGAATACCCATCCCAACTAGTTGTATTTGCCCAATGCACAATCACACACCATTACATACATCTTTATCATCTTACTCAGACACTCATGCACACATCACACATATATTAAAAACACCCATACCCATACCTTCTTTATTTTTTTCAACAGACCCTAAAGAATGCCTACCAAAAATCAAGTCCGTAGAAAGCAACGGAGAAGCAGAGCATATGAAAATAGAAGTGTCCAAAACAAGCATCCATCTCTAGCAGAATTTGTAAAAAAAATTAAAACAAAACAGCTAATACAGTTATTTAGCGAAACAAAACAAGCTTCAAATACAGAAACTTTGCCTCCTCTATCAAAATGTAAAATGAACCACAAAACAATTAACAGAAAATCAGCTACTACAACAGATAAAACTGGTCCTATAAAATCTTGATATAGTGCAAAGTAAGCATACCAAAAAAAGTATTTTAGCAAAAATGTTCCGTCACAGAGTCCTTCAAAATCTTATAAAAACAGGAGAGAAATCAGGCTCAACCCTTAAAACCTATCGTAGGAAATTAATTTTAGAAGCGTTGATAGACAGTGCAATCATTCTCAAAAGAAAATTATTTATTTTAGTGTTAAACAAAATGAAACCACTAACAAAACTAATGACTAAATTACAAAAAAGACTTCTCAATAAACGAAGTGTCTTAAGTATCTGTGGAGGTGAATGGAGTCACACTATGGCAAAACAAAAGAGGTGATGGCTGGAAGGTTTACAATGAATCTTAACCTTTGGCATCACTCTGGGCAACCCTCCAGACCATCGTTATTCACCTGCCAAGACATTACAAAAGAGGAAAGACCCTATGCAAATCAGGCTTGGTCCCACCCCCAAAAGGGTAGTCCAGCCCGAACTGCTAGGTCACATCCCTTCTGCACAAGACCACAAACATCCCCAGACATGTTTCAGCCTTGTTGGGCGTCATCAGTGAGGAGTAGCTTGGATCTCTAGGCCCAGCAGGCACGAGACCCACGTCTGGGCATACCCGTCCCACTCGAGGTGACAATAGCAAAACAAAAGAGGTGATGGCTGGAAGGTTTAGAATGAATCTTAACCTCTGGCATCGCTCTGGGCAACCCTCCAGACCATCGTTATTCGCCTGCCAAGCCATTACAAAAGATTAAAGACCATAGGCAAATCAGGCTTGGTCCCACCCCCAAACGGGTAGTCCAGCCCGAACTGCTAGGTCGCATCCCTTCTGCACCAGACCACAAGCATCCCCAGACATGTTTCAACCTTGTTGGGCGTCATCCGTAAGGAGTAGCTTGGATCTCTAGGCCCAGCAGGCACGGGACCCATGTCTGGGCATACCCGTCCCACTCGGGGTGACAATAGCAAAACAAAAGAGGTGATGGCTGGAAGGTTTAGAATTAATCTTAACCTCTGGCATCGCTCTGGGCAACCCTCCAGACCATCGTTATTCGCCAGCCAAGCCATTACAAAAGAGGAAAGACCATATGCAAATCAGGCTTGGTCCCACCCCCAAAGGGGTAGTCCAGCCCGAACTGCTAGGTCACATCCCTTCTGCACGAGACCACAAGCATCCCCAGACATATTTCAGCCTTGTTGGGCGTCATCAGTGAGGAGTAGCTTGGATCTCTAGGTCCAGCAGGCACGGGACCCACGTCTGGGCATATCCGTCCCACTTGGGGTGACAATAGCAAAATAAAAGAGGTTATGGCTGGAAGGTTTAGAATGAATCTTAACCTCTGGCATTGCTCTGGGCAACCCTCCAGACCATCGTTATTCGCCTGCCAAGCCATTACAAAAGAGGAAAGACCATATGCAAAGCAGGCTTGGTCCCACCCCCAAAGGGCTAGTCCAGCCCGAACTGCTAGGTCACATCCCTTCTGCACGAGACCACAAGTATCCCCAGACATGTTTCAGCCATGTTGGGCGTCATCAGTGAGGAGTAAATTGGATCTCTAGGCCCAGCAGGCACGGGACCCACGTCTGGGCATACCCGTCCCACTCGGGGTGACAATAGTAAAACAAAAGAGGTGATGGCTGGAAGGTTTAGAATGAATCTTAACCTCTGGCATCGCTCTGGGCAACCCTCCAGACCATCGTTATTCGCCTGCCAAGCCATTACAAAAGAAGAAAGACCATATGCAAATCAGGCTTGGTCCCACCCCCAAAGGGAACCAGGCTGCACCTCACTGAGGAGGTCCAACAAGGCCGAAACATGTCTGGGGTTGCTTGGTTTTCTGTGCAGAGGGGACCTGGCCTAGCAGTTCGGGCTGGGCTGCTACCATTGGTGGAAGCAGCTGACTGATTTGCACATGGCTGGACCCCTTTTGCAATGGCGCAGACGGGCTAAAAAACGGTGGTGTTGAAGTTTGCCCAGAGCAATTGCCAGTGGTTCAGATTCATTTGAAACCTTCCACCCATCACTTTTGTGGTCACAGTTTGTCTCTCCATGTGAGAGAGGGTATGCCCAGACGTGGATCCCCTGCTCGCTGTGCCATAGGGAACCAGGCTGCACCTCACTGAGGAGGTCCAACAAGGCCGAAACATGTCTGGAGTTGCTTGGTTTTCTGTGCAGAGGGGACCTGGCCTAGCAGTTCATGCTGGGCTGCTACCATTGGTGGCAGCAGCTGACTGATTTGCACATGGCTGTATCCCTTTTGCAATGGCGCAGCCAGGCTAAAAAACGGAGGTGTGGAAGGTTGCCCAGAGCAATTGCCAGTGGTTCAGATTAATTTGAAACCTTCCACCCATCACTTTTGTGGTCACAGTGGAGTCACACTACGAGCACAGAACCATACTTTAATGAAGAAGCATACAAACAAAAGCAAACAAATACAATTGCCATACATAGCAGTGGACGAGGTTATGAAAAAGTTAATAATACCATAATGGAACAAGAAATACTGCTTACAAAAATATCCCCAGAAAACTTAGAATTACCTCTCCATTCAACTGAATCAGAACGTCTAGTATACAAATGGCCATGCACGTCAATGTGTAACATTCCCAAAAAATCTTTCAAGTCTTTACGCCAATTCCTTAATCAATATGTGAAAGGCAAAGACAAAATCAAAATTAAACTACTGCAAAATATGGATACTTGTCCAGTGCGCAAGTACACAGGACTACAAGGACATTCATTGGCCTGCATTTCAGGACCTACTTGCAAAACCACCTTCCATTATATCAAAATCATACCAACACATCATTCAACTATAAGAAATCTAGTCTATAAACTGTACTATGCTAAAAGTCCTGCTTTAGCACTAGCCAATTTAAATCACATTGTTCTACATGGTACAGCAAAAGACCTACTTGAAGAAATCGACTATATCCAGAAAAAATATTTTGGAAGTGAAAGCCACTTACAGAATGAAATAGCTTTAAAGCAAATTAGCAACAATTCTATGCATGGCAACCTTCTACTACACACATACAAAAAACAAATACTGAAATTTAAAAGTACATCTGCTGAAGTACCTAACCATGTGTGTGTTCATGTTGCAGTAGAACTTTTTATAAAAGTAACACAAAAACTGTAGACCTAACATACAAAATAGAAGACAATGAAGATTCTAAATGGTTTGAATTAGCTCTCTACCTTATAGCAGAAAATAAATACGAAATAACTGACCCCTTAATACTTTGCAGTTACTGCACTACAAAACTTGACAACAACCAAACTCATTCACTTGCTATCACAAATCATTTGGAATTATTTCCACTACCAAAACCCCTACAACAACTCAATTTATATGAGAGCATCATAATTCAAACAGTGCACCCATTTCAAGCAATAATACACCTTCAACCAAAAACAGCAAAATGACCTCCCTCTGAATTAGTGAAAGGTATTTGAGGAAAAGTAGTGTATTTACCATTAGACCTAAAAGAAAATGTGCACACTCTAGGAGTGCAACGTCCAATGGAGCAATCTTTAATTATCTTAGTAAATGGTGTAACTACAAAAGACAAAAACATTTGGCAACAACTGGTAGATTTACATAAAGTTAGACAAGCCTTGCAATATCTAAAAGACAATAATGAATACTACAAAGAAATTAATATTGAAGAAAACTTGAAAGATACCACTGAAATAATTCAAGAGACACAAGAAGCTGGTCAATTTGAGCTCCTAGATCCTGCTACAATATCCAATACTTTAGACCATTATACAATTCACCCATTGCACTCTAATGACACCGTAGAAGATGCACTAGAAACGTACCAAATGCGTCAAACAAAAGGATCACCAATCAGCATATGGGAAAAAAGTATAGAAGCATGTGCTTTTCCTCTACTCTATCCTACTGGCAAAGGAGGACGGTACAATGATATACCTATTCAAATAAGAGCATCAGAATACCGCTCATTACAGATGTATCCTGAAGATCCCAGATTTAGACAAAATGTGGAATACATATTCCACCTACTCTTTGAAAGTGAACTAGCAACTTTATGTTACGGAGTTGCACACATTAAAATCAGGATCCCACTTTCAAAATATGTCAGCTACACAATGATTACAAAAAGTGGAACAAAAAGATGAGGTTTTACAATCAAATATTACAAATCTATTAGCAAATATGCGTGGTGCTAAAGAGTACTGGTTTCGAGGTCATGGAGATGTACGTTGTATCATAAAGACCCACCCACTTGGTTTGTTACATTAAGTTGTACAGAATAGGCATGGGAAGATTTACATGATTTCCTATGCATATCAAACAAGAACAAAACAAACATAGATATACTAACACCTGGAGAACTTTGTTCTCTAGATCCTGTTAATGTTTCAATATATTTTCACCATCGTTTCATTGCTATGCTACACTTTATTTGTAATAAAACTGCTCCTCCCCTCGGAGAAGTGAAACACTTCTTTTGGAGAAAAGAATACCAAGCCAGAGGAGCACCACATATCCACATGCTTTTATCGATTAAAGATGCTCCTAAATTTGGTCAAGACAGTGATGCCACTGTTTTACAGTTTATTGAAAAATATGTCACTTGTAAAATTCCATCAGAAGCAACATATAGTGATCTTCATGCACAAATTTTCCAATTTCAAAGACACAAATGTAGCAAATATTGTCGTCGCAAATACAAAAACAAAGGGAAATACTACACCAAATGCCGCTTTGGTTTCCCTAGACCGGTTACAAAAACAGGTCAAGTGAACAACTTCTTATCTTCAGTTAGACATAGTGTTAAAGGTACATCACCTAAAAATACATATTACATAAAAAGAACAGAAGAAGCAAAATATATCAATGATTACAATGCAATCATTGCCCACTTATGGAATGCAAACATAGATGTGCAGTACATTGCTGACAATTCCACTGCAGTTGCATGATATGTTACAGCATACTTAACAAAAGCAGAAAAAACAGACCTCCAAGACCTCTGGAATGACCTGTCATCAGACAAAACACTGTCTCAGAAATTATACCAAGCCTGATTTGCATATGGTCTTTCCCTTCTGTAATGGCTTGGCAGGCGAAGAACGGTGGTCTGGAGGGTTGCCCAGAGCATTGCCAGTGGTTAAGATTAAGTCTAAACCTTCCAGCCATCACCTCTTTGTTTTTGCTATGTCAGAAATTATACAGCTTGGGCATAAAAATGCTCTCCCATAGAGAATGTGGCTCCTATGAAGCAGCAGATCGTTTAACAGGGTACATGGATTCCGGGGTGCGCGTGAAGTTCCACACGCTAATTCTGCAGGGTACGTGTATTCCGGGGTGCGCGGGAAGTTCCACACGCGATTTCAGCAGGGTATGTGGATTACGGGGTGCACGTGAAGTTCCACATGCTAATTCTGCAGGGTACGCGGATTCCAGGGTGCGCGGGAAGTTCCACACGCGATTTCAGCAGGGTACGTGTATTTCAGGGGTGCGCGGGAAGTTCCACACGCGATTTCAGCAGGGTACATGTATTTCAGGGGTGCGCGGGAAGTTCAACACGCGATTTCATCAGGGTACGTGTATTTCAGGGGTGCGTGGGAAGTTCCACACGCGATTTCAGCAGGGTACGTGTATTTCAGGGGTGCACGGGAAGTTCCACACGCGATTTCAGCAGGGTAAGTGTATTTCAGGGGTGCGCGGGAAGTTCCACACGCGATTTCAGCAAGGTACGTGTATTTCAGGGGTCCTGGGGAGTACTACACGTGAATTGGCCGTGTGGGTCATCCCAGGTGTTCGCTCTACAACCTCCACGGCCCCTGCAGGCAGCCCACACTACGGGGGACTACCCTGCACCCCTGCTCATGTCCCGCAGGCAGCCCATCCACCATGGGCATGCCCCCCAGCCAAGCCACATGTCACCTTGCACTAATGATCAACAATGCATGTCTCCCTGCACCCCCACCCCCCAGCAGTGCAGGGGCACCCTCCACGAGGCCCCCATCCATGTCTCCCACCACCCCCACCCCCCAGCACTGTGGGGCATCTGCCAGCAGGCCCCCACCCATGTCCAAATCATGTCTCCCACCACCCCCACCCCCAGCACTGTGTGGCACCTGCCAGCAGGCCCCCACCCATGTCCAACTCATGTCTCCCACCACCCCCACCCCCCAGCACTGTGGGGCACCTGCCAGCAGGCCCCCAGCCATGTCCAACTCATGTCCCCCTGCACCCCCACCCCCCAGCACAGTGGGGCACCTGCCAGCAGGCCCCCACCCATGTCTCCCACCACCCCCACCCCCAGCAGTGCAGGGGCACCCTCCACCATTCCCCCACTCCTGTCTCCCACCACCCCCACCCCCCAGCACTGTGGGACACCTGCCAGCAGGCCCCCACCCATGTCCAACTCATGTCCCCCTGCACCCCCACCCCCCAGCACTGTGGGGCACCCTCCACCAGGCCCCCACCCATGTCTCCCACCACCCCCATCCCCCAGCAGTGCAGGGGCACCCTCCACCAGGCCCCCACTCCTGTCTCCCACCACCCCCACCGCCCAGCACTGTGGGGAACCTGCCAGCAGGCCCCCACCCATGTCAAACGCATGTCCCCCTGCACCTCCACGCCCCAGCACTGTGGGGCACCTGCCAGCAGGCCCCCACCCATGTCCAAATCATGTCTCCCACCACCCCCACCCCCCAGAACTGTGGGGCACCTGCCAGCAGGCCCCCGCACATGTCCAACTCATGTCTCCCACCACCCCCACCCCCCAGCACTGTGGGGCACCTGCCAGCAGGACCCCACCCATGTCCAACTCATGTCCCCCTGCACCCTCACCCCCCAGCACTGTGGTGCACCTGCCAGCAGGCCCCCACCCATGTCTCCCACCACCCCCACCCCCAGCAGTGCAGGGGCACCCTCCACCAGGCCCCCACTCCTGTCTCCCACCACCCCCACCCCCCAGCACTGTGGGGCACCTGCCAGCAGGCCCCCACCCATGTCCAACTCATGTCCCCCTGCACCCCCACCCCCCAGCACTGTGGGGCACCTGCCAGCAGGCCCCCACCCATGTCTCCCACCACCCCCACCCCCCAGCAGTGCAGGGGCACCCTCCACCAGGCCCCCACCCCTGTCTCCCACCACCCCCACACCCCAGCAGTGCAGGGGCACCCTCCACCAGGCCCCCACTCCTGTCTCCCACCACCCCCCAGCACTGTGGGACACCTGCCAGCAGGCCCCCACCCATGTCCAACTCGTGTCCCCCTGCACCCCCACCCCCCAGCACTGTGGGGCACCTGCCAGCAGGCCCCCACCCATGTCTCCCACCACCCCCACCCCCCAGCAGTGCAGGGGCACCCTCTACCAGGCCCCCACCCATGTCTCCCACCACCCCCACCCCCCAGCAGTGCAGGGGCACCCTCCACCAGGCCCCCACTCCTGTCTCCCTGCACCCCCACCCCCAGCACTGTGGGGCACCTGCCAGCAGGCCCCCACCCATGTCTCCCACCACCCCCACCCCCCAGCAGTGCAGGGGCACCCTCCACCAGGCCCCCACCCATGCCTCCCACCACCCCCACCCCCACAGCAGTGCAGGGGCACCCTCCACCAGGCCCCCACCCATGTCTCCCACCACCCCCCCCAGCACTGTGGGGCACCTGCCAGCAGGTCCCCACCCATGTCCAAATCATGTCTCCCACCACCCCCACCCCCCAGCACTGTGGGGCACCTGCCAGCAGGCCCCCACCCATGTCCAACTCATGTTCCCCACCCCCCCAGCACTGTGGGGCACCTACCAGCAGGCCCCCACCCATGTCCAAATCATGTCTCCCACCACCCCCACCCCCCAACACTGTGGGGCACCCTCCACCAGGCCCCCACCCATGTCTCCCACCACCCCCACCCCCCAGCAGTGCAGGGGGACCCTCCACCAGGCCCCCACTCCTGTCTCCCACCACCCCCACCCCCCAGCACTGTGGGACACCTGCCAGCAGGCCCCCACCCATGTCCAACTCATGTCCCCCTGCACCCCCACCCCCCAGCACTGTGGGGCACCTGCCAGCAGGCCCCCACCCATGTCTCCCACCACCCCCACCCCCAGCAGTGCAGGGGCACCCTCCACCAGGCCTCCACCCATGTCTCCCACCACCCCCACCCCCCAGCAGTGCAGGGGAACCCTCCACCAGGCCCCCACTCCTGTCTCAATGCACCCCCACCCCCCAGCACTGTGGGGAACCTGCCAGCAGGTCCCCACCCATGTCCAACTCGTGTCCCCCTGCACCCCCACCCCCCAGCACTGTGGGGCACCTGCCAGCAGGCCCCCACCCATGTCTCCCACCACCCCCACCCCCCAGCAGTGCAGGGGCACCCTCCACCAGGCCTCCACCCATGTCTCCCACCACCCCCACCCCCCAGCAGTGCAGGGGAACCCTCCACCAGGCCCCCACTCCTGTCTCAATGCACCCCCAACCCCCAGCACTGTGGGGCACCTGCCAGCAGGTCCCCACCCATGTCCAACTCATGTTCCCCACCCCCCCAGCACTGTGGGGCACCTACCAGCAGGCCCCCACCCATGTCCAAATCATGTCTCCCACCACCCCCACCCCCCAACACTGTGGGGCACCTGCCAGCAGGCCCCAACTCATGTTCCCCAGCCAACATGTCATCACAATCTAGATCCCTGGTCCCTATGGTCAGCCTCCAAATGCAAAACACCCACACGAGTATTGCATCCACCCACTCAATGGCAATTACATGACAGAAAACCAATTGCAAGTTTCGAAACAAACACATGTCCCTCACATACACCCAATGGGTGTCAGTGAATCTCAAAACCCATATCATGATATGCATGAAACCAATGAGATGATACTACACATTGAAGTTCGATTAAAAAATATGTATTAAAGGAAACATAAATAGAATCAAAAATAAAGAAACAGAAATGGGAATGTACAAAAATGAAAACAAGCATGTCCGTGAAAAAAAGCAAAACCAAAAATCATAATCCAAAGTAATGGTGTCCAAAGTCACTGTCCACAAAAGAAAATCCAATGGGAAATAATAATTGAAAGCCATTGCTCCATGGGTAAATTGTGAAAGAAAAAGAAAATCCAACAGTGAACTATGTACAGACGAACAAGCCAGGGTCCATTATCCCAACAAAAGAAATGAAACCTATCTAACTACACTAACTAATAAAATAAACTATATACAAAAATGTGGCCAATGTCCAAAAGGTCCAAAATAAAGCAAAAAACAAAGGAAACCTAACACTACCTACATAACTATGTACAAGGGGAGCGGGCTAGTCTGACGGCTCACTTTTGGATGTCCCAGGCCAGGGCATCATCGAACTCCTGCTCAATGTCCCGGAGGCGGTCCTCCTCCATGGCCCCAAGGGTCCGTAGGGCTGTCGCTGTGGCCACCTCCAACCCCCTTCGGATTGCCTCGAGGCACTCGGCCCGCCTCAGGGCCCTCCGCATGGAGTTCTCCGCCCTGACCATTGTGAGCCGTGCCTCTTCCGCCCGCTGCCGCTCCGCATCTTTGGCGTGGCCCAATCGCTGCCACACGGAAGACACTCTCTGTCCTGGGTCCTCCTGCCCTCCGGCCGATGCCTGCCCCTCCGATGTTGAAGGCCCCGAGCCTTCATGGCTCCCACCACATTGCTGCTGCTTCTGTGCCTCTGCCCGTGCACTGCCTCCTGCTGCCTGCACATCCTCCGCCGGCTGGGGTGCAGTCGTTGATGTGGCCACCCCTGCTGGACGTCCGACTCCCGACTGTGGCAGGGATACCTCCTCCACCAGCCTGGCCGCACCGTCAGAGGCAGCTCCACAGGGCACCCAGGTGACTGATGGGTGGGAAGATGGCACGGAGGATGACTGGCGCGTAGGGGGTTCAGTTGAGGAGGGGATCGTAGCAAGCCCCAGCAAACGGAGGAATCCGGACTGGGTGACCTGTCCCAGCAGGCTGACGTGGTCAACGAGCCATTCGAGATGACGTGCAGTCTCCTCATGAAAAGACTGCAGGTCACCTCGCATGGCCCGTTGATGCAATGCCACACCAGTCAGGACAGGCTCAACCCGGACCGGATAGCCACGTCCGCAGGCAGAGGAAGGCCAGTTGTCGTTTGCTCATCCCCTGCCTGAAAACGGGTCTGGACGTAGGCATCCCTGCTGGTGCAAGATGATGCAGGGACAGGATTGCACACAGGCACCTCCGCGGCGGCCTGTGCTGCCTCCTTTCCCTGGTCCTGCACTGCACAACTAGCACCAGTGGGATCCCCACCTCCAGACCCCGTCTCTGTTGCTTGCACGGCCTCCTCCTCCACCAAACCCCCCACCAACCTGGATGACTCCGTGCCATCTTCCCCCGTTGGGCCCTGTGGGGTCCAAGCTGCCCCTTCTGCTGCCGAGAAGTCCAACTCCAACCTCCGCCTCTTGGATTTCCCCCCGGCAGCTGCGGCCTGGGACGCGGCACCGGACTCCTCACTCCCCGACGAGATGACAACATGGGAGGGGAGCCGGGCCTTGCGTCTCCGGCTGGCGGTGGGATCCCCGCCGCTGTGCTCCACAGCACCTTCTCCGCCCTCTTCATCAGTTGACGCTACAGACTGGGAGAAATAAAACACAGGCATCAGGGCACTGTACAATGGACACATACACACATGACAGTTGTACATGAGTGGCATTGGCAAACCTCAGACATGCCATCACAATCCCCAACACACATGTCATTTCAACTCGCACACATGAGCCATACCACAGCCATATCGCAACTGCCAGCACCATCCATACCCATACAACAGCATGTGCAGGCAAAGCTGAGCCAGACATCACATGCAACACAGGAAGTGCACCACACATGTACACACAACACCACACTTGCATGCATGTGTACACCTCTGCCAAGTGTCGCAGTGTTCAGATGGGCATCCATGTCACAACTGCCAATCAGGCTTCCACATCCGGCTGTCACATGCATCCATGTTGCATCACTGTTGCACCCTTGTCGAATACACACAAATGCACATGTACACAGTGCTGATACATGCAGCTGAAAACAACATACATGCGTGACATCATGGAGATGTCTACTTACATACACATTCATCCAAACATGTGTGCCCACACATCTGCATTTGGCATGCAAGCCTACACACACAAGCACCATCCATGTCTCACACATTACAGCCCTCGCATGTGTTAGCCCCACGGCCTTGTACACCCCCACACATACTCAAACCCATACAAACAGATGTGCAACCTGCACACTACTGAAACATCACCACACGCACAGCTCACAATCAGGATGCATGTACACTTACCGCTCGACTCCAGACGGATCTGCCTCTCAAGGACCTGGATGTGGAGCGCTGGGGATATGCGTTCCAGGACCCTCATCTGATCTTCCGACAAGTGGCTCCGGCGCCCCTTGGCATCCCCTGCTTTCAAAAGGTGCCGGGCCTTGTTCAGGGTCCTGGACCTGAAGTCCTCCCAGCGCTTCTTGACATGTTGGAAGTCGCGGACTGCCACCCCCTCCGCGTTGATGCCAGTCACGATGTCAGTCCAGATCCAAGTCCGTCCTTCCTTGTCGGCGCGGGAACTTCCGAAGAGGGCATCATACTGCCCCAGGACTTGCTCCACCAGGACACCAACTTCGGTGGCACTGAAGCTGGTGCCCCTCTGCCTCTCTGGCCGGGGGTTATCAGTGGTGCCAGATGTTGCAGTGTCCGACATGACAACCCCAGAGGCAGGAGTGGGTGGGCAACTGGGTCCTGGGGCTGAGCTGTGGAGTGATGGAATCCCAGTCGGGAGTCTTCGGTTCCAGCAGGGGTGGTCACAGCAACAGCACCCCTGGCTGATGTGCAGGCAGCAAATGGCAGGGCACGTGGGCAGCAGGCAGTCAGGCAGCAGCAGATGGCGGGTGGGAGCGTGCTCGGGGCTCTGGGGGGCAGTAGTTCGACCTTCTGGGCAGGAGCGTGGTCTTCTGTGTGCTTACGCGTGGCCAGCTTGATACGGAGTGATTTGGCACGTGAAAATTCAGCACGTCAGCGTGTAATTCGAGGAAAGGCCCTTAGCGCATAAGCACGTCTGCACGCATACGCAATTTCATTGGACAGAATGCCCCTGAAGCGCAAGCGCCCCTGTGACGTGACGCACACAGGCGTGCATGGGCATTTCAGCGCACGTGAAAAACTGCACGTCCGCGTGCGTCCGCGTGTAATACGAGGAAAGGGCCCATGCGTGTAAGTGACGTGACGCGCGCGTGCGTTTCCCTCAGCACGGGTTAAAGGTCAGCGGGCCCAGCAGTTCGCTGTACGTGCCTTTCGTGGAGATCGACGTGTGTTGCTGCTTCCTGTTGTTTCGCGCGCCATCACAACTTCACAGCTATCAAGGACGTATCTCTTCTTTTGGCGGGGGTATTGGCTACGTGTGTTTTTCTGCATCGCGCTAGTCAGACGGTGAGTCGCACACGCTTTTTTTCCCACTGCAGATGCCCCTGTGTATCGCACCCATTTTCGATGTCATAGTAGCCTGCGTGTCCCACGCGTACGCGTTATTCGTGTTACTAGGTGCCACCGCGTACTGCGGGAGGTTGAATCCACACACGTAGGCTGCAGGGTTGCGTGCACAGTTTTACTGCAGTTTTGGGGTGCCTGAGCGTTGTGTGACCCGTCACCACATCACCGGGGTCACATACAGCCTTGCAGGTGCAGGGGGGCTGTTAACATCTTGCTTCCCACCCCCGTCACCCCAATTGCCCAGGTCAATTGTGGTGTACACCTCCCATTGGCACCACTCCATCTGTGCCAGCACTACTACATCTGTGCCATGGTTGGGAGGCCACCAAAGGTGAGGGGCGCCTCAGCTGGGCATCCTCCTCGTGGCGGGCATGGTCGGGGACGTGGCCGTGGTGACCAGGGAGTAGGGGGACTCCAGGGTGTCCAGGGCGGCCACAGAGGGGGAAGAGGCAGGGGTGCGCCACTTGAGCACAATGTTGTGCCATGTGTTGGTGCAGTCATGCCACCACCCCCTGTGGTTCTGGGGGATGCAGCTCCTGCATCTGGCACTGGCACCCATTTGACCCAGCAGTCCGTTCCATCGACTGCCACGGGCCCAAGGGTAGTGGTAGCTGCAGGTGCAGCTGTGGACACCGCCACCCAGGCTCAGGGTCTGCCAGCGCAGGCTGCGTTGGCACTTGAAGAGCCCTTGGTAGATCTCCAAAAGGCCAGGGGCGAAACCATAGGGGCAGGCCAAGCTGCTCAGATCAAGACACGTGTCCCTGGGGCAGTCATGTCATCTGCTGCCCCGAACAGCCGGGTGTTGGCAAGTGCAGGGGCAGATGCACCCAACAGCACCCCGGTTGTGAGTCTGCCAACCAGGACCGTTGCGGCCAACGACCCTGCCACAGCTGATGTTGCTGCGCAGGGTCCATTAGTGGGCACCCAGCTGCCACTGACACAAGTCAGGCCTTTGGTCATCCCTCCACCTGCCACTCCCTTTGCTCAATCCACCGAACCCACTGGCCATACTGGTCAGGGCGGCATTAGCCAGACAGGGTCTGCGCTAGAGTCCAAGAGGAGGAAGGTTGCACCTGCAGCACAGGCTGGGACCCCACACACAGCCACGACCTCCTGCACGTCGAGGAAGAAGCCTTTCTGTAAGCAGGAACTGGACTTCCTCGTGACATGCTAGTGGGTGCCAATAGTCAGACTACGGCTGCAAAACGTGACACCCACTGGAAGCATGTTGCGGAACATGTCAGTTCATTCGGCCATGAGGTGCGCGCGGCGCAAGTGTGCAAGAAGCGTTGGAATGACATCAAACGCAGCACTAAGGCTAAGTGTGCCTCTAATTACAACTTGACTCTGGTGACTGGCGGTGGGCCTGCACCAGAGGAGGAAGAGCTCACTCCGCATGAGGCTCTCGTTGCGGAGTTCATACCACCTGAATTGGTCGAAGGAGTGGGAGAAATGCTGGACTTCGATGTGCAGTCCAGTGAGTGTTGATGCGTGTTTGTTGAGGACGTGTGTGTTTCACTTGTGGGATGTGGTGTGCATGATTGCCGCTACATGTGACGTGTACATGGTTCTGATGTGTAAGTAATGCAATGCTTCCGACATGCATGTCTCCTCTGCCTGCATGCGGGGACTCCATGTAGGCATGCTCCCTTGCCCCTCCTCCGCCACTCTGCATCCCAGTTCCACCTTTGCACTGGTCTGCTTCAATCTTGCCAATGTACACTTTCTTGTTCATGTGTCCTGTGTAGATGCTAAATTCCAGCGTAGAATCTGCCAGACATATGCCGTGTGGTACAGCCTTAGTACTCGATGCAGGGTATCTCACTTGTACTGTGCATAGGTCAGATGTCCCGCAGGGACATGAGGGCCCATTCATGCTCCATGTGCATTGCACACATGCCCCTATGTGTCCTTGACTGGATGATCACTGTAATACAAGTCCTTTGTTACATACATTGCCTGCCATCTCATCAGCCTTCCCATGTCAACTGTGGCTCAGTCCTGCGTTGCACACATGTTTAGGGTCTGTCAATCTGTGTGGCTCACAGGCCTCAGCCTGTTCAATGGCCAATGACTCTGTCCAACTGTTGTTGTGTCTTCTTCACACATGGGCGGAATCCAGATTTTTCATCATGTGTCCTGCTTACTGTCCCATCATCATTTGCAGTGTTGTCACTTGAATCACATTAAGCTGTTGATGCCAGTCAACACTGCCTGTCAATACACAGGTGTATGGTCAGCCTTTTGATACCATGCTAGGCATCTCTGCTTTGGTACTGGGGTAGAGGGGTGCTTGGCTTCTAGATTTGGTACACATTGAATGCACAATGCACGTGATGTCTGAATTTGATATTGCACTGCCTTCACATTTCCTGGCACACACCATGGAGTCCTTGTACATGTAGGTAGAGAGTGGCGTACACATTTTCTGCACTGCATAGACCCACTTCCATGGAAACTGCCACCTTCCAACAGGTCTGATCACAGAAGCTATTCAAAGTTGACCCAGCATGCATGCCAGGTTATGTGTTGTGTGTCACATGTCTGCCGGATGCGTTTGCTGTCGGTGTGTGTGTGTGTTGTGTGCTTCTGACATGTGAAGTGACCTTTTTTCTCTCTATTTTTCAGGTGATGACGCAATGGAGGCGGAGGATGGTGTTGTCATGCCAGACACAAGGTTGTTACCACCACATCAACCCAGTACTAGTGGTGGTCGTGGGGTGGTAGGCCATGAAAACCCCCAAGTGCTGCAGTCCATCTTGTCTCTGGCTGCCTATGAGTCCAGCCTTGATGGCGACTCTGACGTCCATGTTGAGTTGGATGAGCATCAAGTCCATGTGTCAGGGGTCAGTGATTCTGATGTGGACACTCCTCTGTCTGCGACCCCTGCACTGAGGGATCAGACAGTCTTGGTTCCTCCGCCCGTGGTGGATCGGGACGCAGGATCACCCTCCACACCAGTCACTGATGTGCCTGGGACATCACGTCGACGGGGGCATGTAGTCATGCAGCCGTGGGTGGTGCCAACACAGCGAGAACCCCCGGTCCTTGGGTCCCGCAGGGGTCAAGCCCGGCAACGCGGTCGCCGCGCGCAACCGCAGTATACTGAGTGGGAGCAAGACATGACTGCCAATTACGAACGGCAGGGGGCAGCAATGGAGAACATCGCTGAGAGCATGGAGCGTGTGGCCCGATCTGTGCTCCCCCCTGCTAGGCAGGTGCTTCTCCAGCAGCAGGCGGCACGGTCCACGGCCCTCTCGCTCAGGCTGGGCATGGGGGCCTCAGACAAGGCAGGCCAGGCTGAAATGTCGTCTCTGCGTCAAGCAATTGCTGCTCACGCAGAGGCGCACATGGATGCCCTGAGGGAGGAGTATGCTTCCCTCAGATCCACTCTGGGTGTCCTTATGATGTCCCAGAGGCAGCAGGCAGAGGAGAGGTTTGCACAGCTTGAGCGTACCATCTCGGCTGAGCTACAGGCTTGCCGGGAGGTGCAGCGGTTGTCCAGCCAGGCCTTGCAGGAGGAACTTCGTGTTACACGTGCTACCTTGCAAGAGGAAGCACGTGTATCACGTGAGGTTCTGCATGCAGACCTACGTCACATCGCCACACAGAACCAGGCTCACCCGTCCGGCAGACTTGCTGCCGACGAGGGGCAAGCTGCGGCTAGGCATGGCCAGGCTACTGTGCCACGTCCCCTTTCCAGGATGAGCCAGACTCGGACGACCATCTATCTCCCACATAGGTCGGGCGGTGCAGGCGTTGAGCCCATGGAGGGTTTTTTTTTGGCTCAGCATCATCGCATGTGGATGTTGAGCAGCACCCTGTACCTCCCCCCTCCTGGGTGCCTCCCCTCCCCCCTGGGTCGTTTGTGGCCATTTTTGATTTTTCTTTTAGTTTAGTTAGTTAAGTTTCTGTTTCATAGTTAGTTTAATTAGGTAATGTAGGTTTTCCATTGTTAGTGTAATTAGTTAATAGTTGATTTAGTTTAAAATTGCTTGTCTATTGTGCTTTCATGTGACCATGCGGTGCTTTGTGGCTTTTGAAGGCACCCACTGTCTGTTCCAGCTGGGCCCTTCAGGCTTGTCTTGTGTATGTGTTTGCTGCTTGGGGTCCTTGACTCACATATGCCACTCCTGCCTCCCTTATCCATGGGCTCGCAAGGATGGTTTGGTGTCACAGACTTTTACACAAGGGCTTTGGACTGTCATATCTGTGGCATGTCTGGTGCTGTGTGACTTGTGTTGACACCCCTAGTGGGGATGATTTTGGTGTTATTGTCCACTGTGCAGCTTTTGCTAGATGGGGTGTGTCATGATTAATGTGTACATGAATTGCTATGCATTGTGTAGTATGTTTCTTATCTTTACTGTACACATGCTTGTTGCAATTCATGCTGTAGATAGTGTTCAACACTTTGGATGTGGAAGATGGACTGATGGTGTGATTTATGATATGACTCTCTGACATGGTCAAGTAATGAGATGCCTGATGAGACACACACAGATGACTTTAAAGCATTAATCATGTGTTTCATGCCCTTTCTGCAGGGGGATGAGCCTCCAGAGCACCTTTGCCAGCAGACATGGCCCATTGGACGACGGAATTCTGGACACGTTTGTTGGTGCCCACATGCACATGTGTGCACAAGCAGAGGCACAGGGATTGCAGACCTACATCCTAGACCTGCTGACGTGTTCCAAGGAACTCCAGGCAAGGTGAGAAGCACAGGGGGGCCACAACACAGCAAAGCTTGCACCAGGCGATGTTGCACATGCAGGCTTAGTCACAGCACTGAGGGTGAGCTTAGTTGAATATTGGTGTTGAAGCACACAATGCAGCTCACATGTGTTGGTGGACTGATGGCTGTTGGTTGTAAGGTTGTCTGGGGCACGTGCAGGGGCAGTGGCACATACCCTCCGGTACACCAAGGTCCATTGAGGCACTTATATCAACCATGTAGCCTTCCGAGACATGGAAAGGGGCAGCTCACAGGGACATACAGCAAGGGACATACTTGGGTGCAGTGCATATCATTTCCATGTACTTTATGATAAATGCACTGCCAACTTTTTTTCGGTCATGGTGGTACGCAACTTGCTCAGAAGTCATGGCTTGCTATATGGGTCTGTCTGCTTACCCAGGGAACATTGCATGTTGTGTGAATTGTGACACATTGGTGTTCCATTTGCCACGCACCCACCGGCGGCTGACTTACTGCATTGACTGTGTATGACCCGTCACAGGGGTAATGTTACATATGGGTACGAAGCATCTACACCAGATTGTCTGTTTGGAGAGTGGTTTGTTTCTATGGGGCATGTTTGGTGTTGTGTTTTTGTGTAATTGGCATGTACAGGTTGTTGACTGTGGCTCTCTTTGCAGCATTGCAGTGCTCCTGTAACCGGACCTGAGAGTGCGCAGGCAGGAGGCCAGCACTCAAAACCAGAGCTAAGTGTCTTGTTGTTTTTCTTTCAAACTGCTCTGCATAGGCTTGCTGGGGAGTGTACTAATGCATGGATGTATGTGTGGTTCAATTTGGTATGTTTTTTTCCCCCCTAATCACCCGGAATCCTATGCAATTTTGATCCCTGTACCCTCCACCCGGTGTTCCTGCTTCCCGTACCTATACAAGCAACGTTCCCTAACCCTCTTTCCCTGCTGGGGTTGCGGATGCGTGTGTAAGCCCCAAACTTGCAGGCGCCAAAACCCTGGAGGGGTGGTTGGTTCGTACCACTCCTGAGCCTGGACTACAGAAGGCCATGACAATGATGTCCAAGTTTGTTTGGATTGGGTATGTGTTCATGCAGGTAGTACATTTTCGTTCATTCCCTGGTTTCATGTGTCATTCCTCCTCCCCTCTCCTGCCACTCATTCCAGTCATCCAATGTGTCAACACCTGTCCCGACTGCATATCCCTGAACCTCCTTCCCCACCAGGTTCTCAGGGGCCTGTGTGAGTTTGACCTTGCAGGCACCCGGGACACGGTGGGGGTGGTTGTTTCGTGACACTCCCGGGCCTGTACACGGGACCTGTGACAGTACACATCCGTTCATGGTGCATCATCCTATGTCATGTACCACACATGGTTCACATCCTGTTGTGACATTGTTTTACTGTGCTACCTTGGTTGTTGCATCATTGTGGTAGTACTTGGCCTTTGTGGGGTACTGCTAGGTCAAGTCATCTACTGGAGGGTGTTCTGGTTCATTTTTCTGGCTTGTATTTTGTCATTTTGGAAATGAGTGTGGATTCTGAGGGTGCAGGCACCTTTTTACACACAAGGTGGGAGATGGTGACGAAGGGTGAAGGTGATCCTGTGGCCAGGTGGAATTGAGGTTTGAAGGCTCCATGACCCAGGTGCAGTTGTTCAGTGGGTCATGGTCATTTGTGAGGGTGGGGGGGTTGTTGTTGATAGTTGCCTTGCCCTGCAGTGTGCTGCGAACTCTGACATTGTAATGGTGGTATCCTATGTACATGTTGTGTTCTGCTGATCAATGCCTGTTCATGTGTTGTGTTTACCTTTCAGGTGCGAGGGGATAGTTGTGGTTTGACATGCTGGGGTGTACACATGGTGAATGTTCACATGTGATATGTAGAGAACACTGATGGTCACTTGAGTGCACATGCATATGTGGAGTGCATGTCCTTGCAAAACCACACACTTGCACTCTGATGCACTACATGTACTCCCACCCTTGCATATCCATGTGTACACTGTTTGCCTTCTGGTGGCCACTGTGTCCCTGCAGCACATATTCTGTGACCAATTATGGATCCTGTACATGCCTAATTTGGTTTTTGATGTGGTCTGTCACTTAGATGTGATGCTCAGGGTGTGCATCACACACAATGGCTGTTCACTGTGCTGTGCGCTGAGCAGTGTGTTGCAGGAGAAGGACACAGCACACAGAAGCTGCAGTGTTGATTTTACAATGCACAATGTGCATGTATACAAGCATTCATTGTTATGTTAACATCTACAACTCTTGTAATGCATTTTGAAATGACCTATTTCGGTGGGAGGTTGTTGGTCTGTCATTTCATCTGTTTCCAGGTCAGGCATCATTGTCTGATGCCACTGTAGATTTTGGACATGGCAATGTGTACCTTATCATTACTGTGTTGGTGTATGGGAATTGCTTGCCATGTCATGTTGTGGTTTGGGAGGGTTTGAGTGACATGACAGTGATGGCCATGGCCTGTTTTGCAGGTGTGTGATGCACACCTTGCATGTCAGGGTCATCCGCTTCTCAGAGCAACTAGCTGGGGGTAGATCTCTCTCTGCGGCCGGCCCTCCCTCTGGAACAGCCTTCCTGCCTCACTTGAACTTGAGGGGAACCATCTCCGGTTCGGGAAGCACCTCAAGACCTTCCTCTTTGCTTCTGCCTTCTCTCTGCCTCTCCCTTGCGGAATTCTTCACTGGAACTGCACTGGAGCTGCAACTGGGCCACTCTCACCGACCTCTGTCCCTGGCCCAGCCACTCTCCACTTGCACTGCCTCCCTGGCAACCCCTGCACTGCGGGACTGTCTCTCTATCCCTACAGCCCCCCTTCCCAGCACTTGTCTGCACTTACCTTTGCAGTTGCCACCAGCCGACCTATGTATTTGTTTTTTGGTCTACTTCCCCTGTACTGCACTCCCCCCCCCCCTTCCCCTTGCACTTTTCCCTTCCCCCTACTCCTGCACTTGCACAATCTAAATGACACCTGGCCTAGTAGTACCGTTGTGTGTCTTCCCTTGTTCCCCCCTCCCTGCATCATCGCACCTTGAAATACTTGTGTATAGGCCATATCATGTCATATGTCATATGTGTGCCTTTTGGTCACACAGGATAGCTTGTGTTTAAGTAGCTAGGGATGCAGACGATGTGGCACTTCCATGGCAACTGTCTCAGGGTGGTAGGGTTGTGACAGTTGACTGTCTCTTTGTCATCATCGATTGTCACCTGGTATGTGCCAGGCCTGTGTGCACTCCGCAGGGGTGGGAGTTTAGGTGAAGAATGTGGCCACAAGCTGGGTCCGGGCTTTTGTGCACTTTTGCTATGTGCGTAGCGCACGCCGTGTATGCCTGCATGCGCAATGGCTGGATTGGGCGCACGGACAGCGGGAAACACGTGCAGCGTCTTCCTTGAATCGCACGCGTGCGCGTGCGCTGCGTTACTCACGCTTGCGCTCCCTTGCGCCTGCTTGCGCATGGATTTTCGGCGCACGTTTGTTCCATGAATCGGCCCCATAGTGTTTATGGAATAAGACAACAATTGGACTAATGTGCTGGAATGGTGAAATTCATTATAAACTCACAGGAAGTTCCACAAGAATTTCTAATGTACTTACTACAAGTACTGGAAAACAAAAACATACCTATAAATGAAATCTTCCAGATTTCACACATGTGGAAACATACATGTACTCTCTGCAACAATGTGACACAAGAACAAATCCCCAATGAACGCTTCGTATATATATATTAACACCTAATTGTGAATCCATTCGATTTCAGCAACTTGTACACAATGGAAACCATGGTAGATTATGTTCTACCTGCAATTAGGATAATCGCTCCACCTTCCTAATACAAACACATGGTAAATACGTAATACTAATGCTTTTACGTTACAATGCAGATGGTACCAAAAACAACTGCAAGCTGACTGGATTCACACATGGTCAAGTATCACTTGGTAAGAAAACCTTCACAACAATAGGTATAATCTACTACGCAGGAGCCACAACCAATTCAGGTCACTACACTGCATATGTAAAAAAGAATTGTGGATGGTTTGAATGTAATGATAGTACCATTACTCTAAAGCAGAGATTACCAACAAATCTTACAAACGCTTATTTAATCTTCTTAAAACCAAAATGTATTAACTAAACTATACTTAAACCTTAACTAAACTTCTATTAAAAAACTATAAACTGTTAGAATATGCCAACAGGTATCTAACTGCCCCAAGATTCTACAACAACTAAACAGATAAATGAATACTACTAAATTATATCAAAAAATAGATAGTTAGAATACGCCAAATGGTATCGAACTGCCCCAAGATTTTACAATAACCAAACAGATACATCAATACCACTTCATTATAAAAAAAACTATAAACAGTTAGAATATGCCAAAGGGTATCTAACTGCCCCAAGATTATACAACAATTAAACAGATAAATGAATACCACTAAATTGTATAAAAAAATAGACAGTTAGAATACGCCAACTGGTATCTAACTGGCCCCTAATTTTACAATATCCAAACAGATAAATCAATAGCACTTCATTATAACCATTATAACAAAAAATAGACAGTTACAATATGTCAACAGGTATCTAATTGCTCCAAAAATATGCAACAAGCCAATACATAGAGCACAACAAGTGAACACTGAAAACAAACAAACAAATAGACTGTAGCATAACAAAAAAGTTTTTTTTTAATCCAACATGGATTTTTTTTTCTCCCACAGACCCAATGATTTTAGCAACAAACACAGAAACTGAGCAAATTGCACAGTACACTGGTTTGTAATCTACTAAATATGAGGGTCAAAAAATGTTGATTATTCAATGTTATAAGTCATTACAAAATACCAATACTAACATGATCTTTTCTTTTATCACAGAAATGAACAAGAAATACATGTACTCCAGTTACTAGACCAAACAGTGAGTATATTATAATAAGTACAACCATTGCAGCAAATCACACCCATAGTGACTTATAACTTCGGTGCTTATAAATTTGGTCTTGTCCATGCACCCAAGACTATAGGCCCTGCTCTCAACCACCACAGCATATCACACCCATAGTGGCTTACAACTTTGTTGCTTATAAATTTGTTCTTGAATCCCAAAGTTATAAGTCACTATGGGTGAAATATGCTGCGGTGGTTGTGGCCAGGGCATACAGTCTTGGGTGCATGGCCATATGGCATATGGCCATGCTCCCAAGACTCTATGCCCTGGCCACAACCACCACAGCATATCACACCCATAGAGTCAAACATTTTGACTATGCTATATGGGCACTTTTAATGTCCGCCGACATGATGAGTTTTCTTAGAACAGATTCAACTTGCCAGCGAACAATACGGACCGCTTCCTCAGGACACTCCCATTTCCTTTATTTACAAACATTTCAGGACACCACAAGTGTTCTTAGAACAGTTTCAGCTTGCTTACGAACAATACAGACAGATGTAGCGTCCTCAGAACACTCCCATTTTGTTTATTGACGAATATCCCAGGACACTTCATGTGTTCTTAAAACAGTTTCAACTTGATTGCGAACAGTACGAACAGTCATACTGTCCTCAGGACACCCCCATTTTGTTTATTGACGAACATCCCAGGACACATGATGTATTCTTAGAACAGTTTCAACTTGCCTGCGAATGACACGAACAGACATATTGTCCTCAGGACACCGCCATTTGATTTATTTACGAACATCCTAGGACACATCATCGGTTATTAAAACAATTTGAACTTGCCAGCGAACCGAACAGACATACTGTCCTCAGAACACTCCCATTTTGTTTATTGACGAACATCCCAGGACACTTCATGTGTTCTTAGAACAATTTCAACTTGCTTGCGAACAGTACAGACAGTCATACCGTCCTCAGGACACCCCCATTTTGTTTATTAACGAACATCCCAGGACACTTCATGTGTTCTTAGAACAGTTTCAACTTGCTTGCGAACAGTACGGACAATCATACCGTCCTCAAGACACACCCATTTTGTTTATTTTCGAACATATCAGTACACTGTGTGTGTTAACCCATCTCTTACTCCCCCACCCTCCCCAAACAGTCTTACATACCAACACACTCTACTAAATAGCATTTCTCCACCAAGTTTCACCGTGCTGTCCGCGGACATCTGCGAATTCAAGATGTCGGGCGTTCCCGAAATCTGACGCGCTTAACGCTTTTCGCCGTCCAATCAGCGAACATGTTGCATGTCCGCGGACATGACGCAAGTTGGTTGGCCAATCAGGACACTGTACGCGGAGCGAACAGGGAAGTGTGACCGCGGACCGAACATAGATATCACTAATTTTTTTTTACCTATTTTTTGCTCATTTTATAAAAAACTACTGGACGGATCTTCACCAAGCCGCTGCTCCTGGTCCACATTTGGTGAAAATCCGTCCAGTGGTTTGGGCTGTAGGCGTGAGCAAAGTTTTTTCCCCATTCAGTCTATGGGAAAAAATAAGTTTTGGGACCCCCCTTATAACTTTGCCCCCCCTGGACCAAACCTCACCAAGCTTTGCAAAAAAAATCAGAGTGACCCATATACTTTTTTTGCAAAGTCTGGTGAGGATTCGTCCAGGGAGACCGAAGTTATAAGCCACCCAAAAAGGGCTCTTCCTATGGAAACAGCATCTTAACCATAACTACACAGCCACTATCGTGGCTGTGCAAGATATATATGGGATACATTACTCACCGTAATCATATTTCTGATGCTTGTATCTGCTTAGATTCACATGCTGTGCATAGGCCGACATCTAGTGGAAGCTGCAGAGTATTACAGTTTGTTTTTCGAAAATCGAAAAAGGGCGTCGACACAGGGCGTGCCAGTAATACTATCCCTAGTGTGACGTCCACTGTACCCATGATCCCTCACGCGTCTAGGATCCCCAGATTGTGTTTTTCCTGACATGAGGTAGCATGAGGAGTAGCGTGAGTACAGATAGTCCAAGCAGATAGACAGAAAGGTAAGACTACAAGCAACCATGCGCCTTCTCTCGGAGGGGAGGAAGGGTGGGTCGCATGTGAATCTAAGCAGATACAAGCATCAGAAATACGATTACGGTGAGTAATGTATCCCTTCTGAGGCTTGTGGAATCTGCTTAGATCACATGCTGTGCATAGATTAGCGAGCAGTACCAGAAGCAGGAGGTGGGATGTGAGAAGGGTCATGAGCAAACAGGTGTCTTAGAACCGCTTGTCCCACTTGTGTATCTGTCTTGGAATGAGTGTCAATGCAGTAATGCTGAGTAAAAGTGTGAATAGAGCTCCAAGTAGCTGCTTTGCAAATGGTGTCGAGGGGAACATTTGCAATGAAAACCAGAGTGGCCCCAATGCCTCTAGTAGAGTGGGCCCTTGGTGTAAACGGCAGAGTCTTTTTAGAAAGAGAGTAACACAGCTGTATACAGTTGATAATCCACTTAGAGATAGCGCCCTTAGAGACGCGATCCCCCTCTCTGCCTGTAGCTACGGAGACAAACAGTTGATCTGTTTTCCTTAGCGGTCTGGTTTTATTTACATAGTATAAGACCGCCCTACGCACATCTAGGGTGTGTAGTTTCACCTCAGCCGAGCTTTGTGGGTTTTGGAAGAAAGCCGGAAGCTCGATGGACTGGTTTACATGGAACTTGGATATGAATTTTGGTGAGAACCTAGGGTGTGTGCGTAAAACCAGTTTGTCCTTGTGGATAGTAAAGAAAGGATCTTGCACTGACAGAGCCTGAATTTCACTGACCCTTCTTATGGAGGTAATGGCTACTAAGAAGGCCGTTTTATAAGTCAGGTGTTTGAGACTACTTCTATGCATGGGTTCGAAGGGGGGCCCTATGAGCTTAGCTAGCACCACGTTGAGGTCCCATCCTGGCGGTGGGTTCGAAATAGGAGGGTGAAGTCTCTTTACTCCTTCCATGAAGGCTTTAACCACTGGTACTTTCCACCACGAGACCCTGTTATGGGATGTGGTGTAAGCCGAGAGGGCTGCCAGGTGTACTTTGAGAGAGTTAAAAACCAACCCTGCATCCAGCAGGTGGAGCATGTATGTTACAACGTTGGAAGGAGTGCAATCAACCGGGTTGATTTGTTTATTCTGGCACCAGATAACGAATCTTTTCCACTTGTCAAAGTAACAGTGTCTTGTATTTGGTTTCCTGGACTCTTTTAGAATGTCCATACACCTCTGTGGTAATTTGAGATGTCCAAACTCTATGACTTCAGGAGCCATGCTGCTAGGTTCATAGAGTTGGGTTCCTGATGCAGTGTTTGACCTTGTTGCTGGGACAGAAGGTTGTACCAGGCTGGGAGTCTGATGGGCTCGCACACCGCCATCCTGCGTAGGTGTGGAAACCATGGTTGTCTCGCCCACATGGGAGCAACTAGGATGAGCGTCATTGATTCCTTGTTCATCTTGTACACCACCTTCCTGATGAGAGGAGTTGGTGGAAAAGCGTACGCAAACATCCCTGACCAGTTCATCCACAGGGCATTCCCCTGGGAGTCCGTTTGGGGGAACCTGGATGCAAATCCTGGGCATTGTTTGTTTTCGCTTGTGGTGAATAGGTCTATAGTGGGGAAACCCCACTGAGAGAAGAGATCTTCTACTACGTCTCTGTGAAGGACCCATTCGTGTCCTTCTGGGAGGGGGTCTCTGCTTAGAGCATCCGCTAGGGAATTGAGCTCCCCTGGAACATGTTGCGATGACAGGAAGATGTTCCGTCTGAGTGCCCATATCCATATTTTCTGGGCAAGCTTGGACAGATTTGGCGAACGAGTCCCTCCTTGCTTGTTCAGATAGAACATGGCTGTCGTGCTGTCCGTCCTGATCTGCACCGACAAGTTCAGTAGATGGGGCTCTAGCAGATTGATGTGGTTCTTGGCTACTGAGTGAGACCAGAGACCCTGAGCTGTGTGGTGGAGATGGTGAGCTCCCCACCCAGTCAGGCATGCATCTGTAGTAACCACTGCCTGTACTTCGGGATCGTAAAAGGGTTTCCCCTTTGCGATATTCTCTCTTGTCCACCAGTGTAGGCTCTGTACGAGTGTTGGCGAAACGACCACTAGATCGTCCCACTGACCACTTGCCTGAGACCACTGTTTCGCCAACCATTCCTGCATGGGACGCATGCGCAGACGCGCGTGGGGGACCAGGTAAATGCATGACGCCATCATGCCCAGTAACCGCATAGCTTTGCGTACTGTTATCTGTTGACCTGACTGATAATGCGGAATTTGCAGAAGTATATTCCGAATTCTTTCTTCCGAAGGGAAGGTCAATTCTCTCTGAGTATCTAGGATAGCTCCTAGAAACTGTTTTGAGGTGCTTGGCACCAGACTTGACTTCTTCTCGTTGATAGAGAAGCCTAATTCGTGGAGGAGGTCGATAGTCCTCTGAATGTTTGATCTGCAGATTCCTGGGGTTTCCCCCGTTATGAGCCAGTCGTCTAGATAAGGGTACACTGGGATTGCCTCCCTGCGTAGGTGTGCAGCTGCCACCGCCAGTACCTTTGTGAATACCCTTGGTGCTGAAGCTATCCCGAAGGGCAGTACCTTGAATTGGTAGTGGCGACTGTCCACCTTGAAGCGCAAGTATTTTCTGTGCGCCGGGAGCATAGAAATATGAAAATAGGCATCTTTCATATCCAAGGTTGCCATGTAATCCCCCTTTTTTAGGAGTGGGATTACCTCTTGTAGCGTGGTCATACGGAATTTTTGGGGCTTGACCTACTTGTTGGCAGGCCGTAAGTCCAATACTGGGCGCATTGTTAAATCTTTCTTTGGCACAAGGAAGTAAGTTGAATAGATACCCTTGTTTACCTGGTGTCCTGGGACGAGTTCTATCGCGTCCTTTAGGAGCAGATTGTAGACTTCCTCGAGGAGGATCTTTTGATGGTTTCGGGGACGTTGCAGTAGTTCTATACAGTACCCCTTGGATACTGTCGACAGCACCCATCTGTCGGATGTTATCCCTTCCCATGCCTGGGTGAAGCTGGATATTCGTCCCCCTACTGGGGTTGCATGGGAAGGGACCTTGAAATGAGCGTCACTGCTTTGGTGGAGGCGTGCCGCCTCCTTTACTGGGGCTGCCTCTACCACGTCCTCTTCTACTAGCCCTACCATACCCCTGGGTAGACTGTTGTGAATTGGTGTTCCACTGTGTACCCTGGGTGTGGGAATAGCTATTTCCTCTATTGGAATTTTGGCCGCGGGGGCGACGAAAATTGCCGTTCCCTCTTTGGTTAGGTGGTTTTGTAGTTAACTGGCCAAGGGATTTGAGGGTGTCGAATTCCTCCTTAGCGTTTTTTAGTGCGTCCTCGACTGCCTTTCCAAACAGGAGATCACTTTCCACTGGTTTGTCTAAGAGTGCAGCTTGTGTTTCTGCTCTGAATCCCGACTGCCTCAACCAAGCATGTCTTTTGATGACAGTCCCCTCTGCTATAATTCTGCCCGCATTGTCTGCGGCGTCTAAAGTTGCTTTTAAAATGCAGCCTGAGACGTTTCTTCCCTCTGCACAAATGCGAGATAGCTGGCTCTTAAGGGGTTCGGGAGCGGAATCTATTAGTGCTGCCACTTCTTCCCACTGATGGCAGTTGTAGCTGGCCAACAGTGTGGTGGAATTCGCGATTCTGGTTTGGTAGGCTGCCGTGGAAGCTACTTTCCTACCAAAACCATAGAGTTTCTTACTTTCTTTGTCGGGGGGAGCCTCCGAGGAAGATAATGGGGTTCCAGCTCTCTTGCGGGTGTTAGTTACGACTAGAGAGTCTGGCTTAAGTTGGCCTCTAATATATAGAGGGTCCGACTGGGCTGCTTTAAACAGCTTCTCTACTCTCGGGTTTACAGGTCTTGTCAAGTTTGGGTTGACAAGGGATGGTGCTATTCTGCGTTGAATAGATTTCAGGATGGGAATGGTCTGGGCTACTGTCTTCCTTTCCCCTATTAGTTCCTCCGCGAAGTCCCTCTCTTCTTGGACACCTTGTGTGTCTATGTGGAAGTGGTTAGCTGCCCGAGAGAGCAGTTCATTTAGGAGGGGCTGATTATCTATTGGGGAATCAGACACTGGGGCTTCCCTTTCGACTGGTGAGTCCATTCTGAAAATATCTGGGCTATTTTCTGGCTCATCCTCGTCTTCGTCCTCCCCGTAATAATCTGACACTGCGAGATCTTCTGGTGTTTCAAAATCCTGGCCCTCTATAAGGGAAGAGTCTCCTTGGCCTGTAGGGAAAAGGCAAGAATAGGGTTGGACCTCGAAGGGTTCTGAAGCCTTTACTGGTGTCTCGACCCGGGGCCTTTTATTTGAAGGGATAGGGTCCCTTGAACCTGAGGGAGAAGATTCCTGAGGGTTTAAAGCTAGTAGTTGGTCAGGGTGTCTTTCGAAGAAATTTGCTAAGGAGGACATCCTTGACATTACTCTGTCAATGTCCTCGCATGACCAGAGTTTTGAGCTTGGGGTGACCCTGCTGGAACTCTCTATGGACTGTCCCTGAGAAGACTTGGACGGGGAAGTCAGTTCTATTGTTGTGGGGGATTGCAAGGGTTGTTTCCTTTGTTGCTTACCCCCTTCCCCGTGGGTGGAAGTGTGTTTACCCTTTCCCTTATCTTTCGACGCCTGGCGTCGAGGATCGGAGGTGGAATCCCTGTGTTTCGAACTAGGCTTCGAAACTGGGCCCTCCTCACTCCCAAGTGATGTACCCTTTCCCTGGGGTGCAGGCTGGGGATGGAAGCCGTGTTCGTCTCCGGACGAGTGATCTTCCGTGATGTTAATGGGCGAGGCACTATGTGCAAGTGTGGAGGCTTGCCTGACGTCGTGCGGCGACCTCGACCGGGACCGCCCAGAGGACGTCCTTTCGGACCGCTCCTTTTGTGCCTCTTTCCGAGGTTTCGACGACGTCGAATCTCGGGTGGGTTTTTTGTGTTTAGCGTGTGTATGTGTAACGCTCTTGTCGCCGGGGGACTTCCCCATAGTCGCCGGGACGGACGACCTTCCGAGGCCGGGGACGTGCGTTAGGCTGTCTTTCGACGCCTTGGTGCCCTCGCCGTCCGAAAGTCCGGCATCGCTGCCGTCGCTGAAGGTACCCTCCGCCTCCATAGCTGCTAGCTTGGCGTGGTGGGCCCAACGCTTGGTGGAGCGGTCCTTAAGAGTTTTTGTCTTAAACCTGCTACAGGCCCTGCAACCCGCCTCGGGGTGGTCTCTGGGCAGGCAAAGGTTGCACGTAGCGTGCTTATCTACCCAAGGGTATTTTTTATTACACTTGGGGCAAAACTGAAAGGGCGTACCCTCCATACGCGCCTGTGGGCAGCGGGCAAGTGTGTGTAGGTAAGAAGGTGTTTCTAACCGAGTGTGGAAGTGTACCACCCCCCACTCTCCCTACTGTAGGGCCGAGGCCAGCGGCCCAGGCCCGAGCCGAGGCGGAAGCCTCAAGGCCCAATCCGTCGGGTTTCGACGTTGATCTCCTCCCCGGTTCGGCGTCGAGATGCTGGTCGACGTAGGGGTGAGAAAATGGGGCAAATTAGATTTATTTTTAAGTGTAAATATGGCAAAGCCAGGGAACTCCGATGAAGTGCTTCCGACCAGAATGGCGGAAAAAAACAATCTGGGGATCCTAGACGCGTGAGGGATCATGGGTACAGTGGACGTCACACTAGGGATAGTATTACTGGCACGCCCTGTGTCGACGCCCTTTTTCGATTTTCGAAAAACAAACTGTAATACTCCGCAGCTTCCACTAGATGTCGGCCTATGCACAGCATGTGATCTAAGCAGATTCCACAAGCCTCAGAAATATATATATATCTTGTGCGTAATATATATATATATTCAGTAAAAAAACTTTGTTAAAGGAACGTTATGGTTAAGTTGCGCTACTAAAAACCTATGAAATTCAGTGAAAAAACTTTGTTAAAGGGCCTTCATGGTTCAAAGTAAAACCGAAAAACCCCTGAAATTCGGCAGTTATGGTAACATAAGCAACCATAACTCGCGCCACCGTGCACTGCTAACACTAACACCCAGGACGTCAAAGATGACATCACAAATGTCATTGATGACATCACTGATGACATCACATGTGCATTTACTTTTCATAAAAACTCTGTACAAGTGATTCTTATAATGCTGACCAAAAACTGTCAAGGATCATTGGGATAAATATCATGAGCTAATTATTGCATTAAGCAATGCATTGATATAAATAGCATTCTATTATGAAGTTCTATCCATATCTATACTAAGCTACTCATGCAGAAACATAGGCAGTGTGTGCAGCATACATGATGAAGGTGCCATATTCATAATCTTGCCATGTTGAATACTGAAATGATAACTGCTTTCTTATTAGAGTTTTGCGTACTGTGAAACATGTAATAAGTAGAGAATAAAACCCACTTAATACATAATTATTACAGACAAAACACAAAGAGACAACAACACATACAAATATGAGTATATACAGGGACAGTGAAGTAAACAAAAAAGCAGAAGTAGTAGCAGAAAGAGTTCATAACCTAACTGATTGTCTTTATGCAGAGAAACTATTGCCCTGTTTCAAAGCTGCTACTTACCATATATATGTGTATCACATGATGTGACTGCACCCAAAGGAAAGGAGAGTGAGTATAATGTATACAAATATGAGCATATACAGGGAAGGTAGAGTAATACAAATAAAACTATGAGAAAGTGCTGATAACCCTAATGATTATCTTCATGCACAGAAAGGATTGCTCTCTTTCAAGCCTGTGTCTTCCGCTATGTATATGTTTCATATGATGTGACTTGACCCTAAGTCTACAAATATAGTACCTTTTCAATTTTTACTTCCTGACTGTTACTGAAGAAAACTATGTGGCTTCGATATGTCAGTAAAGGATAAAAAGGGAGAGGCAGCCATGTGATGTCATCAGTGTTGTCATCAATGACATTTGTGATGTCATCTTTGATGTCCTGGGTGTTAGTGTTAGCAGTGCACAGTGTCGCGAGTTATGGTTGCTTATGTTACCATAACTGCCGAATTTCAGGGGTTTTTCGGTTTTACTTTGAACCATACTAAACAACATTTTTTTACTGAATTTCATAGGTTTTTAGTAGCGCAACTTAACCATAACTTCCCTTTAACAAAGTTTTTTCACTGAATTTCATAGGTTTTTAGAAGCACAACTTAACCATAATATCCCTGACTTCATATACATGTAACATAGAACATACTAAACCCCTCGTAGTGATTTTCATGTCCGCGGACTACCGCCATGTCCGCGGACATATCGAAAATCTGAGCGTGGTGAATGTAAATTTCCCCTTTGAAGTTGGCTCTGAAAAGAGCCGTTTTTTTTGTTTTTTTTACAGATGCTTGACAGACACCTGTTATTTTGTATTTTTTTTCTTGTTTTTTTTTCTTACTTTACTCCTAAAATCTTCACATAACCTTCTCCAAAGCAAACCTTACATTCCAAAATAGAAAGGCATTTCCCGTAAAAGATAAAGAAATGCCATCTTCTTTAAAATTAACAGCATTACTGGCATCAATATTCTCATTAATACAGAAGAACATACCAGCTCTAAGCATGAAGGCACACATGCTTCAGTTAATGACACACCTAGCAATGTTTTGCTGAGGACAAAAAACTGAACTATTGTCCCATATTGCCCTAGGCAGTAATCCAGAAAAAATTACTTTCGCATTTGGAAGGATCTTCATTACGGCTTGAACCAAGCGTTCCAAATCAGCCAACAAAGTAGGGGCACTGACGTTGCCCAAATGGAAAGCACCATAGTGCAAAACTACCACATGCGGACTGTTCATCATGGCCATATCCTCACAAACTTGTACAATTCCCTGTACATTGCAATGAGGCACAGTGCTCCACACCACCTCCACTCCTTTCACATAAAAGTTCTTTGCAACATGCCTGCATTGAGCGTACTGTTGTAAACCATACACAAACATATGTCCAAGCACCAACACCCTGACTTTCTCTACTTCTGTCATCTTCACCACACACAGTCTCTTTCAACACAAATCCATAACCTCGACATCTGATTGGCTGATCCGTACAGTCTTCTTTCCATGTTGGATTTCCTGGAAAAACCCGGATGTAGCATGCCCTGTCCACGAACAGCCGCGGTGTCCGCGAACGGCGTCCACTTTACTCTCTGTGCCATTCCCTCATTGCATACAGCTAAGCAATCACACAATACGAATAACGTCCTCAGAACACCCCCATTTTGTGAATTTTCGAACATTTCAGGACAATTATCATTTCATTATTCAACATATTAACATTACAAATATTATACTTTCATCTTGTACTCTGCACACAATGCTATGTTTCTCCATTAGTAGCTCAGTATACTAGATAGAATCCCATAACACAATGCTATTTATATCAATGCATCGTTCAAAGCACTAATAACGGTATGATATTTATTGCAATATCCTTGACACTTTTTTGCAACATTATAATAAAAATCCCTAGTACACAAATTTCATGAAAAGTACATACACATGTGATGTCATCAGTGATTTCATCAATGACATTTGCGATGTCAACTTTGATGTCCTGGGTGTTAGTCTTAGCAGTGCACGGTGGTGGCGTGAGATATTTTTCATAGCTTACCATAACTTGCGATTTTCAGGGGTCTTTCGGCTGTACTTAGAACCATAACGTCCCTTAAACAAACTTTTTTTAATATCACGCAAACAATATACAAACATGGCGTGCAAAAACCAACTTCTCACAGATGGCTTTACACAGAATGTTGCAAAGTAAGAATTTATGCTCGTTCACAGTGAAGGTCAGCTGCTTCCATTTTTTTCTCAGGCCCCGGAGAGGCTCACGAAGCGGACTATAAGGTTGTATTGTGTTTTGACCTTGACAGACAGAGATTGGGATGAAAGACTTCTCTTGAAGGAGTGTTGCTAAAACGTAAGAGAAGATAAGGATGACATTTCTGAAACGAAACCACTTTTATATATTATATCACTATGCAAAAGATCGTTCGCACACGCGGAGTCGTATTTTGGGACTGCACTACTCGTAGACAATGGAATTTGCAATTGTACTGTAAGTAACCCTTTAGATTATTTTATACCAAATATAATTACAATAGTGTAGCATTAAAGACCGCTCAAGTTGAACTTGTTCGTTGAAAGTGGCATAATGTTTTCTACCGCGCACTATCACTGCCGAATTGATCCCCTGTCATTTAGAGGGCTCTGAAAAAGGCAGACGACACAGGGTGGGTTAATAGAAATTATTTAACCGGTCTATAGGCGGTCAAGCGCTCTACTCGCTGTGCCACTTCACTGTTGCCTGTCAAGTGGCACAGCGAGTACAACGCTCGCTTTGACATCCGTGCACAGCTTGCTAACGCAAGTTCGAATCCCGGCAAGGCCAAACTCAGCCTGTCATCCTTCCGTGGTCGATAAATGAGCATCACACACCGTGGTTAATAATAAGCACAGCTTAGATACCTCACGGTTCTTAGCGCTATATGAATGGGAAAATATTATTATTTTATTATTAACGTACTCCGTTGCACTATCTTCGATAGCAAATAGTTTCACGCCCTAATAAATAAAATGATGATTTTTAATGAAGATCGGCTGGTGAGACTAATTTATGTTTTTTAAAACAGGTATGTGGCACCATTTTGCCTATGTCACGATTTACAGACTCCAGCGGATGGGGTCTTCAACTGCCAGGTGCAGGTCCAAATATGCAACTTCATGACCCTCACCATTTTATGGGACAATCGCCAAGGACCAATATGCCCTTACGCAGTACTTGTGGCTACAAACAACATACCAACCAATAGGGTGGTCTAATGGCTCGTTGTTGGAGCAACCTTCCGATTATCAGAGCGACCATTTACTGCTTTTATCATAAACCAACAGCCACAAAGGAACAACGCGTGGCTCAAAATAAACTTTTGCTGATCGACAGCAGAGACATAGCAAATCGCTTAATATTCACTAAACATTTCATGTGAAATAAATGTACTTTACCAAATGTACAATCCTGCTGTTTACTTTTAAACCACAGTTTCATATTCCGAATTGTGGCGCACTGAGTTGTAAGCTGATCTAACACCCTCTGTACCGCAAAGGAACATCGTGTGCCTCAACATGAACTTTTGTGGATCGACAACAAAGACAAATGCAAATTGCTGAATATTCTCTAAACATTTGATGTCAAATAAATGTACTTTACAAAATGTACAATCTTGCTGTTTGCTTTTAAATCACTGTTTCATATTCCGAATTGTGGCATGCTGTGTTGTGACATAATATGTGTTGTCTTCCGGGTTCTGTGTAAAGTCTGTGTAAAGTCACTTAGGACTGCAGAGAACTGGGCGCGTTTGATGACGCACCCTGTAACGTCACGGAGAGAGGCGGGGAATATGAATGCTTTGATAATATGAGGCTTAGGGGCGGGAGATATGATTTAGTGTCGCAAAAGCAAGTCAGCCAGGTCAATAGCGCCAGTCATAGGATTATCACATAATGTCGGCGCACACCAGCCGGATTTATCGTTTCTTTAGTGGACAAAAAGTCGTTTGACGCCCATAGGAAATTGTACTATTACCGGACAAAAGGAGTGGTCTTAAAACACTTTCACCCTGACAACGAACAATACAAACAACATTCTCAGAACACCCCCATTTTGTGTAATTGCAACCATTTCAGGACACCGCGAGTGTTCTTAGAACACATTCAACTAGACAGATTACAATACGGACAGCGTCCTGAGGACACCCCCAGTTTGTGTATTTACGAACAATTAAGTACACCGCAAGTGTTCATAACTCATTTTTACCTTCCTTGCGAACAAAAATGACACATACTCCGTCCTCTAAACACCCCACCATTTAGTTTATTTACAAAATGTCAGAACAGCCGTGTTCTCCGCATACAAATCGAACGCAACAAAAACGTCTGGCACATAAAAAAAAAAACATTGAACCTATCTTACACACCAACACACGGCACTAAATAAAATTTTTTATCCACGTTTCACCGTGCTGCACGCGGTCGACGGCGAATACAAGATGGCGTGCGCCACAGAAAATCTGACGCGCTCCACGCCCCTCGCCGTCCAATCAGCGAACACGTCGCATGTCCGCGGACATGACGCAAGGCCATGGGCCAATCGGGGTGCTGTCCGCGGAGCGAACAGGGAAGTCCATCCGCCAAGCGAACACAGATATCACTAATTTTTTTGCCTTACGTTTTGGTCATTTTATAAAAAACTACTGGACGGATTTACGCCAAATTTGCAAAAGCACGCTTTCAGGACCAAGCCCCCGCTCCTGACGCAAATTTGGTGTAAATCCGTCCAGCGGTTTGGCCTGTGGCCGTGCGCAAAGTTTTTTCCCATTATGTCTATAGGAAAAAACAAAGGTTTTGGGACCCCCCTTATAACATTGCCCCCCCAGACCAAACCTCTCCAAACTTTGTAATAAAATTCAGAGTGGGCCATATACTCTTTTTACAAAGTTTGGTGAGGATTTGTCCAGAGGGAGCGAAGTTATAAGCCACCCAAAAAATGCTCTTCCTATGGAAACACCAACTTAACCATAACTACATGGACGCTATCGTGTCCATGTAATATATATATATATTACGCACAAGATACCGATTGGCCAGGGGGTGGCGTTTTGACCACGGACACGCAATGTCTTTGCCGATTGGCTGCAGCGAGCCGTGATGTGCGTCAGAATGTGTGGATGCGCCTGACATCTTGGATCCGACGACAGCGCGGTCGCCACCAGAGGCGAAATGCTGTTTCGGAAACTGTTTTGCTCTCCTACAGTGCTTGGGGAGGTTCAGAGTGTAAGAGATGGGTTAAATACTGTACTTGTTTGTGCGGCAGGTGTTAATGATGTATTTGCTATGCAAAATGCTGCTTTGGAAACTGTTTTGATCTCCTACAGTGCTTGGGGAGGTTCAGAGAGTAAGAGATGGGTGAAATACTGTACTTGTTTGGGCAGCAGGTGTTAATGATGTATTCGCCATGCCCGCCTTGTCCAGAATGTTTGTAAGTACTGAAAATGAGGGGTCTAATAAGGATAGTACTTCAGTCCGTGCTGTGCGCAGGCCACTTCAAAATGTTCTAAGGACACGTGTGGTATTAGCGAAAATTACAATTGAGTACATGATGTTGTTACTATTTTTGTTTGTATGGGTGTGCTACTAATTTATACACCCCCATGGGTGTGATATGCTGCGGTGGTTGTGGCCAAGGCCTAGAGTCTTGGGTGCATGGCAGTAGGCCGTAGGCCATACTCCCAAGACGCTAGGCCCTGGCCTCAACCACCGCAGCATATCATAGCTATACCTACACCCCTAGTGTCGCATATTGATCAGGTGTTTGTGGGAAGGGCCTAGAGCCTTGGATGCATGGCCAAAGGCTCAAATTTGTACGTAGAGAATGTATAAGGCACTATGGGTGCAATATACTGTGGCAGTTGTGGACAGTATGTAGAGTCTTGGCTGCATGGCTGAAGGCCATGCACTCGAAAACACAGTTATAAGCACTGCAGTTATAAGCTACTATGGGTTTGATATACCGGACACCCATGCATTCACATATATATATGCCCTTACATCCAAGACTCTAGCCTCTGGCCGCAACCACTGCAGAATATCACAGCTAGATACACCCGTATTATTAAACATCAATCAGGTGGTTGTGGGGAGGGCCTATATGTAGTGAAGTTACAAGTGAGAATGGGTGCGATATGCTGTGGTGGTTGTGGCAGTACTTAGACTCTTGGGTGCATGGACGAAAGCCATTGAAATTACAAGCCACAATGGGTGCAATATGCTGTGGTGGTTGTGGTCAGGACGTACAGTCTTTGGTGCATGGCCAAGGGCCATGCACCCAAGAACAAAGTTACAAGCACTAAAGTTATAAGGCAACATGGATTTTATATAGTGCAGTGGTTGTGGGCAGGATGTAGAGTTTTGGGTGCATGGCGGCAGGCCGTAGGCCGTACGCCATACTCCTAAAACTTTAGGCCCTGGCCAGAACCACCACATCATATTTCAGCAATGCATACACCCGTACGATTGCTTAGCAGACAGATGGTTCTGGGGAGGGTGTACAGTCTTGGGTGCATGGCCAAAGGCCAAAGGCCATGCACCCAAGAACGGCCTTATAAGCAGTGGAGTTATAAGCCAATGTACACCCATACATTCAAATATCTATGGACATAGATCCAAATCTCTAGGTCCTGCCCACAACCACTGCAGCATATTAGATAGGCACGTTAGTGGCTGTGTAGTTATGATGAAGTTGCTGTTTCCATAGGAAGAGCACTTTTTGGGTGCCTTATAACTGTGCTCCCCTTGGACGAATCCTCACCAAAGTTTGCAAATAAAATATATCGGACACTCTGAATTTCTTTGGAAAGTTTGGTGATGTTTGGTCCAGGGAGGGAAAAGATATAAGGGGGGGTTCTCAAAATGTCTCTTTTCCCCTTAGACTGAATGGGGCGAAAAGTTTGTGCCCACAGACACGTGGCGCTTTTCCTGATTGGTTGTGGAACAGCGTGAAGTACGTCAGCTTCCGTCTATGCCCCGCCATCTTTTATTCGTGTTTTGGTGTACGCGGACATCGCCAGAAACACATACAAAACAAAACAGCATTGCACTTGTCACACTTATGCAATACTATTTCAGAAGGTGACCTTTAAGGAGGGTGGGATGGGATGTGGGAGCACAAACTGAAAAAGTGGAGTTTTTTTGTCACCAAAGTCATACGTTTAAATGAAAGTTTGTGCTCACTGTACCATTACCAATTAGTGCATGTGGGTTAAAATGTTTTTGGAATAATATTGCTGTCAGACTGGCGTCCTATGTTTTGAAAACTAAGGCCACCATCTGCACTGTTTGCTGGAAACAGCGATTCTGGAGGTGTATGGGAGAAGCGGTTCTTATAATTGGATTTCAATATGTTGTTGCAAAGTAAGAATGTATTTGCCTTCTGAGTGAAGGTCACATGAATTGCTTTTTTGGTTGGACGCTCAATACGCCCACGCATCCGAGAGAATGTATAAGGGGCAATTGTTTTTTGACCTTGAGCGAAAGGGAAACCTTAGAAGAAATTCAAGGAATGAAAGAGTCTGGAAAAATAGCAATTGATAAGGTTATGTTTTTAAAAGTTTGTAAGGGACATGCAATATCAGTCCACGAAGATTCTTCGATGTGAATATATTGGTGTTTGACTTGCACAAAAAGAATGGAGGCAGTAAATATTACGTAAGTTTACTTTTGACCACTCTACAGCGAACCACGCTCTAGTTTTACATTACCGAAAATCTAATTGTGCCAATATAACTGAAGTATTATCTTTCTGCGCTGTTATATTTTTACTATAATATTGCAGAGTGCACAGGTTCCACATTTGTAGGGTATGACTACACTCATCCTTTTTTAGTGTTAATATTTCTTGTTTGAAACGTTATGTTTGCCCACATAACTTTGTGTATCACTTTGCACATTCTTTTGGTCTTGTTTGAAATCACGAGACGTAATTTTTTTTAATTGTCCATTCATTTTGCCTTCATAACTGAATTATCGTCTTCCTGTGTAGTTGCCATTTTTATTATCTTACGGTGCATGCATAATCTCAGAGTTTGTAGCCTGTTACTATAGTTACACATGGTCAATAGTAACATTTAAATAAATGTCATGTTTGACCACTTACATTTGTGTATTAGTTTGCACATTTGTGTGTCTTTTTTGAAATTTTTTGGTATAGGTTGCTTATTGACACATATTTTCGGTTACGTTTTCCACCCAGGTACATCTTGCCATACTGTCCGTGCCATGGTTTTCAGTTGCCAAGTGAGGGCTTTTTCAGACGACAAATACAACTGCTCGTGAGCGGTTGCCTGTCCATAACAATTATGTGGGATGACAACCTAAACCTGCTTTGCCCGTACGCTGAACTCACTATTCGGAGCAACATCACATCATTTATGGTGCTGTAGGCTCAAGGTCATGGTGCCTTCTTGGAAATCACGGTGGAAACAAAGTGGCTGCTTTAACCAAGAACCCATAATTTGTGTATGGGAAAAAAACAACGTGTTCCTCATCTTTAACATTTGCAATGCCGTCCTTACAACCATTGTTATCATTGCATTGAAAATTGGATTACTCTGATGGTCTCTGACAGTTTGTTGTTAAATAAACCTACTTTATGAACTCTAAAATGTTCACGTTTTCTTAAACAATCCAGTCTATTATTTCAAAATGTAAGTTATTAGGTTGTACGTCGCTATATGTTTATTTATAGGTTCTGCGTCACGTCACGTACTATGCTTTTTGCAGCCTACCATGGAAAGGGAAGAGGGGCTATGTATGAAACAACCGCCTTCCCTTTCTATGGTGGCCATCTTGAAAAAGGATTTTGTTTTGTAATCCGACCCGCCAAAGCCGCTTCGGATTATAACAAGTAATCCTCCTTTTTAGTAGCACACGTTATTGCTTTACAAATTTAAACTATTACTGGCAAAGATTATTGCGTCTACGTATTCTACTGAGAAATAGGAAGTACTTGGAGTGTATGCAATTTTTTAAAAAAAAATGTATTTACACTGTGAAAGGTCGCTATTAACGGAATATTTACTTTGCTTACGGGTGGCTTTATTTTTTGGTATGGCAGGTAATAAGGCAATTTGCGAACGGCAATGAGCAAAGAGGCAACAAACGATAATATGGGTCGGTAGATGTACAGCGATAAATTTTGTGCATTTATTATTTGCAAGGTAGCGGCACTGTTTCTCATGCTTCTTCATTAGAGCAGTGCTGCTGTTTCTTGGGGAGGAGGGATGGCTTTAGCGGATGTCATTTTCAGATAAGTACAACTTTTGCTAAAGATATATAATGTGTAGTCCATTGGTAATCGCTGCATACCAATACTGTTGGTGCTGTGTAAGGGAAATGTTGAAGGTGGATGTTCCTACATCAATATAAAATCTATTTCCACACTGTCCACGAGGCATAGATCTTACTGTTAAGTGTGTACTGATTCTGGGACATGTCACTGTGCTGTACGCCAGCATATTGTCATGTGGCATTCTTCGCAAAGTGTATACTGTTTAGCAAAAGATCCTTGCTAAAGGGATGTTATGGTTACGTTGCCCTACTGAAAATCTGTGACATTCAGTACAAAACATTTTTATTAACATGACGTTATACTTAAATTGACCTACTAAAAACCTGTAAAATTCACTCAAAAAAACTTTGTTAAGGGGAAGTTATGGTTAAGTTGCACTACTAAAAACCTGTGCAATTCACTAAAAAAACTTTACAGACGTGCCATTATGGTTCAAAGTAAAACCAACAAAAACCCCTGAAATTCGCCAGTTATGGTAGGCTAAACAACCATACCTGCCCGCTCCACTGTGCACTGCTAACACTAACACCCAGGACATGAAAGATGTCATCACAAATGTCATTGATGACATCACTGATGATGTCACATGTGTAGCCCCTTTGTTTTTGTTCACTGCCATATATATATTTGTATATTCAGTAAAAAAACTTTCTTAAAGGGACGTTATGGTTCAAAGTAAAACTGAAAAAACCCTTGACATTCTCTAGTTATGGTAATCTAAGCAACCATAACTCGCGCCACATACGTGCATTGCTAAGACTAACATCCAGGACATCAAAGATGACATCACAAATGTCATTGATGACATCACTGATGACATCACATGCGCATGTACTTTTCATGAAAAATCTGCACAAGGGAGTCTTATTATAATGTTGATAAAAAAACTGTGAAGGCTCATTGGAATAGATGACATGAGCTTTGTGGTGCAGTAAGCAATGCATTGCATAAATAGTATTCTATTATGAAGTTCTTCATAATCTTCCCATGTTAAATAGTGAAATGGTAAATGCTTTCTTATTAGAGTTTTGTGTACTGTGCACCATGTTATAAGTAGCTAATGAAACCCACTTCCTATATAATTTCATTATTACATAAAAAACACAAAGACATAACAACAAATACAAATATGAGTATATACAGTGATAGTGAAGTACGCAAGAAAGCAGCAGTAGAACCAGAAATTGTTCATAACCTACCTGATTATTTTTATGCACAGAAATTATTGTTCTGCTTCAGACCTACTACTTCCCTATGAATAACTATCACTTGTTGTGACTGCACCCTAAAGAGAGTAATGCAAATGCAAATCTGAGCATATCCACAGAATGTACAGTAATAAAAAAAAACAGCAGACCACTAAGAAAGTGTTGATAACCTTACTGATTGTCTTCATACACATAAAGCATTGGTATCTTTCAAGTGCTTATTCTCCCTATCTATATGTTTCATATGCTAAGAGTGAACCCCAAATTAATTACTGTAAGAACATATTTGAAGTGTAAGTCTACAAATATAGTACTTTTCAATTTTTTTGTTCCTATGTTTTAATGGCTAAAATATATCACTAAAGGAAAAAAGAGGGAGTCAGACATGTGATGTCATCAGTGATGTCATCAATGACATTTGTGATGTCATCTTTGATGTCCTGGATGTTAGTCTTAGCAATGCACGTAGGTGGCGTAAGTTATGGTTGCTTAGCTCACCATAACTAGCGAATGTCAAGGGTTTTTCGGTTTTACTTTGAACCATAATGGCACGTTTGTAAAGTTTTTTTAGTGAATTGCACAGGTTTTTAGTAGTGCAACTTAACCATAACGTCCCCTTAACAAAGTTTTTTTTGAGTGAATATATATATATCTAAATATATTTATTACACGGCCACGCCGTGTAGATATGATTAAGTTGCTGTTTCCATAGAAGAGCACTTTTGTCCAGCTTATAACTCCGCTCCCCCTGAACGAATCCTCACCAAACTTTGCAAAGTATATGGTGCACTCTAAATATTTTTGCAAAGTTTGGTGAGGTTTGGTCCAGGGGGGGCAAAGTTATGGGGGGGGTCCCAAAACTTCTTTTTTCCCCACAGACTGAATGGGGGAAAAACTTTGAGCACGGCTACAGAGGAAACCACTGAACGGATTTTCACCAAATTTGCGGCAGGAGCAGAGGTGTGATCCTGAAAGCGTGCTTTTGTAAATTTGGTGAAAATCCGTCCAGTAGTTTTTTTTTTAACGATCAAAAAGTAGGTCTGAAAAATTAGTGATATCTATGTCTGCTCCGCGGACACACTTCCCTGTTTGCTACGCGGGCAGGACACTGATTAGGTAATCGGGCGCGTAATGTCCGCGGACATGTGACACGTTCACTCATTGGATGGTGGAGAGCGTGAAGTGCATCAGGTTGTTTTGATGCGCCCGCCATCTTTGATCTGTGTTTTGGTGTCCACGGACATGGCTGAAAAAAAATATAAAGAAACAAAAAATTGCACTTGTTAAAGTTATCAAATACTGTCTGGGGAGGTGAGGGTTGTGGATGTGGCAGTAAGAAGCAAAAAACTGCTGTTTTTTTGTCACAAAAGTCACACAGTATATTTGGAGGTAGGGTGGGCAACTGTCCCGTAATTTGCAGGATTGTCCCGAAATTGGTGCCTGTGTCCCGCAGTTTGCTGAGTGGCTCTGCGGGCCGCGGGTTGTCCCGACTTGCTCTGTTCAAGCACAATTTGTGATCTAACAGAGTAAGTCAGGTGTCACAATTAGTCATGCTGGGGCCGAGCGGGGAGGGGGTCATATACATACATTTCCCACAAATGGGAATAACAGTGGCTTGCAAGTGGCAGCTAATCTGTAAATAAGAGTCCTATTGCATTGCATTGCAACCGCAGCTACTGACGTGACAGGCTTGCAGGGTGGTCATGTCAGTAGCTTTGCGTGCAATGCATTGATTGTGCTAGGTGAATGACGCGGTGACGTCATCAACACCTTTTGTCCCGCAAAGGGATGTGACAAAGTTGGCCACCCTATTTGGAGGTATTCCTCAATATATTGTGCGTGAAGTACCGGCGAAGGAGTAATGTGTCTGTGTTACAATGTATTTTAAATAGTATTGGAGTCAGATTGGCGCCCCCTTGAGTTTGGCATCTGAGGCAGTCACCTGCAGTGTTTGATGGAAACAGCGGCCATGCACGTGTATGACAATACGAGTTCTCATGGGTGCGTTGAGCCGTGTTGTTGCAAAGTAAGAATGTATTTAGATTCTGAGTGAAGGTCACTAGCTTTGATTTTTTGGTTGCGAGCTAAGGCAGCCCACGCACGGGACTGAAAGTAGAAGGGTCAATTGTTTTTTTACCTTGAGAGAAAGGGATTTTTCCATAAAGAGTCAGTGAGAGGAGGTTTGTAATAATGAACATTTGATAAGGTTATGCATTCCAAAAGTGTGTACGGAACATGTAAATTCAGTTCATGAAGATTCTTTGATGAGAGCAGATTGAGCATTTCAGACTGAATTACGGGAAGAGAATGGAGACATTGAATATTATGTAAGTTTGTTTTTGATGACTGTATACCGGAACAAGCTTTAACCTATTATTATCTGAAGATTAATTTTGGCAATGTAACTCAAGTACTATTTTTTTGTGTGGTTGTCTTTTTTATGTGGTTATGGGGAGTGCAAAATGTAGGTGTATGTCGACTATAACTAGATTCACCCAGGTTCAACGCTAATATTTCTTTAAAATGTCATGTATGACCTTATGGAATTGTGTATCAGTTTCTAGGTTCTTTTTGTCTTTTTTGAGATTGCTTGATGTGTGTGCTAATAGTTAGTTTAAACTCTATGCCGAATTATGAAAAGTATACATATATTGTAATAAAGGTAGGGTATTGATGCATATTTTCTGCTATGTTTTCCAAATAGCTACATGCTGCCTTACTGCGATTGCCATCGATTCCAGATGCCAACTGATGGGTTCTTCAATAGGCAGGTACAAGTTGTCGTCAACGGCTGGATCATCGTCACTGTTTTGTGGGACGATCGCCCAGGGCCCATTTGTCCATACACTGCCCTAGCGATTAGGAGTAACATAACATCTTTTATGGTGGTGTAGGCGCAAGTTGATGCAGACGCCTTGGAATTCACTGTGGGAGCCAAGCGGTTCCTTTATTGAAAACGAACATTTTGTGTATGAAAAAAATCATGTGCCTCACAATTAACATTTTCGATCATGAGCGAAGAAAATAATTAGTAATATGATTGAATATGGGAACAGTCGGATGTTCTCGGAGAGTTCATTGGGAAATAAAAGTACTTTAAAAATGGTATACTGTTATTCCTTTCTTTTAAATACCAGTTTAATCATTTGAATTGTGCCGTGGTATGTTGTTAGTCGATGTGTGTTGATTTTTTGGGTTCTGCGTCACGTCACGTAGGTTATTATGGGCGCATTTGGCTATGCTGAAGAGGAACGTAACTGAGAAAGGTGTTCATTATCACTAGGATTGGTTATGTGAGGTTCAGGGGCGGGTCATATGATTTAGTGATGTCAGGCCAGTTTACCGTAGGCCGATGCAACAATGGTTAACAATAGCACAAGATGGACGCGCCCTGTTGCCACATTTCGTATGTTTCTCAAAGAGGAGAAATTATGGTGGCCAAGTGTCCCGGATTTCGCAGGATTGTCATCAATGACATTTCTGATGTCCAGGATTCATGACTAGACCCTAGGGTCTAGTCACAATATGTGATAGTTATACATAGGGAAGTAGTAGCTTTGAAGCAGAGTAATCATTTCTGTGCATGAAGATAATCAGTTAGGTTACTTCACTTTCCCTGTATATGCTCATATTTGTATGTCGTTGTCTGTTTGTGTTTTGTGTACAGTAATGCAATAATGTAGTAAGTGGGTTTTATTAGGTACGTATTAAATGTTTTACAGTATGCAAAACTCTAATAAGAAAGCGTTTATAATTTTAGAATTTAACATGACAAGATTATTAGCACACTATGCCTATGTTACTACATGTGTACCTCACTATATTGGAAAAAACTTCAGAATATAATGCTATTTGGTTTAATGCATTGCTTAATGCACTACCTACCTCATGATATTTTTTTTTAATTAACATTACAATAAGAATGCCTTGTACAGACTTTTCATGAAAGGTAAATGCACATGTGATGTCATCTTTGATGTCCTGGGTGTTAGTTATAGCAGTGCAAGGTGGTGGCGCAAGTTATGGTTGCTTAGTTTACCATAACTGGCGAATTTCAGGGGGTTTTCGGTTTTACTTATTATAACGTTCACCACAAAATATCAAGGATAATAAAGATTTTCCATAATAATTTACTAGAAATTCTTGATTCTATTAAAGACACGGAGGCAAGCATTATGCTTCTCTTTCTTTTAATTAATTATTTAAGAAAGCTCAGCAGCAAGGTATTTTAGTACTTACATGTAACAAAACTCATGTTGGAAGTGCATCAATAAAATACATAACCAGGAAAAAACCTTAATGTACATAATATTCACAGTACGAGGAAAAGAAAACTTCAAATCCCATTATGCCCCGAAGGACATCAGTGCCCCAATGTCACGTGATACAGTTCCTCCAATAAGTGAATAGGTGTTCCCATAAACAGTCCTGAATAAGAAACTACTTCCTCTTTCGAGGCTGCAAACTTGGTGTCTTCAATGATAAACTTTAAAGCACGCTCAACCAGGTAAGGGTCCTTTGCTGTGTAAATCAGGTGGACTTGTCTGCAGGAGCTGTCAAGAAAAAAATGTAAATATGTTAGCTTTTGCGTATAGCAACCCTCGTTCCCTTGCAGGGGTGGGAGAGAAAATCATCTTAATATTGTTACACAATATAAGAGATCAAACTGACAGTTTGTAACAATAATAGCATCATTTCCAAGAAGTACACAACATGCTTTTCTTCGAAGGATGGGATAATGCTCGCCTCTGTGTCTTTAATAGAATCAAGAATTTCTAGTAAGTTATTATGGAAAATCTTTATTCTATGTCAAGACCGGAGGCTCACATTATGCTCGTTCAAAGCTTACTTAGCACTATCGAAGCAGCCTGTTCTACTGGTTTCAAGTAGAATTATTTAAATATGGATTTGCCTGCTCAATCAGCCATTCTCATAATGTCCTCGAGACAGACGCCAACTTGAAAAGCTTTTGAATCCATGGCTCCTCTGACTGAATGGACTCCGAACTGCAGTGTATCTATTCCCGCTTGGGCCAGCGTCCAAAGCACCCAGCGAGCCAAGGTAGGGGCCGAAACCGCTTTATTAGGCTTGCGAATAGCTATGAGGAGTTGCCCGTTTGGAGAAAGTCTAAGCGGAGCCTCTACTTCCTCATAAGCCTTCAAACACTGAACAACACAAAGTTTGGGCTGTTCCCTAAATGCCGGGTAAGAGATCACCCTAGAATCACATTTAGTCCTCCTTCGTATGTGAAAGACAATACCGTCCGGAGAAAAGGCCCTACCCTCTAGATCTAGAGCCCTGACGTCCGATACTCTAATGCAAGAGATCAGACAAAGCAGCGTAGTAAACTTGCCGGAGAGTGCCGTACGCGATAGCTCTTCGTTAGCTGGCCAAGAGAGAAAGAGATTGAGCACTTTATTAACGACCCAAAGTTTATTGTAACGGGACGAAGATGGCACTGTAAGGCGGATACCCTTCAGTAATCTACACAATAAGTGGTGTTGTCCTGCTGGAGCTCCTTGTATGAAATTGTGCCCTGCAGAAATCGCTGATCGGTATGCATTCACTGTCCGGTAAGCTAGACCTTTCTTTACTAAGGAGGCTAAGAAATTTAGGATTTCTTCTAACGGTGCTGAAACTGGATGCACGCCTCGGTCCTGACACCACAGCTTCCATGTATTCCAGGAGCTGGAATACTGCTTGCCTGTGGCAGGGGCCCAACTCTCTTCAATGAGAGGAATTGCCTTGCTGGACATTCCCGGAGTTCTCCATCTTGCCCTGAAATCCTCCAAGCTGCCAAAGTCAGAGACCCGGAAATCAGCAGGGGGTGAGCTAGTCCCCATGGATCTAACAAGAGATCCTGATACTGGGGTAGAAGGATTGGAGAATCCGTGGAAAGTTCCCGAATAACTGGATACCAGATCTGAGAAGGCCATACTGGGGATATGAGAACTAATTCCGCTCTGTCCTGACGGACCTGCGCCAGGGTCCTCGCTATCATTGAGAAGGGGGGAAATGCATAGAGTATCCCTTGCGTCCAAGGCTGTAGGAATGCATCCATTGCTGATGCTGCCAGATCAGGTCTCCAACTGTAAAACACCAGTAGTTGTGCGTTGAGCCGAGACGCGAAAAGGTCTATGGATAATGGGCCCCAGTGTTGCTGTAAGCGGAGAAATACATTCTTGTCGAGACTCCAGTCGCTGAAATCGGCGTAATGGTGAGAGTGCCAATCCGCTATTACGTTCTTTTGACCCAGCAGATATTCTGCAGTCACTGAGATCTGATGATCCTAGCAGAATACGGCAGATACGTTGTCCATCTTTAGTAAAATGCAACAGCTCACCTTGTCTTTGGTGAAAGAGCGTATCACGAATGATCCCGCGAGGAGCTCTAGGAAATTGATGTGCATATCCAGATCTTGTGGAGACCAGGTCCCTCCATTGGCGGCTGTGCCACATCTTGCTCCCCATCCAGAACGGCTGACGTCTGACTCTATGATGTTATCCGGAGCCATCAGTCTTTGAGAGTGCAGGGGGCCCGGAAAAACTGCTTGTATGGACGAGGACAGGAGGCCTATTACTCTCGCTAGCTCCCGTAGAGAGATGAAATCCTTCTGTAGAAGCCTGCGAATCTCTCTTTTGGTCAAATGTATCTTGGCAGCTGGAAGACGCAGCTGCGAATTCTGGGTGTCTACAATGAACCCTAGGAACTCCATATTCTTGGATGGGCAAAAAACCGACTTCTCCCAGTTGATGAGGAAGCCGAGACTGTGGAGCAAGTTTATTGTTAGTTTGGTCTGTTCGTACAGTAGCTCTCGAGATTGAACCATGAGGATAATGTCGTCCAGATAAATTATCAGGCGCACGCCTTGCTCTCTTAAGTGCGCCACTACCGGTCTTAACAGTTTGGTAAATGCCCAGGGAGCTGAAGAGAGACCGAAGGGTAGACTCATAAACTCCCAATCTCTATGATCCCAAGAGAATCTTAGATACTTTATGTGCTCCGGATGGATAGGCACCGTGAGTTAAGCGTCTTTGAGATCCAGACGTACAAGCCAATCGCTCGGTCTGAGAAGGTCTCTCAGCATGTGGATGCCATCCATCTTGAAATGTCGATACACTATGAATTCGTTGAGCGCCTTTAGATTTATTACAGGCCTTACCTTCTCCTTTCTGCGTACTAGGAAAATTGGACTGAAAAAACCACCTGGGGTTGAGCAGGGCTGAATCGCCCTCTTCTGAACCAGGCTCTGAATTTCGCTGTCTAGCGCTCTTTGATCTAGCTCTGACATAAGTATTGAGACAGGGGAACTGAACTGAAAAGGCTGTGCGAAAAACTCTAGCCGCAGTCCGCGCGCTGTATCCCTGACCCATGCATCTCCTGACAAAGCGTCCAAGGCATCTGCAAAGAATACTAGCCTCCCCCCAATAGGGGTACGCGGCGCTGGCGCTGCAGTCGCTAGACTGACCTGAGGGTTGTTGAGTTCCGTTCCTTGGTCCTCTCCTCTAGTAGCGGCCTCTGCTACGTCCTCTGGAGGGAAAGAAGGTGTCGGCTCGGTCTTGCCAGGTGTTTTGCTGTTGATACTGAAGTCTTCTGTCAAAGGCATAATGGACGTAAGAGCGACCTCGACCTCGACCGGCCCTGGTGAAAACATTAGATGAGAAAACCCTCTTAATGGAGGCCTGAGCCTTATCCAGAGCGGTAAAGGTGCCTACAAATTTGGTCATTACCTTCATGAAAGGATCACCCAAGAGTAACATTCGCAAAGCCAAGCCGGACTATGTGTTCGCCAATTACGTCAGTTTCCCGTCAATCTTGAACAGTATGCCTTTCCCAGCAAGAAAATGGCTCTCTGAGCCCACCCGGAGAGGATGATCGGATCAAAGGGGGTTGAGGAGGTGGAGGCTCCTTCTGCCAGATCTAAAATGTTTGCGAAGGGACTCGCAATGTCCAATAGTTTATCCTGGCATGATTTCCAGGCTCTTTCTATGCCCTTTTTAGGGTCTTTCACATGCTTTGCCATGAAGGTGATCATCTTGGAATCTAATTCTGGTGTCATTGCAATCATATGACGAATGTCAGGTCGTGGGCATTTAGCTCTGAGTCTTGCTCTGGTTTCTTTCTCTAGCCGCTTACGTAGCCTGCTAAACATGTATTATGCTGTCCTGACCTATGGCTGCCAGTCGGTGGACCTAGGGTGAATCAAGTCCTCAGGGTCGAACATTCCCTCAGTAGGGTGTTGTTCTCTGGTGCTTGCCTTGTGGATGGGGGCTGCCGCATTCCCCGAGGTCGAGGGTTTTGAATCCCAAATTTCGGTATTCTCTTCTGAAGAAGTGTGTGATGGCTCCTCATCATATACTGCCGAGTTTGTATCATCTTCAACGCCCTGTTGGTCTCCCTCTGGGCTCAAGGGTCTAACACCCCTGTTTCCTTCCTCTGGGTTAGAGGGTCCTTCAATGGAAGGGGTTACCTCCCTGGTCATGAAGGCGTGTTTCAGCCTGGAGAAGGCGTCCGTTAATGCAGCAGTGGCAGGTATCAACTGGCTCAGGGGGGTCACAGAGCTTTTGCTCTTGCGAGCCGGACTGCTTCCCCCTTGGGTAAGGTGTTTCCTCTTTTGTGTCTTTTTACCTCCCTTTGGAGAAGCACCTCGCATGCGTTCTTCCATTTCTTCCAAGCGCTGTTGTATGGGTAGAATCATGCCTGACACAGCTTTCTGTACGCTGTTTTCGACAGCGGATCCTAGGACCTTTTGTAGGCTCCTTTCCATAGCCACTTCATCAATAAAACAACTGTCCTCCTCTCCCTCAGACCATTCCTGGTTTTATTGAGGACTGTATTGTGCTGCCATAATAAATCACCTTACCCTTCTCTTTTTTTTTTTTTTTTTTTTTACTGGGCTGACCACCTTCTCTCAATGGCCCAGAAGATCTCTATGCCAGATATATGTGGATAGCCAATGAAGGTTATGAAGTTCGGGAGTATTACCTCCCCTCAGTACCTGGCAACGCAAGCTAAGCAGACCAAGCTCCGTGCTGTAGGTGCTGCTAGCGGTCTTTTTTTTTTGTTGTATGATTTATGAGGTGCAGCCGAGAAAATAGCTTGCTCCGGTGCTCGTACTCACATTAACCGTTATGTTCTGACGGAAATGCTTGTACGAGCGACGGAGCTCGAGAAAAGGACCAGTGAGAGCGGGAGCTCCCCCTGGTGCCTCACTGGCGCATCACGCCCCTCTGACAGGTCCTCCCCAGAGCCCGCGCGTAGAATTCCGGGCCTGGGAGGCAGATGAAATGTTACACGGCGCCTCGGCTTGCAGCCCGCAGCTGCGCTTATATAAACAGAATCGTGTCTGTTCAAACGAATGTTCGCTGCGCGCGCATCCACACCGACGGCAGCGAAAGGCAGCTGGCGTCGGTGTATAGTGACTAAACGGAGGGTAAACGCTGCATAACAAGTATGTCACAATATCTGTATATATTAACTACGTCAGAGAAAATCAAACAAGAATAACAGGCAAAAAAATATCATGAATGACAACAGTTCTGAGTAAGAAAAGACTTATCTCTCGCTGTGAGCAGAAAAGAAAGAGGAAGTTGGTTCTTATTCAGGACTGTTTATGGGAACACCCATTCACTTATTAGAGGAACTGTATCACGTAACATTGGGGCACTGATGACCTTTGGGGCATCATGGGATTTGAAGTTTTCTTTTCCTCGTACTACTTTAAGGTTTTTTCCTGGTTATGTATTTTATTGATGCACTTCCAACATGAGTTTTGCTAAAACACCTTGCTGCTGAGCTTTCTTAAATAATTAATTAAAAGAAAGAGAAGCATAATGTGAGCCTCCGGTCTTGACATAGAATTGGAATAAATATAATGTGCTACTTAGTGCATTAAGCAATGCATTGATATAAATAGCACTCTATTATGAAGTTCTATCCAGTATACATTTTAGCTGCCCAAAAAGTTTTCTTCCTATGGAAACAGCAACTTAACCATAACTGCACAGCCACGAATTACACAGCCATGGTAGTGGCTGTGTAGTTATGGTTATGTTGCTGTTTCCAAAGGAAGAGCACTTTTTGGGCGGCTTATAACTTCACTCCCCCTGGACAAATCCTCACCAAACTTTGCAAAAAAAGTATATGACCCACTATTGCATTTTTGCAAAGTTTGGTGAGGTTTGGTCCGGGGGGGGGAGTTATAGGTGGCGGCCAAAAACATCTTTTTTTTCCCATAGACTGAATGGGGGGAAAAGTTTGCGCATGCCTACAGCCCAAACCGTTGGACAGAATTTCACCAAATTTGCGGCAGGAGCTTGGTCCCGAAAGCGTACTTTTGTAAATTTGGTGAGAATTCATCCAGTAGTTTTCTTTAAAACAACCAAATAATGTCTAAAAAAATAAGTGATATCTATGTCGGCACCACGGTCACACTTCCCTGTTCGCTCCGTGGACAAGATATCGAATGGCTAATCCGTAGCGTCATGTCCGCGGACATGTGACACATTCACTGATTGGATGTTGAGGAGCATGAAGTGCGTCAGATTGTTTCGATGCACCCACCATCTTTTATTTGTGTTTTGGTATACGCGGCAATCGCCGCTGAAACATATAAAACAACACAACATTGCACTTGTTAAACTTATGAAATACTGTCTCGGAAGGTGAGGGTTAATGAGGCTGGGATGGGATGTGGCAATAGGAAGTCAAAAAGTGGTGTTTTTTTGTCAACAAAGGCATACAGTAAATTGAAAGTTGTTGCTCAATATAATGTCCATAAAGTACAGGCGAAGAATCACTGTGTCTGTGTTACAATGAATTTAAAACAATATTCCAGTCAGACCGGCGCCCTAGAGTTTGAAATCTGAGGCAGCCATCTGCAGTGTTTGATGGAAACAGCGGGTCTGCAAGTGTATGGGAGTACCAGTTCTCATGAATGCATTGAGACATGTTGTTGCATAGTCAGAATGTATTTGGATTCTGCGTGAAGGTCACTTTCTTTGCTTTTTTGGTTGCGAGCTCAGAAGGCCCACGCATCCGACTGAACCCATAAGGGTCAATTGTTTTTTTACCTTGAGAGAAAGGGAAAATTCAGTAAGAATGCAGGGAGTGAAAGTTTGCAAAAAAACATTTGATAAGGTTATGCATTCAAAACGTTTGTAAGGCACATGTAATATCAGTTCATGAAGATTCTTTGGTGCAAGCACTCTGCTGTCTGAGTTTCACGAAGACAAAGGAGACGGTCAATATAGTGTACGTTTGCTTTTGACGACTCTACACCGGAACGAGATTACATTTTTTATTACCTGAACATTAATTTTGGCAATGTAACTGAAGTATTATCTTTTTGTGTAGTTGTGATTATTTTTGTTTGTTATGGAGAGTGCAGATTCTCAGTGTTTGTAGGCTATCACTAGATTCACCCATGTTCAACGCCAATATTTCTTTAAAATGTCATGTATGAACACATCGATTTGTGTATCAGTTTCCACATTCTTTTTGTCTTTTATGAAATAACGAGATAACATTTTTTTATTACCTGAACATTAATTTTGGCAATGTAACTGAAGTACTATCTTTCTGTGCAGTTGTCATTTTTTTTTGTTATGGAGAGTGCAGATTCTCGGCGTTTGTGGGCTATCACTACATTCACCCATGCTAATATTTCTTTAAAATGGCATGTATGACCACTTCAATTTGTGTATCAGTTTCCATGTTCTTTTTGTCTTTTTTTAAATTGTTTGCTAAAGGTTGGGTATTGATATGTATTTTCTGTTATGTTTTCTAAATAGCTACATCCTGCCTTACTGCGATTGCCATGGATTCCAAATGCCAAGTGATGGATTTTTCGCACGCCACATGCACATACTCGTGACCGGCTGCCTAACCGTGACTGTTTTGTGGGACGATTGCGCAGGACCCATTTGTCCGTACGCTTCAGTGGCGATTAGGCCTAACATAACATCTCTTTTGGTGGTGTAGGCCCAAGTTCATGCCGATGTCCTGGAATTCACTGGGCGACCGAAGCGGTTGCTTTAACGAAAACGAGTACTTTGTGTATGGGAAAGACCAACCTGTGTCTCACGATTAACATTTTGGATGATGACCGAAGAAACAAAGTTACAATTTGATTGAACATGGGAATAGTCCGATGGTCTTGGGTAGTTTATTGTGAAAGAAAAGTACTTTACAAATTGTAAAGTGTTAATGTTTTCTTTTAAATCTAGTTTATTATTTCAAAATGTGACGTGCTACGTTGTAAGTCGCTGTATGTTCATTTTCAGGTTCTGCGTCACGGCACGCTATGGGCGCTTTTGGCTACGCTGGAGAGGAACGTCATCCAAAAAAGGTGTAGAATATTATTAGGGTTGGTTATGTGACGGTCAGGGGTGGGCCATATAATTTAGTGACATCAAGGCAATTTATATTAGGCAGATGCAGCAATGGACAAGACTAGTGATTGCGAATGAGTTTACAAAGATTGTAGAAATTTTGTGCACACTTAATATGACAAATTATTTGTGTATTCTTTTGACAGTTTTGAAACCAAAATAAATGTGGGTGGATTTTCAGTAAATTTGCATACGGCTGATTGGCAACGACCGAAAAGCATGGTGTTGGAGATGTCGGAGTGTTTTCGTATTGGACAAGTGTCATAATGTAGTTAAAAAAATAGCGGTATACCTTCACTGACTGAGGGGTAGGCTGTAGCCATGGGGAGTGGGCAGAATATCGGGGTCATGGTATAAGGTCATGATCCGCACAATGTGGCTACTGGGCATGACCAGAAGGGAGAAAAGAAAGGATTAAAGTGGCCACGTCCACCTGGGACTGGCTTTGTGGTAAAGTTGTTCGACATTACGATACATTTGAAAGGGAAGAAAAAAGTGCTTGTGGTAATATGTTAACAGGGTTTCCTTTTTGCTTTTTGCAGGCTGCCATGGAAAGCGAAGAGGGGCCCTGTATGGAACACCCGCCTTCCCTTTCTATAGTAGCCATCTTGGAAAAGGATTTTGTTTCCTAAACGGGACGCCACAGGCGTCCCGGTTTAGGATGAAAAATCCTCTTTTTTAGTAGCACGGGTTACTGCTTTGGAAATCTAGATTGTTAATGGCTTTCATCCCCCTTTTTAGAGGTGGAAGGGGTGGTAATTATCCAGAGATCTCATTATGCAGTCTCGCTTAGATTGGGCTGATAACTTGGCCTGCTGGCCCTTTATTCACTGTTCAAGTCCCTGGAACGGATAATGAACGCTACAATATTCCCATTAGCATAACACAAACTGCAAATGGAAATGTTGGAAAATCTTATTGTGTCTATGTACTTTACTGAGAAATATAAAGTAGATGGAGTCTATGCAATTTTTTGTGCTTTTATTTTTTTACTGTGAAAGGTGGTTCTTAAAGGAACATTTATTTTGTTTACGGATGGCTTTTTTTGGAAGGACAGCTAAGAACGAAAGTTGCAGACGGAAATGAGCAAAGAGGCACCAAACAGTACTATGGAGGGGTAGGTGGACGGGGGAAAATGTTGTGCGTGTGTTATTTGTAAGGTAGGAGCAGTGTTTCTCATGCTCCTTCATTACAGCAGTGGTGCTGTTTCTTGGGGAGGAGGGATGGCCTTAGCTCATGTCGTTTTCAGATAAATAGTACTTTTGCTAAAAGTATGTACTGTGTACTAGACTGTTAATGGCTGAGTATGAATAGGTGTTGGAGCTGTGTAAGGAAAATGTTGAAGTTGAAGTTCCTACATCAGTAAAAAATGTAGTTCCACACTGTCCACGAGGCATAGATCTTATTGTTAAGTGTGTACGGGTTCTCGGACACGTCACCATGATGTGTGCCAACATATGGTCATGTGGTATTCTCCTGAAGGTGTGCAATGAAGTCAGATGTTTGTTTACATTATGGTTACGTGCCACTACTAGAAACCTATGAACTTCAGTAAAAAACTTTGTTAAAGGGACGTTATGGTTAAGTTGCGCTACTAAAAACCTATAAAATTCAGTAACAAAAACTTTGTTAACGGGACGTTATTGTTCCAAGTAAAACCGAAAAACCCTTGAAATTCGCCATTTATGGTAAGCTAAGCAACCATAACTCGCGCCACCACTGTGCACTGCTAAGTCTAATACCCAGGACATCAAAGATGCCATCACAAATGTCATTGATGACATCACTGATGACATCACATGTGCATTTACTTTTCATGAAAACTCTGTAGAATGGATTCTTATTATAATGTTGACCAAAAAGTCTCAAGGATCATTGGAATAAATATTAAGTGCTAATTAGTGCATTAAGCAATGCATTGATATAAATAGCATTCTATTATGAAATTCTATCCAGTATACTAAGCTACTCATGTAGAAACATAGGCATTGTTTGCAGCATACATGATGGAGGTGCAATATTCATAATCTTGCCATGTTGAATACTGAAATGATAACTGTTTTCTTATTAGAGTTTTGCGTACTGTAAAACATGTGATAAGTAGGTAATAAAACCCACTTAGTACATAATTGCATTATTATAGACAAAACACAAAGAGACAACAACACATACAAATATGAGTATATACAAGGACATTGAAGTAAGGAAAAAAGCAGCAGTAGTAGCAGAAAGTGTTCATAACCTAACTGATTACCTTTATGCACAGGAATGATTGCTCTGTTTCAAAGCTGCTACTTAGCCTATGCATATGTATCACATGATTTGACTGGACCCTAAGGGAATTACTGTAAGAACATACTTGAAGGATAAGTCTACAAATATAGTACCTTTTGTCAACTTCCTTTTCCTGTGAGGGTTGAGTGTCCCAGTTTCCCTCCACCTCCTCACCTGAGTAATCTGTGTCCTCTTCCACTGGGCTCAAAGATCGGTGGGATCTTTAGTCCTTTTCTTTTTTGTTTTGTAGTTTGGATCTCCCACGCGAGGAAGCCACAGTGAAGGCTACTAGGGAGCACTTCCCTGAGGACCCCCTTCCCGGGAGGGTCAAAAATATGGGGGAAAAAGCCAAACGTGGAAAAAATAAACCCTCTGGCTTTGTGGGCAGCAGGAATCCTTGAAGGTACAGGATACGAGTGGCAGAATGTAACCGTCCAGTAATGGAACCCAACAGGTCAGATCCCAATTGGTATCAACCAAAACTAAGGAGTAGAGTGCAGATGGAACATCCAAAGAATAGCCCAAAGCGTTTAGGCAGCAGAAAAGAGGAAGCGAGAAAACTGGCTGTAGGAAAAGGAGGGGGCGGAGATACCTCTTAGAAAAAGGACCCGTACACGAGCCACGCATGGGACAGCAGCACGAACTGAGGAGGAAGAGCAGGGATGCGGATCCTAGTGAAAAGTAAACAAGAAGAGACCAGAAGAGTCCGGGACAACACTGCATGGCGCAACAATGGCAGCGAAAGAAAACACAGCTGACCGAAAGGTTGCAACGCGCAGATGTCAGAAAGAGGCGTGCCTAAATAGGTCTCCATGCATGCGATGAAAAAGAACTAGACCGCTGCATACACGTAGTGTATTGCGTGATGGAAATCAGGAAGTACGGTAGTGAATCCAACAGGGCCATAGCCGCCAGTATCCGAGGCGTCGCATGATACCTTTTCAATTTTTAATTCCTGACTGTTACTGAAGAAAACCATGTGGCCTAGATATGTCAGTAAATGAAAAAGGGAGAGCCAGACATGTGATGTCATCAATGACATTTGTGATGTCATCTTTGATGTCCTGGTTGTTATTCTTAGCAGTGCACAGTGGTGACACGAGTTATGGTTGCTTAGCTTACCATAACTGACGAATTTCAAGGGTTTTTCGGTTTTACTTGGAACCATAACGTCCCGTTAACAAAGTTTTTTAGTGAATTTCATAGGTTTTTAGTAGAGCAACTTGACCATAACGTCCCTTTAACAAAGTTTTTTTTTTACTGAATATATATATATATATATATATATATATATATATATATATATATATATATATATATATAGATATATATTTCAGATAAGTGATGACACAATTTATTGAACTCTTGTGTCAATAGGTAATGGGATGAAAGGATTTGAGTTTTTGTGTAATATTGGTATATTTTATTTATTTATTTAATTTGTCATACGCGCCCAGGACCCAGAGGTACCACAGAGCTAGATTACATTCAGTAAAGCATAGGTTTTTACAGTACAGTCCAGGGTTTTGGTTCCACAGTAATTATAGAGGTAATCATGCATATTTGTTGAAAAGTGCAGTTTTGATGTGTTTGCGGAATGCTGGGTAGGAGGGTTCGTTCCTGATTGCGGTAGGGAGCATGTTCCATAATTTGGGAGCGATGACAGTGAAGCAGGAGCCCCGTGATCTTATTCTGGTGAATCTAGGTATAGTAAGTGAGATGGTGGAAGTTGAACATAGGGTTTGTAGGTTTGGTTTCTTGGAGATGCGGTGCGTGAGATGGGGGCTGTGTTGTAGAGGCAGCAGTGAGTAGTGAAGGGTCATTTAAAATCAATGCGTGCTTTGATAGGAACCCAGTAGGCTTTGCATCTGATTTGGGAGATGTGCTCTGAGCGTTTGAGGCCCCAAATTGCTCTGAGAGCGTTATTCTGTGTGAGTTGTAGTTTGTTTAGATTCTTGTTGGAGGGCCCTGCTCGGATGGCATTGTAGTAGTCAAGTTTGTTGCTGACGTTTGCTCTAGTAAGAGTGAGGCAGTTGCTAGGGGTGAGGAATTTTCTAGAGAGATTGAGAAGTTTAGTGGAATATGCAGTGGAGGAGGTCATTGCTTTCATGGGTTTGTTCAGATTGAGTTTGGCATCTAGGTCGACTCCTAGTGTTTTCACATTGGGGAAGACAGGGATACCGTTTCCATCCATGAAGAAGGAGGAGTAGGTAGAATCAAGATGTTTGAGGTTGTAGGGGGAGCCAACAATAAGTAATTTGGTTTAATCATCATTGAGGCAGAGGTGTGGTTAGCCATCCAGGCCTGTATGATGTTGTAAATGTGATTAATGTTTGCACAGTCGAGTTCATAGGTGCCAGAGAGTTTGAGTAGGATCTGAGTGTCATCAGCAAAATTTGTGTAAGGGATGTTGAGGTTGTCAAGGCAATCAAACAGGTCCTAGGTGTACGTCTTGTAGAACATGGGGGAGATGCAGGATCCCTGTGGGACACCATAGGGTACTGGGATGGGGTCTGCTGCTTCCGTGCAGACGAAGAGCAGAGCAGTTTGTTTGCTCTGGAAAGAGTTGACCCATTTGGCTGCTTCTTGGCAGAAGTTGAAGGAGGTGATGAGGCGGTGGCAGAGGATATCATGGTCTACAAAATCGAAAGCCGCAGAGAGGTCGAGTAGCATGAGAATGGCGTGGTCTCCCTTGTCGCTAATGTGGTCAAGTTGTATCTTGAGATCAAGGAGGGTGGATTCCATGCTATGTCTATGTCTAAATCTGGATTGGCATAGATCGAGTAGAGAGTGTGTTTTCGAGGTAGGATTGGAGTTGTAGGTAGGTAGTGCCATCAAAGATTTTCAAGAGGAATGGGACTGTAGTGATGGGACGGTGGGGAGAGTGGGATCAAGGGAGGGTTTTTCACTAGTGGTTTGACCCAGGCTTCTTTGATGGAGCTAGTTATGGAGCAGGTGCTGAAGGAGGCATTGATACATTTAATAATGGTGGGGGCCAAGGGTTTGGCACATAAATTGTTGATGTGTGCGGGGCAGAGGTCACCAGTGCAATTGGAAGCTTTGAGATATTGGATGATGGTGATTGTTTCTGCTGTAGTAATGGTGGTGAATTGGAGGAGGAATGGTGGGTATGGGGGATGTAGGGTTGAAGGGTTTGGCTTGAAGGATCTGTGCTTTCTTGAGGATGGCTTTATCTCTAAGGTTCTTGATTTTGTTGGCTATGGTGTATTGTACCAGTGTGCACCAGGCTTTGTCTTTGGGAAAGGTTGAGATGGATGGGACTGCCGTTTCCAGTTCTTTTAGGATTTTAAATAGCTCATTGGTGTTGGAGTGGGCTTCTGAGATGCGGGTATTGGAGATGCTGGTTTTGATGATGGCTAGTTTGTAGGAGGTGGAGCAGATGCTGATGGCATATATGTTGCCCGGGGAGGGGTTTTTCCACCAGATATGTTCTTTAGCACGCTTGGCTTTGCGTAGATTAGCTAGTCCTTCGGTGAACCAGTTGTGGTGGTGGTATTTTTTATGAGTGGTTGTTTTGAGAGGGGCGTGGAGATCTAAGGTGTGGCTCAAAGCAATGTTATAAACTGAGAAAATGGCCTCTGGGTTGTTGTTATCAGGGCATGTTTCAAGTGAGGTGAGGATGGTGGGTCTTAGGAGATCCTTGGTAAACTTTTTCATGTGTCTAGCAGTGATTGGTTGGTGGGTGGTGTGAGTTTTTCAGTGGTTGTTTTGAGGTCTAAGGTAAATAGGATCAGGGAGTGGTCTGTCCAGGGCACAGGGTTGATGTCTAAGTTTCTGGTAGGGCTGTTTAGGGATAATATCCAGTCCAGTGGGTGGCCTTTGATGTGGGTGGGTGCTTGGATGACTTGTGCGAAGTTCATTACTTGGAGTGTTGATGCGAGTGCTAAGGCCATGTGATCAGTGGGGTCAGTGAATCCGAGATTGAAGTCACCTAGGAGCAGGAATTTGGTATTGGGTTTCAAGAAGGGGCAATGAGAAGATGTATGTCGGAATCTGGTGTGCCAGAGGTGTTGGGCTGGCTGTAGATGAGTAGGACGTTTGTAGTGGTTTGAGGGCTAGGGTTGATCATGGTAAGTAAGATTTTGTATCCAGGGAGGGGGCACAGGCAAAGGGATCTAATAGGGAGGGAAGGTTTGGAGATGATGGCGACTACACCACCGTGGTTGGTGGGTCTGGCAGTGCAGAGTATGGAGTAGTTGGGGGGTGCCGAGAGATAGGTTGGGTCCAGCTGCTTCGTGTAGCCAAGTATCAGTGACTGCGAGCAGTTCAAGGTCATGGAGTAGTACAAGGTTGTGGATATCGGCGGCAAATTAAGCAGACCTTTATAAGGGCACAAGCTAGGGGCTTAGTGGGAGTGGAGGGGGGGTTGGCTGGTTGAGGGGTAGGTGGTGTGGATGTGGTGTGGATGTGGTGCAGCTGTGTTGGTGGTGGGGTGGTGTAGGGCGTGATCTGAGGCATTGGAGTCTGGTGGTGCCTAGGATTGTGAATTGTGTGGCCATGGTGCATGAGCTGAGGTGTTGGAATCTGGTAGTTCCTAAGGAGGCAACTGTGGTGGTATTAGATGGTTGAGAGAGGGTGGATAAATGTGTACTGTGGTAAGGTTGGTGTGTGGTAGAAATGGATGGAGAGTGGGTGTTTCGGTATGGACATTGTTTGAGTGAGTGAGTGCAGGGCTGAGTGCGTGGGTGTATAGGAAATTGTGTTGGATTGTGTGTTTTTGGGGTGAGTTAGCAATTTAATGTGGAGGTGCCAATCCAGAGCAGGAGTGGCAGGTGGAGTGATGGGTGTGGGGCAGAAGGAGGTGTCTTAGGGCTGTAGCTGTTGCATGTAAGTTGTGGGGTGAGAGTGTTAGTGAGGCTTGTATGTATAGTGGTATGTGAGTGTGAGGAATTAGTAGTGATGTTGTATTGTGTGTAAGGAGGTCTGATGAGCAACTGGGGCATTTGTGTGTGGTATTTCCGTGTTCTGTAGTTGCTAGCTGCAGGTGTTGAGTGTGTCAGCATAAGCCTTGTGTTTTTATGGGGTTGTAGTGTGGGTAGGGAGGGGTCTGTGGTAGGAGTTTTCACTGAAGGAGCAGTACACTGTTTAATCAGTGTAGGTAGAGGAGTTGCATTGTGTGCATGGGTGCTAGCAGGGCAATGTGGGGGATGATGTAGTTTGATGGTATTAGTGGTAATGGTGTTGACATGTGGGTTGGTTGCGATGGAGCATGTGCTGTTTGGTTGGTGTGGTGGGATGGTGTTGTTGAGTGCGGTGTGGCTGTGGTACAAGTTAGCAGGTGAGGGCTGGTGACTACCTGAGTTAGTGTTGTGAGTCAGGGAGAGTTAAAAATCCATTTTTTGGAGGGTGTGCAGTTTCTGGTATTTCGGTTGGTGGGTAGGTCATGTTTGTAGTTGGGAATGTCAGTAGCTGTCACTGATAGCACATGTGGTGGCAGTGAGCTGCTGATGGGATTTGGTTCCTTGAGACAGTTTTTGGTGAACAAGGTATCCCAAAGGTGGATGGCTGACTTATTGTCAAGGGTTGTGGGAGTAATTGGCGATGGGATGAGTGTTTGGAAAGGGTGTTGTGTGAAAATGTTTATATCAGGTGTTGTAGGGTGTGCCACATGTTGCGTTGAAGCAGACTTTATGGCATTGATTGGTATTGGAGGTAGAGAGGAGAAGGGAGGTGGTGTTTGGATGGTAGATATTGCAATGACAATTCATCTATTTTGACTTATACATGTATTTAGATTTTACGCTTTGTCCATGAATAAATCTCAACTTTTGGGATACACAAAAGGTTCACTGCAAATAATGAGCATTTCTAAACATTTTAATAGCAGTATATAAAAATTGGTTATTTTACAAAATGGGATGATTACAATGGCTGTCCTTATGTAAACCGCACTGATGGAAGTCCAGACCATTACCTTGGAGGAAACGACAGACAGTTCAAATATCCAAATGGTGAGCCCTACTAACATGCACGAAAACTGATTTATAGTGTGTTAAATTGTCTATTTTGTATTACTATTATATATCTTCTCTATTGACAATTGTTATGAATATATACACTGTAGAAAGGAACAGGCTTCAACATCGACAACTATTCTGGAATCAACATCAAGCTCACTTCCCTTTCAAGTAATATTTTTTTCCTATTCTATATTTATATGCAACCATACTATAGGTGTATATGGTCAACTTCAACTTCTGAAAATATGGATGTGTTATTGATTATATTTCTTTTTGATAATAATGAGATCACAGGATATTATCATATTATTTATTCCTGTTTTAATGTACTTTACTTTGCTATGCTTATCTTACAACATTTCAATTGTGAAATAAAATATTTATATACAGGGAGATGCAGGTACTTTCGGCAACATACTCTTTTTCTATCGCAACTGGTCAGGCGGATGAGGTACCACACATGCTACTTAGTTGAATTATATTAATGATTGTTGATTAATATTATTTTGTTTCCAAGCAATAACATCAATGCTAATTTCTTTAAAAAGTATAATAATTTTGAAAAAAGGGAAATGCATGCAATCATCAATCTTTGTGTGTCATTCACCTTCCTAAATGCAACATGGACAGTAATCCATCCCAAAAACTATTATTGTAGAAACATTGCATGGAATCTTTTATTCTCGAAATGGGCTATGTATGTATTAATCTACTGTTGCTCGACATCTAAAGAGCCATTAATAAAAATCTGTTTATTTTTGCAGGATGACAGCATAGTGCTAACTCTAATGCCGTTTCCCTGCGACATCAGTGAAGTTCAACAAGTACATTTCAAAATCAATTATTGTTAAAATTGTATGTTTAATTACAATGTTCTACATCTCTTTAAAGAATGTTTTTTAAAGTTTTTATTAAAAATCTCTTCAAGTGATTTACTGTTTTGTGTTCTATGGATAACTATGGTGGAAAATGAACAATCAGACAACTTTATTTATGAAGATGTAATCTTTATGATCAAAGAAGCTAACAATAAATAGTCTAACTAGTATCCAATTTGTATTGAATGTGTTGTTATGTACAAAGAGCCTACTACTGAAGTGGTTGTGATGGAAGAGACACATGGACCACAGGTATACAAGCAATACTGATAGTCATTATTTATCATCTATTGAACATTTAATGTAACTTTGATTGTGTGTGAAGTGTTTTCCATACTGAAATAGTGTTCTTGTTGTAATTGTCTGTAGGCTTCATGAAATGAAATAGTATTACGGGTGTTTGCAACTTTTTGTAATTGCTCTGTTACAGTTGGGTGATGAAATTGGCAACTCAAGAGTAACTGTATCAGAGCACACTTGGAAAACAAAGGTAAATACCATCCATGCGTTTCCGTTGTTGTTTAGAAATGGTTTAATTGGTTTTACATTCTAAGATTGATATTTATATGTTCAGTAAGTGTGAAAGAAATCATGTTTGTTTTTTTATGTATTGGGGGCCTAGGAAGAAGAAGAGCAGGATGACTCAGACCATACCGCTAACAACGGCAGCTGGGGAGCAGGTGTGAGTCGATCCAGATCACCTGGCCTAAGCCCCGGCCACTTGGTGCCTTCCTGGTTGCTGCTCTTTTTCACCACTTAGCAAGCCCCGCCCACCTGGTGCCTTCCTGGTTGCCGCTCCTTTTCACCACTTAGCAAGCCCTGCCCACCTGGTGCCTTCCTGCTTGCCGCTCTTTTCCCTACTTAAGAAGCCCTCCAGCCTCTTTTCCTTTGCAGCTGGGGAGCAGGTGTGAGTGGATCCAGGTCACCTGGCCTAAGCCCCGCCCACTTGGTGCCCTCCTGGTTGCTGCTCTTTTTCACCACTTAGCAAGCCCCGCCCACCTTGTGCCTTCCTGGTTGCCGCTCCTATTCACCACTTAGCAAGCCCGGCCCAACTGGTGCCTTCCTGGTTGCCGCTCCTTTTCACCACTTAGCAAGCCCTGCCCACCTGATGCCTTCCTGCTTGCCGCTCTTTTCCCTACTTAAGAAGCCCTCCAGCCTCTTTTCCTTTGCAGCTGGGGAGCAGGTGTAAGTGGATCTAGGTCACCTGGCTTGAGCACTACCCACCTAGTATATAAATAAACTATCATATCATATCAACAAATGATGTCACTTGCCAAACCGATGGGAATTGGGAGCAACTAATCTTTAAGGTTGAGCATGCTCCTCCACAAGGTTCAGAGTTAGGATGCCGATGTCCAGTGGACAAAATGTGAATGGACTATCACCAGCGAACCATGCAAAGTAACAATGGATCACACAAGAAGTGATTGACAACACTGAAGATGTTTAGTCATTACTTGCAGATCCTCTCACACAATCTACACCCTCACAACAATTTCAATCAAAGAAAGACATAATGTTACCTGTTTCCTCAATATATTCTGAAAATCCCGAATTAACATAGATTGAAATCACTGAAGCATCTTCGGAAATGATAGATGATTATGTCAATGACCCGGACTTTACTATTCCTGATGTGGAGGACTGATCCACCACCTTAGAATAGCAAACCACTATATTGCAGGATGATTGGCTATTATGGGAGCCAAAATACCTTGTATTTGAAAGCTGCCTGCTACAGATTATAAAATTATTTAATGCAACCACAGGATACATAGTAGGGTTTATGGGATCCATTGGCAAAGTTTACTTGAGTAGTGATTTATGGTAAATAACAAAGAAAATATTTGGTTATTTTAAAGAGTATAATCATTTTCTTATTTTCACTGCACGGTTTGCAATTGAAACTGAAAGATAATATTGTTAATTTTGTGGTATTTGTTCCGGGAAAACGAAATCTTCCTTTGGCAATGTAACCAAACAATTCAGGATCTCTTTGTTATTTGTCCCTCGTACTAACATTTCCAAGGAAACAATGTGGCGAGTAACCTCAAAGAAATGATTAGATTCACTATGATGAAATATAACATACAAACGTTTTGTTTCTATTCAAAAGAGCTTTTGAACGATATGGTCATTCAACTTTACATTTCTAGAATGGAAAATCAGCAAATAACGTAAGTAAATATTTACATAATATTTATACAAATTCATGCTTCATGATTGATTACGTATGTGCTGCATTGATATTCAGGTTTGCGCAGAGTGTACACTGTAAATGTCAATTTTTAACGAAAATAGTATTTTAAATTAACATGGTGATCAGTCTGACTTATTATTTTTGCCTTCACAAATGTACATATTTATGTCATTCGGCTGTGCATGTGCCATGGATACAATCTTCCCGTGGATGGGTTCTTTAACAATAACTGCATGACAACCATCAGTAACGGAACAGTAATAACCATATTCTGGGACGGTCATGAGGCATCAGTATGCCCATTTGCACTGCCCGTGATACAGAGCACCATGCCAGCATTTATGGTATGAATACGTGCCGATGGCAAAGTGTTGACTTTCGACATGAAAGGAGACCTTTTTTCTCACAAACATAAACGCATATGCTTCGATACAAAATTGAAGGTGCAACACAAGTGCATTACATTTTACCATAAAGAACTTTGACTTTACAATTCAAGTACAGATCTATGAAGGCAATCTGAACTTTTGTTGGAATATGACAGTCGAACTAAGCATCCGAACTATGCCTTGGAATAAACAAAGTTTTCTTGCAATCATTACATTCCCAAAAGTTTGTTTGATTCCTTGCATGTAATCTTCTAATTTTAACTTGAATTCATAAATATTACAAATTGGTTAATGGGTGTGTGTGTCTTGATCTTTCTGGTCTTGCGTTACGTAACGTGATGATGTAGGTAATCACAAGGTACATTTGGCTACACTGTACACCAATGTCATGAGAAGAGTTTAAGCATATCGGTTTGACATTGTCAACTTGAGGTGCAGGTGATATGATTTACTCCTGCAAGGGCACTTGAACTTAGGGTGATAGATCAACGGATAAGATTAGCACAAGATGGCGTTTTCCGACCAGTGTGTTTCGGTGTGTGTAAATGTAACAAAACCAAAGGTAAAATGTATTGGATAAAACAGTAGTGGCTGGTGATTTCAATTAGCAGCTCGAACCCCTAAAGATTATATGGGACATCTGCGAGAATGAGGATATGTCCCGGGGGTTGAGGCTTTGGTGGCGCCAAATCCTAGGATGTTGAGAAGGTAGCGTGCCTCTTATTGGCCTCTAGTATGAGGGCCTGCAATGGTAGATTCCCAGGCGATAGCCCAGCCTCAATTACCTTTACAAGCAGGGTGGAAACCAGTTTGATAGACTAGATATTAGTCAATATAGAGTTGTGGCCCCTTCTAAAGATTTTTTAAATAATACCCAAATCTGCGAGTGATCATCACCCACTTGCATTCACGCTAGTGGTGCTGTGTTCGGGGTGCAACAAGAAGGTCCAGCAGGAGCAAATCTAGGCAATTGTGGAGCACACAAAGGCGAGCCATCAAATGGGCTAAGCTCGACACATACAAACTGCTCCCATAGTTCCTTGATGGCATTTTACACCTTCTAGAGGACTTCTTTATTGGAAGGGTTGGGGGCAAGAAGGGGTAGTATAAGGGCCTATAGTAAAATAACTGAGGAACCAGGAAAGATCTTCACTTCAAATGTCAGGACAGTAAAGAAAGCTTGTCTAAAATAACTGTGGTATGACAGAGATTGCAAGGTAGCAAAAGGCGTACTTTCTAAAAGTGTAAAGGTGGTCATTATTGATGGTGTCACTGCATTTCAGGAAGCTAGGAAGAAATATACGACTATAATAAAGTGTAAAAGAGTGGCCTATGGTTAAGAGATGGGACAGTGGCAACATATCTTTGAAGAAGGAACAAGTAAGGTGTGTCAGTTGCACGACCTCTAATGGGTGGACCTCATGGTCCAACAACTGTGCCTAGACCGAGTACACCCCTTTATGGAAAAGCCCCTTAAAGCACCACAAAGAAGCTTGTGATTGATTCTAAAAGGAAAGATTGTGTGATTTGAAACTAAGGAGTTGAACTCTTTGACATTGGTCAAAGATAACCAAGACAGAAGAGCTGGAAAGGATCCCAAGGAATTGTTTTGTGTTGAAACAGTTGAAATCTTGGGGAACAGACATTTGCTTTGGACTTCCTGACACAGTCTATCCTTTATTTAGGTAGGGAACTCCCACTTTAGTTTAGGGCAAGATGGGCCTTTTTGTAGCCCAAACTTTCAGTGCCTTGTCTGTGTCTCAATCATGATGCCTTCACAAATGGGGCCAGGGTGGGATGTGGCTCATCCTATACAAGTTGGTGAACCCTAAAGTTTGAGAAGTTAAGTTCCAAAGCATCAGACCCCTCAGTAGCCACAGAAGACTCTATAGATTTTGATATCTGCAGCAGTAGGGAATAAATAATTCCCCAGGTTTAAGAAAACTAATACCCACTGACCTGGTTTTGATTCCACCCCCAAATACTAACATTAGATTGACTCCCAAGTCGGGATTAGGATGGAGATTTGGAATTGATGTGTTAGCAGGGGTAATAGATCCAGACTTCATGGGGAGATATAAAGGTGTTACTACAGAACCACTGGAAATATCCATTCCAGTTCAAGCAGGGGGATAGAATTGTACATGGAGTGTCCGAAAGAGAAATGTTTCCTAGGGTAAAGAAAGATGCTGGGTAAGAAGTAACAGATCGAGGTACACAGGTCTTTGGGGCATCTGATAAAACACCTGTTGCCCCATAAAGACCCCAGCCCAGGGGGGTCAGGGAAGAAGAACCAGAAACTCTTCCTGACCTAGCCTTTGCCCAAAGAAATGACCCACTGTTAGCTGAAGCCTTCCTACAAATTATACACCAACAAGAAGGCTGTGATAAAGGAGGATACTTTTTCTTTCTAAATCATGGTTTGATGTACAAGGGAGACACCACTTCAGAGGGAATGGTGAGGACGCAGTTAGTCATACCTAAAAGTCATAGGCAAGTTTTTCTGGAAATAGCCTGTTCCCATCATACGGGAGGTCACTTAGGACAGACAAAAATCCCTGGCACAAATATTAGCGAATTCTACTGGCCAGGAAATCATGCAAACATTAAGAACTTTGCACAGTCTTGTGCCTTTTGACAATAGACACCCATATACCACCACCAGTAGCCTTATAACCACTCCCAATAATTGAAGTTCCGTTTTCTAGAAATGGCAAAGATAGTGTAGGACCCCTGAAAATATTGTAGTTAGGGAACAAGTATATACTTGTAATAGTGGATTATACCACACAATATCCAGAAGCCTTTCCCCATAGAGCCAACACAACCCAGCAGATCCTTTAACACCTACTCCCCTTCATTTAGAGAGTAGGGTTTTCCAACGAAATTTGAACAGATCAGTGCTCTACAGTCATGAGAAAACTCATGGGGAAAGTGAAACACATATTACATACTACCATCTTAACTTAAGAACTTCTGTATACCCCCCAAGGTCAGAGTGGTACAAACAATTGGCCCGGGCACCTAAAGAAAACTGTCCCACCCCTCAAAAATATGGCCCTCAAACCCTCATCCAGGTTTGGTGTCAATTCACGACTTTACAGAAAATGCAATATATGGAGGGTTAATGGTGTTTGTTGCATCTAATGTTTTGTATAAACGCTTCAGAAAACCAGTGAGAACATATCTTTTGTTCTTTTAAAAAAAGACAACATCATCATATAGCTAAATCCTATACTTATTTTGCAGAACCAGACTGAAGGCATTTCTACTCATTGACACCAGTAACAAGAAAAGATTTGCATTTAGTAAGCAATACAGTCAAATTATGGTACCAGAAAGTACCTTGCCAGTTGTATTTGTGCATGATCTGCACACTCTCAACCATGCTATGTGCACACTCACCCATGTGCATACCAAATCTGGGCACCCTGAAACAACTGAAAACCATTGCTTGGGCCTACAACTATGGGCCCCGGGGCATTACCTGAGTCGGTAATGCCCCCGCCGCTCGGGTCATATTGCTTAATTATTTACTTCTACAGGGGCTATTAATGCGAGGAGACCAATAGAGCAAGGACAGGACCCATGTAGCTCGTCTACCAGATATTTCTGGATGCGTATTGTGAAAAATCAAGTAAGAGACAGCAATGACTACATCTGGTCCAGCACCCGAGAGAGAGGTAGGAGTAGGCAAAGATGGAAGTGTAATATAAATCATTGATACGCTGTATCACTAGGTATTTTTCATTTATAAAGAGAGTACCTTTAGTTCAAAGGCTCAAGAAACACATCCTAGGCGCTTTCTTTTTTTCCTGAGCCAAATATAGAATCGTCTCATGCCGCACATGTAAGCACTGCCAGTTTCCCAAGTAACATCTAGATGGACACACACAGAGTGCCCGTGGCTCTGCAGGTCGTGAAGGTGCTCAGGTTGCAAACACCTTTCTTTTATCAGTGGCAGAGCCTGTCATATGCATGATGGAACATTTCCAACTCGAAGAGCTCGCAAGCATCAATTACCTTGCAAATCTGTGATAGTTAAAGTGAGCAGCACAAAGGGCCCATTTAAAGATGTGTTTATATCCATGATGTCTACTAGCCTAAGTCAATAATAAAATGTGTTCAACATCATGAATAACAACTAGATGGTCGTTTGTGACAAGGAATCTGCATATCCAGCTGTGTTTATTACACATCTTCATTTATTGCATGTCTTAAATCACTTAGGTTGGCATTATCTTGAATTCTGGAACGTATAGTTTACCAGACAGGATGTGGAAATTAAAGCCACAATGATATTCGTTTGGCTTAAACATGTTGCTATAAGGATTTACATTTGTCATGTGGCTTTATTATACAATTTGGGTGTTTTGTAAGTACACTCTATAAGACATTGTTACTTTAGACCTTGTAATCTAACTATTTGTAATCTAACTATTTGTGCCAAAGTTTGTAATCCTGGTCAAACCCCCCAACCCAACCTGCTGGCCATCTGTCCGACCATCGACTCCCTCCTTTTTGGGATGCTGCCAGAGTACCTTTTCCCTTCCACCCCTTGGAGCAGGAGACTTGATTCCCCTGCACCATTGTAACACGAGGACCACCATTATGAACTGGGCTGTCTCCGATCTTGAGATAGGTTGTACCCCATCAGGCTCCTTCCACTGGCCCTCCCTGCATCCTTGGGGGCTCCATCTACTCTATTTAAAAACCAATGAGCTGTGGAGTAGCAGCCTTACTACATTTGGCCCAGCAGCTGCAGCCTGCGACACGATTCACAACGGATTAACCGGCACACGATGCAAAATAATTGCACGTCCCCAACCCATCTAACGTTTAACTGCAATTACACAATGGCCAGTGAATGCATGCACCCTACCGTTGCCCAGAGGCGTAGGCAGGGTAGGGCCTGAGGGGCAAAGCCCACTCAAAATCTGTAAATGCCCACTCAGAGTGCTGTGTGGGCCTTTCCCGATGTTAATGTCACTGCGGTGGGCCCAACTGCATTAACTTCAGGCCCCACCTGTAGACAATCCTGGCTACGCCTCTGCTGTAGCCTGTAGGTCTTCGCCAGGGGCGAGGCAGGCTGAGGTGTAAAGTGGGAGAAGGCACAGTTAGGGTAAGGCATCCTATAGCCAGAAAGCAACCCAACAGAAGGTGCTCATGTGCCCCGTGCCCAGGAGGATGGATGCTGCAAAGTAAGTGCACCAGGCATTTTCCTCTAATTCATGCCAGCCCTGTATGAATAATCTACACACGGTACACCCCCGGGTCCCGAAATGTGGACAACCACCTTGAACTTAACTTAAGTAAAGTAGGTGACTGCATCAAACACACGCTGCCAGCCTGCCTGCGGCCTGTCATGGTCTGTGGACCCAGTATTCCCCAAGGGAGTTTTAATGTTTTGCAACGCTGCTGATACCAGCCAACCCAGTGACTGCAGCACTGTCGGCAGAGGGCCTGGCTGGGGCTCTTCCTCAGTGCTGCTGTTGCCTGCGGGCAGCAGCCGATGCCAGTGCCCCGCGGTTCGGTCCCCATGCTGCCTGTCTGCCACTGCCACTTACACACACAACGCTCCCGCCTGTGAATGCTGGAGGTGCTCTCCGCTGCTAGTGTTACCCCAGTGTCCTGCTCTCTTGCTTCACCTAGTAAAGCAAGAGAGCAAGGCACAGCGCGCAGTACTAGTAGACTACCGTCTGCCACAGAGACTATGGTTCTCACGCTCTCTCACGACTCATCAGGGCCGAGGCCCTGCCTCCTGCACACAGGCCTGGTGGTGCCTCTTTGTGTCTGCCTGCCACGCCCTGGCGCCCACCAGATCCAGTCACCCAGCCAGCAGCACTGCAGCAACTTTACTTGGATTTCGCTTCCATTTGAATGTAAATTCAAGAGGAAACGAAAACTTGGCACGTTCCGTATCTGGACACCATCATGAGCCAACAGAAATCTCTATTGAGCTTTTTAAACTGCAATGCAGTGCTTTCTTAACCATGGGCTGTGCAGTGCCTTACAGAGGGAAACATCGAGCTTCTTTTGCCATTTATAATGCTGCTTTATTTATATATAGCATACCTAAGTGTGCACACCACCATTAATGACACTACCTCACTGTGTATTCAGCAACCTTACCCTCCCTATCCTACTTGTGTTACATTCTACATGGCAGTGGCATACACAAAATGACACCTTATTCTAGTTTTCCCATTCTGTATGTTCACTCTCATTTGGGAAAAGGCGGGGGTGTGGATTTACCCGCCACTCGTCTCCATCACCAGACTGTGGGAGGTGTTACATGGCATGAACATGCCACCCCATTATTAAGAGCTATTCAATGCTTTTACTCTAAGAATGAGGCTGTTGGCAGGCGGAACCTGGAGGGCGGTACCACGCGGATGATACACCTCCAGATGGGAGAGCGACAAGATTGCGTTCTCACACCCAAACTATTTTACTCGTTTACTAATGGAATCATCAGTAAATTGCTTGAACTTCCAAAAGATGCTCCATCTCTGGCAGGAGACAAAATTCCAATTCTTCTGTTTGCTGATGACACAGTCCTTATGTCTCGAACCCCCACGGGGGCTTAAACTGCAGCTATCTGCATTTCTGGATTGTTATACTGCTAATGGGATATCAATAAATGTAGGTAAAAAAGGCCCTGTTTTTTAGAGGCAGTAGAGTAAACCAAAAAGTCAAGATCAAGCCAAAACTTAACGACGAGCAACAGGTGGTCATGTATGAATATCTTGGGCTGCGTGGTAGGGATGATTGCAGGTATCCACACAAATAGCTGAGGCCGGCCTAACGTTGAGCGTATATTGTGGAGCCATTGCCAGGTTTACTCACGAGCAGGAGGATAGGGCGGTCAGAGTCAACAAATAAGCTTATAAGGTACATGCCAGGCAGGCAGTTGTTTATGGAGTTGAACTTTGGGGGGATGTAAACTGTGGTCATCTTCCAGTAATTTAAAATAAGTGTTTCAAAAACATTCTGGGTTTACCAGTCAGTGCCCCTAATTTACCCATTCACCTAGAGCTAGATCTATAGAAGTTGGATTCTCTATGTAAGTACAAACCTTTGTATTTCTGGGCTAGGATCTGGACTACAGCCAAGTTGCATAGTTATAGGGAGACAGTGAAGGATCTCTTGGCTCAGCCTGCGGGTGCTTCACTTCCATCGCTTGCGCACATTAAGAACGGTTTAGTTGTGATTGGCCTGAGTACGTTCTGGATCCACCCCGAGTCAATGAGCACTTCTACCAAACAGGTGAACAAAAGAGCATTAAAAGTGAAAGCAGAGGCTGATGTTGCAAGTCTGGTTACCCAAAAACCCAGGTTGAAGGACAACTAGGAATGCAAGCAAGTCATTGGATTTGAGGAGTATCTGGACCTGGTACAGCCCAAATCCATGAGATTGCTGTATACGAAACTGCGCCTGGGTATTCTGCCAGTGAGGCAAAGGAGTAGGTAGTGCTAATGTATTCTTCTGCTTCTTTTATGAAATGTACTGTGAAGTTTTGTCATAATGTGTACATGTACTTTTGTGGCGTAATTGCTGAAATAAAGCTAAATAAAGTAAAAGTAAAGGATTTTTTTTTTCAGATCGATCGCTATATGCGCGCACCGAGCCAAGTACCGGCAAAGTACCACTTTCCTGCAACCTCTCCTCTCTGCCACGTGGATTTGTGACATTTATTCAAGCCTAAGGACGTTTTTTGGGTTTGATTTGGCCAGAATTGGTAAAAACAACTGCAGATTGCCAAGCCACGCCCATTTGGGCGGAATACTACACATTTGGCCAGCGCACGCACCAGCGTGTGCGCACCAAGCCAAGTACCGGCGAAGTACCGCTTGACCGCAACCTCTCCTCTCTGCCACGTGGATTTGTGACATTTACTCAAGCCTACAGTATATATTGCCCTGATTTTATTGGATTCTTGAAAAGACTATAAGCACCCAACTACAAATCTGTATTTCTTTTCTTTTGTAGAACGTTTTTTGGGTTTGATTTGGCCGGAATTGGTAAAAACAACTGCAGATTGCCAAGCCACGCCCATTTGGGCGGAATAGTACAAATTTGGCCAGCGCACGCACCAGGGCGCGCACCAAGCCAAGTACCGGCGAAGTACCACTTTGCTGCATTGGCGCGGCGTTGCAGCCAAAAAGTACATCTCGTCACCACTCTAGTGTTGCTCATTCACTCACCTTTTGATTATTATCAATCGACGGTCGTGGTTGTTATTTTCCAGTCTGAGGGCAATTACCATTTGTCGCCGCCCATTTTTCTAATTAATCAGCCTCGCTTGTCGGCAGGCAAAAGTGATGCAGTGCGTGCTAATGACCCTGAAGTCAGGCATGCTGAACTCAAGTTCACTGACTCTGCACCGAAAGACTCATGGACAACCGCTTACTAATACATCCCAACAAAGACCAGGAAATGCTGTATGCTTCTCCACCCCGCTAACCCAGAAGATAAATCCACAACGCTAACGTTCAGCAAGAATAACAGGAAATACTGATATTCGTTTGTTCTGCAAAGACTCTAACGAAAGCGTTAAGAAGGTAAATGAACCAATGGTGGCAAAGATTCTATCCACAATTGCTGTATCAGACGTAACTGTTCCAGAGATTACATCACCAGTGCACAATATTGAAAATATGTTTTATACTGCTGCACTGGACATCTCTGTGATTGTAGTTGAAGTTGAACCACTTGATCTGGCACCAAATATTACTGATAGGTCACTTACTGATAGCGTTTTGTTGGGTAATGTATTTACAGCTCCTGTACAAGATAATACTGTTCAAACACAGGCCAAAACCACTGACCAGGCTGTATTAGAACTTGGGAACAATACCTCTTGTCAGTTTTCCCACACAACAGTACAAAATCTGTCCGCCTCCCCTGATTTATTCACGGATATTAGCCATTCGCACTCAGAGCTAGCGGTGTCTTATTCTGCTCCAACTCCACGTAATCCGAGGAATAACATAACAGAACCAAATAGATCTGGTGCTATAAGTCCAACGAATAATTTGTTGGAAATCACGTTAAACTCAATGAATTTGGCCATACAAAAAATGCACAACTTGAGAAAGTCTTGCAATGGCAGCATTCAATCATGCAAACACCCTGTTTTAGAAACGATCCTACACAGACTATAGACAAAGTGATTATTACTGCCATCTCTGTTAGTACTCAAACTGATCCTTGGGCAGAACTGATGTCAAACAGTACACCAATAGTTATTCCAGAATCACAATGCCCTTTACGTCCACATTTTCCTAATGTTATTCATGATAAAGAACAGACAGGCATACGACCAAGTAATGAGGGTCAATCTGTTGATACTCAAACCACCATCAATGCACCTGCCAAGCCATCTGTATATACAGTTTTTGAATCAAAACACAACCAAAAAATAACAGCTGTACAAACAAAATAAAACAAAAAGTATGAGCATAACGAAGAATAACTGTACTTCTAAAACTAAACAGTTCATCAAAACAATTACGAATTCGCAAAAAGGTTCATTGTTAGCCTCAAATGCAAATTACTAAAAAATATCAGTTGCAGGTGCAAGCTCGAAAAGATACACCCAAAATATGTCAACCAGCTAACAATTCATTTTATGGTCCTCTTGATCAGTTACTGGAGGCAGCAGCGGGTATGGATGGGAAAAAATCTGCTCAAACTCCATCTATACCTGCAACAAATGATATAAGCAATGAACTCCATTTGACTGGCATAACACAACAGGCATTGGAAAATCATATGTGCTGTAGATGCGTACATGAGCGCCCAGCCCTCACAGAAACACTTGAATTACTGTGAATCTAGAACGGAAACCAAATTACAGGTTAAACCTCCTGTGGATAAACCGGTCAAAACCATGGTTTCATCCCAGTCGGTTCATAAAGAATCTTGTCATTGTCAAAACAATTCTCCAGTCCAATCAAACATCATACATCCATCATCAACTCAATTCCAGGTCGATGTATCTCGATTGGCCTGTATACCATCACAAGAAGACGGGGAATTAAATATGCAAGCTGGAAGTGTTGATAACTTAGCTGCACTAGCTCCTGAAATGTATCGCTTAATTCAAACATCGCTTCTCAAGACAGTTGAAGCAAAACCTTCTATGGCCTCAGTTAATAGTAATATTAGACTTGAACCGAACCCTCTAACCTGAAAAAACATTTGAAAATGAATACCAAACGGCCAGCACTATACTCATTAAGTATAGTTTGACGACCAATGCCAAGTATTCAGCATGATCTGAATCGTAAATCCATTTTAACCATCTTCTCAGAAATTCCTGAATTGGAAGATATCAACTCTGTTGATATACAATTATTTGAATTTGACGATATACACACACTTTCCTCAGTAAGATTATGGATTAATTCTAGAGTAGTACTGAATACAATATGCTTGCAAAAAGACAACTCTATGATCTAGGATTCATTAATGTTAATTCACTGAGTCCTCCAGTTCCAACCATTATGCCTTTGACAACCACAACTGTTAATAAATCATGTCCCCCAAACAATATGGAATTAAATGTAAGAGAACTTGTTAAGAAGGCTTGTAAGTGTCACACAGACCCGAATATGCATTAACTAGGCCACTCCACAAAGCAAACGTCAGTATCTCTCACTAGTTGGAATACAAGAGGGTTCCGTAATCTTATAAGCAATTCCAACACGGGCATCGAGAATGTCGATATTATCATGTTACAAGAAACATGGCTTACTGAAATGCCAATCTGGGATAATTATGATCTATATCTCAATCCTGCTTTAAAATCTAGACTGGTAAGGCCAACTTCTGTTCTACTTATTGCAATCAAACAGCAATCGCCTTTCAAATCTGAACATTGGATTTCTCCTAACCCATTTTTGCAGGCTATAAAACTCAAGGGTGGTGGCATTTCATATGCCCTAATTAATATGTACTGGAACCCGGCAGGTATTTCCGATTACTCCTTTATGAGAGATCTGAATTGCTTAATGGATTTCATATGTACTGATAACAAAAGATTGTATGTGATTCTAGCAGGGGATCTTAATTTACATTGTCTAGGCCCATCAAAAGAAACTATTAGATTAGCTATATGGACTAATTTTGTTGAGACTCTAAACCTTCAATTGTTAAATGGTACATTCATAGATGACATCCCTCCACACCCCACATGGCATAGAGGTACATCCAGAGCAATAATTGATTATGTCTATGTTAACCAGGCTTTCATCACAGAAATCACCAAGTTTCGAATTAATCCAACAACTTTAAGTGATCATGATATTCTATACACAAATTGGAATATTATAGAAGCTACAAATGACCTGCTATCCAAATGTCCAGCAAATTTGGTAATAGCCAACACAGGGCGTAATAGATTGCGGTGGTCTGAAACATCTTTGAAACGATTTAATCAATTTTATGCAATGGAAATACACAAAGCCAATGTGGGGCCAAAGAAAGAGATTATATTTCATGATTTGATCAAGATGTTTCAGATTAAACCAACTAACCATATACTCCCTAGAGTGTCACATTTGCATGTATTTAACAAAGAAGTTCAAACAGCTAAGAAAATGTATCGATCTACGAAGAGACAGATTTTAAAATTGTCCTTAAAAAATAGAGATGAACATTTAATCAAATTGAAGACTAAACATAAGAACTGGACGCGGAATCGGAAAGCAGCCTTATATCAAGACGACGGTTCAACAATATTGAGAAATATAGCTGGGAAAAATACAGCTCGAATCTGGGCAATTATTAATCAAACAATAACTGGGCATCAAATTGCATTACAATCAAATAATGTATCAGAACAAGCGTGGATCATGCACTATTCAAATCTGTATATGGCACCGCAAAATACAAATTCCAAGATTACAAACTTTGGGAATGATAGATTTTTTCTCACTTTTGATGAAGAGGATATAACTTACTGCATAAACAAGGCTAGTAGTTCGAGGGCTCCGGGGCCTGATGGTCTATCGAATTTTATTTTAAAAAAACATCCAGAAGTATGGACTAACATATTATGGAATATGTTTAACAACATTAACCAAACTCAAGTAATTCCCCAGTCATGGAAACACTCTATAATCTTGCCAATCTACAAGAAGGGTAGTAGGACAGATCCAGCCATTTATAGGCCCATTGCCTTGTTAGATGCACCTGGAAAAATCTTTAATCGCATAGTTCTTAGAGGTCTTAACATCTGGGCCACCAATCAATGGAAAAGAGACCCGTTCCAAGCAGGCTTTGTCTCTGGCCTAGGCTGCTCCCCAAATATCATCAGTATAAATATGATAAGATCTAACTGTGCCTCCCGGAATTAACCTTTGTATTTGGCATTTATTGATTTCTGGGTGAAGTTTGACTCTGTTGTTCAAAAAACAAACACAATACAAATTCCCATCTTCACTGCTTTCCATAATCAAACACCTTCATACTAACACTACATTGCAAGTTAGATTAACAATAGAAAGATTACTCTCTGCATCAATTTCTACAGGACAAGGCCTTAAACAAGGCTGCATTTTAGCCTCGTTCTTATTTAATCAGTTTATGTTGGACCTGGGATAATCGTTTGCCACTATAACAACCGATGCACCAAAATTGGGCACACAATCCATACCTTCGATGTTATATGTGGATGATTTAGCCCTGTCAAGAACACCTAGCGGGTTACAGAACCTACTAGACTAATTACCTGCTTATTCTTCAGAAAATAATCTTGTCATTAATCTGGAAAAAACACAGGTTGTTGTTACCTGTTGTACAAATACTAAAACTGTTGGAAAAAAATATAAATGGTACCTACAGGATGCCGAGCTCATGAATGTTCCTGAATATAAATATCTAGGCATAACAATCTACAACAAACTGTCTGAAACTGCATATTTTACATCATTGAACTGTAAGTTACAAACATTAAGATCACAGGCAACCATATTAATGTCTAAATATGGTAAGTTCTCATACCAGCATGTTATGTCCTTCTATCAGCCGAAAGCGGTTCTGATTTTATTGTATGGTGCCGAAACCAAAGCAGCGTTTAAATCAAAATCTTGGGATCTATATGAATCCCAATTCTGGAAACCAGTGTTAAAACTACCAAACTGCACCCCGTTACACATAATCAGTTTTGAACTCAGTCTATTTTCATTACATGTACAATTGATATGGAAAATGCGCAGCTTTTTCCGGAAATGCTTATTGGGTCTTGTGAATAACAACATATTAAGTGCTGTTGCACATTATCTTTTAGTTTCAACCCATTCCTTTCCATACACATGGAGAAATTGTGTTTTAGATGCTTTATCTGATGCCTTCATAATGTTGGATGTTTTATTAACAAATCCAAATTGTGCCAAGTTAAAACTGTACCAAAATGATTGGATCTCTACCAGAGCAAAATGTTGTACCTATAAGGATTTTAACACACAATTATTTGGTCATAAAAATGTTCGTATTATATCAGATTATTTAGTAAAATTCCCATCACCTTACGTAAAACAGCAATACCAGAGATTTAGGTTCAATCTATTACGAACAACTGAAATCATGGCCAGGAGAGGTTTGATTCCAAATGAACTAAATCATTGTCAGTTTTGCCATAACAAGCAATGTAGGGAGCCATTGAAACATCTAACAGTTATTTGTCCAGCTTTAAATTTGATGAGGCAAATTCATTTTAGTAAATTGTTACGGTTATATACTCCAATGAACAATGATGAAATCTGGTATATGATCTTTCCGAGTAAAAAATTGGAATAAGAGTCGCAATAGTACAATTTTTGGATGCCATCTTGTCAACTGATAAGGAGAGTTTCAAATGGTATCTTGAATGATGGTTGACATGAGACGTTATATAACTGGAACACAAACGAAATGAAATTGTAAGACTTTAGATCCAACTCAAGATATATTGTATGAATTCAGACTGAAAGCAAGTCCATATGATATAACTAGCTTGCTGACTTTTTAAATTGCTGTGTATTGTGTACTGTGTATTGTTGTGTATCATTTTAATTATTTCTTCATTGTAAATTGTTGATGATTGGATATCATTGAATTTTATTTTTGTATTTGAAACGTTAATTTAATCAGCCAAGCAAATAAAAAATAAACAAAATAAAAAAAATATGCTCAAACGCACATGCCTGATATTTTGGGCCAGTAAAATTCCTGAGAGAACTTCCCTTCAATACAGCAATCTAATAATATATATATATATATATATATATATATATATATATATATATATATATATATATATATATATATATATATATATATATATATTGGCAATCGCTGCAGCATCAACCACAGAAGTAGAATACTCTTAATCTGGTATGTTTGGCTAGTAGAATCATAACACCAAGCATATCAGAAACTTGACTAGTGTTAAACTTGAATGGCATACACACCGGATGTGCATTCCCCAGCCCAGCATTGGAGGAGTGGCTTGATGAGGCGCTTGCACCGGAGTGCAGCGCGGTCATTTGCCAGCAGGGAAAAGAGAATGCCAGTGAAAGGTGGCTCCGGTAGCACGTTCCCCGCACTATGTGAAGCATTTTGTGATTCTGGGCATGTGAGAGCATTAAAGCACTCAACCCTGCTGTGCTGCAGGGCACATGTGAGGCCCACAGTGTTGCAAGGAAGCCTGGTGAATAACTTGATGAGAGATGCAGGTGCAACTACATTGGAATGCCCAGTCAAAGTGCAGGCATTGGAGGAAAGCAAGAGAGTCCTCACTTCAAAGCAGTGTTTCCCCAGATAACTGGTGTGGAGTATGGCAGTGGTTGAAAAGATCGAAATGAAAGGATGGAAACTAAAAAATACCCATAATTCTATTTTCTATGTTCTCACTACCTATCATGTCGGAGGAAGACATCCCTGCCATTCCGACCACAGTCACAACATCGCCTGGTGGTATATTCTCACTGCAAATAATGGATTTGTTGTCCCTGAAACAGGCTGCAGCATTTGACCTATCAGACACCAACAACATGGGCCCCAGGTGGGTACTCTGGATAAGACATTCAGCCTCATTACGAGTTTTGAGGTAGCCATGCCCTTAACAAGGGCATGGCTAACCCCAAACTTGGGTCCGAGTTCCCTGAATGGGGAAATAACGGGCCATTCCGACCTTGGAGGGCCCGGTATTTCCCAATTCATGCAACCCGGACCCGGTCCAGCCCCATTCCCATTTGAGCCCCCATAGGGCTCAATGGGAATGGGGAGCATGCTAACAATGGGCCCGTTAATGACGGGCACGTTGTTAGCATGCTGGGCCGCTCGCGGGACTCGCTAAGGACGTCTGGTAAAACCAATGTCCTGAGCGGGTCTCACGAGAGGACCTCGTAATAGGGCGGTAAGCGGTTAACGGCTCCGGCACCTATACCGGCGCTGTTAACCCCTTACCGCCCTCCTCGTAATGAGGCCCATTGTAATGTATATACTGACGCGTTGGGGGCTATGGATGATCACGGAAAGAAGGGCATATTAACATTGTCAGTCGGACCCTCAGTGAGCGATATATTGTACAAACTCCCTGATGAAACTACCTCAAATTTTGTTAAATTAAAGTCAATGCTGTCTGAATGTTTTACACTGCACACAACCGTGGACTATGAGAGATACATTTTCATACCAAAAAACAAGAAAAAGGAGAAACAATGGACAACTTTGTGATGAGGCGCAGGAGTAGGTTGCAACATTGTGAATTACACAGATATTTGAATGATGAGGCATTAAGACTAGGCGACCGGGGGACTTTAATGGAGGCATATTGGATAGTATATGTATGTCGCTGCCCAGTTCTACCTGGTGAGGCTTGGATTGAGGAACTTTAATACAGCGTCCCATGCAAGGGTCATGCTATACGCTCCGTGCCTTCCTGTTTCCGGCCCTCAGGCAGCAGCACCCTTCCCTCCTGATTGTTACCCCCTCACGCTTTCCACAGAGTCCTGGAGACCCTCTCCTGACCTGCTCCAGAGGCTGGTCTCGCTTTCTCCCTGCTCTGTGGCTCGGGCGAGCCGTTCATCCGGTGACAGTTATCTCTTTCGCATCCGGACTTGCCGACTTTACAAGATGGTATTTAAACAGGATTGCTCTGATTTACACCTAAATAGAGTCCATCAGCTGAAAGATATGCATTAACAAAGGATAACACTGAAACATTTGAGTCCTCTGTGGCAATAAATGTAAATAATGTTTCCCAAAGAAGCTTCTTCGTATGCCAGATAAGATCCCAGGACAACCCTTTTAGGCACTTGAAATCCATAATCAATTTTAAGAGCATCTACTTTGGCAAAATATGTTATTTTATGTAATTCAGTTATCAAAAAAGCTGCCACTGAAAATATGTTCTTCTACACTGCTCCTGCTCCTGGATGCCTGGGTGCCCGCTGTCCAGAGGGCTTGTCTGGGAGAGGAAAACCCCCTTCACCTGCTCCCTAGGGAGCCTGGAGGAGTCTCTGGAGCACTTTGCTATCCTTCTCCAAAGCACTGCTTGATTGACTTTGGCCTGGGTCAAACCCTTTTTTCTGTCTGAAAGCACACTGCCATGTGTGACTGTATCACTTGCACCAGTCCAACTTCAAGGCCACCTGGATCAGTATGAAGTGCCGGCGGCCTGTGACTATGGATACCTTGCATCTCCCGCATCATCATGAGTCGCTGCGGATTACTCCATCCTTGTGGTTGGCCCTGGGGCTCCCCCCTCTTTTTGCCAGAGCAATGCAAGTGCCTGTTTTTTGGCAACCTGGGACGTCTTGAGCACCTGACTTGTCTGCCCCTATCTTGCTGCTAGGCCGCCTGGTGAGTTTGTCACGCATTAGGCAGTTTCTCCTTATCTATCTCTCCCCTTTCCATCTCTCTGCTCTCTCCTTGCAGGGTGCTCTCCATCACCCCTGTTTACTCTAACAGCTACTCTATCACCCATTATATCTCTCTTTCGTACTCTGCAAGGAACAAGTTAAAAAAAATCCCTTGGTCTCCAATCCAGGCCTGCCCATCTCTGACACCTACGTCAACGCTTCTTCCAGGCAGACTGTCACTGACATCCTCTTTGTCATTCCCTCTATGGACCTATGGACTCCCCACATAGTCCCAGTCCCCAACCCTTTCTCTTCGTTTCCCACTAATGGTGGAACCAGATGGGGCATACTCTTGGCATGCTCACCATACTGTGGGTGCATCATTATTGTCTATCAGAATTTCACTGCCATGGCCCAGGGCTATCAGCCCAGCCTCCTCATTCATAATGAGCGGCTTCCATCTCTCAACAATTGCCTACCCTATCCGGTCACTCCTCCGTCTACCACCCCTCTCGCCTCCTCTACACCACCGACAGGTGTACCACATCCCTGTACCCATCCTCAGAAGTCTTTCAAAGGTGGTAACCAGCTTCACCTAGATACCCTCATCTCTTGATCTGCTGGTAAACATGCCTCTGAGATCTGTCTCCTTCTTGAAGACTTTGACCTTGATGTTCTCGTTCTCACTGAGACGTGGTTCACTGCCAGCTCTGTCAATGCTTTTGACGCTCTTCTCCCTGAGGGATACAAGATCCTCTCTAAGCCCAGGCCTAACTGGTCTGGAGGCGAATTGGCCTTGATCTTTCCTAATGTGTCCCTAGCTAATATCATTCCTACTCAGACCTACTCTTCCTTTGAATGCCTCGTCTGCAGGCTTAGTGTCTCTCCAACCCTCTAGTTGACTCTTGCCACCATCTACTGGACCCCTGGACCAGTCCCCTTTCTTCCTCTCAGAGTGGTCTGACCTCACCTCTTCTCTTCTTGTCTCCACCTCCAAGCTTCTCCTATCCAGAGACTTCAATATTCATCTTGACTCTCCTGATTCGGCCAATGGACTCTTATGCAGCCTCTGTAACTTTCTTTCCCTCACCATTCTTCCCTCCGGTCTGACGCACTCAGCCAGACACACCTTGGATGCTCCCAACTCAGCAGCCATCCCCATCTCCAACCTTCTCAGTACACTTTTCTCCTGGTCTGACCATACTCTCTTGTCCTCTCACTTGGATCGCTACGTTCCCCCGGCTAAGCCTCTGTCTGCACTGTCAGTTTCCTTCTCTGTCATTCGTCCGATGAAGCAAGTGTCAGTCGCTGCTTTTGTCACCAATTTCATTCCCCCTCCCATTCCTTACACAGACTCCCACATTGACATTGCCCTTGCATATCTTCGCCTCTCTATCACTAACACCCTGGACATCCCTGCCCCTGCCATGAGGATCCTCATGAGGCTGGCCTCCAAGTGCAACACCTGTTATGACTCAGACCTAGCCTCTCTGAAATGCAAATGCAGAGTTGCTGAGTGGAAGTGGCGGGCTTCAGGCCCATCCTCTGACAGACTGGCCTGCTGCCTGCTCCAAAGGCATTACAGACTCTCCATTTGCTCGAGGAAGAAGGCTCATATTCAAGCCTGCATCTCTGGTACCACTAACAACACGGCAAACTGTTTAAAATCTGCATGACCACCAGTCTGGCTTCCGTGCAGCCAGAGGTACGGAAACTGCTCTCTTGAACACCCGTGATGACTTGCTCTCAAATCTTGCCTCCAACCCTCCATCCATTCTTATCCTTCAAGATCTTTCCTTTGCCTTTGACACGGCCAATCATGCCCCCCTGATAAATAGGCTCCATGACAACTTTTGCATCACAGGCCAGGCAATGGACTAGTTCACCTCATTCCTCTCCGACCGACCTTCCCAGGTTCAATTGGTCCCTTTTCTCTCCCCAATCACTCTCTCCAGCTGTGGCATCCCTCAAGGCTCTATCCCATCACTGTGGCTCTTCAACGTCTACTTTGCCCCTCTGGCCCACCAGATCTCTTCCGTCTCTCATCACTGCAAGTGTTGTGTGGATGACACACAGCTCTCCTTCAAGATTCCTTCCCCTGCCTCCTCTTCCTCCTCTCTCATCCCTGTCTGTCTGACTGCTATGCAGGCATGTCTACTGCTAATGATCTCTGCGTTAATTCCAGTAACACTGAGATCCTTTTCATAGGGACCCCAGCTCCCTCCTTCCTTCCTAGCCTCTAGCCGCCCTCTATGGGTCCCCTCCTCTTACCCTCTTGTGAGACAAAAAACCTTGGTGTCACCTTTGACTCCTCTCTCTTCTTCTATCCTCACATCGTGGACCTTGCAAAGAAGACCCACTATCAGCAGCACCTCCTCATAGGCATTCTCCCTTTCCTCAACCTCACCCAGAAACTCAATGGGCCTCATTACAGATTGGGCCGTATGCCAGAGGTAAATCTGCCAGAATACCGCCCACACGAATTACCATTTCTGCCACTTGGTCCGCCAGAATTTCTTTGGACGTATTACAAGCAGTGGTGTAATTCCCCATTTATTTTGAGTCCATTGGACTCAATAGGGTTTTTTTGGTGGAATTACCGTAGCATAATTACTGCTGATTCTGATAATGTTTTGGTGGTGAGCTGAATGATTTACTTCCAGGATTTTCCTGGAGGCAAATCTTCCACTCCAGGCCCAAACACGTAATTTGGCACAATGGTAAAGTTGGTGGTAAAAGAGTTACCGCCAACTTTACCACTTGCTGCCTAACTCATAATGAAATGTCTCCAGAGCTCTGGTCCTCTCTAGGCTGGACTACTGCAACAGCCTCATCCTCAATCTTCCTTTATCCTCCCTTTGCCCCATTCAGCTAATACAGAATCGGACTGCGAGACTAATCCTTGGCCTCGAGCCCAGGGACTGCATCTCTCCAGCCCTAAAATCTCTCCAAAGACTCCCAGTTGCTGCTACGATCAAGCTCAAGACCATCTGCATCATCCACAAGGCTTTCTGGGTCCTGGTAACCCGCTATATCCAATTCTCTCTCCCTAAATACCGCCCTGCCAGAGCCCTTTGTTCTTCTACCTCCAACTCTCTGCAGATCAGTCACTTCTCTAAACAGAGAGTGGGGGTAGATCTCTCTCCTCTGCAGGAGCTTCCCTCTGGAATGGTCTCCCTGCCCCTCTCAGGCTTCAGCAGGATTTCTTTAAGTTTCGGAAGCTCCTCAAGACTCTCCTTTTGCCTTCTTCCTTCCCTCTCCCCCTCCCATGGTAACAGCCCCATCTGCCACAGTGACTCGCTGCCTGGCTCCCTCTGAGTTCTACAAGACACCAGGTCCCCCTCCCAGTCCAACCCCCACCTCGCACTTAGCATGTGGACCCCACACCCTGTACCCATGCAATCCCTTGACCTTGCCCTCCTGCCCTCCCCTTAACATTTACCTAGCCCCTGTGTCCCTGTGTCCCTCTTCCCCCCTTCATCTGCCCCCTTTTTCACATGTACTCTCTCCGACTTGCCGTGCACTCCCCTTCCAACCCTAGCACTTCATATTTGCGCAAATGGGCACTCCCCCCTCGCACTTCTTGTTACTGCACTTGCACGATCCAAAGTTACAATGCCTATTAGGACCGTTTTTGTTATCTTTCTCCCTTGTGCCCCCCTTTTTCTGTCTTGTGGTGCCTTGAAACACCATTTGTTGAGTAGGCGCCTTACAAATATCCAACAAATACATAAAATAAATAAACCTCTCTGTTTCGACAGAAATTGCTGCAGGAAGCCCACACTCTAGAAGAAACCTCACGTTAGCAAGGAAAGAAGTGAAATTCGAACTTCAAGTAGAGACCATGAACAAATTAAATCACATGGATACATTCTTCCTCCGGTGTGGACATGAATTCCCGCACAAGGGTACCTGTCCGGCAATGGGTCAATTCTGCACTATCTATGGAGGTGAGAACCATTTTAAGATAGTATGTCCCTATGCAAACCAATCAATGGATGTGGCCAGTCTACCCATGCCTCTGTAACAGACATATGAGCGACAACCCCAGATAGTCCACAGGGAAAAAAGACAAACATAGAACATCAGACAACCGAAAAGGTATTACCAGATATAAACATTGATCTCCAGAATGCAAAAGCGAGAGACGACCTAGAGTAAATGTTCTATACCTGGTTGCAAGATCACCCTTGGAAAGTGAATCCAGTTTATCACAAGAAGACTGCTTCAAGAAAGGGCATGTGTTTACATTAGGGAACCAGTCAGTAATAGACACTAGCCACACCATACTTCTCCAAGTAGAAGACACCCTCATAGAATTCCTGGTGGACACTGGTATGACAGTAAATGTACAGAATGAGAAAGTATATGACAACCTGCCGAGAGTACCTCAGCTGCGGCCATCTGAAGTGGACATATATCCATATAGGTTACAAACCCCACTTATGTTTGGGTGGATGATCCAGACCTATCTACCATTGCCAGGTTGGATGAAGACAGATATGTAGAAGGCATACAAATAAGAAGAACAGATGATGATGCAAAGAGCCAAATTAAGGTACATTCAGATAATTGAAGGAGGGCAAGGGAGTCTGATCTATGAGTTGGAGATAAAGTGGTTGTATGACAACCTCCGAGAACAAAAGGGTGGACGCCATTTCATTCATTTCAGACCCCATTTCTGGGGCCTGGGACCAAAATACCTTCAGCTATCCCTCCGCAAATACCTCCCCTCTCGATCTTTTCGCTCCTCTACCTCTAACTCCCTCAGGGTCTGTCATTTTTCAAAGAAACGAGCTGGGGGTAGATCTCTATCTTCGGCTGGGGCCTCCCTCTGGAACAGACTCCCTGCCACTCTCAAACTTGAGGAGAACCATCTCCGGTGTCGGAAGCACCTCAAAACCTTCCTCTTTGCTTCTGCCTTCGCTCCCCTTCTATCCTGCTGATCTGCTTTCTTGGCACTGTGCACCTGGCCACCCTCTGTCCCCTGGGCCCAGGTACCTGCTCACCCTGCCACCTTCCTGCACTGCCTCCTGGCCACCCCTTGCACTGGGGACTGTATCTGTACCCATACAGCCCCCCTCCATTTTTCTTCTTTTCTGCATTTATTCAGACTTACCCAATCTGCTGCCTTAAACACAGCACTTGCCACTTGCTGTCTGCACTACCACAGTTTGCCTCAATGTTCTATTTATTTTATTTATCTGCACTCCTCAGCTTCTGCACGTTCCACTCTCCCCGTTCCATGCACTTTTTCCCTTTTCCCTTTCCCATGCACTTGCGCGTTCTCAATGTCACTGGGACTAGTAAGATCGTTTTTATGTTGTGCTGTGTTCTCCCTTGTTCCCCTCCCTTGCCTAGTTGCGCTCTGAAACACTTGTGTACGAGCGTGATACAAATAAAATGTCATATCATATAATATCAGAGTGAGCCTATGTCCCTTAGGAACGTGCATATGGAATGGATAGCATTACACCGGAAAGATTCTGAGTCCAAATAACGGCACTAACTCAGGAAGCGGGCAAAGTACTGTTTTATTAACAATTATCTATGACAGGGAGGTTACAACGAACGTTCAGTCTTTCAATGATCTCCACAAAAATACAATTCTTATAGTGATAATTCATCCGAGTGACGTCATACTATGTGGCAATAGTGAGAAAACCTATTAAGGATCAGGATTGGTTAAGGGAGACATCTAAGTATCCATTTCTATAGTAGCTAATATTGTTATTCGCTGTCCGTTATCAGGTGGACAACTTATGCCTACCTCTAAAAATATGTAATTTCAGAAACATTCATATACACAATGGGCCTCATTACGACCCTGGCGGTAAGGGGTTTACGCCAGCGTTAGCTGCGCCGACCCCTTACCGCCAATTACGAGGTCCCCTAGCGCCATGGTGCTTTTAACACCTGCTTTTAGCAGGTGTTAAAATCCATGGCGCTAAGGGACCATGGAGTTAATTACGCCACCGTAATTTACGGTGGCGTAATTAACGCCTTCCCCACTCCCATTATGCCCTATGGGGCAAAAATGGGAATGGGGAAGGGTAAATGGGGATTGGGGACTTACCGCCCCGCCAAGGTCGGAATGGGGCGGTAAGTCCGCCAACCACCATGGCGTAAACGTAGTTTACGCCATGGTGGTAAAGTCACGGCCCAGGCGGTAAGTTACCGCCTGGGTCGTAATGAGGCCCAATTTCTCAAATGGTCTTCAAACTATAAGGTTCTTCGTTATATGGACTGATATAATTGGTTGCCATGCTTGTGCCATGTTTGGAACATTTGATTAATTTAGCAACACATAAGCCCAGACACAGGTGCAAGGAGATGAAACTACCTCACCACCCAATTAGCCCAGCATCTCTTATCACCCGTGCCTTCTGCCATGAAATTGTTTTTGCACTTGGCCTTGCAGAGGATGCAGACATCCTTGTCTTTGAGAATGCACAGGAGTGAGTGCATTAGCTATCATGCCTGGAACTCCAAGATCAAGCTCTATTTCCATCTTTGACTCACGTGACAGGAGACCACGATCTGGTCCATTTTTCAGCTTTTAAATGTTCTTAATGAATTAAAGCTTGGTATCCTTTATGTCATTTCTTGCACCTTGACGTGAGAAGGTTCATCCTCCGCATACGCGTTGGTCTTCATAATAGATAGCTGACCTTGCTTCTTGAATCTTGACTCCAGACCTGGCAGCCTTGGCATGCAGCGCCATTAGCCTAATATTCTTGCTGCGACACAGTTTTCCATTCCCTCTTCATGGGTTCTGGCTTACTTAATTCATGATACCAATGTCCAGTTTCAATACAATGGCTGCTTCCCTGCATTCTATTCACTACTCATAGCTAGCTTTTATGATGACTTAATCTACCTTGTGTTTCGGCGCCTGTACGTTTATTGAACGGTTGCTCTCTGCAGCACTTCATGTATGTGTACTCTTTGGTTTTATACTTGAGAGTTCACTTGATGCTTACTTCATCATTAGCCCTGTAGGATCCAAACCTTTATCTTCAGCCAGTGTCTCAAGACGTTGTGCACACTTTTTTATGATGTCACTAGCTCTTCTTCTTTGCTCCTTTTCAAATTCCTTCAGGGAGCTCCTCTCGCAGGTTATCGTCACTTCGGGGGTACTTTCGATAAGGTTCTCTTAATGGGTATATTCTTCCAAACAGTTGCTGCAGTATTGGCACAACGGCTGGTGTCAAACACGGCACGGTCTCATGTCTACAATATAGGGGCTGTAGGGGGTGGGATATTCTGCAGAGGTACACAGCCTCTCCTCTACAAGAGCCTCTAACTATTGCCTACAAGAAAGGAACAATCATGAGAGCGGTTGATCAGGACTGAGAGATTACCAGAAACGTGTCTTATTTCAAGAGATGTGAGGGGGAGAGAAAGAGACCATCCATGCAGAAGAGCATCTAAACATGAGGGAATTAGATTCGGACACATCGTACCTGGGTGATGGGGAACTGTCAGAGGGAGAACCGGCTCAGGGTGCAAGGTTGGCGCCGTTGATAAACAAGAAACAGTTGCAAGGTGCGCGACCAACGCACACCCGAATCTATACAGCTTATAGAAGAGATGGGGTAATCTAAGCTATATTGTAAAACGCGGGGCAAGGGAGTTGTAATGTTGTATGCCTATACACATGCAGCGGTCTTCCTCTTTATGTTACCGGAGCGGAGAAAGGGAAATGACAGGGGTGGTGGGACGGAAGTAGTTTAGAGTAAGGAATTGAATAGATCGCCAATTGTTAAGCGCGTGATCACAGTGAGGGGGGGGGGCACTGTAGTTTCAAATGAGACACTTCCCCACATCGATGTCGGACTCCTGATTAGAATAGCAGTGCAAACCAGAGATCCACATCTGGTGCAGAAATTGGTGCTTTGGTGCAGGCCTTTGCATTTCCTGCAAGACCCCGGGTGGTGAATGTAGGGCTACATTGCATTTTAGTAGTATTTCCATCTGGGATGTTAAGTTACACTGGGCGATAATGCACGTGGAGGTGGTACATTGTGATTAGGGGCGTCTCATCTGTCAAATGCGCAGCGTTCTTGTTAAATTATTGTGTAGTCAACCTACGCACACAATTATTCAAAAAGCAAAAATGCAGATAGCAAGTAAAACATACACCATCGCGATGTCCAATCGCATTGTAAAATATCGCTCTGGCCAAATTAGCACACGGGCAGCTAATAAACACAGGAAAGGGATTTCACCCAACCTTCTTACCCTGCACTAACCAGTGCACTTTTCTGTAATGGTGCATGCGGATGTTAAATCCTAAACTTCGTACCAATAATGGAGTTGCTGCCGTAGTTTTTTTAGCAACGATCAAACAACCATATAAAAACACAGCACTGGGGGTCATTCTGACTATGGCCGCAGCCATGCTGGTAAATACTGGCAAGGCTGCCACCGGAGTCATTAATTTTCCAGCTCCCAGGAATGGGCAATTACAGAGGCATTACAGCCCCAGCGGATCCGATAATTGCCCATTCCAGGGCGCCAGAAAATATTACTCCCCATTCTCATTTGAGTCCGATTGGACTCAATGGGAATGGGGAAGACGGATGCACAGAACCATTCATGAATCCGTTAAGGTCTGCGAGCGGGTGCTGTTCCAGTCGAAAGGTCAGACCTGACCAGCTGAAATGCACCCACTCGCAGAACTTTTGCCGGTCCAGAAACAACGGTACCGGCAAGCTTACGGGTACAGTTGTGTCTCTGCCCTGCCAGTTCATTCTTGTGAGTCTGTACTGCCAGCATCCTTTCAGCAATAAAATTATGCAATTACCCAATGCTTTTCAAATCGCAGAGGATGCACATTTTTGTGGCATGCATAGTGCCGAAAGCAGACACGGCCAATGCGTGCAGAAGATTCGCTCAACATTTACGGTCAGTTCAGGAAATGAATTGAAACAGCTGATGACACCGCAATGAGCAACTCTTCTGGCTGTGATGGATGCTCGAAGCCATTCCTTGAGCCTGAAACTGAGCTTGCTGTTTGTGAAGATACCCGCGTCTCACAAATATTCCCCGCTGAAAGATTTATCACTTCACCACGTGTAGAACTGGAGTGAATATTATGAGGCCAGTGTTGCCTTTGTTCGTCCATGCGATGCTCACATCAGGTCCGTAGCCAGGGGTGTGCTGGGAACCAGAAGAGGCCCTGGAAATCATTGTAAAAGTTGCCTCATATTACACATTTTCATCAACCCCAACCCGTTTTCTATGGGAAAATGTGGAAATACCACACAAAAGAGTCCCCGGGTGCAGAGGCCTAGTAGGAAATCTCCAGAGTTCCACATAGGCCATTTCCCCGTCTGTAACTGGGACTTGCTGCTCTATATGGGCCTAATTTAGAGTTTGTTGGTATTTCCTCTGTTAATACCGCCAAACTCAAATACAGTTACCACATGCACCAGGCATGTGGTAATGAGAAGGATCTGCATGATTTGGAGTCATGCACACCTATCAGTTATTCCCCATTTTGGAGTCCCGATGGACTCCATTGGAGATTGCCATATTTCTGCTAGTAGTTTTTACCACATGTGGTAATATTGCATTGTTAAGTGTGGGGGAAATTTCCTCCACATAAAACCAGGTGTTTTGGAGAGTTTCAATTCTGAATCTCTGAATTTGGCAGTGCAGTAAAGGTGGCAACCGTTGCATGATCGCTACTTTATACCACTGTGAAACACTCAACAATGAGGCCTTAAATGTTTTATCAGAGAGTTTAAATACTAAAGATTTACTTGAGTTAGTTACAACACAGTTTAGTCCCTCAATACATTGTGGCATTGATACTCAAATGTGCTTTGCTTTCAACAAAAACCTGTGCACGCACATTTTATGCGATTCCCAAAACGCAAAAAGTAATCCACATACAGCATATATGTTCACAAATGTATCTCTCACACAGTTCAAAAAACTGGGAGTAAATGTGGGAGGAAAATGTACATTATCTAATCTGCATATGACAAATGGCAGTGGCGGGGGAGTTTCTAGTGTGGAGGCAGAATTGCGCAATGCAATGATCATAAAGGAGACATGGCCCCCAAAGAAATGTTCTCCCAATTGCTGGTGCATATGCCAGTCCCAAATTATGCTCAACCAGGCCGGTCGAAGTTCAAAAAGAGCAAGCTATCTCACGGACACATTTGAAACATGCATTGGCAAAGCCAATAGTTTTGGCGTTTGTGGCTGTTCTTTGCATTTTGCATTTGGAGAGTGCAAAGTTTCAAAGGAGGGTGCCATAAGGGGTGCAGGTGTGCAAGATCGTGGGAAGGAAGGAGAATAAGGCAAGGGAGGAAATGATTGAGAGGGGGTGCCATCCATGATGAGCAAGAGGAAATATGAATGAGAATGGGTGAGAGGGTAACAAATAACGGAAAAGTGTGAAAGGAAGAATGAGTGGGGGCAGAGAGTGGGGGTGAGGTAGGTGGGGATATAGAGAGGGGGGTGGGTGGGTAGATCTTGAGAGAGTGGGGGTGGGCTGGTTGGGTGGATGTGGGTAGGGAGATTGGGGAAGGTTGGTGGGTGGCAGTAGGGAGAGTGGGGGTAGGGTGGGTGGGGTTTAGAGAGGGGGTTGAGTGGATACGACTAGAAAGAGTGGGGCTAGGAGTTGGGTGGTGGGTAGAGACAGTGGGGTAGGGTGGGTGGGCTTTAGAGTCAAGAGTGGTTGGTGGGGGGTAGAGAGAGTAGGCATAGGGTCGGGGTAGAGAGAGTGGGGGTAGGCTGGTTGTACGGCGAGTGGAGTATGGTTGGTGTGTGGTAGTAAGTAGAGTTGGGGTTGGGTGCGGGTAGGGAGAGTGGGGGCAGGGTGGGTGTGGTAGAGAGAGGGGGTAGTGTGGGGTCGAGGAAGTGGGTGTAGGATGGATGGGCTTTAGAGAGAGTGGGGATATGGTGGGTGGGGGTAGAGAGAGTAGGGGTAGGGTGAGGGTAGAGAGAGTGGGGGTAGGTTGAGTGTGTGGGGTTAGAGAGAGTGGGAATAGGCTGGTTGAGTGGATGTCTGCAGGGAGAGTGGGGTCGGGTGGTTGGGTCAGAGTAGGGAGAGTGGGGGTATGGTGGGTGAGTGGGTATGGATAGCAAGAGTGGGGGCGGGGTGGGTGGAGGTAGAGAGTGGGGGTAGGGTGGATGGGTGGCCATAGGGAGAGTGGGGGTGTGTAGAGAGAGTGGGTGCCGGGTGACTACGTGGGTGTAGATAGAGTGGATGTAGGGTGGGTGGATTTTTGGCAGTAGAGAGAGTGGGGGCAGGATGAGTGTGGGTAGAGAGAGTGGGGGCAGGGTGAGTGTGGGTCATGGTAGGTAGAGTGGGGGCAGTGTGGGTCTTTGGGGGCAAAGAGAATGGGGGTAGGGTGGGTGCAGGTAGGCATAGAGAGAGAGGGGGTAGGAGTTGGGTGCATGTGGGTAGGGTGGGTGCATTAGAGAGAGGGGGAGTAAGGTGGGTGGGCTTAAGAGAGAGTGGGGGTATGTTGGGTTGGGGGTAAAGAGTGTGGGGATAGAGAGAGTGGGGCCATGTTGAGTGGGTAGGGGTAGAGAGAGAGTGTGGGTAGGGTTGGGGTAGAGAGAGGTGATAGTGGTAGAGTGGGTGGCTGCAGGTAGAGATGAGCAGGATGTGTGAGTGGGTGTAGAAAGAGTGGGGGTAGAAGTAGAGAGAGTGGGGTAAGATTGGGTAGATGGGGTAGAGAGAGTGGGGTTTGTGTTGGGGTTGAGAGTGGAAGTAGGGTGAGTGGCTAGAAACAAAGAATTACAAAAAGCACAAGACAAAAAAAACAAAACACTTGTGTGCAAATGCCGAAACTGTAGAAGAGCCTACCCCATCACATCAAATGAAGACCTTGCCCTCAAACATCATGTCACTAATCATTGTGCATAGACAACCACATTCTAGTGTTCCATAACCACAGTACACCAATCCCTGCTACTGACACAGGTTTACGCGCCATAAATTCCTAACATAACGTAACTGGCGTGATTCACAAAGTATTTTTCAATGGGATTTTATCATTAAAACACTTTGTAAATAGGCCCAACCTGTTTCAGTCGGTATTTGCATGTGTACTCATGTATGTTTACATGTATGTGTGTTTATACTTCTGGGTATGCTATTTTGTGTGTGTTGTGTGTTTGTGCCAAATTCTCTGTGCATTTGTGTACGTGTGCCTAGCACTGTCTGACAAGCACAATAAACATTCAGGTGCTTTGCCCCATGAGGTCAGGGAGCATTGACTCAAAATAACCTGCAATTAATCAAATTCGTGCCACCTCTGTGGAGGTGGTGTGGGCTGGAGTGGTGTGCAGGAGGGTGGTGTATAGCAGGATAGCTCTACCTGGTGTCCTGCCTCACTACCCCACAGAAGCATATCCTTACCTGTTGTTCAGGGACAGCATTAACAAAACAAATCGTGCCTGGCATCACAACCTTTCCACTGTTGTTGTTTTATAGGTGTGTAATTTCGAAGGGAATTTGGGCTTGCTTGCTAAAAGCAAAACTGAATTCATTTAAAAAGAGACACAAAACATGTGAAAAAAACAAAACAATGGTGTGAGGGTCACAATCACAGCTAGGTAAGAATTTGTATTTTTTTTTTAAATAAAGTTTCTTGAGACAGTGGGTGAGCGGACTGGTCTACTTCTTTAGAACAGGACATTAAGGGGCTGTTCACAGAAGCGTTTTATAATGGTGCAATCCAATAGGAAAACGTTCTGTGAATCACTCCCTGGCCATCACTCTCTTGGGCCTTGCAATATCCAGCAACGATTTTACCATGGTCATGCTCCAGTTTCCACTACATAAGCACTTTTCAAACAAAGAGTGATTAGTGGCCCTTCAGTGGATGTTTAGTAATTCAATTGCCTGTTGGGTGCCCGTAATCTGCAACTTTTAATCCCCTTGATGTGTTTGTTTATTTCTCTGTTATAGGGCCTCATCACGAGTTGGGCGGTAACGCTGGCACTATTAGCGCTGATAGCCCTACCGCCAACCCCCCCAGCGCTAATAGCGCGGGATCACTGGTTTGGCAGAACGGGAATTCCCCATTGGGCTCAATGGGGAATGTTCACGCGGATTTCCCGCCGACACTAATAGCGTGAATTTTCGGGGGATTTCCCCCAGCTCAGAGCTGGGGAGAAATCCACTGAAGACCTGATTTGGCGGACCCTTAAATCTGGCGGTAATAGCGCTACCGCCGGATTTAAGGGTTACCGCCAAACTCGTGATGAGGCCCATAGTCTAAGGACCCCGCAGGTGCCCAAGACTATTTTTCCCTGGCGTAGGCAAGGGGGGTCCAGACATCCCATTCAAAAAGGCCCCCACGAGCCCTGGAACACATTCAGCTAGAGTTGACAGGGAAGGAAGCTGGTCTCTCCTTCTGAAAAGTGCTGGGTATAGAGCAGCTGAAGGCAGAAGCAAAGAAAGGTTTGCTGGGCCCCAACACGGAATGTAAGCACGTGATTAGGAAGGCAAGTCAAGATTTCCTCAATTAATGCAAAAATCGGTGCACAATGTTTTAAAAAAGCAAAAGGTGTCAAAATAAATTGTGATTTTTCCAATTTCATGCCACCAGCGTTACCAGTTGCCATCTCTTCATCGCTCGCTTTCTTTTGTGTAGCAGACATCTGCCGCGGTGCTTTGCACCAGCAAAATGAGCTAAAACCAAATGGGAAATTTTTAAAGATAAATGCTCACAGGAAGACAAACAATCTTCAATGAAATGAGCCCTGGGCTGTGGACAAATGGCTTTGGGATAATGAGTGGATCCAGTTAAAAGCTTTGGGACCATTTGGCAGCATTGTTTAAGGTGGTCAAATAAGGGGTCCCTCGCTGTCAAGGATGTTTCACAGACAAGACCACTTTCGGTGTTCAGGGAGTTGTATAGTGTTGCTCTCTTGTTTTTATTGTTTCACATAGACCCACTGGACCGTGGTGAATCTGTGGCTTGCTGTGATTTTGCCCTACAGGGGCTAAAAGTGTTTCTTGCCTATGCCACTGCTATCTGACACTGACTCATTGAGACAGCTTCACAGATATAAATAGACTTGAGTAGTGTCTCCTGAAATCAATGCTGCTTTCACCCTAGACCCAGCCCTTGACAGCTGGATCATGATCAAACATTCTGTGGTAGAAAGGCGGCAAAGCACACCTACCAGTAGAGGTAGTAAACAGAGAGGATACTCCTCTTTTTCCTTCCTCCCTCACATTCTAGACGTTGCCAAGAAGGCCCACTTTGAATTCTACCTCCTCACAGGAATTCTTCCATTTGTCACATTCCCCCAGAAGCTCAATGTCTCTTGAGCTCTGGTTCTCTCAAGGCTAGACTACTGCAATAGCCTTTTTGGTAATCTACCCGCTTTGTCTCTACGACCCCTCCAACTAATCCAGAATAGGGCTGCAAGACTGATCTTTGGCCTCACGCCCATGGACCACCCTAAAAACCCTCCACTGGTTCCCTGTTGCTGCAAGGATCAAATTAAAATCACTCTGCATCATCCATAAAGCTGTCTGGGGCCAGGGACCACGCTATCTACAATTGCTCTCACTAAATACTCTCCCTCCAGACTATTACGTTCCTCCGGCACCAACCCCTCTGTGTATCAACCTCTTCAGTAAGCAGCAAGCTGGTGGATTATTTCTTTCCTCAGAAGGATCCCTCCTAACAGCCTCCACCTTCCTCTTCGTCTTGAGCTGGATCTCCTCAAATTCCAGAAGCTCCTCAAGACTTTCACTTTCACCTCTACCTTCCCTTCATCCCTCCTCTGCTAAGCCCCACAGATGCTGAGATTGGTAACCAGGGCCCTTATGTTTCTGCTAGGACCCTGGCCTCCCACACCCAATTGCATTCAGTCTCCACCCTCTTCAAGCACTTGCCTTGGTGCCCTCTGGCCTATGCCATGATAGGCTTGCACTTATTTATTTATAGACAGCTGTCTACTGACCTAGGCACTTACAGCTTCTCACTCCATAGCACTTCCCTTCTGTTACACCTTGCACTTATCCTCAACCCCTCATCCCTCATCCCTTCTCTCTCTCTCTCTTCACTTACATGTTCTAAATGTTCACAAGGCCTAGTAGATCAGCCACTATCTTTCATTGTTATATCTGTTTTTTCATTCCCATTTTTCCTCCCTGTTGCCCTGTGGGTGCTTTGAAACACAATTTACTTTTTGTTTCAGCACCTTACAAATGCACAATAAATCAATCGAATCAAGGTTCAGAGGCAGACAATTGGACTACAAGAAGGACTTTAATTGCAAAACCTGGAAAAGTCTGCTAATATGCCACCAATAAAAAAGTACAAAGTTATTACATGCTAAAACTTTGCATGTGAAATGAACATTGACTATTTTGGTACATGTTTCATAAGTTTTGAGTATGTATATAATATCTGTGTGTGTTTTAATAATATCTTGTGGGTACAAATTCTGCGAGTCTCCAGGCTACCGATATTCCCAATCAATGATTTGTTTACATCGTGCAAATACAGCCAACAGTTGCTCTTTCAAAATGGCCGTAACAGACATGCTTGTCAACTCATCCATCCTCTACTTCTCAGGCCGTGTCCTGACAATAAACAGAACTGCATTGCAAAATTCTGTGTGAATGCTCCATGCTAGCCCTAAAGAATGGGTGGGCATTTGAAAGGGCCAGTGTGTATGTCATTAATAAGGGAGCTTGCTCTCTGATTAATCCACAGTTATAAACAAGCAATTTCACCTTATAGTATTGCCCGTATAGCCCTGCACGGCTGCAAACCAGGATTTGGTTAAAGGAAGTGGCTACCTGGTCTAAAAAGCACATACTCTATACCCAATCAGATCATACTGACATGACAAACATACCGCACATCCAATCAGGTACTGTTTACATCACAAAACACTTGACCAACACCCACATGGACATTTTCTGAGATATTTTGTAACAAAACATATCTATAACAGTAAGTTGTTTATTTTGAATACAAAATAAATAAAAAAATTACATAACTTAAAAGCACTAGTATATATTTTTTAAATATAAAAACAAGTAAAATAACTTTTTTAGAAACATTTACATATAGCTGCCACCAGTTTAGAAGTAAAAATGGCTGCCAAACTCAGCAGCCACTACAAATGCGGGCAAAGAGTGCAAAAGGAGTGTGGTTTTGTGTGGGAATGGGTAGAAAATTATATAGATTTGACTTAGAAATTGGCATTAACTGGGTGGACACATAAGCAAACAATCACCAAAAGCTTATGTATCCTTCCTCATACATCATCCATTGAAAAGCATTACAGACCCTCATTCACAGCGCTGATTTAAAGTTCTTATTTTAAAGCTCTTATTTTAATGACAATAGTTTTGGCTTAAAGATAGTGCTGTCAGCATCACCTAATAGCCAAGACTTAAAATGTCTCCCCAGGTTTAATTGTTGTAGTGCTGATGAACACAGCGACAAAAAGATGGAGGACAAATAGGATTTTCCACAGGAAAACTACAATTTGGGGAAGTTATGGGAGGTCGGCTGAGGAGGTATTGGGTGGATTTGTTTCTCACCAAATATCCTACTGCAAAGCAAGAGGGTGAGACAATCAAATACAGTGATGCCAAATGTCAAACTGCTAGCTGTGATCCACTTCATGGCAACTGGGTCATTACAGTGGACCATTGCCATAATGGGTGGCATATCATAGGCCAGACAATAAGAAACTCACAGCCCCTCTTTAAATGGGGCAGTGTGCTTAATGGCACCAGAAAAGTGAGGCATAATGTTTTTCCGCCTACATGTGATGTGCTGCCTCAGTGGAAATATTAGCTCTGCTCCATGACACTCCTCCACATTGTTAGTGCTCCAAAATGGGGAAGTAGGTTAAATGGAGGAGGGAAACCATTATGCCTCGCTTTTCTGCCTGCATTTAACATGGTGACCCATTTAAAATGAATCTGAAATTCTTTTCAAATATTTGGTGAGTTTAGAACAGAATCAGCAATAGATTAATAAATATAACTTCTATGAGTTGGACAGCACAACATCACTCACTCTAAATCTGACTTCCACAAGCATGTTGTGTGTTCTCTCTCGAGCCATTGGTGGTCTCACCCATCACAACAAGAAGAATATAAATGAGTTAATGGAAAGATTGAATGATTTTCCGCTCTTATGTCTCCTCTTGACAGCAACCCCTTCCCGGTACCACTGTCCAACACACATGCCTGTAGCCTTCACAGTCCATCCCCCACATTAATGCTACAGTACAAAACAGCATTGCCCCAGTTGAAAACCCCTTTGTGTGAAATTATTCCACAGCAGTGCCAAAATGTAAAGTGATTTACATATACATGTATTTACATTACAGTAGAGCAAGGATGGATCACCAAAAGAAATCATCTGATAGCGCATTACATACCTGAACACAATTATAAATATTTACTCCCCCCTAAAACTAGGCAATTAAGCACGCAAGTGGAGGATTATTTTATCCATTAGAACTGGTTGAAAAGTGAGGAGGGTGATTTTATATTAATAGGGGTTTCAATGCAAAGCTGGGTCAAAATAAGAATATATCTCTGGACAGTTTGTTGAAGGGGTATGTGGGATCTCTAAAAGAAGTGTTATGGGTAGGACATTGTTGATGGGTCGACAAATGGATCAATTCATGAATAAATATGTATATATTGAGCTGAATGGAAGGTGTATAGGTAATATGCCCCTAGTCCAACATTCAGAGCAAATTATTGTTTGCTTGGCTGCTTTTTAATCACATGGGTGAAGGGATTTGAAGTCTGACATGGTCCGGAAAGTGACCATAACCCGTTGTTATTGAATTGGTCGCTAAATGATACTAACATCGAAGACCCCAGAAGGCTGGATTCCTTGACCCAGCTCAACCCAATGCACAGATTAGAGAAAGCTGAGATCTTGCCTTTACTTGATGATACAGAATCCCAACTCTTCTGGGATAACTTGATGAGGGAGCAACAACCCATAGAAGTGTTCACTCATTTTGCTCTCTTGCAGTCACAAATTCAAAACATTGCTCCATATGTATCAGGCAAGGGATTTCCCAAGCTAAATGCTGGCAGAAGAAATTCACAATGGTTTGATGCTGAATGCAGGTTAGCTAAAGGGGAACTTCATCACGCCTCTTTAGACAGGCGCCTCTCTACTGGTAAACTCTAAAAGCTTAAAAAAGCCTACCATTCTTTATCTAAAATTTAATTCAGTTTATTACAAACTTTTGAAAACATACTCAATTTTATGAAATCATTAGATTACTCCACATTTTTTACTTCTCCATCTCGTTCAATAAAATGTCCAGTCCCTCCAAAAAGAATGGCCCTCATTAGGACTCCGGCACTAAAACATGGTGCTATTAGCACCATGGTCGATACCGGAGTCCGCCATGGCGGAATGGGGAATTACCACCCCATTCCGAGGTTGGTGGGGCGGTAATTGCCCATGTCATCATGGCCCTTCCCCATTCCCATTTTTGCCCCATAGGGTTCTATGGGAATGGGGAAGGCGGCAATAACGGTACCGTAATTGCCATCAAGGTCCCTTTGCGGGTCCCTACTTTAACGGCTGGTGTAAACCAGCCGTTAAGGTCGGGTCCCGGAAAGGGACCTCGTAATTAGGCGCTAAGTGTTTAACGGCGCCGCAGCCTTTCATGGCGCTGTTAAACACTTAGCGCCAGGGTCCTAATGAGGGCCAATGTGTTGCAAAGGTGAGTTTCCCATCTTCACCTTCTAGCATTTTTTCCACCAGTCTTCAGCACTGTAGGTAGAAAATGTTACTAGTCTGCTCCCAGAAATGTACTTCTTAGGTCTCTCAGTTTCGGGCATAGGGTCGCAAGGTGTTTTAGTGTCTCTGTTTCATTGTTACAAAATCAACAGTTGATATTCGTCATCTCGCCCTTTCTCTTTCTCATGTTTTTAATCTCCATCATATGGAATAAGTTCAGTCTGAAATTTAGAAAAATGTGCCTTCTCCTCAGAAAAGGGAATTTGAGTAAATATTTGGGTATTTCACTTAGCGCCTTACTTTCAGGGGCAAAGTTTTTCATGCACAAGTGCCTTGCTCGTTGTTCCGCAGTTTCAATCCAGTCTGTCTCCCATAGTTTTTTCTTTACTGCGTTTGGATTGATTTCCAGCATTCCTTTTGTCGTTAAAAATTGTAGCAAAATGTTTTCACAATTCTTTTTCCAAATCTCGAAAACTTCCTTTGGGTTGTTCGTATTCCCTGATCGCAATATTTCATGTTGCGGTTCGCTCTCAGTTTCAATGATCTTTCTATAGATGGATAGAGTATTCCATAATACTCTGGCATTAATTGACAGAAGGCCCAGTTCAGACTTTATACACGCATTTGGTGTGCTTTGAGGTACTTGAAGAATCCTCTTCCAAAACATGTTCTTACACTGTGACCACAAGAGAAATGGACATCCAAACATTGCCTCTGCTCCATGCATTAATGGAGGAATGACTTTGGCATTGTAAAAGTTTACAATGGGCTTGTACGAAAATTTCCCATATTTCTTATGCAGCACTGCTCCTTGCACTGCTCCTTGCACTGCCAAAGCTTTACAGTTAGTTTTTATTTTCCTCACCATTGGATCATCCGTTATACTTGTACTTATTTGCACTCCCAGATAGGTCACTTGGGTTGATATCCGAGTGACTCGTTTCCTAGATTCCATGTGGGTCGGTGTTTCTTTGTTCGTTTTTGGCCTTTTAAATCTGACAGTTGAACAATCTCAGATTTCTATGCGTTTATTTCGAGGCAATTTTTCTGTAAGTAGTTTGCAAGGGCGTTCAGTTTTCTCTGGAGGCCTACCGGGGTTAGGTCCGACAGGACGATGTCATCCGTATATATTAACCAATTTACATGATTTCCATTTACTTTCTGGGTGAATGCAGGGATTTCTTCCAATACTTCCCTCACATTAGCAATCAGTAGCTTGAAGATAGTGGATCCCAGAGGACACCCGTTTTTTACGCCTCTCGTGGTGTTTATCGGTTGCTTCAGGGATCCTCTTTGATCAAGACGAATTTTAACATTGGTGTCTGAGTGTAATTCTTTTATTGCCTGCAACAGACTCGGGGCACACCTCAGGTTTGACATTTTCTCCCATAATAGCTCACGCTCAACCCCGTCAAAAGCATGAGCTAAATCCACAAATGCTGCATAGATTTTTATTCCTTTTCAAAGAGCTTCCATCTTCAATAGATTTAATATTAATAGATTCAGTCTGCAACCAACACCCTTTACAAAGCCTGTCTGTCTACTGTCGAAGGCACCTGCTTGTTTAACCCATGATGTTAAACGATGTAATATTTGGGTAGCAAACACTTTTCCTATCGCATCAAGCAGGGCTATAGGCCGGTAGTTTTTGGGGTCAGATCTTTCGGCCTTTTTAATGATTGGGACAATGATTGCGGATTTCCATGACGTAGGAATAGTGGTGTCTTTCATTAATTTTTTTAATAATATCTCACAAAAGCTTGCCCATTCATTGGGGTGGTCTATTAACATAATGTTAGTTATGCCGTTGGGTCCCGGCGCTCTTGACAAACTGTTCTTTTTTATTGTTTGGAGAATATCCTTCATAGATATTTCAATGTCCAAACTGGAAAGAGGAGTCCCCACATCCCTTACGTTCTCGCCTTGTTTTTAAAAATGCTTCAAGTAGTGCTCTGTCCATTGCCATTCCGAAATGATGTTTGTCATCACAGCCCCTTGAGGTGCATCTTTGTCATTAATCAATTTCCAAAAGTCTCTCAAGTTTTTATTTTCTAGTGTTGTCATCATTTTCTCTGCATCTTGTTGCTGCATGATATATCTATGACTTCGGATCCAGTTGTTATAACATGTTTTTAATTTCTTCTTCTCCACCCATGCTTCCATATCTTCCATCTTTCCTAATGCTCTTATCTTTTATCTTAATTCCCTCTTTTTCAGCACTAATGCAGAGTCATAGGTGTGTTGCTTAAAGTTGTTTTTTTTCGCCTCTGCTGCAGTTTCTAGAGTATTTCTGAAGAAAAGCGTCATAGGGAAATTGTTTGCACTCCTGGGCTTGTAATTTCAATTTTGTTGTAAGGTCCTCAATGTTGGCTTTATTAATCTGTATTCTATTTTGGCCTGGTTATATTTCTATGGCCTTTGTCCATTTTTCAATCTTTGCTTGTACTTTTGTTTCCCAAGTTATTTTGACTAGCTTATGATCACTTTCAGGTGTACGTTTCATTTCCAATCTTAATGTTTTCGTAGCAACAGATTCACAGATGATGAAATAATCTGGTATGGATGTTTGGGGTCCTCTTTCCCATGTCGCTTTGGGCGGAAGATCGCCTTGTATGGTTCCATTCAACATATTCATGTGTCTGACCTCCATTTCATCCAGCCATATTTTTGCCAATTCAAGTTTTTTGTTTGTCTGAACTTTTTTAGGCAGTGGCTCTTCCCTTTGGAACATCAAGTCCAAGTTTAGGTCACCACAAATAATTACCTCATCTTGCGCATTCTGTAACCTCAATTCGTCAAGGATATCGCACAATTCGTCTACAAATGTCGTTTTACCGGCTAGCTGGTGGTGCCAGTATACGTTAAGTATATGTAGACTTGATTTCGCTGTACCACCCTCCTCCACCAAATTTAATGATGTATATTGAATGTATGAGTTGATATTCGTTGCTTTTTTAATCAGCAATCCACTTTTTAGTTTTACAGGAGTCATAAGGCCAGAAATCAGGTGACCCTTTTTATTAGTGGTCGCTGGATTAAATGCAATCTCAAATCCGTCTACACAGGGTGGGTTTACCAACCAGGTCTCTTGTAAACATATAATACCCAGATTCAAAAGCTCTTCCGAGGTTTTTGTAAAAAGGTGCACATGTCCCCTGGTGTTCCATGTCACGCACTCTATCTTCGGTCAAGTCACACTCGGACGTTAACTTCAGCTCGAGGACGCTAGCACTCTTGACATCCAGGACCAGTTTTCTTCATCAGCATCCTCTTCCGTATATGCTTCTACTGCGTTTGAAGAACCAGCTTCTTGGTTAGTACCAGTGAATGTGATTCTTATACGTTTTTTTGGGCTCCCATCTTCATTAATGGAGTATTGCTCCTCTACATTGTTTATTTCATCAGCTCCAATACAGTCCTTTCTTTCAACATTTACTTTCTTCTTGCCCTTCTTTACTCTTATGTTTTCCATGGTTTCCATCTCTTTTTTGTTATCAGTTCCCTTCGATTTACCTCTATTCGTTGTGCTAATATCCTCTCTTATATCGAAGCCCGGTGTGTTCAGAACCGCCCTACTTTCAATTAGTATTTCTTTTATTATCTTTGAGTCTAGGTGAATTCTAATCATATCCAATACGTCTTCCTCTACAAATTCAACAATCTTCACATCATTCGAGGAGATTGTTTTTAAGTGTGGAATATGATTCAGCAGTTTCATCACGTTATACCTGTTTGGAACCAGCCCATCATTCTTAGAGCTACAACGTTCAAGCAATAGACATATCCCACTTGTCTTAGTTCGCTCTTTCGAATTTGTCATTATCCTTACTTTAATTTGCATCAATTTATTTTCTCTTTGCATATTTGATGGTTCATGCATTTTATCTCTCCTTTGTCTGTTGTGATAAGTTGCTGATGAGTTCCTTTGCTCATTACATTCCTTCATACCTACAAACCTCAGATTTGTTTCCCTTTTTTCCTCTTTTGTCATGAAGACTCCTTTGGAGCCAATACGAACATCTTTCGAAATCTGAATTTTGGGATCAGTCTTAGGCGGAGAGACAAAGGCACAGACTCTTTTCTGCTGTTACCTTTTGACATTTTTTCCATTTGCTTTTTTTGACAGCGAGTTTCCTTCAGTCGCTGGTTCTACGAACTTCACAGATCGAGGGTCTGATGTTCGATCACTCGGGTCAGAATCTTCCACCTCTTCTGTTTCGTAGGTTGAAAACTTCAGGAGATCTTCAGCCGTTATTTCTTCTTCCTCAAAGTCCTCATTTTCACAAGTATCCTGTGTGTCTAAATTGATCTTTGCAGAGCAGTTGATTTTGTTTTTCCCCTCATGCTTCGAAGCGTCCTTCTTTTCGGTCGGCTCTGTTCGAATCGTTACGTTTAATGCCTTCAGGTACCTTAAGAACTTGCAAGACCCTCTGGACAACTTATTTTTATTTTGAACCATATTTTTTGGCTTTTTTTTGCATTTACCATTTTTAGCAACCACACTCAGAATTGCAGTTGGGGCAGTTTTTTTTTTTCCTTTGCCAAAAATTCCACACATTTCACCCCTCTTTCTACTCTGTGGTTCATCCACCTCTTCCTCTTGATTGGGGTCGAAATTTACCCCTTCGGAGTTTTCAGACATTGAAGCGATCAAATCTTTGGGGACATTTTGCTTATTCAAGTCTGCCATTAAATCCACCACGACTATGTCAGGGATTTCTATTTGTTGATGCATTTTAGTATTCCCCCTAATCCAAAGCCAGTCCTGTTTCAGTCATTCCATTCTTTGGGTTTTTCGGCGTTTCTTCACCACTCCTACCCAGGCTTTCTCTTTGCTCACTCGTATTTCCTTTGTCTGTAGTTCTCTTCTGTTCATTTAATTAGCCTTTTTTTGGCTCCTCTGGGGACTTGGTTTGTTTCAAGATGGACATTGCTTCCCTTGCGACTTCAGCCAAGAGCCTCTTTTCCTCTGCATTGTTTCTTAATAGCTCTTAGATGATTTTGTTTCTGTTGGCATTTTTCTGTTTCTCATTTTTCACTTCCTGCTCCCAAATCACCATGTCCATCTCCATCTTTGCCATTTTAGACATCATGAGCGCTAACATGGTATTTTGGTCCCTGTATGTTTCATGACATTGCTCCATACAGTTTCGTTAGTGGGGCCGATGAGATCCCAATGGCGGACATGATGTGTGGTCTCAAATCATTTGAGATCCTTTCAGCTATTTGTTGCAACGTACTCTCTCCGCTTTCGCTTTGAGCTTCTTTCTGGGCAAGGGTGATTTTTTGATTAATACCTTGTCTCAGGCTTCGAACCTTAGGAAATTCCCTTTGGATAAAGGATGAGTCAGAGGAGGTATATTCCGAAGAATCACCTGAGTGAGACGGTCCAGATACACTCCTACCAAGTGTTCTGAAGTGAGGCTGACTTTCTCTCTGATTTCTTCTGACCATACTTTTTTGAGCATCTCTTTTCTGTGAGCAGGCTACTGTTACATTTGGGCTATGCTCCACTCTCTTTCTTTTTGGTGGCTGTTCCCATTCAGATAGGATGATTTTTCCTGATGTTTTCTTGCTTGGACAAAGGTTACCTCCTTTGTCCTTTGTCTGTTTTTCAATACCTTGATCACACCTTGCTGGGCTTCCGTTGCTGCACAAGAACCTTGACTTTTGGTGCTTATTTTCACGTTTATAGCAGTCAGGTCCTTTAACAGTTGATCCGCAACTGCTAGTGAATCTCTACGGTTTACTGTGAATCTTTTGCATGAGTTGGTATGGATGCCTGAAATTCACCTAAGATGTTCAATGCTGCCAACTGATCCATTTCAGGCACAAAAACCTCATCTCTTAATTCAGGTTGATTAACATTAAGATCCTTGTTTTTCTTGCATGAACAAGACACCTGTCCTTTATTGTAGACCTTGCTGCTTATAAAACTCTGAATTACCCTGTGAGATTGCTGAAAAGACCTATTTTCTTCCTGTGCTCCTAGAGCACCGCTGCCGTGATCTCGCTCCCTGGCCCTGCCCCTACTCAAGTCCAACTCGCAGGGCTCCCGATGACGTCCCGACCGGGAGGCATCCCACGTGGACGTACGGGGTGGGCTCTCGCTACAGGAGAAGAACATCACGGAGGAGGGACAGGATTGTTTTTTTTTAACTTTATTTTAGGTATATGTACGATAAACAAACAAAATTACGTCATAACAACAAACATGGAAGTAACTTGTGCTTCATATCCCGTCCCTCCCAGCCCCCGTCCCAGTGCCCTCCAGGACGCCCTTGTGTTGAGTCAGCGATGATTAAGAGTTGATTGCTGTGCTCGGGCTGGAGTGTATGCCCACATGATTCCGCTGGGAATCTGGGGAAGAGGCTCTAGAGGAGTCGCTGCTTCCTGTGGATAGCAAATAGGCGATGTACGGGCCCCATATATCGGGTGGTCGAGCGTGCAGGGGTAATAGTTTGATGAAGTTTGATTCTGTATCCTGACAGTATGCTATGTTTTTCAACCACTGTTGTACAGTTGGTGTGGGTCCTTTTCCCCAAGACATTGCGATTCTCCTATGTGCCAACAGTAGTAGCAGCCCTCCTAGTTTGTGTGTTGAGATGGGGAAGTGTTTGGTGAGTCCCAGGAGTGTGATCTTGGGGTCAGGTTCTATGGGAAGGCTTATCATTGAGGTTGTCTTTTCCAGTATCATTTCCCAGAATTGTTGAATTGGTGGGCAGGACCATGCGAGGTGGAGGAAGTCCGCCGATGGTGTACCACATCGACCGCACAATGAGGGGGCTGAGGGGTGGTAATGGTGGATTCTAGCAGGGGTGTGGTACGCTTGATGAATGAATTTTAGGTGTATTAGTTTGTATCTTGTATTTAGCATTACTTTCTCGGTTTGTGCTAGGATATATTCCCATTCTTCATCTGGGATTGAAATCTGGAGGGCCCTTTCCCATTTCGTTTTAGGTGTTGTCGGGTTCGGGGCTGTTTCTATTAATAGCGATTTGTATAGCATTGAAACTAATTTATCCTCTCCTTGTGATTGGATGACTCTGTGTAGCAGTTGCCATGTTGTGGGTTGTTGCGCGAATGAGGGTAGTCTGGCTTGCAGGGAGCATCTAAAACAGAAGTAAATAAACGTGTCTAGGGCGGTGGAGGCTCTGCAGGTTTTGGCCTGTTGGGGAGTGAGGAAGTTTCCTTCGATAAAAAGATCACCCATGGTTTTTAAATTTAGCTTGTTGGCCCAGTTCAAGTAAACTTTCTCTGCGGTCAGGGGGATACCAGGGATACATTTTATCGGAAGTAGGAGGGAAAACCTGGTCTGAATATTACATTTCAATGCAATTTTTTCCATATTGCTATGGTGGAGTGGACCGTGTTTAGAGTGTTGTACGGGGTGTGAGTCAGGCCAAAAATGGCTGGGGACGAACGAGGTGTGTGGCGTACCAGTGGCCCAGGAATTGGGCTTGCGCAGCCCAGTAATAGCGTTCTACATCTGGGAGTGCCATTACGCCTTTTTTACGGGCTGGATTAGTGACTTATAGGCGATTCTGGCTGGTTTGCCCACCCAGAGAAGATCCAGGATTATGCTTTTCAGGTGTTGGAGATGTTTTTTGGGTACTGGTAGGGGAAGATTTACAAAGAGATAGAGGAGTTTGGGGAGGATTACCATTTTTACTATCGACACCCGGCCCCATAGAGTGAGTGGTAGTGATTTCCATCTGCTGATTTTCTCCTGTAGTGTTTGGATTACTTTGCCATAATTATCTTGGAAGAGGGTTTGGTGGTCTCTGGCCATTTGGATGACTAAATAGAAAATGTTTGCGTGTTCCCATTTGAAGCCAAAGTCATCCTGGAATTCTTGGGTCTCTGGGGTGAGTGGGAACACAATTGATTTGCTGTGGTTGATATTTAAGCCAGAGAAGTTAGCGAATTTTATTATATCCCGTATTACTGGATTCAAGTTTCTTGTCGGGTCGTGTATGTAAAGGGCGATGTCATCTGCATACAAGGAGATTATTAGTTTGTGGGGGCCAAAGGTCAGGCCTCTGTGTATGTGTCTGGCTCGGAGATCTGAGGTGAGGGGTTCCATCACCAGGGCAAAGAGCAAGGTGGATAGTGGGCACCCCTGTCTTGTACCCCACTGGAGAGCTATTGCGATGGATCTAGTTTTCCCCAGAAGGATGTACGAGCGGGGTTGGTTATACAGGAGGGCAGTTAGCTGGAGGAATCTCCTTCCTAGGCCCATTCTTTGGAGGACCTCGAAGAGAAAAGGCCATTCAATGGAGTCGAAAGCTTTCTCAGCGTCTAGGAGGACCACCACTGCTTGGTGTGAGGGGTCCAGAGCTTCCATGACTCCGAAAATGCGTCTGATCCCGAATGTTGTGTTGCGGCACAGTATAAATCCGGCTTGGTCTGCAAGTACCAGTGCGGGCATTAGGGAAATGAGCCTGGAGGCCAGGATTTTAGCTAATATTTTATTGTCCAGATTAATCAGTGAGATTGGTCTGTACGAGCCGCATTCTTCTGGGGGTTTGTTGGCTTTGTGCAGTACTATCATGTTTGCCTCTCGAAGGGTCGGGGGTAATGACCCGGACTCTAGTGCTTCCTCGAATACTTGCAGTAGTAGTGGGGCAAGGATGGGTGCAAATGCTTTGTAGAACTCACCTATTAGCCCATCAGGACCAGGCGCCTTAGTGTTTGGTAGGTCCTTAATGGCCTGGAGGATCTCCTCAGAGGTAATGGGTGCGTTTAGGGGTTCCCTCAGCATGGCCTCCAGCCAATACAGTTCTATGTCAGCTAGGTAGTGTGTCAGTTCCTCCTGGGTGGCGGTGAAGTTAGTTTTGTACAGCTCTAGGTAATAGCTGTGGAATGTTTCGGCTATTTCCTTGTCGGCGTGTACTAGGGTGCCCTGGAGGTTTCAGATCTGCTCGATCTGTGTGGGTTTTCGATCCGCCGCTATCAGCCTTGCAAGGAGGGCGCCTGGCATTTGCCCTTCTCCGTATTGGCGGATGCAGTGGCCATGTGATAGAAATGTTAGTTTGCGGTCCGCTGCCGCTCTGAACTTATCAAGCTCTACCTTCAATGATGCCAGCATCTGTGGCTCTGGTGAGGTGGTCTGTAAGTGTTTGAGCTGTTTCAGGCGGGACTCGCACAAGGACAGCTCCCGCCTAATGAGCTTCAGAATTCCTTGTTCTTTGGTTAAACTGATCACTCTGACGTAACATTTTAGGGATTCCCACAGGGTTCCAGCCGATGACACCGAGCCTTGGTTGATTTCAAGGAAGGTTATGATTTCTGTACAGAGTTTGTCAGCAAATACCTGGTCGTGTAGGGATCCGGGCTTCAATCACCAGTGTCTTCTCCCTTCTGATGGGTCTGGTGGGGCACACTCGACTGTGGCTGCTTAGTGGTCTTATAGTGCTCTCGGAAGTGAAGTATTTGGCTGTTTGTCCATTGAACCTGGCTGTGTGCAGATACCAATATGTAATCCGGGCGGGAGCTGGTTTTGTGGACCCAAGAATGGAATGAATAGTCTTGGGACTCACCGTGTTGGCGCCTCCAGACATCTACCAGATCATATGCTTTGCAGATCTCAAGAACCTGGAGAGCTGCTTTAGAGGGGGTTGTAGACGTCCGGTAAGGTCTATCCTTCTGTGGGTCAAGTGCGGTGTTCATGTCACCGGCCCATATTATCGTTCCAGGTCTTGCTTCACCCAGGTGTGTCATTACCCAGTCAAAGTTGTTGTATCCATCCGTGTTAGGTCCATAGGAGTTTATGATGGCCAATTCTGTATTTTCCAGGATCCTGTGTACTAGAAGTGACCTATCCTCTTTGTCATTTTTGACTGCGAGTAATTTGAATTTCAGGGATATTTGTATTAGGATTGTCACTCCTCTGGTGTATGTGGAGTATGATGCAAAGTATCTATGACAGCCCCAGTCTCAGGCCCAACGATTCTCTGTTCCGGGGAGGAGGTGAGTTTCCTGAATCAGAGCAATGTCCACTTTGTGTCTCCGGAGGTATTGCGTCATCTTTCTCGTTTTGGTTGGGTTATTGCCTTCTTTAATGTTCCAGGTAGCTAACTTGAATATTGTCGGCGGTTGACTGCTTGGTCGGATTTGGGACGAGAGATCATTCTATCTTGTTGGGCCACATTGCATCGGAACTGTCTTTGAGTTCTTACTTTTTCAGGCGAGAGCTGTCCCCGGTGAGCCCACTGGGCGATCCCGGGTGGTGGTGGGGGGGCGGGGGTACGGACCCCAGATAAGCAAGCTTCCATAACATTAGACTATTTCCCTCACAGGCACGGGCAACCCCCAACTCGCCTGTCGAATTTCCCCACCCAAAATCCCAAAACATAACAAGCTGCGCTTGGGGCGCTAGGGAACTTACAAGGACCAGCGCACCCTTGGATCTAACATGGTTGTGGAATCCAGGGGATCAGTTTGAAGAGCGTAGAGCGGCCTGGTGATGGGCGTACGTGGGCATCATGGCGGATCTCTGTCTTCCCGGTATCTCCTTTGTGGTCTCAGGTTGCCCATATTTTGTTTGCACCCCAGCTTGTCGAGGAACGAACTCACCTCTTCGGGTGTGTTGAAGAACTTTGATTTGCCATCGTGTTGAATTCGTAGTTTGGTTGGGTAGAGCATGGAGTATAACAATTTGTTGTCCTGTAGTCAGCGTTTTACTCCGGTGAATGTTCTGTGTAACGGCTCGACTGAAGGGGAGAAGGCAGGGAAGAATTGAATGTTGTCTCCGTCATGTTGTAGTTTCCCTTTCTCCCCTGCAAGGCGGAGGATTGTGTCCCTATCTTTGAAATTGAGCAGTTTCGCTATTATTGGACGAGGGGCTGTCCCGGGAAAGGGTTGGTTGGTTGGGACTTGTGAGCCCTTTCTACCACAAATATGTTTGACAGTTCGGGGCGTCCAAACAGCTCTTTACAAAGGGATTCCACAAAGTCTTCCATTTTCCCTGTGGTTTGCTGCTCTCTTACCCCAAAGATCCTGATGTTGTTCCGGCGTGATCGCCCCTCGAGGTCTTCATTTTTGGCCATGACGGCTTTCATTTGTGTTTCTAATGTTGATACTTTGGTGGACATGGAGGACATATTGTCTTCGACATCGGAGATTCGTTGTTCGGCAGTGTCTAGCTTGTCCCCATGTTAGTCCAAACGGTGCTGTAGCTGGTCTACCTTTGTGAACAGGGAGTCACGCTTGCTGTCAATGTTGCCAATCCCCGCTTTTAGTTGGAGAAGGATTTCTCTGATATCAGTGGCTTGAGTGAGGTCATCATCTAGGGGCATGGACTCTCCTGTCTCTCGTTTGCTTTTGGGGTTTTGACAATGGTACCCGTCTCAAAAGTTAGTTTCCTCTGGGATTTGTCTGATTTTCCCATCTTGGCGGTGTCGCTGTGCCTGGGCCAGATGTCCGGATTAACTGTGTTTTTTCTCCTCTTAACTCTTCCCTCCTGGGGGGTTATTGGCAATGGTTGTGGTTTGTGGCTCCTGCAAGGGTTTCCGGTGTCTTGTGGTGCCGCCTTGAGTGGGGGGGTGTCATCCACCACCTTGTTGGTTTTTGCCTGGTTTTGGGACTATATGGTTTTTTTCATTTCCAATCCCCTTGTGCCTTGCTCTCGTGGGAGTTTACTGGGCAATACGGGGGGTTCCCGCTTGTTCTGGGCATGATTTCAGAGCCTGCTATCTGATGTAGTTACTGGTGTTCAACCAGGCTTTAATGTGCCTTTAATGTCTGACTCCCACTGTGGGATTTGTATGGCTGGGGGTGGAGGTGATGTCCGGCGGCGGCCCCTCACCCCGTTGTTGTGCATTGCACCTTGCCTGGGGCGCAGTGCTCCCTGTCACATATGCTGCTGCCGGGTAGGGGGTTGGGGGGCTCACCTGGTGTGTCTAGTTGAAGCCACCTCCTATCTGCGTCCATGAGCGCTGGTGCGGAGGGTGCCTCTCGGCCGGCGGAAGAATGCCACATGGGTCCCTCAGGGCCCTCGCCTCAGTGTGTGGTGCCGGGGGTTCCACTGGTGGGGGCTGCTCTGCGTGCTTTCCTCCTGTGGGCCGCTGTGTGAGCCGATCGTCACCGGATCCGCTCCTCAGACCCGCTCTCCCGCACAGTTGTCTCGCGCTGCTGTGCGGCTGTCGTAGGCCCCCTCGGGGTGTTCCAGAGGGCTGCGGGTCTTGTTGCCGCGCTCTCGCGTGTTGTTTCCCTCAGCTGCAGGGCAGCGCCGGCTCGCCCCTCCGCAGCTCTGCTATTTTGCTGAGGTCGCTGCAGGACACCATCTGTGCGGGCTTCTCCTCCTCCAGGCCCTGAGCCCGGAGTGCGGTCACAGGCACTTCCCCCACCATCTGGGGGCAGCTGCTGGTACGCCCCTACCTTGGGACGTCCACCTCACCGTTGGGGGGGTTGGATGGCTCCCGGATCCATTGTTATTCAGGATTTATGGGGGTGCGCTGCTGGAGCTCATGGAAGAGCGGCTATCTTGGCTGCGCTCTAGCGCCCTCTGGAGGAGGAACAGGATTGTGAGGTGAGCGCCGGATTTGATTTTACATCTATGGGATTGTTTTTAAGTCTAAGTTCACAAAAGTTTTCTGCTGTCGGGTTTACTTCCCCAGCCACACCCCCTCACTCTGCAAACAAGGGGGGACGTTATCCATGTTTATGCCATTGTTCTCATTGTGGGCGCCCACAAAGCACATCAGGTTTGCCTCGCTGGGAAAGTGTTGAAGCGGAGGGGGGTGCTACCAATTAAAGCGTAGCATTGTCTATGCGTCTCCCGCCTCCTCGAGTTCTTCTCTTCACCCCCAATACCAGCAGATGCACTAGGCCCTGCAGACCCACAACATCATTGATGCTGTGAGGGGCTAACATTTACTCTTAAAGTGTCCTTGCTTAATTGCATTGGCACGCTCTCCTCTCTCTCCGACATTACTAGGTCCACGGTCACTGAGTTACAGCGCCGCATCTGGGCTCTAGTTCTGGCGGCCATAGTCGGTTCTCCTCATGATAACTTGACAGAATTGGCTGCTGACCTCTCCATTAGGATGCACACTTCTTAGTTCCCGGTCTGCTGACGGCCAGCCACGGGCCACCATGAACACCAGGAACACTCCCTCAACTCTGCGACACTGCGTGACGCTCCACGTCCAGAGAGGGTTATGTAGTGCAGCTCCTCCCAGGCACAGTAGTCAGTGAAAACACACTGCAACTTCTCCAGCAAGATTCTTGGCACTCCACACCAGGAACACTCCCTCACACTCTACCTCTTCACAATAAAACTGTGGGTTTTCCTGGATAGGACTGTCTGTGAAAATAATTCAAGAACATTTTGGGAGAAGGTGATACAGGGTTACGAGGGAGCAAGTATATGCCCCATAGAATGAATCACAGGTGAATACTTGGTCTCCCATTTCAGTGAGATCTTTTATAACACAGTAGTCCAACGGCAAGTAATAGCAGACAACTGAAGGGAACCCCACAGTCAGGTAATTTTTACCCAGAGAGATATAGAATTACAAATAAGAAAGCTTAAGAGTGGTAAGGCAGCAAGACCGGACGGACTGAGGCCTGAGGTTTTTAGTGCTTCGATAGAATAGTGGTACTTGGCCCAGTTACAGGTTTTTTTAGTCCATTGGTCATCCCTCCCAGAATCATAAAAGTCTAATAGTTCCCCTGTTCAAAAAAAGCAATACTCTCGACCGACACTGCTATCTTCGAACTTCACTTTTGGATGTCTCAAGTAAAATCTTTGAGGGACGCCTGGCAGAGCGCTTGGAGGAATGGCTATCAGAAAACACTGCCCTTCTTGATATGCAAGCCGGTTTCTGAAGGGGCTTCTCCACTATCGATCAATGTTTTATATTAAACACAATCTTAGAGAAGTACACTAGGAGTAGGGGATCAATCTATATCTGTCCTTCTTAAACCGTAAGAAGGCTTTTTATTCTGTTAATCGCATCCTGCTGTGGGAAAAACATAGGAGAATCAGTGTCCCCCCTGAATTCCTGCAGTTAACAACCCTACTATTTGAAAACACTTCATCTAGGGTGAGGTGTATAGCAGATCCAAAGTATTCAGATGGTTTTATGATAAATGCAGGAGTAAAACAGGGATGCCAATTAGCTCCATTACACTTCTCGCTATTCCTTAGTTATTTTGACCCTCATAAAGAATCGCAAGGATGAATAGTGCCAGTCTTAAATAACACAAAGTTCAGCAGTGTATTATATGCCAATGATACAGTGCTTTTGGATTTGACATAAAGGGGCCTCCATATGGAGCTTGGAATACTCCAAGAAATAAATATTTATCGCAGCACAGCCTCGAGTTGAATACTTTAAAAGCCAAGGTACTGGTCTTTGGCAAAAATAAATCCACAGTCACTTGGGCTTTAGATAACGAAATAATAGAGGTGGTGGAGGAATATAAATATTTGGGCCTGACATTCTTGAGATGGGGAGGATGGAGTAGCCATATAAACATGGTATTCAAACAGGCGATGGTGAACTTAAGAGGCCTTTTCTGCTTTTATTACAAATTTGGCAGTAAATGTCTAGACAAGTATATTCAAGTCCTCTGGTCAAAAATGAATACAGAAATTGTTTATTTCAGAGATTTGGAGGGCAGCTCCATGCGGACGCCTGGATACTTTGCTGAATTCTGGGCTGCGCAGGATCACAGGTGTGTCGCAGAGAGCTCCAGGGGACCTATTAAGGCACAAGCTGGGGATGGTTGGTATCGTATTACAAACCCAGCAGAGGTTCCTAGAATTTTATCTGAATGCTCAAATGGGTACCTCGCTGAACCCAAACATTGGGATTGCAGTGAGAGAGTTCATACAAATAAGCTGTAAACCCATGGGTCTCTGGCCTAACCATGGATTAGATCTGCTGAAGAGTTGGAGGTTGAATGACGCAATGGCGCTAGGAGAACTGATGTGCAGGCAGCGTAATACTCTTTTAAAAGATAAATCAGGGGAATTCGAGTTAAAGGCCCTCCAGATTAGAAGCACAAAACAAATCCTCACCAAAATTGTATAGCCCCAGGCCGATTCATGATGGCAGTACCCCAGCAACGACCAAAATTAAGACGACTGAATGCTGAGCAAACATCTTACATGCTAGGCTAAACGTCCTACCATTAAGAACAAGGGAGCCATGGCTTGAAGTGGAAGCAATTTGCCCCTGTAGCCTGAGGCAAGGGGAGGATTTAGCGCACTTCCTGCTGGACTGCAGATTCTTAATACAGCTTAGAAGGCAGTGGATCAGATCACATTTAATGGTGAACTGCTTGCTAACAAGCAGGGACAGTTTGGTTTATGTAATGCAGTGTGATGACGTGGGTTTTTCATATGATCCAGCCCACTTCAAAAAGGCAGCCTTGGAAGTAGTTAATAAACTCTCAACTCTTACACATTTGGAAATGATAACCATATTGTTGTGTGCTTTAATGGTGATTAATTGATATTAGAGTAATGTTTTTAATGTACCTGGTTTTTGTGTGGTTTAATGGATTTTGCATCTGAATAAACTCATTTACTACTAGTGAACACAAAAGCATTAGAGACAGCATAGGACAGCACATGACTTTAAACATCTGATTGACATATGCACAAGACAATGAGCAACATAAGACTTTTGAGAAACTGGTCTTAGTGAATCAATGAGACCACCATGCATTTTCTGAAGATTGGTGCCAGAAAATAAAACTAACATCTCACTCTAACATTTCCTTGGTGCCCCTTCCTCATTGAGATTATCGAGTGCTGTTTGTAGTGTAATGTTATATGGCATTTGTATAGCACCTAATGCCATTGGTATGGCCTCAAAGCGCTGTGGGTGAATGCCCTTGGAGGACCAAGGGCCGAGATATGGGAATTGATAAGAGGATTTTAGAATGCGTGTGGGCATCTTAGCCAGTACAAAGTTAGATAGGGGTGGCTAAGTCACTGCTAGCAACCCATGGAGATATGGCTAGTGGATGGGTGCTGTGATAGCCTGTTGGGAGAGTATGCACGTCAAGGAGACTGATTATGTGACCAGCTGGACCAAATTGTGTTTGTGGGACTCATTTGCATTCTAGAGGCAAAGGTGATGTGCATTATTAGGTCTAGTAGTGAATTATTGCAGGTGTATGCAGGAGGGTGGCCGTGCCATGGGAGGGATACGATTAAGTTCCATTGAAATTGAGTGCTGTATGCGCCAAAGAGTCATGGCTGATATATAGTTGAAATTAGGTTATGCAGATCGTACCATACGGGTCAACTGGAATCCTTTCTGTGTGTGCTAGGGGTCGTCTTGTCTCCTCAAGTGACTCATCAGTGCCCCCACCTACCAGTCTGGGGTTGACCTACCTGTCTGTGTGTGAGAGCTTGAGAAAGGTGTACACAACAACTCCACAAGGCAGCAGGATGCCTTTGCAACAGCATATTCTAAACACTGTTGTATTGTTGCTGGGAGCCTGTTTTGCATATGGTCTTTCCCCTTTTGTAATGGCTTGGCAGGCTAGATGGTCTGGAGGGTTGGTCAGAGCAATGCCGGAGGTTAAGATTCATTCTAAACCTTACGGCCATCACCTCTTATGTTTTGCTCTCTTGTGTAAAGCCATCCTGTTGAAATTTTCACGTGTGATGTCAGTTTTTTTCAGTGAACAGCATGTCTGTGAAGTCCTCACCTATCTCGAGCCTTTGTTTTGCAGTCAAAATCCACTTCTCCTGGTTCACTTCACAGCTCATATATGAAAACCATGGACAACCAAACGCACCCCATTGCAGAAATGAAGATATTGTGAGCTCCCCACTCCTCCTGCTACCTCAGAGTTTCCACTTCCCTAGTTCAGAGCAGTACAGTAAAACGGCAGCTTTGATTTTTGTCAAGGGAGCTCATGCAATTGAGAAAAAGAGTTACCCTTGATAGCCAAATTTACAAAGATTGCATCACAATTAATACTTCTGTTAAAAAAGATTACCAACTAAACAGTTCCGGAAACAGAGATTATGCACTAGGAAGAGGGACTATTTCCAATACATTGCTCACTTCGCCTAGTATATTCCTATGTTTGTGACCTAAATCCAAATAGTTGATATCCGTCTTTCCTCATTCTCCTGAAGAAGGGAATCAGTGATCTCACACAGGCATCTACAAGTACAGTAAAGCAAACTGAAAGGGAATGGTATGCTCAGAAACCATCAAAATATTTGAATTTGCATATACATCACAATATAGCTCCACACCTCTTACAGATCACCCTGTACTCTTTTTGATGCTTTACTATCCTTGGTGTGGGGTCTCCCTGGTGTTGTAAAAGGCAACAGTAAATGTAAGGCACATTGTGAGAGATATTGCCGGATTTCTTTAATGCTGTACCTCATGGCAGAAACTTCCCTCAGCTTTCTGCTCCTACCTGACCCAATTGTGATAGACATTGCCAGCACCTGATAACTGGAGTGTAGAGCAGGGTTCAGGGTCGGACTGGGGTACACAATTGTCTCAGGGACCAATGAAAAAATGGATCGCAGTCGCAAATGCCAATTCATTCCTTTTGTGACAGACCGTTTGAATAGTACCCAAGGGGGAGTTTTATGATTAAATGTGATGCAAAATGTGCATTTTAAAGAATATTCAGCAACACTGGTCAAACTACTTACCGCATGGTGAAGCAACATCAAACAGGCCTGCATTGGCCAAAAAAGTGGGCCACGTTGACCAAAAAAAAACAGCCCACACTAGCATTTTGCGTTTTTGGTTCGGGCATTGCCTGGCAGATTTAAGTAGCTTATGAGTTGCAATGCACACAGGACAATTCTCCCCAAAAGGTTCCTGATAGGGTGGGGTATTGGAATAAGGAGAAAGACTGGCGCTTAAGTAGTCCACTGAAAAAGAGCCCAGCAAACCAATGAAGAGGTGGTGCCTCAGTAACAGGTCCATTTGGCTCTTGCAGCCCAAGTAAATAGAAATGAGCAAGCTGAAAGGTGTGAATCCAGAATTTGCAGGAGACCACATGCCACACAACAAGCTTGTGTTTTGAAGGAGGTTAACACATGATTCTATGTCAGCAGTGGTGCCCTGGACAGTATTACAGCAGCATGCTGTAAAAAATGGCACCACAAACCACCAGGCTTACTTCATCACGCGTGGGCTCAGCCCTACGAAAAAGCAAACACTGGTGCACTGACGGAGCCCCTTCAACCGAGCTCCCATGATTGCACTCATGTAGAGCTTCCATATTGTAGAAACCTTATTTTATATAACTTTTGCTTTTTATGCACTTGGCCAATCTGTTTAAAAAATAAAAGTGCACATTTTAAGCAAACAGTGATTTAATTGAAGGCAATAGTATGTTTTATCAGTTTACTGTTTAAAATAATTAAAATAACTGAACAGGCTTCAAGCTCACAAGATGATCCCTTTTACCAAAACACCTGTCAGTACTGCTACAATAGCAATGTTGTTTTTTAAGCTCCAAGACGCGTATTTCAGCTCAAACACATCACTGTGCCAGACACCCTCTCGGGATGGCCTTCAGTGCCTACACTACTGAAAAGCACTGTTGTGTTATGCTAAGAGTTGTTCTTACTGGATCAATACCTTGGTCCACGAGAAAAATGAAAATTGCTGCAAAGGGGGGTAAAGATATGAGGGAAAGAGTCTAATGCAAATGAAAGATGTATATTTAGCTAATAAAGGCAGGCGGATGGATGGGCACTGTGCTAGACTGTTCTGTAATATTGTGTGGAAATCATGGATGATAACTATGTGGCAAAAGCCCTCACTGTCCCTCCAGACCCTTCACTGTCCAACAGTAGAGTGCCTTGGAATGTCTCCCTGTTAAAATGTGATACTTTCTTTAACACTCACTGCAGAGGCGGTCAGAGTACTGCGCATTGCGGACCTAGAAGTACTTCAAGTAACACTTGAGGTAAAACTTGAATGAGGAATAGGGTGATATTGAGTCAAAGGTGGAACAGATAATCACGTGAAACTGTAGACAACAATCGAGTGGTGGTACAGGCGAAAGACCAGGTGGATAGAAGTAAAAAAGGCAAAAAGAAGAAGAAAATGTGGTTAAAATTGAGTGAGGGATAAGGCTGTGCTCTGGTGACTCCCCCTGTGGAATAATCACAGTGTTATTAAAATTGGTGTGAGGTTTTCCCAAACAAACAAATAAACAAGTATATTTTCTGAAACACATGTACCTGACTGCTCAGTACATACAATGAAAATATCTGGGGGAGAAAATGAAATGCAATCCCAGTGCTGAAGACAAAATAGGACATCCCAACACATACAAATTACACTAATTGACAACCAAGAAGTGTCAACCAAAATCGAACTTATAACAAATAAGGGAAGTTTAAACACAAACTAACATATCAGCAGAGAAGTATTATCAAGAAGATGAAACATGTACTGTATACTCTTTTTAAAAAAAGGGTAATCTCTGTGCATACCCTTTACACAAATGGTTATCTACACCACAACAAAGCCAGGAAGTTTATCCATTCAGAATTCAATAATACAAAATGTATCCAATCATATTTTATGGAACTCTGATTGTTTGCTAAAAGGGAACAATTACTTAAGTCATTAGAAATACAAGTGGCATCACATTAGTGGCTGATATTTCTTATCATGAGTTTGGAGCTAACTGAAATTCTGTGTTTTTAGTACAACTGATTATTAGTTGCAAGCCTATATGCAGATAAGAAGTCCAACCGTTGCATTTTTGTGTTACCTAAATAAAAACTGATCCAAACCTCCAAAGGCATTTCCTCTACAGGTCATTCCTCCACTCCCTAATCAAGTCTTATGAACTTCAGAATGGAGACAAACTACCACACCTAATCTGGTAGAGATTGGTCAATTACCACCGGCAGTAACTGTAATTTTGTCTAGAGGAATTAGAACTGCTAATACCTCAACATTCATAATTGGGCCATTGGTGTATCATATGCTGATCTACCATTCTCTCTCTCCCTCTCTCCCTCTCTCTCTCTTTCTCTCTCTCTCTCCCTCTCCCTCTCTCTCTCTCTCTCTCTCTCTCTTTCCCTCTCTCTCTCTCTCTCTCTTTCCCTCTCTCATTTTATAGGGTGTCAATAGCTGCCCTATAGTTAAGGTGAAACCTATCATCCGTAGGAAAAGTGATGTTTCTATGGTTAATAACTTTTGAGCCGTAAGACGGATCAGCACAGCCTTTGATATTTCTTTATTAGGGCCTGGAATGTTTCTGTAAAGGGTATAAAAAAAAAAGAGTGTGTTTTTGCATAGGGAAAATGTCACATTTTTGCTCATGTGCTCAGCCCAAACCGCTGGACAGATTTATGCCAAATAAGAAACAAGTCGGCACAAAGTGCTCCTTTCTTGTTTTGGCATAAATCCGTCCAGTGGTTTTCTTGAAATTTGGTGATGAGCGGGGTGCCCCTGTACCACTCTAGCCAAATAACATAGTCATATCTCCCATGAGGCATTGCTGTTGTCAAGCTTTTTCAGTTCTGAAAGTCGGCCTTTATGCGAATTGTGAATCAAGTTCAGAATCAACATTGTGAAGAGCCCTAAAATTATATAAAGGGTGTAACACTTTTCCTACAAAACGTGGTGCTCTGTCTACTGCCAGTGGGTGCTGATGGACTCGGTTGGAGAAATCCGTATGGACATAACAGTGCACAGTATTCAGTTGCCCGTTGCTCCTAATCAAAACATTGCATACTGAAATACCAAACAATGTCAGAGCATTCGGTCTAGTTATAGTACAAACATTTCAAGTTTTATTCATGAAAACAATCCATTAAAATCAAGGAAACCGTGGACTTACATAGCAGCATGTAGTTATCTCTGTCAAGAAAATCTGCGCCACACGTTCCATCCCGTTTACTGGGACTACTTCAGGCGAAAATTACAACATTTAACAAACAGGCTTTCTTTTAATTTCATGCCTAACACAGTCACCTGATAACCTACTGAACAGGTGACCATGGGCCTCATTACGACCCAGGCATTAACCACGGCGCTATTAGTGCCATGGTTGACGCCGCTACCTTACCGATTCCGCCATGGTGAATGGCAGAATTACCACCCCATTCCAAGGTTGGCGGGGCGGTAATTCCCCATTCACCATTGGCCTTTCCCCATTCCCATTTTTGCCCCATAGGGCTCAATGGAAATGGGGAAGGTGGTAATTATGGTACCGCAAATTGCAGTACCGTAATTACCTCTAAGGTCCCTTTGCGGGTCCCGTCCTTAACGGCTGGTAAAACCAGCCGTTAAGGGAGGACCCGCAAAGGGACCTAGGAATTCGGCGGTAAGGGATTACCGGCACCAGTGCCCTTACCGGTACCGGTAATCCCTTACCGCCCGGGTCGTAATGAGGCCCCATGTCTTCTAAACACAAGTCTACCAGCCAAAGTGGCAGCCATTTTACCAAGGTGTTGTACTCTTCAGATTCCTTTACCGCCTGCGTTGTGCATATATGTTTGATTTTAGCTATCCAAAATACAATGCCCTTGTATCCAATGACAGAAATCTATATATATATTACGCACTACAGATTAATACTTCATGGTTCACCATAAAAACGAACAACATGAAGACAATGATCTTGTGGCTTAGTCCAATCTTTCCAGTTCTGCCCCACTCGGCTATAAACCTACTACAGGGTCTAGTGCAAACATATGACCTTCTAAAATATTACCAAACACATCTTTATGTGCCAACATTCTAAAGTGCTAAATGCTCACAATATATCATACTCAACCAATATTTTAGATAATGTTTTGAATCCCAAACAGGATTAATTGTGATTTGCTTAAACATACAATCACGATTATCTTTTTTCGATTATAGCATTACCCTGTATAATACTATTTCTTTTACTAACAGCAGTTATCTATTTCACCTAAAACCATCCATGTATACTACATATTGTGCAAATCATCTCATTATTCAACAGCCTTCTTTTATTTATTTATGTATTTATTTCATTTATAAAGCGCACATACAATATTGCGGTGGGGTGAAACAACAGGTAGAGGTAGGTGGGGTTACAATAGGTTACACAGTGAAAGTGTTACATGCGTGCTGGTCATTCTGAGTGAAAGAGGGTGGGGACACCAGGGTGTTTGACTGAGTGTAGAGGGGGATTAGAAGAGCTGTGTTTTGAGTGCTTTGCGACAGACCCAGAAGGATTTCTCCGCTCTAAGGGAGGGGGGAAGGTCATTCCAGAGTTTGGCTGCGCAGTAGGGGAAGCAAGATCCTCCTGCTCTGCACCTTCTCACTTTAGGCACGATCATTCTCCTCATCGGTACACCTGCTCACCCCTTTCCTGTCACTCTCTGGCCGGCCTCTCTTGGCCCTCTTCCTGCTCCCATCTGTGAGGCTAAAAACCTTGGGGTCATCTTCAACTCCACACTTTCCTTCTCCCCTCACATCTCTGACATCTCTAAAAAGTCACACAACCAGCTGTACCTCCTCAGAGGTATTCTTCCATTCCTCTCCTTCCCCCAGAAGCTCACTGTCTCCAGAGCTCTGGTTCTCTCTAGGCTGGACTACTGTAACAGCCTCTTTCTAAATCTGCTTGCCTCTACTCTCTGCCCTCTGCAACTCATCCAAAACAGGACTGCAAGACTTGTCCTTGGCCTTAAGCCCAGGGATCGTATCTCTCCAGGACTGAAATCTCTGCACTGGCTCCCAGTGGCGGTGAGGATTAAGTTCAAACCCCTCTGCATTGTCCACAAGGCCTTCTGGGGCCTGGGACCTCAATACCTTCAACTGTCTCTTTCTAAATATCTTCCTTCTCGAGCTCTTCACTCATCTGCCTCCAACTCCCTCAGGGTCAGTCGCTTCTCCAAGCAGCGAGTTGGTGGTAGATCTCTTTCTTCTGCTAGGCCTTGCTCTGGAACAGCCTCCCTGCCTCTCTGAAACTTGAGGAGAACAATCTCTGTTTCCGGAAGCACCTCAAGATCTTTTTCTTTGCTTCTGATTTCTCTCCTCTCCCCTGCTGATCTCCTCGCTGAATCTGAAACTGCACTGGTTACCTGGCTATTCTCTGATCAAGGGAACAAGTCCCCTCCCCACCAGTTGCACACCTGCACTTCCCCCCTGGCAACCTTGCATTCAGGGACTGTTTCTGTATCCCTACAGCCCCTACTAGCACTTGACCCCTGATGTCTGCACTTCCCTTGCACTTGCCACCAGCTGACTGCACTTGTAATTATTATCTTCATTTATTTGTTTAACTGTTATCCTAAGTACTTCACTGCCCCTCCCCCCCGCACCTTTCCCCTTCCCCCCTCCCCTGCACTTGCGGGATCTCAATGTCACCTGGCCTAGTAGGATCGCTATCTGTCTTCCCTCTGTTTCCCCTCCCTTGCCTTGTCACGCCTTGAAACACTTGTGTATAGGCATGTTATAAATGCCATATCATATCATCAGTCTGTCTGTGTAGGGGGTCCTGGTAGGTCTGGTGGAGTGGGCTTTCTTAATATTTTGTGTGAGGTAGGGAGGTGCTGTGTTAGAGAGTCACTTGTGTGCAATGGACAAGGTTTTGAAATGGATCTGTTCCTGGATGGGCAGCCAGTGAGCTTCCCTTCTAGCCGTGGAGATGTGTTCACATTTAGGGATGTTTAGGGCAGCTCTCAGGAGATTGTTTTGAATTGTTTGTAATTGTCTGATATTGCTAGAGGATGTGCCTTTAAAGAGGACGTTACAGTAGTCTAACTTTGAACCAATGACGGTGAGACAGTTGTTTTGAATGAGGAAAGGTCTGGCTGCGTTAAGAACCTTAGCTGCGTAAGCTGCAGAGGAAGCAGTGGTGCTAACTTGTCTGGAGAGGGTTAGAGAGGCATCAAGGTGGACGCTAAGTGTCTTTACTGATGGTGAGACTGGGATAGCACACTGGTCGATTTGGAAGGAGGTGTACTGAGAGCTGAGAGAATTACGGCATGTAGTGAGCCGACAATGAGAATTTCAGTCTTGCCACTGTTTAGACAGAGGTGGTTGCTTGCCATCCAAGCCTGGATGGTGTAGTAGATGTTGTTTAGAGTGTTGCAGTCTTCTGTGAAGTTGCCAGGGAGTGGGATAAGGATTTGTGTGTCGTCGGCATAGTTGGTGTAGGCTATGCCGAGGGAGTCTAAAATGTTGAAGAGAGGTCTAGTGAAGATGTTGTAGAGGGTGGGGCGATACAACACCCAGGTGATGGGGAGTGAGAGGCATTGGCAGTGTCTGAGAAGACTCTCATGACTCTGCCTTATAAGAAAGGAGGCAATCGAAGCAATGGCAGGAGGTGAGAAGTTAGCGTGGGTGGAGAGGAGCTGGAATAATTTTTGGTAGTTGACCAGCTCAAAAGCTGCGGATAGATTTAAGAGGAGGAGTACAGTGCAATTTCCTTTGTTCCTAATCTCATCTAGCTGGTTCTTGAGGTCCAGTAGAGCTGATTCCATTGCATGGCCAGGACGGAAACTGGACTGGTGCATCCCTAGTATTTTGTTGTCCTCCAAGTATTTCTGGACCTGCAGGTAGGCAGTACGGTCTAACATTTTTAGAATGAAGGGGACTGTAGTAATTGGCTGGTAATTGGGAGGTATGGTTGGGTCTAACGTGGGTCTTTTTAGAAGAGAGAGAACTCAGGTTTCTTTGAGGCTGTCTGGTATGGTGCTACAGGCGAAGGAGGTGTTAATGAAGGCAGTTATGATTGGGGTAAGCACATCAGCACGATCTTTAAAGAGAGAGACAGGGCAAATATCACCTTTACATTTAGAGGGTTTCAGCCCCTGGATGAGTTGAGTAACTTTGCATTCGGTGAGGTCTGTGAAGGCAAATGGTTTGTTGGAGGGAGTGTGGAGGGGAGGAGTTGGCTTGCAATTGGTTGTTGCTTGGTTGTTTGAGAATGTGGTTTGTTGGAGGAGAATGTTTTGAATTAGGGAGTTGATTTTGCCTAAGAGTGCATGTTGGATATCACAGCACCATGACACCCCTTTGGTGATGATGACGGGTGGTGAGATGGAAAATTCTAGTTCCCTGTAAATGTTGAATATTTCTTTGGAATTGGAAGAGGTGTTGCTTATTCTAGCATTAAGAGATGTAGATTTGGCTGTGAAGATGGATGTCTTGATGGTTTGGCAATGGTCCTAAACCCATTTTTTAGAAGGTTGGATCGGTCCTTTTGCCAATCGAGTTGGGCTTGGCGCTTCCTTGTGCGGATGACCAAGAGGTCTGGTGTGAACCAGGAATTTTATTCTCTTACTGTCTTGGCATTGTGTGGGGCTAGGGGAGCTAGGATGTTCACTGCTTTGGAGAGGGCAGGGGTGTATGTTGTCAGTAGTATGTTGGGGTTGGTTGTGAAAGGGTGCTGGAGCTCTGGGGAGTTGAGAAGGGGAAGGAGGTGGTCCCTCATAAGCTTGTGAGAGCTGTGTGATACTGTAGGAGCTATAGGGTTGGAAGTAGTGTTGGTTTTGACAGGGTGGGGGATAGAGAAAAAGATGATGTTATTTTCAGACCAGGGTCAGGGAGTGATCACGCTGGTAATGATCTTACAGTTGTGGTCAGCTATCCATTCAAGTATACTGTAAGTGATTTCAATCCAGCACTCCAACTAAGTCAATGCCTAGTATGGGATGCCCAATGGAAACACTTATTTATATATTTTTATGTCAAAGTTCTTTTAATTCTGGATGATGTACCCTTATATAACGCCCCTCTCTTTGAATCCCCCCGGTCTCGCTGAACCAAGAAATAGGTTTGTTTTGCAAATTAAAAGATTTATTTGAAGAATTGAACAATATATATATCACACTTTTATAAATATGGATAATATCTGAATATCACACTTATGAATATTTATGCAATGATCAGCAATGGCTAATAGTACAATATCAACAATCTCTTTAATCAATTAGGAGTAGGAATAGGAAGATTAATGAAGCAGAGAATAACTTTGTGTGGTTTGAATGAAATGCAGTGATATGAAAGAATGCAACACAGAAATAAACTTGATATGAATTTAACCAAAGACAATGTGATCACTCTTTCCTCCTGTTATTACTCACTCCCCCCAATATGCAATATGAAGAGATGGAATGAGGGCACACAGGTATCAAGAATAACAATCAACAATTGCAGTTTCAATCTTGATTCCCCCCGGCAAGCTTAGAGAGAACAGGAATGATTTTAAACAGGTCAATTGCTTTTAAATGTGGTTTGAATTCAATGGGAAAAATGCTAAAAATGATTTTAATTTGCTTCGCTAAATTGAATTCAGAACAAGTGAGAGTTGATTTGGATAAGTTCAGATCAACACTAGCAATGATTGTTGAATGGTTAGCAGATGGAAAACGAAATTCAGAAGTTGAAATCAAGAAATAGCTGTTTTTACATTTGGTGAAATTTAGCCAAATGCAAATTCGCTGCAACTTTTCAGTGTGCGGGAAACGCGATTCTGGAAAAACTATAAGGAATTGGAATCGTTTGGGTTCGTTTGAAAGCTGGGGATGTTAGCTTCCTAGCACATGCGGTTCAAAAGTTACAGAGGTTTTAGTAGAGGTCGATTTTTCTCAAAAGGAGTCAAGATTTCTAATGAAATTGCGCTTTGATATGCAAGCAGGTTGGCTTACATTAACAATTATCACCGGATTAGATGGATGAGAAAGGATTCACAATGGACAAAAGAGATTCTACAATGCAGTCTGGATATGTTGGAATGGTTTGGATGGATTACTTTAAACTAAGAGATGACTATGGACAGTTCTATGCTAAATTCTCACAACTCTGGTTTAAAATGGACCTGTCAAAGATCTGGTCAAGGGTTTGGCCTGGACTTTACTCGCCACCGGACAGGTCTCAGGTGCTTGGTCCTGCTCTCAGCACTCTGGTCTCTGCACAGCCTCTTGGACTGGATCTGATGGGTTCTGGGTTACAGCTCTGCTGGACTGATCTGGATCTTGGGTTCTAGCAAAGGTCCTTAACCAGTAGCAGCAAACAGCTCAGCCAGGCTGTTGAATGGATTAGGACCCATGGAAGTTTAGGGGTTAAATCAGGTTGCTAGATTTTAAAGGCCATCTGAAAAGGGTTCAGCGTTTTGGATTGGCCTTTCTGCTTCAGAGTTCTGGAGTCTGGATCTAGGTTGTAGAGCCTGGATCTAGGTTCTGGAGTCTGGATCTAGAGATGGGTTCTAGAGATGGGTTCTTCCTGCAGAGCGATTCGCTGGTGGATCAGTGATGAGTGAAAGTGTGTGTCGCCTGTCCTCAGCAGTCCCTATGTATCTATTTTCCAAAGTGGGTGGGGAGGCTGATTGTCTATGTCCAACCCTCTAAGGATCTGATAGGTCAGAGACTTCCCTGTCCCCTGATTTGAGAAAGGAATAGTGTGTCATGAGGTGTCATCATGTGTTAGAGTGATACTGCCATTTACAGTCTACGACAGAACCTCCCCTTTGCTTTTACCCAGAAAATCTATTTTTCCCAAAAACATATTTTCAATATGCACAACTTGTTAATAATACATATACATATCACAGATTGCCTAAGGTACGTTTTGGTCAAAATCTTATCTTCCTACGAGTTTTGGTTCATAAATGACAATTTATCGCGCTTTTGGTTGGTTACACATTTTCGGATCTGTATGATTTCTTATACATACATGCACATACCCTCTGGGCATATTCCTGTAATTTTTCATGTTCCTAGCATAATCACAATAGCTACAATATTAAAAATGTTGTGGTTCAGTCTCTGAATGTCGCACAGATTCCAGATTAGTTTTACACTGTGAGTGAATTTTCCATTTTAATAATCTCTAAGTTTCATATTTTTATCGGTTTGGTACAATATTTTATAAGTCTTTTCCTTAAACATATATTTAGTCCAATTTCAAATCGACATGGTCAGTCTGTCCCGCCTCCAAAGCTTGGCTGAGTCAGAGAGTCACATGGCTTGTCTTCCTGCCAGGGCAGTTGATGTCAGTCACACCCGAATTAGCATTTCCATTCAGTTCAAGGACTCCATTGTCTGTTTCCCAGAGCCACATGCCAGAGTGCCCCTCCCATTTCCTTTCACACTTGCCTGTCAATGTACTCAGCAGAGCACAGGAGAAATGATTCCTTTGTTTAGGGAGGATGTGTGGAATGTGTTTGAAGCTCAATGTGGGAAACCTCTTGGAAGTTTAGCTGAATCAGGTTACCTCATAGTCCATTTTAACATTGTCTCTTGTGCAAAATGACAATTACAAATATAAAATAAGCAAACATATCTTGAATTCCAGTCTTTTTCAACATGAAAATCAATGTGTGGTACCCTATATCGCATTTGATGGAAGTCCCTTCCTTGGCATATCTAGCTTTTTGAGACACAAGTTTCTCCTGTCAGATTTAGAAATCTCCAGCGTCTGACAGAGGCGAGTAACGGTATTGCACCCAGTTTTGACAGATTTCTTTACAGCAACCATCTTCAAAAGTGGACTTTGTTCAGATAACATATATTTCTGCTGACATGCTCAGTGTTTCTTTTGCAATCAGCCTTGCTCTGTGGGCAGCCAAGTGATGGGTTTTGGCAGTGGTCTCCTGTGTTACCACTGACATAGGCAAAAGTGGATGGCGGCCTATTTTTCAGATTTTTCCTGCGCACTTCTGGATGATTTTTTAGTGAGCAGCATGCTTTCCGGCGGCCATTATGATGTTCCTGATGCAAGCAGCGCACAGGAATGTTGCAGGGCCTGGACTAGTGGGTTGAACCATCCCACAATAAGTCCTTTGAAATGGGTAGGGGTGGTGATACATTGACAGAATCCTACCGTGTCCAGGGCATCAGATAGTTAGGATGCGTGAGAGTCGTTAGGGTTGAGAAGGCCCAGGTTAAGGTCACAGAGAAGGATCATTTGAGAGGAAGCTTTCAGGTTGCCCTGTAGGATGTGTAGTAGATTTTGTTCAAAGTCGTGTGGTGGGCTTGTAGGGTGGTAAAGTAAGTGAATGGTGATGGTGCATGTGGGCGATGGTGAGAATCTAAGAGATAGGATGTCTGAGGGACTATCTATGTTGGACTTATAGTCTCTGATGTGAAGAGATTGTCTGGCAATGAGGGCAACACTGCCTCCTCTGGCGTTTGTTCTGTAATTTTAGTAGATGGTGTAGACCTGGGGAATGGCTAAGGATAGTGCGGGTCCACTGGCTTCGTGCAGCCAGGTCTCCGAGATGGCTAGGGCATCGAGGTGATGTTGTGTGATCAGGTCATGGATGTCTAGTGCATGTGCGGGCAGGGAGCGAGCATTGATTAGAGCACAATTCAGAAGAGGCTGGTTGTATGAGCGTGGCAATGGTGTTCCAGTGTGAAGTTTGGTAGTGGAATGAGAGGGTGATGTTTTATGTGTTTGGGGGCTGGGAGATGTAGGGGAAGTGGGGCTAGTGAAAGTGGCTGTGTTGTGTATTGGGTTGTGCTGAGAAGATGGGTTGTCTTTGTATTGAGTGTGAGTGGGGCAGTGGGGGGTAGTGCTATGTTAGTGCTTGGGACTCGTATAGGGGAAGAGCAGGGAAAGGTGCAGTGCTGAGTTGATTCTGCAGTGCAGTGGAGTTTTTGACAGTGCTGACAGGTGAGGTTTCTTTCCTCCATACTGGAGTTTCCCTGTATGTCCCTCAGACTTCTATGCATTGTGGCTCTCCATATGTATTGATTGTACCAACACAAGCGTGTAGTAAGTCTTGTATTGCTAGCTATTAATTCCAAGTTTAACATTAGTCAAGATTCTTATAGGTTTGCATGTATTATTTTACTGGCCAATATTACTAGATTTAAAAATACTGTACTTCTATGGTGCATGCTGCACCCACTCCAATATCATGTTTTATTTAGATGAGTACATTTTTTATTACATTACGTAGTTCTTGAGAGGTCTGCCGATCACCCCTGAGATCTTGCTACCAACATTGTAAACACAAACCCTTATAGGGACTTTTCATCAAAATTAATTTCATATGCGATGTCATCAATGACATTTGTGGTGTCATCTTTGATGTCCTGGATGTTAGTCTTAGCAGTGCAAGTTTGTGGCATTTACAGATATTTTTGTCAGTGCAGTGGGCCCATCTACATTAGCTTGAGGCCCCATTTGCTGGACAATCCTGGCTACGCCTCTGTGGATAATGAGCTTACTATGAATGTATCTGGTGCATTAGCCCCATCACTATGTCATTAACATGCAGCCGAACTTAAATAAAGTTGGTAAAAAGAAAAATGGTTGAAAATCTTGCAGGGTAATTTGTGGCATGGAACATTAGATGTGCCACAGTCGTTATCGGTGAAAGCTATACGGTTGGAATCGGGCCTGGTCTCCCTGGCTACTTCCCTAAAGGTGAAGTAAAGCCTGCTCTTATATAAGATTCTTACTGACAAGGGGAAAACACAGCTGAGTTTGTATAGGGAGATGTTGAATCCCCCTTATGTATTCGATCAGATTATTTTCACTGCCATTTTTTTTACTGATGTCACTTGCACTCCAACTCAACTACTAATTTCTAAGGGTGCATCACAAACACCCAAAAGGTGGCGCAAATGATTAGTATAAGTCATGGACTTCATTCTCAGGGAACAATGGTAATGCATTGTATGCTACTCCACTCCCTAGTTCATAACTTGCTTACCAATGACCACTGGTATGCTATAATATTCTACTAGGCTATTTTTTATTTTTATTTTTTATTCAAATTTGTATGATTGTTTTTTCAGAAAACAAGATGAGAAAAAGCAAACAATACCTTCTTAAAATGTAGATACAGTCAAACAATTGCAACTCCCATCTTTTCCCCAACCCTGCCCTTCCTCCTCATGGAGAATAGGGCTGCCCCCATGACGGAACGCTGCCAATACACCCGATGCTGCAGGTGTCCCCAATTCCACAGGTAAGTTCCTGGAAAAGCGGCTGAGGTGCCACTCGGGGTGTCGCCGCTAGTGTGCTCCTGCCTTCTGGTGCCCGCAGGTCATGGGCACCATGACACATTGTAAAATAATAAAACATCATGAAGTGTTCTGGAAATCTATAATACTTACATCTAGATTAGGTGAATATTATAAATTTAGGTTCAATAAGTTATAACACATTTTTTAAAGAAATGCACCAATAGCCAATAGATGGTTCATGAGCATAAGAACTTCCTCAGGACTTATTGCTGTGCAGTGAAAACAAGCTAATGTTACAATTACATTGCGTCTTGTAAGATAGTTGACAATTGCATCTTTAAAGTCATAAATGCTCCCTATCTTGGTTTGGGCAGCCCTTTATGTTTCATTTCCAAGCTCAACTTTGGATCGATTTGCAGATTTCAAAACCGTTTTTCTCAAGGCCTTTAAAATCCGAATCAGGCAGCTCAGGCCCAAAATCTGCAGGTCAAGTACACATGGCACACAGGACCTGATCCCTCACAGTAGTCGGTTTTATCAACTAGCGGCAGAATCCTTATGGCCTCAGATAACACTGCTCATGCTATACTGTACAGGCTTACTTAAAAAGTACAAGGTTGAACTCGTACATGTGCTAGGCCACCACCTTACAGGCACTGATCAAACAATGATGCTAATTGATTTCCATTTGGCAAAAAGACGCACAGAACGAAGATGAACGTGTAGGGTTACCCCACAGTTTTCCCAAACACTACCAGCAGTTGCAAGTCTGAGCCCAAACCAATGCAGATATGCACCCTCCGAGGACCCTCGTTGGATGTGGAAAAGCAGCATAGACGTTCACTTCACCTTTGCTTGTAGTATGGTGGCTCTGGCCACCTTTTGGGTGACTGGCCTGTCTGATGGGTATGGCCATTGGAAAACTACAGGGCTTGTCCTCTGCAGGGAAGGTGACCACAGTGCATCACATACCCTTCCAGTTTCCATGATTCAACCCATGCAACCAGTGCTCTTGTTCGCATTAGAAATTACATTGGAGTGGGAATCGCCCTGCAGCACTTCCATAACCACACATGCACTTCTGGATTGTGCAGCATCCAGGAACTATATGGATCAAGATGTCCTTCTCCATTCTTGGGTTCCCAGCATTTCATGATCTCATGCCACTCAGGTGCAGGTCATCAGCAGCCCCCCACTTGCCTCCGGACCAATTATTGATCCTACAGTCCCTGCACATATGTCCATCGGGCCTCATGCAGAACAGATGTCCTTTGATATCATCAAGATGCCCATTTATCCATTGGTGCTGTGGTCGCCCTGGCTCACCAGGCATAATCCAGTGGTCAATTGGATTAACAGGATGTTGTTTTTCAACTCGGATTATTGTACTACATATTGCTGTCAGTCAACCTTGCCAGCTACTGAGGTGCCCCTCAAGGATTTTCCCCCTTCCATAGCAGTGATCAAAGTCAGTCATTCATTACCAGTATGAGGGCTTCCACAACCTATCTTGAAATCTGGGAAAATACTGTTACACCCACATCATCTGCATGATTGCGAGATAAACCTGCAGTCTGAACAGCCTCTTCCCAATTGTAGGATGTATTCTCTTACGGTACAGGAGAGTGAAAAATTGAGACAATACCTTGATGACTGTTTGGAAAAAGGGTAAATTATCCCTTCCAATTGACCCACAGGAGTTCTGTTATTTTTTGTGCCTAGAAAGGAAGGTACCCTTGGCTGTGTGTTCACTGCCACCGATTGCACCCTGAAGGACTGTTACCCATGATATGATATGATATGATATGATATGGCATTTGTAACGCGCCTATAAACAAGTGTTTCAAGGCCCGACGAGGCAGGGGGGGAACAAGGGGAGACAGACAACGATCCTACTAGACCAGATGTCATTCAGATTGTGCAAGTGCAAGGGTAGAGGGGAAAGGAAAAGTGCAAGGGGGAAAGGGAGAGGGGAAAGTGCAGTACATGGTTAATAGCAAACAGGAAAACAAGGGCCAGCTAGTGGCAAGTGCGAGGTAAGTGCAGGCAAGTGCTAGGGAAGGGGGGCTGTAGGGATCCAGACACAGTCCCGTAGTGCAGGGGGGACCAGGGAGGCAGTGCAGGGGAGAGTGGCTGGGCCAAGGACCGAGAATGGTGAGTGGCCCAGTTGCAGATTCAGTGCAGTTTCAGTAACTTTAGCAGGGGAGAGGGGGAGAGAAAGCGGAGGCAAAGAGGAAGTTTTGAGGTGCTTCGAGAACCGGAGATGGTTCTCCTCAAGTTTCAGGGAGGCAGGAAGGCTGTTCCAGAGGGAGGCCCCTGCAGTGGAGAGAGATCTGCCACCAACTCGTTGTTCAGAAAAGCGGCTGACCCTGAGGGAGTTGGAGGTGGATGAGCGAAGAGCTCGAGAAGGAAGATATTTAGGAAGAGAGAGTTGAAGGTATGTTGGCCCAAGGCCCCAGGACGCCTTGTGGACAATGCAGAGGGTTTTGAACTTGATCCTCGCAGTCACTGGGAGCCAGTGTAGAGATTTTAGTTCTGGAGAGATACGGTCCCTGGGCTTGAGGCCAAGAACATATATCGCAGTCCTGTTCTGGATGAGTTGCAAAGGGCGTAGAGTAGAGGCAGGCAGATTTAGATAGAGGCTTTTACAGTAGTCCAGCTTCGAGAGAACCAGGGCTCTAGAGACAGAGAGCTTCTGGGGGAAGGAGAGGAAAGGAAGGATACCTCTGAGAAGGTGTAGCTGGTAGTGTGACTTCTTAGAGACGTCGGATATTTGAGGAGAGAAGGAGAGTGTGGAGTCGAAGATGACCCTGAGGTTTTTTGCCTTGCAGGTATGAGCAGGAAGAGGGCCAAGAGAGGCCGGCCAAAGAGCTGCAGGGAAGGAGGGAGTGGGTGTGCCGATGAGTAGAATCTCAGTCTTACTGGCATTAAGGCAGAGGTCATTGGTGGCACACCAGTCCTGGATAGCAGAAAGACAGTCAGAGATGAGGGAAGGAGAAGAGGAGGCAGAGGGTAGCCTGAAAATGAGCTGGGTATCGTCCGCATAGCACTGAAAGTTGGGGCAGAGAGCGGTGATGCGGTGGGCGAGAAGTGCCAGATTTTGGTTGAAAAGCCAGGGGGAGAGGTTAGATCCCTGGGGGACACCACAGGTAGAGAAAAAGATGTCAGAGAGGAAAGACCCCAGTTGGACCTGGGAGGGTCGATTGGAGAGAAAAGACGTCAGCCACGCCAGAGCCTGACCAGTGATACCCAGGTTATCATGGAGACGGTTGAGCAGGATGGTATGGTTGACAGTATCAAAGGCAGAAGAGAGATCAAGCAAAATGAGAACACATGGAGTGTTAGAGTCAAGGTTCAAGAGCATGTCCTCACAGATGTTCAGGAGAGCAGTTTTCGTGCTTCTGGTGGCTCTGAAGCCAGACTGATGGTCATGAAGACTACCAACATATTCAGCATGGAGATTAAGCTGGGAGATGGCCAGTTTCTCCAGGAGCTTGCCCAGGAAGGGAGTGATAGAGATTGGGCGATAGTTAGCTGGGCAGGAGGGGTCGGAAGAGGGTTTCTTAAGAAAGGGGTGCACAAGGAGTGCTTGAGAGGGGATGGGAAGACTCCAGAGGTGAAGGTGTGATTGCAGAAGTCAGCAAGGGCAGGAGCCAAGGAGTCAATGTGGTCCTCATTAGTTTTGGAGGAACAGGGGTGGACCTGTATTGACGAGACTTTCATAGATCGGACTTGTCTTGAGACCTCGTCAGCAGAAAAAAGGGGAAAGGCAGAGAAGGGGAGTGGAGGGGTGGCTGCAGAAGGGCCATAGGGAGAGCAGGGAATAGAAGGGGGGAGGTGATAGGAGGAGAGTGAGGACAGGATGTCCTGAGTTTTTGAAAAGAAGTGAGAGGCCAGTGCTGTGCAGAGGGCCTGTGAGGAGACAGGAGAGGTAGAGACTGCAGCAGGGTTGGCCAGCTCCTTGCAGATTTTAAAGAGTTTGGCCGAATTGTTAGATGCCGCAGAGATGAGAGCTTGGATGAGGGCTCTCTTCTTGGAGAGAATGGAGAGCCGGTATAGCCTTTGGAGCAGATGGCAGGCCAGTTTGTCAGAGGATGAACATGATGCACGCCATTTCCTCTCTGCCACCCTGCACTTGCGTTTAAGGGTGACGAGATCAGAGTCATACCAGGAGTTACATTTGGCTTTGGGCTTCAGGCGGATTCTCATGACAGGGGCAAGGATATCAAGAGTATCAAATATAGCAGAGTGGAGAGTGGAGAGGGCTGTGTCAGGGTGGGAGTCAGCCGAAGGGGGAGGAGGGGGCGAGAAGGTGGCAGCGAAAGCCTCAACTGACATGCGCTTCATGGGTGGGATGACCGAGAAGGAAGGTGGCAGTGATGGGGTGGCTTTGCCTGTGGGGTAGGGAAGGTGAGGTGGGAGGATAGGAGAATGTGATCACTCCAAGAGAGAGGAGTGGAGAGAGGGACAGAGAGGGGAAGGTCAGAGGAGATCAGAGCATCAAGAGTGTGCCCTGCAGAATGAGTCGGCCTAGACGGGAGGATAGCGAGTGAGAGGGAGTCACAGAGGTCGCGAAAGAGTCCAGAGGGGGGACAGGAGGCATCAGGTGGATGTTGAAGTCTCCAAGAAGGAGGAGTTGAGTGGTTGAGGACAGGAGTGAGGAGGAGAGGTTGTTACGCTCACCTGGCTCCCACAGAGGCGTCGATCGGAACTGGACAGCTGCGGTCTCCACCAATGTGATGCGTAGGGCAGAGATGACGGACTGGACTGACCCACCTAGCTTTGTTTGCTTGGCCCGTAGGAATATTCTCTGCAAATGGAGAAAGGGAATTAACCACCCGTGGAGTTGGGCGTAAATCCCCCCAACCCCGCTGTTCTCCCCACAGATCACCTTTGATGTCCCCTCTTATAGTCTCACCTGATGGTTTGAAAAGATGAGCTCTCCATCCTGCATTGAGCGCAGGGGCGCGTTGATAACCAGTTGCTTCACTGGCTCAAAGGAATTGGTGAGTTCCATAATAATATTGACTCCGAGATTCCTGGAAAGACGCTGTAAGTATAAAGTTTGTAAGGGTTCAAATGCCTGACTTTCCCTCTTGTCCGATTCCTTGCAGCTTGACCCTAATGAAGAGTTCCTCATGGCAACCGGTAGTATTCTGGTAAGGATTTGTATTTTCCAACACAGTTCGCTAAAATAATGTCAATATGTAACCTGTTGCTTTCTCCCTTATTCAAGCGCTGAGAGAAAGTATGAAGTCTTGGGGAATAATACCTCCGGCGGTAAAATCAGGTAAGTCTATTGTGGTGAGGAGGGTTCCCCTTGTTAGTTCCTTTGTTTTACCTTGCTGTCCTTTTGTTTCCCCTTAGGGGCCGGGGTTGGGCGAAGATGCAGTGGATGTTGCGCCGACCCGAGAAGAGGAATAGTACCCCCGGTGGTAAAATCAGGTAAGTCTATGGGAGGGTAACTAATATTCCTCTGTGTATTCTCTTGGCTTACCTTGCTGTTCTTGTCTTCTCCTTAGGTGCCGGAGTGCGGCGGGAACATACAGGAGGATGCAGTGGAATCTGAAGATGCTGCGAAGGCCGGTGAGTTCAGCGAGGCGCTGCAGCAGGCGAGGTGACGCGCATAAAATAACTTCTTTCTTCCAGCTCGAAGGCGCGATGGATTGGAAATTCAGGTAAGGATTAAAGGTATTGCCCTTGTTCTAACCTTTTCTCCTTCTTTCTCCCTTTTTCTAGGAGCTCCAAACTCGAGGCGGGCTTTGCAGAAGGCTGGATGCAGACTTGCAGGCATCGTGAACGTTACGCTGCTGGATGCAGAATAACGCGAAGCGTGTGCTGCTCTTCGGGCGTGGTTTAAATAGCCTCCAAAGTAGTCCCAGGTAAGTATTCCTCCCCAGCCCCGCCCGAGTAAAAAATAGTCCCTAAGTAAAGTAGTCCCTGCCAAGCCGCTTTTGGCTTGGAGCTTTTGCAGCATGGTCTGCATCAGGTAAGTTTGCAGCATGGTCTGCATCAGGTAAGTTTTAATCTATGAGCATGGCACCTATGGCACCAGGACTGACTCTCCATATGAGCCTGGCGCCGTAGGCACCAGGACTGGACCCAAATAGCCCCTAGCAGGGGTTGTTGGGCTTGCTTAGGATAACTTGATGCCTGCTTCCGGGGTTGCTGGACGTGGTCTGGGTCCCCGGGGGTAGGCATCATGACAGAGGCCCGCCCAATCAGAAAGGAAGGAGGAGATTTGACCAGGTGGCCGATAGATAGTAGCCACGGTAAGGGAATGGCTAGGAGAGAGAGAGAGTCGGCAGACAAGACATTCAAAAGAGGAGTAGATCTGCGTGGGAGTAACAGTGGCAGGAATCCACTCAGGGAAGATAAGGGCCACACCCCCCCAACACGGTTGGGCCTGGCCACGGAGAGGATTTTGTAACCGTCAGGTAAGTGTGTGTCAAAGCTGGTGACAGAGCTGGCCGTGAACCATGTCTCAGTGAGACAAAGGACGAAGAAGGCGGCGTAACCCTTGTCCCTCCGATCCTATCAATTGTTTTCCAAACATGATCTTCGAGGATCCTACCACCTCGTCCGGATCAAGGAGAGACACAAATGGAAAACAGCATTTAAAGCCCCAATGGGACATTATGAATATGAAGTAATGCTGTTTGGCCTCTGCAATTCCCAGGCAGTATGTGAATGATTCATTGACATAAATCTTATGAAAGCCTAAATACTCCTTTGAATATTACCTCACTCACACGGTCAGAGGCAGACCACTCAAATGGGAATGGGGAAGGTCCGGGTTCCCTGATTGGAAATACCGGGCCCTCCATATTCTGAATGGCTCGGTATTTCCCCATTCAGGGACCCCGGGCACGGTTTTGGAGGCAGCCATTAGCGCCATGGCTACCTCCAAAGTCGTAATGAGGCCCAATGTAACTAAAAGTAAAACATGTAACACTGCATTACAGCGAACACGCTTATCTTAATGTTACACTCCACTCCACCTTAAGAAATTGCTAGCGCCTCAGCCCATATTTCCAAATACCTCTATTCAGCAGGCCAGAGTGTGGTTACAACGATCCAAGTAAGCCTTTTTGGAGAAAAAAAACACCACGAACGCTGCCGTCAGTTACACGAGTTTGTCTCGTATCAAGCCAATTAGTGTCCGCTGAACACAAAAAACGGTCTCTTGTGCCAAACATCAAAAACGGACTAGAGTAACAAAGGTTAAACACCCACACGATGAAGTGTATGGAACTGCACGCAATAATCAAAGTACACACGAAAGGCCCATATCAATAGGTATAATGCCCAGCAAGAGTCCATAGCCTGTAGATCAACATGATGACGGAATTCTAATGCGACGCGCGGTGTATTGCTAGAAACCAGCGCGCGGCATGAAAATAGAAAAGGGGAACCCACATTTTAAAGGGGCCGTGCAGTATATTGCTAGATACCAAATTGTGGCAATTGGAAACTGAAAAAGGGGGGATGAGGAGGAAGGAAGCCTCACAGTGGACAAGCCCCATCTTGTAAAGACACCCATACTAGTATGGGAGGCAAGTAGTCTGCCCAGTTAGGGGAGGGCAATTTTGAACAAAGGACACTGATTACATGTTGATGCATTCAATACAAACAAACAAGCACAGAGTAAACATAATCGAATGTTATAAAGTTACATTACAATGGTAGAAGTCTAATCGAGGACATTTTCATATGTTCATACTCATTTAAACCATTGTAAATGTAACTTTATAACATTCAAATGGATTGTTTCCTCCAACATATTCCTCATCTATGACAGAATCCCAAAGCAGTATTAATGAGTGGAGGAGGGAAAAGAATTTAGTCATACCCAATTAAATGGCAGAGTAAAACACTGCCTTACCAAAGGCAACATCCTTAGCATGGGAAGTATCCAGGGAATAATTCTTAACACACGTGTGCAAGGAAGACCACGTTGCAGCATCACAGATGATCTTTACCGGAACACCCCTCTGCAGGGCTGTCAATGTAGCCATGCCCCTGGTGGAATGAGTCTGCAAGCCCCAGGAGGGTCATTTCTATCCAACCTGTAGCATACCGAAATAGTGAGGATGATCCACCTAAACAAGGTCGGCTTAGAAACAGCCTGGCCCAATCATTGTCCAGTATACCCCACAAAGAGCTGATTGTCCACTCTGACCTTGAACATTCTAGAAAGATAAAAGCTCAGTGCCCTCATAGGATCCAATTTATGGAGTCTCTCTTCGTCGTTACTAGGACGCAGAGGAGGATAGAAGGCGGGGAGCACCACCTTCTGACTTAAATGAAATTCTGACGCTACCTTAGGTAGGAAGGACAGACGTACTCTCAATACAACCCTGTTCTCGTGGAACAAAGTAAAGGGTGGCTTAGAAGAAAGTACCTGCAACTTGTTCACTCTTCGAGGAGAGGTAACTGCAACCAAGAAAACAGTCTTAAATGCCAACAATCTCAAAGGACATGAGTGCAAAGGTTCAAACGGAGCACCCATCAGAAAATTTAAGACCAAATTAAGATCCCAGACCGGCACCTGAATAGGCGACGGCGGGAACACATTCGTGAGCCCTTTCAGAAACGGAGTGATCAGTGGAATATTAAAATAGGAGCATTCCCCGGACGAGCACTTAAAGATGGAAAGCGCTGACAGGTAACCATTAATGGTTCCCCCCTGAAGACCCATGTGGGCCAAAGAAAGTAAGAAGGAGAGAACCTCTGGCATTGAGTACTGAAAAGGATAAACACTCTTTCCTCTGCACCAATCGCAAAATTTACGGCAACAGTACAGGGACTTTGTTGTTGGCCACCTGGCCGAAAGCAACACCTCCATCACGTCATCCGGGAGGTCCCAATCCTTATATCCCAACCATTCAGAAACCATGCGTGAAGGTTGAGAGTCTTGACCTCTGGATCAGGAACCCGACCTTCCTCTCGCGAGAGAAGATCCTTTCTTTGGGGAAGATGTATTGGAGGACAGATGAACATGTCTAGAAGGTCCAGCTATCACACTCTCCTGGCCCAATCAACAGCAATGAGGATCATCCGGGTCCTGAACCATCGTAACCTCCTGAGAACTTGAGGAATGACAGGGATCGAAGGAAACACGTACAGAAGAGGGAATAACCAATCCACGACGAACCATCTCCTAGAGCTCCTCTCAGAGGAAATTCCCTCGAGCAGTACCTTTCGCACTTCCGGTTGGCACCAGTCACGAACAGGACAACCTGCGGGGTTCCCCAAAGGGCCAAGATCTCTTAAAGGACTTTCTGAGCTAGTTCCCACTTGTGGGAGACTGCGCTCTGCCTGCTCAGAGCGTCTGTCACGATGTTCTCCTCACCGGCCAGGGAGATTCCGTCTTGAATTACCCAGAACCAGAGATGCATTGCCTCCCTGCACAGAGGAGGGAACCTACACCTCCTCTCGTTGAGGTAATGCATGGCCACCATGTTGTCCGTCATTATCAGGACATTCCTTCCCCGTACAGATAGTAGGAAAGCCTTCAGTGCTAGCCTGATTATTCTCAGTTCCAAAAGATTGATGTGTAGTTTGGACTCCGATGGAGACCAACGACCGCTGATGGTCAGATCATTGGCATGAACCCCCCGCCCCATGGGGGAAGAGTCCGTCACTTCCATTACCTCCGGCCACGATTGCCAAAATGGCTCCCCCTTCATGAGATTTTCCTCTCTGGACCACCACAGAAGACCCTGGGAGACCTTGACGGGAACATGAAGGAGATCCGACATCTTAACTGAGAACTGGAACCATTGAGTCCGGAGAGCCCACTGAAGGGATTGCATTCTCAGCCAGGCCTCTGGCACCAGAAAAATGCAGGATGCCATGAGGACGAGCAACCTTAAGAATTTCAAAGCCGGAAGACTCTGGGCTTGTTGAAATTTGGAGACCATCTGGAGAATGTGTTGAGCCCTCACCTTGGGTGGCGAGCACATCCCCAAGGATGTGTCCAACACAGCCCCAATGTACTGGAGCTTTTGGGAAGGTGTCATATGCAACTTCTTGAAATTGAGGGAGAAGCCCATTTTGTGAAGGGAGTGGCAAGTGATGCTGAGATGATCTAAGGCTTGTTCGGGAGAACGTGCCCTGATCAGCCAATCGTCCAGGTAGGGGTAGACGTGAATCCCACCTCTCCTGAGATACGCTGTCACCACCACCACCACCATGAGCTTTGTGAAGACTCTCAGGCAGAGGTTAACCAGAATAGCAGGACCCGAAACTGATAGTGTGAGCCGCCAACTGCAAACCTCAGGTATTTTCTGTGCTTGAGAAGAATCGGCACATGAAAATAGGCATCCTGCATGTCCAATGACACCAACCAATCCTGAAGTTGGAGGGCCTGAAGGATCTGAGAAAGATTGACCATCTTGAACTTGTCCTTCCTGAGGAACTTGTTCAAGTATCTTAAGTCCAAGATGGTTCTCTGTCCTTTTTGGGAAACAAAAATTATGTGGAATACCAACCCTTGTTCCTCTCTGCCACAGGCACTGGTTCTCTAGTGCCTTTATCTAGCAAGGTCAAAATCTCCTGCACAAGGAGCGGAACCGGAACCCTCAAAGAGTACTTCCCCGGTGGATTGTCGTGAGGCCTTCGTAGAAAAGGAAGGCAGTAGCTGCGAGCTATTGTTTCAAGAGCCCACACATCTGAAGTAATTGCTCACCACTCTTCTAGATGTTGAGACAGCCTGCCCCCTACCGGTGTACAATGAGACAGGGCCTCAGAACAGTTTGAAGTGGCTGCGGCAGCGCCTGATGGTAAAGAGGCTGCTGCTTGAGCGGCCTTGGCACCTCTACCTCGTCCATCATGAGGAAACTTACATTGGCCCCTCTGACTAGCCATCTCTCTCACCCTTCCAAATGAGGAGTAGTGGCGAAAGGAACCACCCCTCCATTGCTGTCCCCTGGGACAAAAAGGCAGAGGTTGCCGAACAGCTGCGCCCAAAGATTTGGCAGCTGCTTTGGAGGTCTGCAACCTCTCAAGGCTCTAGTCAGCCTTGCTGCCAAAAAGATGAGACCTGTCAAAGGGCATCTTGAGAAGATGAGCCGGCACATATGGTGCAAACCCGGAGTTCTGCAACCACGCAAACCTGTGCATCACGGTGCTCGTAGCCATGAACCTGCTGACACTATCTGCAGTGTCCAATCCAGACTGAAGGGATTCAAACATGGCATCCTTGCCATCCTTCACAATAGCTAGAAAGCCATCCCATTCTTCCCTTTCGGGAATATGCTCAGCAGCTAAAGAGATGCAATTCCACAGAGTGTGCGAAAACTTTGCCAAGGCTAAGGTGGAGTTGGCAGACTTCAACGCCATACTCCCAGCAGAAATACCTTGCGTGCCCATCCATCCATGCGCTTATCGTCCATATCGGGAGGGACAGTAGGGTATGCTGCCTGCTTTGAGGTGGCTGTAGCCGCCTGAACCACCAAACTCTCTGCAGTGGGATGTGTGGACAGGTACCCGGGGTCGCTACTGGATGGCCAGTATTTCTTCGTTAACAACTTGTTCACCACCAGAATACTCTCCAGTGTGTTCTAAGTAGCAGCCACCCTCTTTTACAACGCCATATGAAATAGCAACACCGGTTCAGTGGACGGACCCTGATGTAAAATATCTGTAAGATCGTCTTGATCATATTGCACCGGAGGCCTGGACCAGCCCGGGTACTCCACAACTCTCAACATCAATCTCCAATAAGAGGAGTCGTCATGATCCCCCAGATCTGTCCTACCAAACTCCATCTCAGGGAGTGTCAAGGCCACTGGCATCATGCAAGGACTGACACAAATCCTCCATCTGACTCTCTTCAGAGATGAGACACTCTGGAACACGAGGAGTACCATACGGAAGACCAAAAGGACCAACATCCTCCTCGAACCTTTCTTCGTACTCATAAATGTCCTGGAATGACTTAAAGAAGTCCTTCCTTGGGAGAGGATTACCCCTCTTCTCAGTCAGAGTCTTCACAGACTTAGAAGTAGCCTTCCTCAGAGGGTCCACAGTCACAGGGACCTCCACTGGTAAATTCGGGCCAGATGGCATCGAGGGAATCGATGGCTCCGACGGCGTTGATGTCGACGATGGTGCCGATGGCTTTGAGGGCCTGACCGGGGGCAAAGACCCGACAAGGGCACCCAATGGGCATGGCGCCAATGGTGTCAACGGCTTCGGGGGCTTTGAGGATTTCACAGGTTTCGACGGTTTCGCCAGAGACGAAGACCGCGACCTGGACCTGGCACGTCCCTGGTGAACACCCGATGCCTTGTCCGAACGGGGACTCGAAGTCTCCCGATGTTTATCAAGCCGTCCACCTGGACCCAAAGGCGTGTGAGTATCCGGCCAAGACCGTGCCCTGCCGGCTTCGTCAGAAGGTGTGGGCGGAACTGTGCCTTGATACTGAAATAGCTGCAACATCTGCACCCGGAAAGCATCCCACTCCTCTGGGGTCGAGGATTGGTGGGGCAGGTCACCTTTTTTGAGGATGCGTCATCCAAAGAGGATGTGGAAGGTGAATGGTGACATCGCTTCCTGGACCGGGACTTGGAGTGCTTGGACTTATTCCGACGAGGAGAGTCCCGTCTCGACTTGTCGGTCAAAAGACCAGCCGACTTAGATTTACGGGTCTTGGACACCCTTCCTACCTTCATTTTTCCCTTACGTTCTGGCAAGGACTTGGCAGTCAATGACTGGCACTTCGAGCAGTCATCAGTAGCGTGGTCCTCGCCCAGGCACCACAGACAAATTCTATGCAGATTCGTAATCGACATCTTGGAGCTGCAGTCCTGAAATTTCTTGAAGCCAGACCACTGGATCATCGGGGTAGAAGAAGAAGACATAATACGGTAACTTAACAGTAGCCACGAGGCATGCCGAGTTTTACAAAGCAAACATGTTTGTGGAAAAAACGGAACTGAGGCGACGGGTGCCGTGCGTACTACTTAAAACCTCCGATGACTTCCCCCTTGACGGAGGCCTTCGAAGGACATTTACCCAGAGCCATTGACACAGGGCGCCCTCTGCAAAAAAAATTCCAAAGCAGCACAGCTGTGGACATTACATGTCATAAATGAGGAATACGTTGGAGGACACAATCCATTCGAACTTTTCTTACCCTGGGGAAGGGACGCTGCCCTGTTCATTCCTTCTTTTCCCTGCCCTCTTGTTTTTTTCTCCTGATTCCTTATCATCCATGATGCTCTCCTTATGGGCTCTCTGTTTCCCACCTTCTTTAAGCCTTTAAACCTTCTTGATACCTGCACATTTCCTTCACCACGTTAATCCGTGAGTGAACCAGTTCCATGTTGATGGAAGTCTCATTTCCCGCCTAAGAAAGGGTGTGTGTGTTTGCAACCTCGGTGCGAGTGAGGGGAGCCTTTTGTGTCACCCACCTTCTCAACAGCTGTCTCCACTACAAAAACACACAAGCACTGGACTGAGCCAAAGACCATCTAGCAGGTACCAAGGCGCAGCGCACTGCGAAACTTGACAAAGTTTGGTTCGAGAAATCTTAGCACACTCTGGCATATACTTTAAGGGGGAGTCTAAAGACTGTGTAGCATTCCTATCACATAACATTTTGCATTGCAAAAGCTTAAGTTGGCAGCTGTACCAGGTTTTACTTTGACACATATTGGTATTATGGATTGAGCCAGTGATCTCCTTTCTTAATATGGAGTAAGTCACCAAACTCACCGGCCCCTAGACCATTCCAGAAAGGGAGTTCTTTCCTTATGTAGAAGCCATTACAGGCCAGTGAGGCATTGCTGGACTGCACTGGCCTGTGCCATTACAATGTATGGAGCAGGAAAATGCACTTCCTGAAGCCATCAAAGTTTGTAGATCACTGTTAGGGCCTAGTTCACAGAAGTATTTCATAATGGCAATACCACATTGGAAGACATGCTATGAATTAGACCCTTAGTATCGTCTTCAAATTGTAATCCCCAAGGTGATTCTTTGGAGTGTGGGGGTGAGGAGGTGGTGGGGCAGTTGATCCCAATTATTACTGATGCAACACAGAAAAATGAAGGACGGCAAAGTTTGGAATTAATCATGACTATGCCGTTGTGGAAGGGGAAAACCCACATGCCCACCATATTCAAATCTGATTTGGTACCGACCTAAATGTGGCAGACCAGCGCCAACTTCTAGTTCACATCCATTCTCCCACAAGAACATACACCAACTCAGACATGTTTCATTATTATTGGACATCATCGGTGAAGTGTAGTTTGGGACTCTTGGCTAAGCAAGCTCTGTACCTACATTGGTACACTACTGTGTCACTTAGGCGACTTATACAGCACTGAAGAGTCATGAATGGAAAAGCTTTGAAATAATCAAATCACTGGCAATGGCTCTGGGTAGCTGTGAGGAATTCGACCATTTGCACAGGGAGTGTGCGCTCACCTGGGAATTTTTTGATTGTTTTGAAAATCTAAATAAATAATGGGCTATCAACCCCTGAAAATGTGTGAGGCCATTCTGCACATATTTTCCCTGCTCACTGCATGAAACGCATAGTCACATGTACTCTGGGAGGACACAGCGTACAGGCACTGTCCTCCCCTTTCATGTTCAGCTGGAATGTGACAGCCACGGGTGCATCAAAGCATCTCAAGAAGGGGGAAGACGACACCTTCCTGTGGCCATGGGCAGCCTAATTAAAATATCAAAGGCTCCATGGATCTGCCTTCCTATTGTCTCAACTGCTGGTAGCAGTGCATACTGATGAGAGTTATTGAGGCAAGCCTGTTAAAGGGGCTTTTTCCCAGTACAGACAACATGAAGGCAGGGCTAACACCTCTTTGATATGCAATGTGTCAACTTGAAGCTAGTTCCTACCTCTCTGTATGAAGGACGGTGAATGGCATGTCAGGATCCACAATTTACCATAGGCAAACCCTGCAGAGCGGACCCCTTTCAGAGGCAGAGTATGTGATTTAAGGGAGACAGAAAGTCGGCTCTTGTCACAAACTTCAAGGGAAACCTGCCCTTTGATCAAGAATCACAGAGGACTCAGTTAACCAGAGAGACACTTTGATCTTCAACAGACAGGAAGATGGTCAGATTTAGGAGTATATGTTGTCACCCCTTACCTTTCCTGTTGCAAAGCACTTTGGTCCTGACCTTACGCGTAACAGATGGTTGTTGGTGGGGACCCAGGATGGTTCCATAAGGGAGGCTTAGCCTGCACCAATCACTGGGGCCAGTTTGGCTTTAAAAGAGGGCTGAGCCCCTCACTTAGCAGATCCTTTGAAGGCTTCAGCAGAAGCAGGAAAGAGGAGCTCAGCATTGGACCTTTGCTGAAGGTACAGTCTACCTTACAGCTTCCGCCAGTGAAGGACAGACAGGATTTCCAAGAGGGAAGAAAGATCCCTCCCTTAAACATCTCCCAGGGAACAGAGGGAGATACCGGACTCAGAGGACCCATGCAGCATCTCCAGAACCTGTACCCAGCCAGAATACAGCTTGCCCTGCTAGGTTCTGCCAGCAAGCTTCCGAGGTGGGAAGTCCCAGAGAGTCTCCTAACAAAGGGCAAGTCTTTGCCTGCAAACGCTCTCCTTAGCTTTGGGCCGTCTGCCTTGAAAGGAAGACACAAGCCCTGGGAAGAAGCTGGGAGGATTGCCACAACAAGCATCAAGTAGCGTCCATCTTTTAAAGCCTTTTCCGTGGCAGTCGAGCTCTCGATCCGCGACCGGCTGCGCCACAGACTGTTTTCATGCTGCAGTCACTAAAGCCGTCCAAGACGCCTCGACCAGCTTTCCAGATCTGCCAACCAGCACAGAGACAACTATTCAGGATCCCAAGCCTCCATGTAGGCCAGCCTGCAGCCATCTGTCCAGCCTCACTTGCTGAACTGCCTGCCGCCTGATACCCGCAGCTGTCTTCCGTCTCAAACTCTGTCGCAGGAGCTGCAAAGTGTGCTGGAACCGACTCGAGGCTGTCAAACATCAAGAACATCTGAAGCACTAGGTACATTGTGGTTCTGTCCCCATGGTCCTTCTTCGAAGGCCCCAAGTGACATTTACGACCCCTTGCTCCCTTGGTGCTGAAACCAAATAACCTTGAACAGTTAAGACTGATTGCTTCACCGACTACCATCCTGTCATTATCCAGGGTGCATCCCTTACCTTCGTGAAACTGTCTGTCCTCTGTGTTCCTTGACAGGATGGGTTGTATTTTGTAGTGTGCTAGAACTGTCTGTTGTAGTGGTAATAAAGTAGATATGTGTATACAACCGCAACTGGACAGTTCCTTTTATCATTGGGTAATAATTGTATTTCCGCTGTGTTGCAACTAACCAACGATCCACGACCTTGAAGAGATAACCCTGCCATTCTGGCCATGTTACCAAAATTGGACAAGGAGGTTTATAGTGTGCTTGTGCTCCAATCTGTTCGGATCCTTTCTGTTTTACTAGAGGTGTGGGGGCTGATTGATGGTTTACAAATCGATATTCATCCCTGGACCACTGGTGCTCCGGAAGTTACTTCGTCACAGTAGCCTTTCATTCCATGACTATTTTTACTGGCGTTGCCATTTCAAAAAGGAAAAAAAGATTGCAAGATCAGACTTTGTCCCATCCTAAAAGTGGCAAACCAGTCCGACCACGAGTTTAGACATCAGACATGGTTCAAACTTTGTGGTTGCTTGCAGTCTCATCCAGAAGGGATGTGACCTTGCAGTTTGTGCTGGTCTGCATTTTGAGGCGCGGGACCAAGCCTCATTTAAATATGTTTTTTCCTCTTTAGAACAGTAGTTTGAGAAATGTGTAAATGGGAGGCTGCCAAGAGCAATTCTAAACATCTCCGGCCATCGCACTTCATTTTTGCAAAGGAGGCTTCCTAATGTTCACGCGACTGCCCCAAGGGTGTGCAGTCACAGGCTGCCCTACATCTGACGGTGAAAACCTGATGCACACACATGTAACTATCCCTTGAATCATTAAGTAATTAGCAACGTCAGTGCGCCCAGCCCCCTACTTTAAGGGTATGGCTCACCTCCTACCTCCATGGAATGGTCATCTATTTGGTCCACGTCCTGAATACCAGTCTGAGGGTGCGTGAGGGAAAGTTCCTTATATGTCAGTACTACGCACATGGGAATACAGGAAACGCCGTCAGAATGTGCACTGGCATTCTTGAACTTAAACTTGCCAACTGCTTGGCAGGATTTGCTGCTACCCACCTCCTTTATCCAAGCGCCCACCTCTGAGAACAATGCCTCGCTCGCTCACTCGCTCACAAGCGTCCATTGTTAAATTGACAAGCGTGAGGAGGAACCAATGTTTTTATCCCCCTATGCCTGAGAGATCGGAATTTCAGTCTCAAGCCCGCCAGTCACATCAAAGCCAGAACAAATAAAAATAATCACAGCCCCAGGAAAAATGATTACAGCCATCGAAAAGCTGGGCCAGAGGGACCTCTTCAGAACAGACAGACTGATCCCTCACATGCAGGTTTCAAGGATACTCACCTGCGAACTGAAAGAGAGGCATCTCATGGCAAAAAATTAGCATGTGTGGGTCCATGCCATGGCTCCTGTGAATTATAAGCAGGCAGAAGTACATTGTGTACCACCGCTGCCTGCTGTCTGAGGAGCAATCTTCCAGAGCAACACATTTACCTGAATATTCATTGTCCCTTGAACTGCTGGCAGACATTGCTGGTTTATCCGAGCCATTCAATTTGTGCCACCTAAACTTGTATTTGTGTTGCACTTCTGGGGGTTCCTTTGAGGACCTTAGTTGTGCGACTGAGGTGGAGAGGGCTGTCACTGTTAGAGACGCCGAGTCTCGGTGGTGGTGTGCTGATGCCTTAGGGTTCGTTGTGGCTCAGGCATGAGGCATGTCGCTTTTGAAATGTCCTTTGATGTTTGTGATTTTGTTATTGTTTTTCCTTGATTTGTGACACTCCTGCTGTCTGGCAAGTGGCATGTGGTAAATGGCATGCAGGTTTTGTGAGGCAGTGAGTTGGGGGGTAATTGTGACTTAATCCCTTAAGTGGTTATTAATATGTCCATCAGAAGATTCCACAAAACATATATGACGCCGGAATGTGATGGTGTTTGTATAAAAGAAATGGATGAGGACTTCTCAACCCAGCATAGGTCCACTGTTTTGATGACTGGGCGGGGAGGTGCTCTCAAGAAGTCCAAAATGCTGGGGGTCCCAATCCGGCTTCACAAGTACTTGTCACTCCGTCTGCGTCTACAAAGCCTAGATGGAATCAGCTCTCAGATGTTTTGGAGATGAGCACTAGGAGAAGGCGGAGACTTCTGGAATTAAGAAGGGCAGACAGTGAGGTTGCTGGGTCCGATACCGTTGAAGAGCTAAACTCTAAAATTCATGGTGTATTTGTTTGTTCTGAGGACTCTAATTTGCCAAGGAGTGATGTATTAGGAGGAACTCATTGAGGTTCCTTAGATTGCCTAGTTCCAACTGTGTGTTGCCTAACGCCTCCTTTCGAGAGAAAGGTGGAAGGAACGACCCCTAAGTTCGGCCTGCAGCTCTCTCGGAGTGTTATGTTAGCACATGCTAATACAGATTGTGTTTTAACCAACCCTGTAAGTTGGAAACTCGCTAAGGAAAGCACCATTGACAATCTTAATCAGTTTGGCAATTTTAATGAGTTCCGCCAATGGATCATGTCTTTGAAGCAAGTAGTTTTTAATGCCCCACTGGGAAGAGTGGTTAAATACGGCCAAACATCCCTGGAAGAAGTGAGTCGACCTATGGAGGTTAGGGAAGAAAGTGTTGGAGGGCAGGATAACAAGTAATTTCGGGGGCATCTGTATTGGCTCCACAAAGCATGATTAAATCATGTAAGTACAAAATTTAGGTTGTCTACAACATTTAGGTTGTCAATTGTCAGTGACATTTGCATGACCCACTGGCCCCCGATCAAAGAGCGCATAATGTTCAAGGCCCTCACTATCACCTACAGATGCCTCTCCCATTCCGCCCCCTCCTACCTAGCTGAACGGATAGATCAGGTGCCTGCCCATAGACCAAAATGAGACCAATACTCCCACTTACTCTCAGTCCCGGCATTCAATAGATCCAAAGCCAGCAGCACCAGCCCCTAAAGTGTTAGCCCCTAAAGCTTGGAACGCCCTCCCACTCAGCCTAAGAAAGGAAAACTCTCTCATGGCATTCAGAAAGGCGCTAAAAAATAAGTTATTTAATTAAACTGTACCTGAATGTCTCTAATGATGTTCCTCTGTAACCATGGAACAATGCCACAACACTGTCTTGCAAGCCTGTTCTCAAGAATCTCTTTTTATCCTGTAACTAAGTGAATGTACTGTAACAGGGCCACGATGCCTGAGGGCCGTTTGTGCGCTTTATGAATTCAAATAAATAAATTAAATAAATGGGAAAATCTCAAATGCCGGCAACTTCATATAGTTACTTAAGGAATTTAGCTTTGGATAAAAGGAATTTTATCATTAGGAATGAGGAGAAGCCTGAAAGAAATGAGCTGCGAGACGTTCTTAGGAACAAAGTGCTTTCTTGGCTCCATCAGAAAGCAGGGCACGATTTGTGAGTCCTGCGAAGGGCCCAGATTGATGGATGTGCTCTTCTCCCAATAGAGACTGCAAAGTTGTCGGTTGTGGTAGCAACAATCGTCCTCATTCAGGGTCGGACTGGGAGATACAATTGAGTAGTTCCCAAGGGGGAGTTTTTGATAAAATGTGATGAAAACTGCATTAAAAAAAATATGTATTCAGCAACACTGGTCAAAACTATTAGCCGCATAGTGAAGTAGCTCATCAGACTGGCCCACATTGGCCGTAAAAGTGGCCCACTTTGACCCAATAAACTGGCCCACACCAGCATTTTGCGTTTTTGGTTCTGCCATGGGCCTATTGCCCTGTAGGCCAGTTCGACCCTGTCCCCATTATTTGAGCATACGCAAAGGTGTGTTGAACATGCCTTCAAAGTTGAAACTAGTGGTTGATTTCCCCAGGGTTATATAACTTTGTTTCAGGGAACGCTGCAGAGTCAATACAAGTTTCCTGGCATTGCTGCAAATGTATGTTTACTTTATATATCAGTGTTCATACTTTATGGGGTTAGTCTGAACTAATGTCTCAGTCTCTGGTGTTGCTTGTAATGCATAGCGAACCTCTTGTCTGGTCCTTGTTATGTTTGATAAGATTTTATAAACTATTCATATTTATGTTGATTTGAATTGTATCTTGGTGTTACGCTTTCTGTATTTAAGCTCATTTTCTGTGGTGTTCTTCAGAAATTTTAAGTATCAGGTGTGGTCCTTTTGCTATTGATGTGATTTTATAATCTACTTATGGTGCCTTTTAGTATAATATTTATTTAGCAGATTTTCGTTTTTTTAAATCAATTTTTGCTGCTATGTCTCTTACTGTTAGGCCCATTTGAGTTCACTGTGTTTTCCATTAGTGTTGCTTGTTTGCCTTTTGAATACAATGTGTGTATATGGGCTTGTTTGACCATGGGCCTAAGGCGCTATACACATTTTTAAATATGAATATCACACCAGGCCTTCAAAAAAAAGTTCGTTTTTTAATTATTATTTGGTTAACAAGTAACCTTTAACAAAACATAGAGATTCATTGAAATGCGTTAAAACAAGATAACATAACACGGAATACATGCTAAAATTACATAATACAAAACATATTAAAATACAGAGTTACAAGATACATGTTAGAACACAGGACAAACAAGGAAACCAAAATAAGGAAGGAGATATATAAAGCAGAGTGAGAGACACATGTGAGAGCCCACAGATATGAACATGACTCAAGTAATGTTCCCCCTTCCATTTGTTTCCCCGCTTCTAAAACTTCTTTCAAAAAGTGGATTGCAGCGAATATCCAATCATTGGGGCCATAGGAATTTATAATTAGCTTCCAAACTCTTTCAGTGGGAATCTGATCACAGTGTTGGAGCAGGTAACCAAAATAAAACATGTGCATCGCCTCCAGGGCTCTACGGTGCAATATTATGTGTCGAAGGGTCTCCACCTCATCAGGCACTTAGCAGAACTGGCATAATCTTAATGATCTCAGAACTTTGTTCCTAGCACCCACAATTGCATTGGTCAGCAGCAAATGTAGCTGCAGCCTCATCACCCTGGATTGCCAAGATTTAGCTGGTGATTTACACACGTAATCGGGACACATTCCCACTGGTCTCACGTCAATCAGCAAGGTAGCGTATAGATGGTATGTTCTGACGTTGCTGATCATGTCGATTCAGTCCCAGTCCTTAAGTCACCTTTTCAGAACTGCTGGAGCTAAGTCGTTTGGGATATCATTCCTCTCACTGAGTGAATAGCACTCAGTCTCTCAAAGATTTAATGAGGGCCTGGATTTCTTGAGAAACAGCTGCTTTAACAGCCACCATATTGAGCCTTCATTTGCACAAAGAATGTTCTTCAGTAGTGAGAGGTTCTTCCAGTTAACATAAAATTGTATGGAAGACAGACCTAACTCATAACGAATAACGGCTGCAGGGACTCCATAGGGCAAATGCAAAATGAAGGCCCCAGTTCTCACTCCTGTAGGTTATGGATAGCAAATCCTTGCTCTTATAGAATTTTAACACTGGGACCAGGCTTGTGTGGTGAGCATCAGCATTTTTGAGTGCTTGTGTTTTTGCAACTCCAGTTTGTTTTGGAGTTCAAACAGTCTGCACCTCAAATAAGAGAAATGGGTGACCTTTTCAAGGGGTATATTGCTGACGTTCCAGCGAAAGTTCTTATATTTTAGTTTCATCCCTGGCCTAAAAATGAGGATTTGGAATTTGCTTATGTTAATGCTTAGATGATTTATATCTGCATAAGCCTTCAGAGCATCCAGCTTATGCTGTAACCCTATCGGGGTGTAATTAATTGAATAGGATCAGGTCGTCCACATAGAGCAGATAGAGAAGATTGTCCAGATTAAGAGCATCCAGTTTTGAGGAGAAACTACAGATTTTCCCAAAATTCTCAGCAATATCAGAGAGAAAAAGACTTAAAAGCAATGGGGACAGGGCCACCAAAATCTCCAACAGATGGGTAGGACATCCCCACTTTATAAGCTTAGACCACAGACACAATCTATCTATGCTGCTGAAAGCCATGGTAAAGTCGATAAATGCCATATATATACGCTTCGATCTCAACATGGCTTCCTTTTTCAACATCTCCAAAATGAAGATGTTGGCATTTGTTCCCGTCCCTTACCTAAAACCCATTTGCAGCGGGTCCAACAGTCACACACCCAAGGCACAGTCTGTTAGTTTCCTTAGTACTATACTGGCATAAATCTTTGGAGGGATGTCTAAAAGTGCAATAGGTCTGTAATTAGATGGTAACAAGCGTTGGCCCTTTTAAAAACGCGGGACAATGATGGAATCTCTCCACGATGTCGCCATACTGGCCGGTGAGGTAATTTCCTCAAAGATTGTGCGCAAGATGTTAGCCCACAGATGAGGGTCAAGTTTTAAGACTGCATTAGAAAGGCCGCAAGGGCCAGGAGCTTGCAAATTCTTGCTGAGAGAGATTAGGGAAGCTATCTGTTCCTCTGTGCAGGTTAAGGGCCATACCCTGAGTTTGATTTTAGATGGCAATTCACCTCCACTGGTTCACCCTTATATACGTTGGAGAAGTGATCGATACACCCTTATTCCCCAATGGGATTAGCGAGGAAGGAGGATGACAAAGACTCAAGATTGTTAATCATACGCCAGAAAAAGGACCCGTCTTTGAAACTGATCAAGCGCAGCATCCTGGTTGCATCCTTCAACAAGATGTTGCATCTGTGAAGTTGAAGCCATTGTCGATAATAAAGCTTCAATCTCTTTCTGAGGTCGACCTGTGATGGCAGACATAGGCACAAAGTGCGCCTCAGGTCCCTCTTCTTAGATTGAATTATGGGATCGTAAGCAAGATTGCTTAAGATTTCCCTTCAGGGACCCGAGTGAGGCATTGCTTCATGAATCAAGATGGGTAGGACATCCCCACTTTATAAGCTTAGATCACAGACACAATCTATCTATGCTGCTGAAAGTCATGGTAAAGTCGATAAATTGCATACATATAGGCTTCGATCTCAACATGGCTTCCTTTTTCAGCATCTCCAAAATGAAGATGTTGGCATTTGTTCCCGTCCTACAGCCCAAACCGCTTGCTGGATTTTCACCAAATCTGGACCAGGAGCAGCGGCTTGGTCTCGAAAGCGTGCTTTTGCAAATTTGGTGAAAATCCCGTCTGGAGTCGAGCGGTAAGTGGCCAAGCATTGCTGTGTGAGACAGGGCATGTTGCAGTGTGCTGGTTGTCTGATACTTGCCTGTATGTGTGACATAGGCCATGTACGCGTGTGTGTGTGCAGGGACATCATGGTCATGCATGTGAGACCAGTAATGTGTGAAGCACACGGTTGGTGCATGTGTTTAAATGCAACATGGGGAGCCCTATGCGGATGGACACATGAGAGCATGCCAGTCTCTGTTCCTGGACATGGGTGGGGGTGAGGGATGGGTGCTGATGCCATGTGCATGTATGGTGTCCATGTCTGTGTGTCTGACTTGCGTGTCTGTGACTTGTGAATGCCATGGATGCATGACACATGTCTGTGACAATGTTCAGAATCACTGATGCAGCCTAGTTATCCTTGCATCCACTGTGTCTGGGGTGTACGAGTCCAGATGGATGAAAGTACGGTGAAGTGTGTGCATGTGATAGGCATGACCCATGATGCATGTGAGTTCAAAAACAACATTGTATGTTTCAAGAGTCCCTTGGACATGTTTGCTAATGTTCATAACATGCGCCATGCCTGTTACTGCATGCGTTTTGCCTGCACTGACCCATGTGTTGTGGAGGGACATGATGGAAGTGATCTTTGACAGTGCCACTCATCTGCTGTTGCTTCCTGTCTAGGGGACCATTGTGCAGTACCCTGATGCTTGTGTTCTATGTCTCCCTCTACACAGTGCAAAGTGAAGAAGAGGGCGGAGACGCCGCTGTGGAGCAAAGCGGCGGGGATGCCCCACGGCTTCAGCGGAAGGGGTGGGTGAGCCCCCACAGGGGCTTGCAACGGCAGAAGATGGGGTGGAGCCATCCAGGTTGGTGGTTTCCACAGAGGAGGAGGAGGCCGCTACTGAGCCGCACATGGGGCCTGGTGGGGGCATCCCCGCTGGTGCAAGTGGTGGAGTCCAGGGGCAGGGGCAGGAGGCAGCACAGGTCGCCGTGGAGGTGCCTGTGCATGTCACTGTCCCTGACACTGTGACTGCACCACCATGCACCAGCAGGGATGCCCCATCCCAGGCCCATCTGCAGGTAGGGGGGGTGTCCATGTCATCTGACTCCCCTCCACCTGCGGACGAGGGGACCCCTGGCCGTATGGAGAAGGTCCTGATTGGTGTCGCGTTGCGCACGGGTGTCATTCGTGATGACGTGCGTGCTTCCCGGGGGGAGCACGCACGTCATCACGAAGAGCAACGTGCCAACGTGGCCCAGTTGGGAGCAGCCGTGGTCGGGAGTTTCATACATGTGTCGGCCACTCTGGCGACCCTCTCCTCCTCTGTGGAGGCTATGCGCCAGTCGTTCTCCATGCCGTCTTCTGGCCCAGATGCCACAAGGGCCCCCTGTGGACCTGCCCTGACCAACGCAGCCAACTCGGTGGGGATCCCATCCCTGCCACAGTCGGGAGTCGGAGGTCCAGCAGGGGTGGACACACCAGCAACTTGACCCCAGCAGATGGAGGATGTGACGGCATCATCGGGCATGGCACGTGCACGACGGCGTCGGTGGATTCCATCAGCCTGGATGCCGTCGTGCTGGCACAGGCAGTTGCGTCGGAGGCAGCGGCAGGCTCGACGTGGGATGCATCATGGCTCGGGGCCATCAACATCAGGGGGGCAGGCATCGGCCGGAGGGCAGGAGAACCCTGGAATGGGAGTGTCTTCCGTGTGGGAGTGGTTGGGCCAGCAGATAGGTGCGGAGCGGCAGCGGGCAGAGGAGGAACGGCTCACAATGGTCAGGGCGGAGAACTCCATGCGGAGGGCGCTGAGGCGGGCTGAGTGCCTTGAGGGTATTCGCAGGGAGTTGGAGCTGGACACTGCATTATCCCTGCGAGACCTCGGGGCCAGGGAACATGCCCGCCTCCAACCCATTGAACAGGAGCTCGATGATGCCCTGGCCCATGACAACAACCAGTGAGCCGACGGACTAGCCCGCTGCCCTTGTAAATAGTTATGTAGTTACTGTTAGATTTCCTTTGCTTTTTTATTTATTTTGGACCTTTTGGACAATGGGCCACATTTTTGTATATAGTTTTTTTATTAGGTAGTATTTTTAGATAGGTTTCATTTCTTCAGTTGGGATCATGGACCCTGGATTGTTTATCTGTATATAGTTAGTGTTGGATTATAGTTTTTTTTTTGGATTTACCCATGGACAATGGTTTTCGGTTTTGTTTTTACCTTGGATTTACTTTTTTGAACTGTGACTTTGGACACCTTTCCTTTGGATTATGATTTGTGGTTTTTCATTATTTTACGGACATGCTGCTTTTGGTTTTTAATTCCCATTGTCGTTTGTTTATTTTTAATTCCATTTATGTTGCTTTTAATACATTTTTTTCATCAAACTTTAATGTGTAGTATCATCTCATTGGTTTCATGCATATCATGATATGGGTTTTGACATTCACTTACACCCATTGTGTGTATGTGAGGGACATGTGTTCATTTACATACTTGCCATTGGGGTTGTATCATGTAATTGGCATTTCTAAGTGGGTGGATGCAATACTTGGGTGGGTGTTTGGCATGTGGAGGCTGCCCATAAGGGCCAGGGATCTAGCTTGTGATGACGTGTTGGCTGGGGGACATGTGTCAGGGCCTGCTAGCAGGTGCCCCACAATGCTGGGGGGTGGGGGTGCAGGGGGACATGAGTGGGACATGAGAGGGGGCCTGCTGGCAGGTGCCCCGCAATACTGGGGGGTGGGGGTGCAAGGGGACATGAGTTGGTGATCAGTAATGCAAGGAGACATGTGCCTTTGCTGGGGGGCATGCCCATGTTGGGTGGGCTGACTGCGGGACATGACCAGGGATGCAGGGTAGTCCCCTGTGGTGTGGGCTGCCTGCAGGGGCCGTGGAGGGTATACAGGGAACACCTGGGAGGACCCACACTGCCAAATCACATGTAGGACTCCCCGCGCACCCCAGTAATACACGTACCCTGCTGAAATCGCATGTGAAACTTCCCATGCACCCCAGTAATACACGTACCCTGCTGAAATCGGGTGTGAAACGTCCCGCGCACCCCAGTAATACACTTACCCCGCTCGCACAGGGCCAATCGCGTGTGAAACTTCCCACGCACCCCAGTAATACCCGTACCCTGCTGAAACCGCGTGTGAAACTTCCCACGCACCCCAGTAATACACGTACCCCGCTTGCACAGGGCCAATCGCGTGTGAAACTTCCCGCACACCCGAGTAATACACGTACCCTGCTGAAATCGCATGTGAAACTTCCCGCGCACCCCAGTAATACCCGTACTCTGCTGAAATCGCCTGTGAAACTTCCCGCGCACCCCAGTAATACACGTACCCCGCTCGCATAGGGCCAATCACGTGTGAAACATCCTGTGCACCCCTGTAATACATGTACCCTGCTGAAATCGCGTGTGAAACTTCCCGCGCACCCCAGTAATACACGTACCCCACTCGCACAGGGCCATTCGCGTGTGAAACTTCCCGCACACCCCAGTAATACACGTACCCTGCTGAAATCGCGTGTGAAACTTCCCGTGTACCCCAGTAATACACGTACCCTGCTGAAATCGCATGTGAAACTTCCCGCGCACCCCAGTAATACACGTACCCCGCTCGCAAAGGGCCAGTCGCGTGTGAAACTTCCCGCGATCCCCAGTGATACACGTTCCCCGCTTGCCGTGCTGGTACAGGGTTAGAGCAGCCCTTTTGTGCTGGATTGGGGATTTTGATGGCTTTTCCCTGTGCGAGGGGCGTTCTTGGGGGCGTAACTGGCGCTGCTGCAGGGTCGCTGCGCCACTGTGTGCCACGGCTGGTTTTGGTAGCCGGAATCCATGAATACGCTGTGCGCGGAAATGGATTTTAGCGCACGCGGCTGGTACAGGGATTCGCACGTGCACACTGTGCGCCAGCCGCGTGCGCCACTTGTGCGCTACATTCTATGAATTACCCCCTATATGTGTTATTAGGATTGTTTGTTGCATTTCTATGAAGTACTAACATTTGCAAACACAATTGGTCTGTACTGTGTAAGTATATGTTGCCAACAATTGGTGGTAATTGAAATAGAATATTCATTGCTACATTTACGTAACAACTTACACCAATTATATTTGAGAGTTTAAACGGACCAGGTCATTCTGTATCTGAGTGATTTTTTTAAAGTTTGTCTTCCTTCTTTGACGAAGTACCTGGTTTACTTTCCATAATTGGTTCTTTTTTGCTTGTGGTACTTGATGAAGTATTAGTTTCTTTTACTCTCTTTGGAGGATTTGCAGTGATATCCTGTTGTATTTCTGTTTGATTTAGTTTTCTTTTACAAGATTTTACTTTTTGTGGAGCAGGATATGTTTTTAGATGGGAGGTGTATAGTGAACAAAGTCTATTGTATTCTAAAATGCAAGGAATATCAGCGTTTACTTTACTTGCATCAAAGTTGATTAGAAATAGACCGTCAAGTGTACGTAAGCGTGATAGTGCTACGTAGCTCATGCCTTCTATAAAGACTGTGTTACCAATGTCTATTAATGCTTTGTCTAGAGTAAGACCTTGTGATTTATGAATGGTGACTGCATATGCAAGAGTTAGAGAAAATTGTTCTCTGCGTACATACATGTTTTTGAAGAGAAGGAATCGAGCTGTTGAGGGTCCTAATCTTTTTACTTCTGAAAGTTTGTCAAAGAGAATATTGACAAACTGAATGTTGTTGTCACGTGGGTATGTTTGAAAGCCAACAACTGTACCCAGTGCTCCATTAACTAGTCCTTGGTCCACGTCAAGGTTATGTTTAAGCATTACTCTGCAATTTAAGGACAATTTTAATATTTTTTCCAATCCAGCTGTGTTGGAGATTGAATTTTCTAAACTATTTTGTCTTGTTGTGGCTTGTTCACACATGGGTAGTGGCATACCATGTACGTCTAGTTTGTCTGTGGCGCTAATTTCCATTGTTGGTTGCATTTCTTTTTTTAACATTGTTTCATTGAATTTGAAACAGCTTTTAAGAGTTGGCACTAAGGCCATACAATTGACGTTTGTGTGGGCTAATTGTTCCATAACATCTGTAACACATGCATTATCGCCATAAAGTGCATGAATTTGCCGGGTTTTCAATATTGCTTGTGCTTCTTGAGATAGTATACGAACTCTAATACTTTTTAAAATGTTAGCATAAGTGAGATCTGCAGATTGCTGCATGTTTTCTGTTAATTCTCTGTATTGGAAATGTTGCCAACGGTTGACATTTCCTATGCTGCCAACAGTTTTACGGCAGAGATTGTGTCCTAAGGTTTTAAAAATAGGCTCACCTTTCACTGGTGTCAATTGAAGAAGATCTCCGAAAACAATAAGGTGTTTTCCTGCAAAGAGCTCTTCCTAGTTTGTTTGGAGTACTACTGTAATCTGAGGTGAATCAAAGCCAACATTAGGTTGGAGACCATGCTCACTTCATCTATTAGTAGCATTTTCATTTGTTTTAATACTCTGCGTAGTTCTATTGCAGTTTCTGTAGAAAGTTTGTAATAGTCTAATTTGTTTTGGTGTTTTACAGGCAGGAGTAGTAATCGGTGTAAAGTGACACCGCCTATGTTGTAGGCAGCTAAACCTGTGGGAGCAGTGACAACAGCTGACAGTTTGTTGTTTGTCAATTGTTGAAGGAATTTACCGATAATTTTGATTAAGAATGTTTTGCCAGAACCAACTTCACCTTTTCATGTTGTACTCCATGTGCAATTTCTTTTGTTACTTCTTGAAAAATGCTACATTGCTCATTGTTTAGTTTTGATTGTAGTATAGTTAAGTCTTCTTTATCTTCATACTGACACATGGTGTTTTCTACTTCTGTCATAGCTAATTCTGCCTCATTTGTTATTAGTGGCTCTCCCAGTGGTTCTTGGCTTCCTGTTACAGAAGGTTGACTACTGTCAGGAGTGTCCTTATCTAGTTGGGCATTGAGTTCTTCGTGTTGCTGTTCATTGTGCAACATTGTTTTGTACTGTGTAAAGTGTACATCAGTTATAGTGCTTTCATTTCCTTTGTAAGCGTCTTCATATGAGCCCTAGTTATCTAGTATTTCTTCTTCTTTTCTCCATGGTTTAAAGAGTTGTAGCAGGGACATGTAATATAGTTCTTTATGTTGAGGAGTCTTTAATGACAATTTGATATGATTAATTAAATTTCGTTTGGTGAGTTTTACTAAGCTGCCTTCACATTTGTCACTCTGTATTTACCTTTTTTTTCATCAGGTTTTATATTATTTTTGTATGTGAAGTGTTGGGCTAAGTGGTTTAGACACATGATTTCCAAAGTGTTATTCTGTTTGGGTAGTATGTGTCCAGTAATTGTTTTTTAAAATGTCTTGGCTGTTGGGATCATGTTTGGCTATTGTTTCTATATCTTCATATGATTTTAGAACTCTTTTTCTAGATTTAGCAGGACCAAGACTTAGCCATACTATATTTTCAGATTTTCCATACAAAGCAGAACCAGTTAAACGATCTGCTGCTTCATAGGAGCCACATTCTCTATGGGAGAGCATTTTCATGCCCACGCTGTATAATTTCTGAGACAGTGTTTTGTCTGATGACAGGTCATTCCAGAGGTCTTGGAGCTCTGTTTTTTCTGCTTTTGTTAAGTATGCTGTAACATATTGTGCAACGATGGAACTGTCTGCAATGTACTGCACATCTATGTTTGCATTCCATAAGTGGGCAATGTTTGCATTGTAATCATTGATATATTTTTCTTCTTCTGTTCTTTTTATGTAATATGTATTTTTAGGTGATTTACCTTTAACACTATGTCTAACTGAAGACATGAAGTTGTACACTTGACCTGTTTTCGTAACCGGTCTAGGGAAATCAAAGCGGCATTTGGTGTAGTATTCGCCTTTGTGTTTGTATTTGCAACGACAATATTTGCCACATGTGTGTCTTTGAAATTGTAAAATGTGTGCATGAAGATCACTATTTGTTGCTTCTGATGGAATTTCACAAGTGACATATTTTTCAATAAAATGTAAAACAGTGGCATCACTGTCTTGACCAAATTTAGGAGCATCTTTAATCCATATAAGCATGTGGATATGTGGTGCTCCTCTGGCTTGGTATTCTTTTCTCCAAAAGAAGTGTTGCACTTCTCCAAGGGGAGGAACAGTTTTATTACAAATAAAGTGTAGCATAGCAACGAAGCGATGGTGAAAATATCTTGAAACATTAACATGATCTAGAGAACAAAGTTCTCCAGGTGTTAGTATATCTATGTTTGTTTTGTTTTTGTTGGATATGCGTAGGAAATCATGTAAATCTTCCCATGCATATTCTGCACAACTTAATGTAACAAACCAAGTGGGTGGGCCAAGTTTTCTTATCATACAACGTACATCTCCATGACGTCGAAACCAGTACTCTTTAGTACCACGCATATTTGCTAACAGATTTGTAATATTTGATTGTAAAACCTCATCTTTTTGTTGCACTTTTTGTAATAATTATGTAGCTGACATATTTTGAAAGTGGGATCCTGATTTTAATGTGTGTGCAACTCCGTAACATAAAGTTGCTAGTTCACTTTCAAAGATTAGGTGGAATATGTATTCCACATTTTGTCTAAATCTGGGATCTTCAGAATACATCCGTAATGAGCGGTATTCTGATGCTGTTATTTGAATAGGTCTATCATCGTACCTTCCTCCTTTGCGAGTAGGAAAGAGTAGAGGAAAAGCACGTGCTTCTATACTTTTTTCCCAAATGCTGATTGGTGATCCTTTTGTTTGACGCATTTGGTACATTTCTAGTGCATCTTCTACGGTGTCATTAGAGTGCAATGAGTGAATTGTATAATGGTCTAAAGTATTGGATATTGTAGCAGGATCTAGGAGCTCAAAGTGACCAGCTTCTTGTGTCTCTTGAATTATTTCAGTGGTATCCTTCAAGTTTTCTTCAATATTAATGTCTTTGTAGTATTCATTATTGTCTTTTAGATATTGCAAGGCTTGTCTAACTTTATGTAAATCTACCAGTTGCTGCTACATTTTTTTGTCTTTTGTAGGTACAACATTTACTAAGATAATTAAAGATTGCTCCATTGGACGTTGCACTCCTAGAGTGTCCACATTTTCTTTTAGATCTAATGGTAAATACACTACTTTTCCCCGAATACCTTTCACTAATTCAGAGGGAGGTCATTTTGCTGTTTTTGGTTGAAGGCGTATTATTGCTTGAAATGGGAGCACTGTTTGAATTATGATGCTCTCAAATAAATTGAGTTGTTGAAGGGGTTTTGGTAGTGGAAATAATTCCAAATTATTTGTGATAGCACGTGAAGGAGTTTGGTTGTTGTCAAGTTTTGTATTGCAGTAACTGCAAAGAATTAAGGGGTCAGTTATTTTGTATTTGTTTTCTGCTATAAGGTAGAGAGCTAATTCAAACCATTTAGAATCTTCATTGTCTTCTATTTTGTATGTTAGGTCTACAGTGTTTGTGTTACTTTTATAAAAAGTTCTACGGCAACATACACACACATGGTTTGGTACTTCAGCAGATGTACTTTTAAAATTCACTATTTCTTTTTTGTATGCATGTAGTAGAAGGTTGCCATGCATAGAATTGTTGCTAATTTGCTTTAAAGCTATTTCATTCTGTAAGTGGCTTTCACTTCCAAAATATTTTCTCTGGATATAGTCGATTTCTTCAAGTAGGTCTTTTGTTGTACCATATAGAAAAATGTTATTTAAATTGGCTAGTGCTAAAGCAGGACTTTTAGCATAGTACAGTTTATAGAATAGATTGCTTATAGTTGAATGATGTGTTGATGTCATTTTGATTTAATGGAAGGTGGTTTTGCAAGTAGGTCCTGAAATGCAGGCCAATGAATGTCCTTGTAGTCCTGTGTACTTGCGCACTGGACAGGTATCCATATTTTACAGTAGTTTAATTTTGATTTTGTCTTTGCCTTTCACATATTGATTGAGGGATTGGCGTAAAGACTTGAAAGATTTTTTGGGAATGTTACACATTGACGAGCATGGCCATTTGTATACTAGACGTTCTGATTCAGTTGAAAGGAGAGGTAATTCTAAGTTTTCTGGGGATATTTTTCTAAGCAGTATTTCTTGTTCCATTATGGTATTATTAACTTTTTTCTCTTCCACCTATGTATGGCAATTGTATGTGTTTGCTTTTGTTTGTATGCTTCTTCATTAAAGTATGGTTCTGTGCTCGTAGTGTGACTCCATTCACCTCCACAGATACTTAAGAAGTTATTTCTGTTGACATTTCGTTTATTGAGAAGTCTTTTTTGTAATTTAGTCATTAGTTTTGTTAGTGGTTTCATTTTGTTTAACACTGAAATAAATAACTTTCTTTTGAGAAGGATTGCACTGTCTATCAACGCTTCTAAAATTACTTTCCTACGATAGGTTTAAAGGGTTGAGCCTGAATTCTCTCCTGTTTTTATAAGATTTTGAAGGACTCTGTGACGGAACATAAAATGCATTGCAACCTTTTTTGGAATTACAGCATCCATTTTGTAGTGGGTGTTGAGCATTTCAAATTTTTCAAACACAAACAAACACCACCAAAAGGCTCTTTTCAGAGCCACCACTTCCTCCCAGATAAAACTGCAAAGGTTATGATAGGGCAGCACTCCAAAATTTTAGAAGTTCGTGGACTGACCGCGGACTTCTAAAAAATACACAGGGCCCTGCTTTATATATTTTCACTTCTATTTTTTAACTGTGAAAGGCGACTCTGAAAAGAGCCTTTTGGTGGTGTTTCTTTGTGTTTGAAAAATTTGAAATGCTCAACACACTAGGAGAGTAGGGGAAAGGGGGGTAAGAGGGGGACACCAACCACAGGGATAAGAAAGGGCGAGTGGAGAGAGGAAGATGTAGAGTGGGTTTTGCTTGGGTAGTGAGCAGATATTCTCGTGCTCTGAGATGATAGCCTCACAAGCACTACAAAGTCTCTCCCCCCTGCACAGTACTGCGTCGCAGTACATACACACAACTGTGACCCTCGAAAGGTAAGGGTCATCAGTATTGCGTATGGCCTGTGATGCAGCTTGAGGAATACGCTGTCCCACAGGAGTGTTCCTTGTGGTGACAGAATCGGAACGGAGGATGAACCTGCTACGCTCCTCACAAGGTGCAACCTGGCGAATGGCCCCAGTGTGGAATGACCTTAGGTGTCGCTTCATGGTAGTTGTCCCAAAGCTGTATGAACCAGGCCTTCTGTGACTGAGTACCATTTTTCACTCGTTGCAGGTGACTTGGTTCACGCCTTAGGACCATTACCACGAATGGTAAATAACCGCCACACCCAAGACTCACGCCGAGTGCTGGTAGTAGGGATTTCCACTACCTCATTCTCGTCATCCTCTTCATCCTCCTGTGCATCCTCACTCCTGTTCCCCTCTTCAGGCCCTTGGGGAGGTGGTGGTGGTGGAGTGGGTGGGGGTGTTCTGTAGGATAGCCAGAAACAAAATGAAAATGAGCTCTAGGGTGTGATCTTTTATAGGGGTGCTTGTGCGCGGTCCGCGGATATGCACGCTGTCCGCGGACAGATCGAAATGAAAAAAGGGTTCAAAAAGTCACAAAAAGTATGTAGAAACTCAGGATTACTATGTGGGACTTGTGCTATGGTGAGTTTTTATTGAAAAATATTGTAGATTGTTTGAAAATATAGTTTTAAATTGTTCGGGGACACAAACAGTGTTCGCAATCAGAACACACGCTCAGCGTGGGTGAGGTCACTTGATAGGTCCGCGAACATGTTCTGAAATGCACTGAAACTGTTTTGCGCATGCGTGTTGGTGTTCTATGGACACTGTTCAGGTCCTGAAGTGATTAAAAGTGCCTCACAAGTGAAACGAACAGTTACGGACAGGCGATTGTTCTTAGACAGTTTCAACTTGCCTGCGAACAATACGGACAGTCATAGCGTCCTCAGGACACCCCCATTTTGTTTATTTATGAACATCCCAGGACACTTGATGTGTTCTTAGAACAGTTTCAACCTGTCTACGAACAGTACGGACAGGTATAGTGTCCTCAGGACACCCCCATTTCGTTTATTTACAAAAATTTTAGGACACAGCCTGTGTTCTTAGAACAGTTTCAACTTGCCTGCGAACAATACAGACAGGCATAGCATCCTCAGGAGACCCCCATTTTGTTTATTTACGAACATCCCAGGACACTTGATGTGTTCTTAGAACAGTTTCAACCTGTCTACGAACAGTACAGACAGGTATAGTGTCCTCAGGACACCCCCATTTCGTTTATTTACGAACAATTCAGGACACAGCCTGTGTTCTTAGAACAGTTTCAACTTGCCTGCGAACAATATGGACAGGCATAGCATCCACAGGACACCCCCGTTTTGTGTATTTACGAACATTTCAGGACACCGCGTGTGTTCTTAGAACAGTTTCAACTTGCATGTAAACATTACAGACAGATATAGTGTCCTTAGGACGCTCCCATTTTTGTTTCTTTACGGACATTCCGGACACCCGTGCTGTCCGCGGACACCTGAACACCTGAACTGCTTTTTAAAAAAAGGCAAGAAATGAATTAGGACACAATATAATAATTTTACTTTATTTTACATGGATGTTAAATTTATGACAGAGAAGGTGAGGCAGAAACTGAAACAAAAACAGGAGAATTGGGGTTTTCAATAGGATTTATATGAGGTGAAGAAGGGATGGAAGTCTCATCAAAACGTTTTGGTTCATGGAGAGGGTTTGGGGATAATTGAGTGGGATATGGTGAGGGGGGACAGGTACATGTGGGACAATGGTATGTAGTTGTTTGTTTCAAGTGATCCTCCACAAAGTTTTTTAAATTGTTAAAATTTGCCATGAGTAGGTCAATTTTTTCTTCTATGTTCTGAAGAGTCTTATCCAATACTGCTTTTTCTTTAATATTTTCAATTTTTGTATGGTCTGTACAAAAAAAATATATATATGTTAAATGTATATAAAATAATATTTATTAATTGGTTTATATAGTAAAGTGTCTACCATTAGGTTCACTATCTTCTGCCATTTCCTCGTGGAAAATGCTCCTCTAGCCACTCTAGAGTACTAGACATTTCTATGAGAAAAAAAACATAATATCACTGTTTTTGTATCTAATACCGAAAGTTTACAAATATATGAGTAAAATGCAGTACACTTGGTAAGGTGTGTTCTGACTGGTCTATAGATCTTTTGTTGCTCTCAGTTGTGGAGTTACTGTGAGGTAATCATGTTCGAAGACTATCTTTCTTCTTTTTGGTATATTCCATTTTAGAACATATTTTATTTAAATTAATGGTTAGTGTGTTATATATATGGGTTATAATTCTATTTATTACTACATATAGAGGGTAATTCATAGAAATTCGCACAAAAGTGGCGCACGCGGCTGGCGCACAGCGTGCCCGTGGGAATGTCTGCGCCAGCCGCGTGCGCCAAAATCGATTTCCGCGCACAGCGTATTCATGGATTTTCGCAACCAAAACCAGCCGTGGCGCAGCGTGGCGACCCTGCAGCAGCGCCAGTTATGCCCCCAAGAACGCCCTTGCGCAAGGAAAAGCCTTCAAAATCCCCAAATAATCGCAAAGGGCTGCGCTAACCCTGGACCAGTTCACAGGGCTGGCAAACAGCAAACGCCAAGCGGGGAACGTGTATTTCAGTGGTTCGCGGGAAGTTCCACACGCGATTGTCCTGTGTACGTGTGCATCAGGGGTGCGTGGGAAGTAACACACGCAAAAGCAGCAGGGTACGTGTATTCCAGGGGTCCGCGGGAAGTATCACATGCAAAAACAGCAGGGTACGTGTATTTCAGGGGTGCGCAGGAAGTATCACATGCAAAAGCAGCAGGGTAGGTGTATCTTAGGGGTGCGCGGGAAGTATCACACGCGATTCCATCAGGGTACATGTATTCCAGGGGTGCGCGGGAAGTATCACACGCAAAAACAGCAGGGTACGTGTATTCCAGGGGTGCACAGGAAGTATCACACGCAAAAGCAGCAGGGTACGTGTATTTCAAGGGTGCGCGGGACGTATCACACGCAAAATCAGCAGGGTACGTGTATTTCAGGGGTGTGCGGGAAGTATCACACGCGATTCCATCAGGGTACGTGTATTACAGGGGTGAGCGGGGAGCACCACACGTGAATTGCACATGTGGGTCCTCCCAGGTGTTCCCTCTACACACTCCACGGCCCCTGCAGGTGGCCCAAACCACAGGGGCCTACCCTGCAGATGTCCTGCAGGCATCCCATCCACCATGGCCATGCCCCCCAGCCAACCCACATGTCACCTTGCACTACTGCCCACCAACGCATGTCCCCCTTCACCCCCAGCCACCAGGGACAGCCTCCACCAGGCCCCCACCCATGTATCCCATCACCCCCACCCCCCAGCCACCAGGGGCAGACTCCACCAGGCCCCCACTCATGTCTCCCATCACCCCCAGCCACCAGGGGCAGCCTCCACCAGGCCCCCACTCATGTCCAACTCATGTCTCCCTGCACCCCCACCCCCCAGCCACCAGGGGCAGCCTCCACCAGGCCCCCACCCATGTCTACCACCAGCCCCACCCCCAGCAGTGCAGGGGCAGCCTCCACTAGGCCCCCACTCATGTCTCCCACCACCCCCACCCCCCAGCAGTGCAGGGGCAGCCTCCACCAGGCCCCCACTCATGTCTCCCTGCACCCCCACCCCCCAGCCACCAGGGGCAGCCTCCACCAGGCCCCCACCCATGTCTACCACAACCCCCACCCCCCAGCAGTGCAGGGGCAGCCTCCACCAGGCCCCCACCCATGTCTACCACCACCCCCACCCCCCAGCAGTGCAGGGGCAGCCTCCACTAGGCCCCCACTCATGTCTCCCACCACCCCCACCCCCCAGCAGTGCAGGGGCAGCCTCCACCAGGCCCCCACTCATGTCTCCCTGCACCCCCACCCCCCAGACACCAGGGGCAGCCTCCACCAGGCACCCACCCATGTCTACCACCACCCCACCCCCCAGCAGTGCAGGGGCAGCCTCCACCAGGCCCCCACTCATGTCTCCCATCACCCCCACTCCCCAGCCACCAGGGGCAGCCTCCACCAGGCCCCCACTCATGTCCAACTCATGTCTCCCTGCACCCCCACCCCCCAGCCACCAGGGGCAGCCTCCACCAGGCCCCCACCCATGTCTACCACCACCCCAACCCCCCAGCAGTGCAGGGGCAGCCTCCACTAGGCCCCCACTCATGTCTCCCACCACCCCCACCCCCCAGCAGTGTAGGGGCAGCCTCCACCAGGCCCCCACTCATGTCTCCCTGCACCCCAACCCCCCAGCCACCAGGGGCAGCCTCCACCAGGCCCCCACTCATGTCTCCCACCACCCCCACCCCCCAGCAGTGCAGGGGCAGCCTCCACCAGGCCCCCACTCATGTCTCCCACCACCCCACCCCCCAGCAGTGCAGGGGCAGCCTCCACCAGGCCCCCACTCATGTCTCCCTGCACCCCCACCCCCCAGCCACCAGGGGCAGCCTCCACCAGGCCCCCACCCATGTCTACCACCACCCCACCCCCCAGCAGTGCAGGGGCAGCCTCCACCAGGCCCCCACTCATGTCTCCCACCACCCCCACCCCCCAGCAGTGCAGGGGCAGCCTCCACCAGGCCCCCACTCATGTCTCCCTGCACCCCACCCCCCAGACACCAGGGGCAGCCTCCACCAGGCACCCACCCATGTCTACCACCACCCCCACCCCCCAGCAGTGCAGGGGCAGCCTCCACCAGGCCCCCACTGATGTCTCCCACCACCCCCACCCCCCAGCCACCAGGGGTAGCCTCCACCAGGCCCCCACCCATGTCTCCCACCACTCCCACCCCTCAGCAGTGCAGGGGCAGCCTCCACCAGGCCCCCACTCATGTCTCCCTGCACCCCCACCCCCCAGCCACCAGGGGCAGCCTCCACCAGGCCCCCACCCATGTCTACCACAACCCCCACCCCCCAGCAGTGCAGGGGCAGCCTCCACCAGGCCCCCACTCATGTCTCCCACCACCCCCACCCCCCAGCAGTGCAGGGGCAGCCTCCACCAGGCCCCCACTCATGTCTCCCTGCACCCCCACCCCCAGCCACCAGGGGCAGTCTCCACCAGGCCCCCATTCATGTCCCCTATCACCCCCACCCCCCAGCAGCGCAGGGGCAGCCTCCACTAGGCCCCCACTCATGTCTCCCACCTCCCCAACCCCCCAGCAGTGCAGGGGCAGCCTCCACCAGGCCCCCACTCATGTCTCCCTGCACCCCCACCCCCCAGACACCAGGGGCAGCCTCCACCAGGCACCCACCCATGTCTACCACCACCCCCACCCCCCAGCAGTGCAAGTGCAGGGGCAGCCTCCACCAGGCCCCCACTCATGTCCCCCACCACCCCACCCCCCAACCACCAGGGGTAGCCTCCACCAGGCCCCCACCCATGTCTCCCACCACCCCCACCCCTCAGCAGTGCAGGGGCAGCCTCCACCAGGCCCCCACTCATGTCCCCTATCACCCCCACCCCCCAGCAGTGCAGGGGCAGCCTCCACCAGGCCCCCACTCATGTCTCCCACCACCCCCACCCCCCAGCAGTGCAGGGGCAGCCTCCACCAGGCCCCCACTCATGTCCCCTATCACCCCCACCCCCCAGCCACCAGGGGCAGCCTCCACCAGGCCCCCACCCATGTCTACCACCACCCCACCCCCCAGCAGTGCAGGGGCAGCCTCCACCAGGCCCCCACTCATGTCTCCCACCACCCCCACCCCCCAGCCACCAGGGGCAGCCTCCACCAGGCCCCCACCCATGTCTCCCACCACCCCCACCCCCAGCAGTGCAGGGGCAGCCTCCACCAGGCCCCCACTCATGTCTCCTATCACCCCCACCCCCCAGCAGTGCAGGGGCAGCCTCCACCAGGCCCCCACTCATGTCCAGCTCATGTCCAACTCATGTCTCCCTGCACCCCCACCCCCAACCACCAGGGGCAGCCTCCACCAGGCCCCCACCCATGTCTACCACCACCCCCACCCCCCAGCAGTGCAGGGGCAGCCTCCACCAGGCCCCCACTCATGTCTCCCACCACCCCCACCCCCCAGCCACCAGGGGCAGCCTCCACCAGGCCCCCACCCATGTCTCCCACCACCCCCACCCCCCAGCAGTGCAGGGGCAGCCTCCACCAGGCCCCCACTCATGTCCCCTATCACCCCCACCCCCAGCAGTGCAGGGGCGGCCTCCACCAGGCCCCCACTCATGACTCCCACCACCCCAACCCCCAGCAGTGCAGGGGCAGCCTCCACCAGCCCCCCACTCATGTCCCCTATCACCCCCACCCCCCAGCAGTGCAGGGGCAGTCTCCACCAGGCCCCCACTCATGTCTCCCACCGCCCCACCCCCCAGCAGTTCAGGGGCAGCCTCCACCAGGCCCCCACTCATGTCCACTATCAACCCCACCCCCTAGCAGTGCAGGGGCAGCCTCCACCAGGCCCCCACTCATGTCTCCCATCACCCCCACTCCCCAGCCACTAGGGGCAGCCTCCACCAGGCCCCCACTCATGTCCAACCCATGTCTCCCTGCACCCCCACTCCCCAGCCACCAGGGGCAGCCTCCGCCAGGCCCCCACCCATGTCTACCACCACCCCCACCCCCCAGCAGTACAGGGGCAGCCTCCACCAGGCCCTCACTCATGTCTCCCACCACCCCCACCCCCCAGCAGTGCAGGGGCAGCCTCCACCAGGCCCCCACTCATGTCCCCTATCACCCCCATCCCCCAGCAGTGCAGGGGCAGCCTCCACCAGGACCCCACCCATGTTTACCACCACCCCCACCCCCCAGCAGTGCAGAGGCAGCCTCCACCAGGCCCCCACCCATGTCTCCCACCACCCCCACCCCCAGCAGTGCAGGGGCAGCCTCCACCAGGCCCCCACCCATGTCTCCCACCACCCCCACCCCCCAGCAGTGCAGGGGCAGCCTCCACCAGGCCCCCACTCATGTCTCCCACCACCCCACCCCCCAGCAGTGCAGGGGCAGCCTCTACCAGGCCCCCACTCATGTCTCCCTGCACCCCCAACCCCCAGCAACCAGGGGCAGCCTCCACCAGGCCCCCACCCATGTCTACCACCACCCCCACCCCCCAGCAGTGCAGGGGCAGCCTCCACAAGGCCCCCACTCATGTCTCCCACGAACCCCACCCCCCAGCAGTGCAGGGGCAGCCTCCACCCGGACCCCACCCATGTCTACCACCACCCCCACCCCCCAGCAGTGCAGGGGCAGCCTCCACCAGGCCCCCACCCATGTCTACCAACACCCCAACACCCCAGCAGTGCAGGGGCAGCCTCCACCAGGCCCCCACTCATGTCTCCCACCACCCCCACCCCCAGCAGTGCAGGGGCAGCCTCCACCAGGACCCCACCCATGTCTACCACCACCCCCACCCCCCAGCAGTGCAGGGGCAGCCTCCACCAGGCCCCCACCCATGTCTACCACCACCCCCACCCTGCAGCAGTGCAGGGACAGCCTCCACCAGGCCCCCACCCATGTCTACCACCACCCCCATCCCCCAGCAGTGCAGGGGCAGCCTCCACCAGGCCCCCACCCATGTCTCCCACCACCCCCACCCCCCAGCAGTGCAGGGGCAGCCTCCACCAGGCCCCCACTCATGTCTCCCTGCACCCCCACCACCCAGCCACCAGGGGCAGCCTCCACCAGTCCCCCACTCATGTCTCCCACCCCCCCCCACCCCCCAGCAGTGCAGGGGAAGCCTCCACCAGGCTCCCGCACATGTCTCCCACCACCCCCACCCCCCAGCAGTGCAGGGGCAGCTACCACCAGGCCCCCACTCATGTCTCCCTGCACCCCCACCACCCAGCCACCAGGGGCAGCCTCCACCAGGCCCCCACTCATGTCTCCCACCACCCCCACCCCCCAGCAGTGCAGGGGCAGCCTCCACCAGGCTCCCACACATGTCTCCCACCACCCCCAGCCACCAGGGGCAGCCTCCACCAGGCCCCCACTTATGTCCAACTCATGTCTCACTGCACCCCCACCCCCCAGCCACCAGGGGCAGCCTCCACCAGGCCCCCATCCATGTCTACCACCACCCCCACCCCCCAGCAGTGCAGGGGCAGCCTCCACCAGGCCCCCACTCATGTCTCCCACCACCCCCACCCCCCAGCAGTGCAGGGGCAGCCTCCACCAGGCCCCCACTCATGTCCCCTATCACCCCCACGCCCCAGCAGTGCAGGGGCAGCCTCCACCAGGACCCCACCCATGTCTACCACCACCCCCACCCCCCAGCAGTGCAGGGGCAGCCTCCACCAGGCCCCCACTCATGTCCAACCCATGTCTACCTGCACCCCCACCCCCCAGCCACCAGGGGCAGCCTCCACCAGGCCCCCACCCATGTCTACCACCACCCCCACCCCCCAGCAGTGCAGGGGCAGCCTCCATCAGGACCCCACTCATGTTCCCTATCACCCCCACCCCCCAGCAGTGCAGGGGCAGCCTCCACCAGGCCCCCACTCATGTCTGCCACCACCCCCACCCCCCAGCAGTGCAGGGGCAGCCTCCACCAGGCCCCCACTCATGTCTCCCATCAGCCCCACCCCCCAGCCACCAGGGGCAGGCTCCACCAGGCCCCCACTCATGTCCAACTCATGTCTCCCTGCACCCCCACCCCCCAGGGGCAGCCTCCACCAGGCCCCCACCCATGTCTACCACCCCCCCCACCCCCCAGCAGTGCAGGGGCAGCCTCCACCAGGCCCCCACTCATGTCTCCCAGCCAACATGTCACCACAATGTAGATCCCTGGCCCTTATGGTCAGCCTCCAAATGGTGTCCAAAGTCACAGTCCACAAAAGTAAATCCAATGGAAAATTAAAATCGAAAACCATTGCTCCATGGTGAAATCATAATAAAAATTGAAAATCCAAAAGTCAACTATGTACAGATAAACAATCCAGGGTCCATGATCCCAACCGAAGAAATGAAACCTATCTAATAACACTACCTAAAAAAAATAACTATATACAAAAATTGTGCCCATTGTCCAAAAGGTCCAAAAAAAATGCTAAACCAAAGGAAACCTACCACTAACTATATAACTATTTACAAGGGCAGCGTGCTAGTCTGACGGCTCACTTCGGGATGTTCCGGGCCAGGGCATCATCGAACTCCTGCTCAATGTCCTGGAGGCGCTCCTCCTCCATGGCCCTGAGGGTCCGCAGGGCCGTTCACATGTTCCCCCCAAACTCCCTGTGGATTGCCTCGAGGCACTCGGCACGCCTCAGGGCCCTCCGCATGGAGTTCTCCGCCCTGACCATTGTGAGCCGTGCCTCTTCCGCCCGCTGCGGCTCCGCATCTATGGCGTGGCCCAACCGCCGATGCCTGCCCCTCCGATGTGGAAGGCCCCGACCCATCATGGCTCCCACCACGTTGCTGCTGCTGCTGCTGCGCCTCTGCCCGTGCACTGCCTCCTGCTGCCTGCACATCCTCCACTGGCTGGGGTGCAGTCGTTGATGTGGTCACCCCTGCTGGACGTCCGACTCCCGACTGTGACAGGGATGCCTCCTCCACCAGCCTGGCCGCACCGTCAGAGGTAGCTCCACAGGGCACCCAGGTGACTGATGGGTGGGAAGATGGCACGGAGGAGGACTGGCGCATAGGCGGTTCAGTTGAGGAGGGGGTCGTAGCAAGCCCCATCAAACAGAGGAATCCGGCCTGAGTGACCTGTCCCAGTAGGCCGACGCGGTCAACGAGCCATTCGAGATGACGTGCAGTCTCCTCATGAAAAGACTGCAGGTCACCTCGCATGGCCCATTGACGCAACGCCACACCAGTCAGGACAGGCTCAACCCGGACCCGGATAGCCACGTCCGCAGGCAGAGGAAGGCCAGTTGTCGTGAGCTCATCCCCTGCCTGAAAACGGGTCTGGACGTAGGCATCCCTGCTGGTGCAAGATGATGCAGTTACAGGATTAGGGACAGGATTGCACACAGGCACCTCCGCGGCGACCTGTGCTGCCTCCTGTCCCTGGTCCTGCACTGCACCACTAGCACCAGTGGAATCCCCACCTCCAGACCCCGTCTCTGCTGCTTGCACGGTCTCCTCCTCCACCAAACCCCCCACCAACCTGGATGACTCTGTGCCATCTTCCCCCGTTGGGCCCTGTGGGGTCCCAGCTGCCCCTTCTGCTGCCGAGGAGTCCAACTCCGACCTCCGCCTCTTGGACCTCCCCCCGGCAGCTGCGGCCTGGGACGCGGCACCGGACTCCTCACTCCCCGACGAGATCACAACCTGGGAGGGGAGCTGGGCCTTGCGTCTCCGGCTGGTGGTGCGATCCCCACCGCTGTGCTCCACAGCACCTTCTCTGCCCTCTTCATCAGTTGACGCTGCAGACAGGGAGAAATAAAACACAGGCATCAGGGCATTGTACAATGGACACATACAAACATGACAGTTGCACATGAGTGGCATTGGCAAACCTCAGACATGGCATCACAATCGGCAACACAAATGTCATTTCAACTTGCACACATGAGCCATACCACAGCCACATCGCAACTGCCAGCACCATCCATACACATACAACAGCATGAGCAGGCAAAGGTGAGCCAGACATCACATGCAACACAGGGAGTGCACTACACATGCACGCACACCACCACACTTGCATGCATGTGTACACCTCAGCCAACTGTCGCAGTGTTCCGATGGACATCCATGTCACATCTGCCAATCAGGTTTCCCGATCCCGCTGTCACATGCATCCATTTTGCCTCACTGTTGCACCCTTGTTAAATACACACACATGCACATGTACACAGTGCTGATACATGCAGCTGAAAACAACATACATGCGTGACATCACGAACATGCCCACTTACATACACATTCATCCAAACATGTGTGCCCACACAACTGCATTTGGCATGCAAGCCTACACACACAAGCACCATCCATGTCTCACACATGACAGCCCTCGCATGTGTTAGCCTCACGGTCCTGTACTCCCCCACCCATACTCGGCCCCATACAAACAGATGTGCAACCGGCACACTACTGGCACATCACCACACGCACAGCTTACAATCATGATGCATGTACACTTACCGCTCGACTCCAGATGGGTCTGCCTCTCAAGGACCTGGACGTGGAACGCTGGGGATATGCATTCCAGGACCCTCATCTGATCTTCCGACAAGTGGCCCCGGCGCCCCTTAGCATCCGCTGCCTTCAAGAGGCACCGGGCCTTGTTCAGGGTCCTGGACCTGAAGTCCTCCCAGCGCTTCTTGACATGTTGGAAGTCGCGGACTGCCACCCCCTCCGTGTTGATGGCAGTCACGATGTCCGTCCAGATCCGAGTCCATCCTTCCTTGTCGGCGCGCACACTTCCGTAGAGGGCATCATACTGCCCCAGGACTTGCTCCACCAGGACACCAACTTCCCTGGCACTGAAGCTGGTGCCCCTCTGCCTCTCTGGCCGGGGGTTGTTGTTACGCTCACCTGGTTCCCACGGGGGCGTCGACCGGAACTGGGCCGCTGTTGTTTCCACCAGCGTGACGTGTAGCGCCGCGATGACTGACTGGACTGGCCCGCTCAGCCTAGCTTGTCTGGCTCGCAGGAATATTCTTCTGCAAAGGAGAAGAGGAATTAACCACCCGTGGAATTGTGTGTCAACCCACCTTCCCCACTCCCGTTGTCTTCCCACAGATCACTCTTGATGTCCCCTCCTTAGTCTCACCTGATGGTTTGGAAGGATGAGCTCTCCATCCTGCGTCGACTGCAGGGGCGCGTTGATGACCAGTTACTTCACTGTCGTAGAGGAATTGGTGAGTTCCAGTATTGACTCTAAAGTCCAATTGTTCATAAGAGTTCAAATGTCTGATCTTCACTCTGTCCGATTCCTTGCAGGTTGCCGATTAATCCACTCAAAGATTTCCAAATGGCAATTGGTAAGATTCAGGTAAGTCTATTGTGGTTTTCCCCTTAGGGGCCGGGGTATGGCGATGAAGCAGAGTTGACTGCGCAGACCCGAGATGAGGTGAGTACCCCCCGTGGTAAATCAGGTAAGTCCTTGGGGGTAGCTTGTATAGCCTTAGAGAGTCCCCTTGCTCACCTTGCTGTCTTTGTCTCCTTAGGTGTCGGAGGGCGGCCGCGAGATGGAGAGAGCGTGATGGAATGATGAAGTACCGCCAAGCAGGTGAGTTCAGCGCGGCGCCGTAGGAATGCGAAGCAATGCTTCAAAGACTTCTGTCTTTCAGCTCTGTGGCGAAATGGATCAGGATTCAGGTAAGGATTAAAGTTAAAACTCCTGTTCTAACCTTTATCCTTCTTTTCTTCTTGTTTCAGGAGTCCCAGGACTGAAGCAGGCGTGGCTGAAGACTGGAGCTGCTGAAAACACGGTGAGCGTTACGCTGCAGCAAGCAGAATAACGCGAAGCACGTGTGGCTGTCCGGTCGTGGTTTAAATAGCCTTGGAAGAAGATCCAGGTAAGTATTCTTCCACAGCCCCACCCAAGTAACAAAATAGTTCCTTCAGTAAAATAGTCCCTCCTAAGCCTCATTTGGCTTGAGTCTTCATGCAGCCTGGTCTGCCTCAGGTGAGTATGCAGCATGGTCTGCTTCAGGTAAGTTTTCAATAATGAGCCTGGCGCCCATGGCGCCAGGACTGACTTTCTCTTTATGAGCCTGGCGCCATAGGCGCCAGGACTGCACCCAAACAGCCCCTAACTGGGGCTTTTGGGCATGCTCCAAGTGGCATGATGCCTGCTTCCGGGGCTGCTGGGCCTGGTCTGGTCTTCCGGGGGCAGGCATCATGACAGTTGTCAGTGGTGCCAGATGTTGCAGTGCCCGACATGATGGGCAACTGGGTCCAGGGGCTGGGCTGTGGAGCAATGGAATCCCGGTCGGGAGTCTTCGGTTCCAGCAGGGGTGGTCACAGCAACAGCACCCCTGGCTGATGTGCAGGCAGCAAATGGCAGGGCACGTGGGCAGCAGGCATTCAGGCAGCAGCAGATGGCAGGTGGGAGCGTGCTCGGGGCTCTCGGGGGCAGTAATTCGGCCTTGTGGGCAGGAGCATGGTCTTCCGTGTGCTTACTTGTGGCCAGCTTGATACGGAGTGATCTGGCACGTGAAAATCCTGCACGTCTGCGTGTAAATTGAGGAAAGGCCCTTAGCGCGTATGCACGTCAGCACACATATGCGATTTCATTGGACCAAAGGCCCTTAGCGCGTAAGCGCGTCTGTGACGTGACATGCGCGGGTGTTTCCCTCATTACACGTGATGACAGAGCACACGTGGATTTCCACCAATCGCGTGTGAAACTTCCTGCGCACCCCAGAAATACACGTACCCAGGCCAATCGCGTGTACGCTCACTTCCCTCCGATTACACGCGATGACACTCTGACGTGCAGTTTTACCACGTGTGCTCGCATATGCGATTTCATTGGCCCAAAGGCCACCATGCGCAGCTGTGACGTCACGCGCATGGCCGTAGAGAATGGCGCGTGTAAAAAAAAAGAGATACACGTCCGAGTGTCAAAGCGTGTAATTGGTGGAAATGGCCTCATCGCGTATGCGCGTCTGTGACGTGTGTATAAAAGGTACGTGTAGAACGCCATTTCCTTGTACGTGCTTTTTGTGGAGAGCGAGTGGGTGAAATCTGTACTTCTTGTCGGTTCACACGCGATTTACTTCACAGCGTTTCCAGTTCGTACTCCCTGTTACCTCTGACAGCTTTTTCTCTTTTCCTCTTTTTCCTGGGCCTGTTTCCTCAAACAGCATTCCTTTCTACTGTTGTCCTGTCTCCTCAGACAGCCTACAATTCTTCTTTTGGCGGGGGTGTTGCCAACGCGCACACGCGCATATTTTTCACGCTTTTGTTCCTGGCAGACGGTGAGTCGCGCACATATTTAACATCTGTGCTTGCCCCGTGTGTCGCGTACCCCTTCAGAGGTCATTCTAGGCTGCGTGTGACACGCATACGTTCATTCTTGTGTTTCTGGGTGCCACAGCGTAGTGCAGGTTTATTTTTCCCTTTTTTGGGGTGCCTGTGCGTTGCGTGACCCGTCATCTTTCCCCAGGGGTGACATACAGCCTTGCTAGAGCACTAGGGTACGATTACCATCTGGTACCCAACCACTTTGACCCCCAATTGCCCAGGACAATAGTTCACATCGACTCCCATACGCACAATAACATCAGTGCCATGGCTGGGAGGCGACCAAGCTGTAAGGGTGGCAAAGGTGGCCGAGCCCCAAGTGGTGGCCGTGGTGGATCCGGTAGGGAAGGTGGCCGTGACTTGCAGGGTGCCCCTAGCCCCCCATGTGTGGAGGAGCAGTCAGGGACACCCATGCCCCCCCCCCTGGCTGAGGTTAACGTGGCTGACACCATCCATGCTCAGCCCTTGTTGAACCAGCCCACTGTGGAACCAGACCTGGCACAGGGTGACTCCATGGCTGACTTCCAGGTCAGCAAGTCTAGGCCACGTGCGCCGGTGAACGTTGGTGTCATCAGGCCACGTGGATCAGGGGCAGCTAGGGCAGCTAGGTCATCTGCTGCCCCGCGTAGGCAGGCTGGGGAGGCTGCAGGGGCAGCTGCGGCTCCATCCACCCCACCTCTCACACACCCAGCCAGGACAGTGTCGGTCCAAGTCCATCATGCTGACATTCCCCCTGACACCATCACACTTGAGTTAATGCCTGCACCAACTCCCATGCTGAGTGTGCAATCCCATGCTCCTGACCCTAGTTTCCAGAGCGGCACAGGACACTCAGGATCCCCACCATCTTCCAAGCGGAAGAGGAAGAGTGCTCGTCCAGTAGAGGCTGATGCCCCAGACACGACTACACAGTCCGGCCCGTCAAGGAAGCCCAGCTTCAATGAGGCCGAACTGAATGCACTTGTAGAGTATGTCTCCACACATGACCGCGAAATGGTGATTGTTGCAGGATCCAAGACCACACCTGCACAACGTCAGGCACACTGGCAGACCATTGCGGACATCATAAGTGCCCTTGGAATCGTGAGGCGCACAGCTAATGAATGCTACAAGTGCTGGAATGACCTGAAGCGCAGGGCAAAGAATAAGCTGGCCTCAAGTCATGCCGCAACTCTAGTGACTGGAGGTGGGTCTCCAGCAGACGACATAGAACTCACTCCACATGAGCAGGTTGCTGGGACCTACGTCACGGAGGAACAGATCCAAGGCGTGGGAGAACTGGCAGATTACGAGGCATTGTCCGGTGAGTGCACATGCATGTGTGTGTCATCCATGTGCATAGTGTGTGTGGGAGGGCTTCTGTTTGGGTGCCAGGTGAGGGTGTGTGTGCCTGAGTGGTTCGGGTCACCCATGTGCCTCTTCCTATACATTCTTGGCACCAGCATTTGGGTATAGCAGCATCCCTTCTGCCAACATTAGACATCCAGCCCAGCACCACGCCAGTTGCCCTTGGAGTGTCATCTTGCCACAACATTGTTGCTTATTTACCTCTGTTTATTCAGGCAGATTGTTTGCATACCACCACTTTTACTCGGGAATTCTCAGTCCTATTGTCACATGTCTGACATGGCTATGGTACAGTGGACTGGCTTAGTTTCCTGGACATGATTAGTTTAGACATGTCCCTGTGCTATAGGACCATTCTGGACTGGCAGCTGCAGGTTAAACATTTGAACCATTTCAATGAAAAAATCAATTATATGAGCAAACTGGACTGAATGAACAATTGGTGACCTCCTCTCCCTCTTCACTTCATGGCTAGGGTACATGCCATCTGTGTGATGGCATGTGTATTTGACCTGCCAATCACTGGCCAATGTGTGATGCCACTGCTAGGCAGCATGCAGCAAATGTGTTCATCTTCCATCTTGGTGTCATCAATGTGTGCCATCTGCCTCCCCATCACACGCAGTGACGGTGCATGCATGGGAGGGTTTTAGTCATGTGGGACATGTGTCAATCAAGTACTGTTTCTGTAGCCTCTCAGCCCTAATTGTGTGCCATGGTGCTAATGCCTGTTTCCATTTGTTTTCTTTTATGTATTTGCAGGGGATGACACACTTGATACTGCTGGGGTTGTGGAGATGGTGCAGACCCAGGAGGGGTCTGAGGGCCGACCGACCACCAGTGAGGGACGTGGTGTGGTGGTGGGTGAGAACCCACAACTGCTGCAGGTCGTGCTCTCAAGGGGTGTCTCTGGCTGCACCTCCCCCGAGCTGTATTCAGGTGTCGATTCGGATGATGAGACCTATGTGCCGTCGCAGGTGAGTGTTCCTGGGAGGGATTCTGTTCTGTCCGACCCACCTGCACCAGGGTTTTAACCCTCAATGGGGATGTCAGTGTTGGCAGGTACGCCTTTGGTGGTTACGGATGCAGGGTCACACTCAGCGACATCTGATCCTGTTCCTGGGCCAGCAGATCAGAGGGGGAATGCAGTCCTGCAGCCTCAGGCAGTGCCGGGACAGCAAGGCGCAGTTCGCCTTGCCCCAGACAGGTGTGGTGCCTGCCGACGTGGTGGCCGTCAGCCACCTGGCAATACCACATGGCAGCAATCCATATACGGTATGGTAACCCAACAGGCAGCATCATCAGAGATGATGGCTCAGGCCATGGATAGGGTGGCCACTTCCATTGTCCCCCCCCCGAAAGGCTGATGGAGCGACTATAGCAGGCAACCGACTCCATCTGCCAGTCACACAGGGAGGACATGTTGGTGTCCGACAGGGACAGGCGGGCGGCACTGGCGACTCTGCAGGAAGCCATTTCCATAGAGTCCCAGGGCCACAGGGAAGCCCTGAGGGTGGAACTCCTTCACCTCAGGACGACTCTTGTTGAGCTTGAGGCTTCAACAAACAGAAGGACAGAACAGCAGCTGGAGCGTCTCACACGTATGCTCTCAGCTGAGATGCAGGCAACTAGAGCGGAGGTCCGGGCATCCCGTGAGTTGTTGCATGGGGACCCCCGCACACTTATCCTCCAGAACGAGACCTACCACACCCGCATGCTTGCAGCCATGGAGGAACAGACTTGGACTTTGCGTGGGCTGCCTCCCATAGTGCCACCACCTCCTGATGCAGCTGCAGAGGGTGAGGAGAGCGACAGCAGTGATACTCCCACAATAGGGTAGCCGTGTAGGCCATGAGCCCATGGAGGTGTTTTTTTCCGCAAGATCCACACAGGTGGGTTTTGGTGTGCACCCTGTCCTCGGACCTCCTGGTTGGTATTCTTGGTAAGTATTTGGTAATGTGTGTTGTAGGTCCTGCATTACTGTGAGCATTTCATGTGTGGACATGTTTCCATTAGGGACACTGTAGCTGGTGACACTTGGGGCATGTTGTGGGGATTAATTTCTTTTCTCTCACATTGCATGACATGCCATGGTGTGTTTCGTGGCCGTGCCGGGGAGGGGTTGGGTGACATGGCACTGTTTTCATGTAGCATTTTGCGAGTGGGTATTCATTTCTGCAGCATGGAAGTGTCTTTTGATGACACTGCATTGGTGGTGTTTGTGTAGGTAGGGATGCACATATTGTGACACTTCCACATGAACAATCTCAGGCTGCTATGGTTCTGACAGTTGACTGTCCGTTTGTTCGTCTTAATTGACAGGTCGAGCCATCATTGCTTATCAGATGGTATGTGCCAGGCCTGTGTGCACTCCACTGGGGTGTAATTTCTATGTGAAGTAATTAGCCACCAGCTGCGTACGGGCTGCCTCACCCCGTGCCCTCTCCCCTCCCATGCGCAGCGGGCGTGCATGTGGTTGGGGATGTGAGGGCACCACCATGTCCACAGGCAGGCCCCGACGTGTTGCAACATTGTGCAGGACACATGCTGCCACTATGATCCTGCACACTACTGGGGGCGCATATAACAGCTGCCCGCCAGAACGGTCAAGGGAGCGTGACTTGAGCACTCCGAATGTGCGCTCCACTATGCCCCGGGCTGCAATATGGGCTGTGTTGTATCTTACCTCTGGAGGCGTGATGGGGTTCCGAATTGGCGTCATCATGTGGGTGCTCAGAAGGTAGGCATTGTCCCCTGGTGGGGAGGTGATGGGTATCAATAGTGGGGTAGTGACATAACTCTGCATCTGACATGCATGCATGTGCAGTGGCATTCATACTCACCAAGCAGCCATGTATCGCCATGCCGCCCAGCTTCTAGGTCCCGGTTTAGGGTAGACATTCGGTAAA